>NW_022987828.1:6424549-7024549 GCF_902827165.1 Trematomus bernacchii | reverse complement strand
CTGCTTCTGGTACATCTTCCCACCACAGTTTCCACAGCAGCGACAGCATGCCAAGAAGAATCCAACTATGGGCATCAGAACGATGTACAGGACACCAATGGCTGTGCACACCAGGAAACCCACATCGTACACCAAGAACTAGACACACATACAAAACAAATTGCATTCTTGTGTCACAAGTGGTACATTCTTGGATTCTCAGATTACAAACTCAAGTTGCTTTTTTTCTTCTTCCCACAGAAGTACACAACAACATCTTGGAATATGTAAAACTCATTCACATTCACTTACTTCTCTGAGGTTTCCTTGTATTGACTGCAGCAGTTGGTCAGGATCTTGTACTATGTTCATGATCAGATCTGAAACAAGTCAGAAAGAAAACAACTTTTTTTGTGGTGTTATAATAGCAAATAGCTATCCAACTGCGCTAGTTTCTGTCTTAGTTACTCATGTACAAAAGCCTGGCCATGGGGACAATGTGTCCCGTGATCCATACAAACATTTGTAATCTCTTGCATTGTAAAATGGAAATCTGACACCTCCATCTTGTGGTTTCTAGGACACTAGGACAGTTTACAGAAGAGGTTCGATTTTTATGGACAAACAAAGAATCACAAAACAAAGCTTTTGGTTTATGTCCCACTGAACCCAGTTATTCTGGATATTATTCACAAAACTCAAGAGGTATGTAACTGAGAAGACGTGTTGTTCACGCCAGCTATTTCTGAAGCTCTCACCCTCCGTCTGTGTCACAGCATTTTACAGTCTGGCATAAATGTGCCACCTAATTGTTATGCATTTCTCCTCTTTTTTATACCTGTTGTGTTCACTTTGAAATGAAAAAGGCAGCAGAGGGAAACATTTATAATTTCTTTGCCCACATTTATGAGCTTGGGGGCTTATAGTGAAGCAGAAACCCACAGTTTACACTAAGCCATCGTGCCATTTACCTTTTCACAGAGCGATGGCAGACACTGTGTTTAGTTTAAGCAGCTGTTGATACCTAGCGGTTCCCATGGACAGTTCTTAAGTGAGATAAAGTCTCTTCATGCCTCATTGCGAGGCTGCTATTTCCAAAACAATGATACTATGAACAATGACTTGGAACCAGGCAAAGGTTGTTAAACATGTTTTGTGTCCATTTGTTTTTTCTGTGAATATCAATACCAAGCAGGAAGTAATAGAGAAGGGTTTATGGAGCAATTACGACATGTCATAGCCAGACGAAGGACTACAGGTGCGACACAAGTCTGAGTAAGGCGAAACACTGGCCTAAATAAACATCAGAGCGGGACAGAAAGGTAAAAGATTGACCTGACAAGGAACAGAAACTCCATAAAATTACTGATTAACCGATCCTGACATCTTTTCTCTATTGGCAGTATTAGCTTTAGGGGAGGTGTCAGAGTTCAAACTGATTTGTCACCTCTGACTCTGAAGGGAAAGAGGACCGTGTGTGGAAAGATATCAATGTGACTTAAATTAAACCTTGTGTAAGTGAGAGATTCAAGAAGTTTGAGTGGTGAGTAATACCAATGACACTGACCTTTAGGAAGGGCGTTCGGTTGGACTGTTTGGAGGAAGGAATGGACAAAACCTGACAAGAAGCCCATGACGTCCTTCTCCGTGTCCTGGTACTGGGGCTGGGGGACGCTCTGGGGGGCCGCAGCAGCTGGACAGGCAGCGTGTGGGGGGACGGACTGGGCCAGGCTGAGCCCCAGCAGCAACACTCCTACTGCGGCCCTGAACGCACCACCACTGCCCTGCCACCTCCAAGAGCTCACACTCTCATGTAACCCCATGTCTACAGGTGTGACGGGTGTGAAAAGACTTGTCCAGACAGAAAAAGTAATCACCTCATGGCACAAGCTCTGTCTTGATGCGTCTGCAAATAGAACAAATGAACTGAATACAATGAAACACTCAAACAAGGCAGGAGAATTACAGATTGAGAAGAAACCCACAGACTGAGTCACAGAGGTTGCAGCGAAGTTTGTTGCACCAGAAAAACACCAGAAAAACTGTTAAACTGTTTCTGCAGAAGAACAATGGCAATTAGTACATGGGAAATAGAAATGCTAACCCAACACCTACAGTATTTCATTTCTCAGATAAACAGTGACCTTTAAGCTTCTATTTCATACTTCTATAATCAAGCAGAGACTTTGGAGTGGGTCATTGAGTGCTGATATTTAAAAATGACAGAGAAAAGTCTTGGCCCATGAAGGATTATTAAATGCATGTATGACCGTGGTGCCAGCACTGTGTTCATAGTGTAATCACACAAAAACCGCATCCGCCTCAGGTACCGGCATCACCTCTGTTTACCTAAACCTGGGCTTGACTCTCATAACAGCTGACAGTAATAGTTTTGTCAGGTGTTTAGACGTATTTTGTCTTCGCAAAACGACTGCTCAATGTTTGAATATCAATCAACACTTGTCAACTGTATGCTTTTTGTTATCTTAAGCAAATAACTCCACAACGGGAACATATAGAGTACACTTCCTCTGACAGTTAAAGCAAGCTATGGAAAACAGAGAAAACTGTCTTCTTGTTTAAAAGACTTAAAAGAAAGAATAAAAACCATGATATTTAACATGTACCTTCTGTAGATATAGGAGCGTTGTAAACAAACTGTCAGAGCAATGCGTCCTGGTCTAGGCACTTGTCTAGATGAGGGTGTGGGAGAGGGTGAAAAGGTGTGTTCAGAGTGAAAAGAGGACAGATAAGGAAGGAATAGAAAAGTACATGAAAACAAAATGTAGACGCAGGAGGAAAGTGAGCATTTTGGCTGTTTTCTCTAAGATGAACTCACCTTGCTTGGTCAGACCGTGAAGGACAGTCGTGCTGCTCTGATCTCCAGTAATTCACTGAGGGGAGTGCGTGGAAACCTGATATGCTCTGCTGTTGCTGTAAAGTTGAACCTCACTGTGTGTTTGCCTGGAGAACACTGGCACTGAGAGGAGAGGGAGGGAGAGAGGCGAAAGGGAGGGTCTTAAAAAGGAGACACAGGGAGGGAGGGAGTGACGTGGGAAAGGAGAGAGTTGTGGGAACAGAATAATTGAAAGATACTCACAAACAAATGGTATTTCTATGTCAGGGGGGAAATACAGGGTTGCCTAATGTGTTTGTAACAATTTTGCGAGGATATTATTGTCTTTGCCGGATACAAGTTCTGATAACACCATCTTTCCAAGCCCACATCTGCAATTGTGTGGTATCCTAACAAGCAACAACACAGCTCAAACATCTAGGACAACATAGCTGGGAAGGATATGTTTGGGGAGATAAGTTTTTAACCTGTTAAGCCCTAGAGCCCCCTGCATAGGGGGCAGTGGGGTGTTTTTTCACGAAACTGTGTCTCAGGGCTTCTTAATATTTAAAAACCTATTAATGTGTCATACCCATTTAACGGGAAGAAACTCAGCTAACTGACGATACGAACCATTTTTACCGAAACAAAACACAAGTTTCACAAGAAGCGTCTAAATGAGCCCTGAGCGAAAAAATGCTAACACACTTAGCACAGAACTCAAGGTAAAAATACCCTTATTACTTATCGTAACTGCAAAAACAAGATATCAGATTAAAGCTGAGATTCCACAGATTCTATAGGTATAAGTATCATCACTGAGCGATCAGAACTCGTGACAGGGGAAGCAAACAGACGTCACAACACGTAGCATTACGGAACATTCACGGGAGATCGTCTCAAATTAGCTGTTATTCTGATCAATAGTCGTGTTCAATGGCATTCAAATGATAAAAACGCCGCTGAAGGTTAATCCAATGTGTCTGTGTCACTTTGAAAGGATTACTGATAATCCATCATTGCATTTTTATGTAAAAAACTGAGATTTCATATTATTTTTATTTTTATAAATCTCTCTAAAGAGGTCAAATGTCACTTGTTTTGCATCAATCTTGATACAGGGTACTTATTATATGTTGTAGTTTGGATTCCTAAAGCTTTTAGTCTACCATCCCATCATTCAAGGGTGGTTTTCACTATAAGTAATGGGTTTTTTTTGGGCGGAGGTAAGAATTTACCTTTTTTTACAATGTTCCATCTGAATTTACTCTGACACAGAAACATCTATATTGATTCTGACACTTCTACATCCAACTCACAGATGTAACCTTGCTTTGAGAAAAAAGATTATTAATTTAACCCTTTTAGAAGTGAAGATATGGTCATTTGTTCCGGGAATGTCATTTTTGAGCCTTGAGAAAAACAGGCTCAGGGCTTAAGAGCACAACATCTTAATGTTGCCAAAAAAAACTCAGAAAATGTTGTAAGGAATTTAGTTTCCCCATGGTATCATCATTGTAAAAAGATAAGATGAACATATAACTGCAGCTAAAGAAGACAAAAAGCATGACTCTTTACAGATTGAAGTAAAGCTTAAACTACATTCAGGAGAATCACTTACCAATATCCTGCTTTGATGACAGTGAAGAAATAAAAGAAACTCTTCCTGTTCTTTCATTATGGAGTCTAGTATGTTAACTTGGTCCATAATCTGTTCCGCATCGTGACACTGCCTGTCCCGTATGAGTCCTCGGATGACAAACAAATACATTTACATATTAAAGGAACACAAGTGTACAAAGGTCATGAGACTGATTTCCCAATCAAGCCTCTGAAGCGGAAGGTGATACACGTGTCGTTCCTGGTTTGTTGTTTCCGATATCGGGTGCACAGTCACTTGCTGATCATTCATCCCTGGTTCACCTCAACCCATCAATTACAGGCTCATCCTTTAATCAGCTCTAACCAGTGGCTTTGACATGTGAAGGCCTTGTTGTTTGGCGCCACTCATTGATAGTCCTCAATAATCCTGTGCTCCTGAAACAGCACCAGACTTTCTGGCTGGTCTGCTGTCGTTGAGATTAGTGCATGATCCCTCACTGACTTCCCACCTGTGAACATATTCCTGATTTGGTATTCAAGTTTCTGACTGACTTTCTTGACAGCCATTACCACAGGCTTAGTTGGTACATCCTTGTACTGTGACCATTCATTAAATGTATCTTCACAGTGTGGTAAAAAGTTCTCTGGTGTAATTCAATTTGAGATAATTTTAACACACATAAAGATCCCACGGCCGAGTTCCCATGCTCAACTACCGGAACTACTTTGTAGCTTTTGTTGGATTACAAAGTACACACATCTGAACTGTCCATGTGCTTGATATTGAACATTTTACAACATGTCCTTTAGTACATAAATTAACTTTAAGAAGTTTCCACACTTCCGTTTTGCCTTTTTTGTTATACAATAAGTTGCTTCTTGTTTACATCACACGCCAGACAGAGAAAACAGACATCAGTTCTGCTTTGTCAGGATCTATGATATGTCGTAGCTGCTCTATTGTACTGTCATGTGGTAAATACTTGTATGCTGCTCATGCTCTTTCTGCATATCATGTATTTATTTTTGCTATGTATATAAATGTCATGTTCTTAAATGTTGTATGTGAGGGACAACGGATGGAAATGAGCTCGAAGCTAAAAAATCCGGCATATTTACATTTGAAGCATTATTTGTTTAAAGTGTTCATCAATGTGCATTGTCCCTGTTCAAATAAACGATTAAATGACATTAGATATCACAATTCCTGTCATAGGTTGTCCTTCCTGTTCTCAACAAGCAGTCATTTTCCACATTAGTTGTGGGCTGCCAAGAAATAATGAATAATTTCAAAAAAAGCAACTCCCAATTGAGTCACATTGTAAATTGTGTCCTTGACAATGTTGTGTTTATTAATGAAGAAAGAAGATCTCTATTGTCTTGCTGACACTTGTTTCAATAAAAAAGTTTGTGAACTGTTCTGGCCACAGTGTTTTTGTCGAGTTGTATTGAAATATGTGTTGTGGCTAGAGCTAGAGTTTTGTCAAATTTGCATAGGTCAAATATAACAATGCTTACTTGTTTCCCAGTTATCTATTTTATTTCTTTAAGGTTTGTTTTTGTGGGATTACCCGGCTAGGATCAGTTTCACATGATAGAAAGTTTTCTCATTACAGTAACAAGTATGTAAATATGTAATAAGAGAAGAATCACAAGAGTTGAGTGTAATAACACAATACTTTTTCAGTGAAAATTCATCTTTATTAATACCATACATGAATTATCAATGACAGAAACCTGGCAAAAAATATAGATATAAAATCACCCCTATGGTGAGGTGCTACAGGAGCCAGCTATTGGTGAAATGCCATATCAACTCTGTCCCAAATATCACAAACCCTTATTCTCTGAAGGATGTCAACTTAGGAAACACAGGCTGGAAAAATATCCACCTAGATCAATTCTGTGTTGGCCTGCTGAGTAGTAGATACACCACAAAGTAAACTCGGGGCACTAGAGACAATGAGTAGGGTCTTAGTCACACAGCCTGCAGCTCAGTGAGGATTTAATGGTGCCAGATATAGTGATGGAGCACTTTCTGACAGGCTGCTCACTGTGCTCTTCTTACTTAGGGAGACCCCTGCTGGGCGAGTCTGGAAACTACTATCCACTGTCAGCTGGGCGAAGCTGAAGCCCATATTTTACATCATATTTACGTAAACAGGAAACCCTGACACAGCAGCTTGAGGTCAAGCTGGGTGAGTCTCCCCCCCAGGATAAGAGGTAATGTCAATGGTCAGCATATTTCCATGAAGTCAAATTGACTTTGCATTTTTCATGTATGAGTTATCTGAAATGTATCTGGAAACAGCCAACAAATTCATTACAAACAAAAAAGCCACATCATCGAGGTTAAGGGAATTTTGATTAATATTTCACTAAAGGTTGCACCATTGTGGAACATTTTCAACATCTGAAGAGCTCAGTGCTTTTCAGAGGATGACGCACCATTAAATATTGCAACTTTAGGGGAAAAAGGATGACTTGGCGGTTAGGATTTTCTCTAAATGTGGTTATTTATTGGTTTTCAGTGCATCCAATACATTTTCAGATAGACCAGGTACCTACGACAGCAGAATTTGGCCATTACATATCTCTTCAATGTGAACATACTGAACCACTGTGATAAACTGGGAGCCGCATATATAAAAAAAAAAAGTAAGGGAATGACCTGTATTAGCATTTACTGACTCGGCCCAAGAGACTCCTCCATATTTCATCATGGGTATAGTACAGGCGGGTTGGACCTAAACAGAATGTCAGTACATAGAAGAATAAATACAGTTTCCTAAAATGAGGGCAAAATTATTTTATCAGTGATTGTACCATTAAAAAAAACTTTTAAGAGGGTTTTTATCTCTTTACATTAGATTGAGTTTGTGATAATTCTAGGGAGGAATACGCAGAATAACTTTTACAGAAATTACTAAAATATACAAGCACAGACACAAACATGAGGAGTAAAGCCAACAAAATTATTCGTCATAAAACATAAAACAGTAGTGTAATCAATATTTAAAGAATCTTTACATGTAGCTCCTTGGTGTGCAGCTTTCTTAGTTGTAATTAAAAACATTTCTGGGAAACTTAAGTTAATACAAAAGTCTTTTTTTCCTTTTTTTACAATCTTGTCAAAATTTGATTTTTAAAATATTTTTGAGTAGCAAATTTGAGAAGTTTCTTGTTACTGTGTGTTCTGAAGAGAGGACCTCCAGATTTCAAGACGAAGCAAACAGTTCTGCAATGACATGTCAACAGATCCAACCCGGGGGCTGGAGGGACATTTTGAGGGGAAGTTGTCTTCAGTGTGTTGCTTTGGACTCACATCAGACAAGATGTGAGTCCAGTATTCAAACACTGGCTTTGCTCTCTCGCCCAAACCTGTTTTCTAGCACTGAAGCCAAAGGACCTGATGACAGTGTGATGGCCGACAGATGGGTGACATTATATTTAGCACAGACCTACATGGAAGTTATTACCATTACAATAAGAATGATCTAACAGCAATACATTTACATTAATATACTGCAGGTTTCAGATGTTTTACAGTTCTTACATTAGCAATAATAGAAAAGGAAAGGAAATACACGGTCAATTCATAAGAAAAATAGACTGGAGTCAATAGTGGGAAACAGTGCAAAGAATATTCTAGGGGTGTTTTTGTTTGCTTGCTTGTATGTTTATTTTTTCGAAATTGTTTACAAAAATAAAAACAATTCAAAACAAGTCGAAAACATAGAAAATGAAAACACACTTCTGTAGCATCTGGTGCTCTGGTCCAGACATGCTGCGTACCACCTCTCTCCAGTACCTCATTGTTTTATGCTGCAGGTGTAGGTGAGTGTAAATGTGTGTGTGTGTGTGTGTTGGAGTATGAACAGGTCTGGATGCGTGTGTGTCAGTTTGTGGATGTTTAAGATTTAGCGTAGTGGTTCTCAACTCCGGTCCTCAAGCTCCGGCACTGTACAGGTTTTTGTTCCAACCAGGTCCTACAAAAACAAATAATTGAGTTTTTAAAAACCGAAGTTGAATTTTGATACTAAGAGTGCACACAGTTTTCTGCAGCCTGCAACAAAAAGTTAAATTAAAGCTAAGCATTTCTTCCCTGTGACATGAGCACAACAGAAACAACGGGGTGCATCGTCAAGGAGAACGCACGCCTGAGAGACCCGAGGTTGGAACAAGAACCCACTGACACGGTTGCCATGGCGAGCACTCGAACAACAGGACACGCCAACTTTGGCTCAAACACTGTGGTGAGCGATGAGGGGGGGGTAAAGACACATGCGCCCACGCCGCCACCCCCGCCAGTCTCACCACACCTCTGAGAGGACTGAGTGGAGCCGAGCAGACGAGGGCCAAGGCTGAGCACCACTGATCATGTGCAGCTACGTGAGGGAGGGGTGGGCTTCTGCTGACCCTGTCCTTCATGTGACAGTAAGAGTTTTATCAGTCCATCAGCTATTGTCCATTCCCTATCAATCTCTGTTTGTTTTTAAAAGAACATGATGGAACAAAAACAAACAAAAAAAATGTTGAACGCAAGTGCTCGAGGCCGCCCTCCCTGACTCCTGTCACTAGTGTGTTGGCTCAGATGGATCCCAGTAGGATTTAAGCATTGAAAAAAAGGGTCTGACTGGGACCTCGGCACTCTACTGGGACGACTGGGAGTTGTCATTCTTGCTCTCCTGACTGGAGGGGGCCTTGTTGTTCCAGGGTGAGTGTGCCCCCAGTGCAGGAGAGCTGTTGAAACTGTCCTCATCCTCCAGGCCATTCGCCACATCGAACTGCGAGTTCTCCAGGCGCGTGATCAGACGCTCGTCCTCGTCACCAAACTCCCCTCCCATCAGAGTGGGCTCTCCCACCATCATCACGTCCTAAAGGGGACAGCAAGGGCCGATACATATTATCCCCATAATACAGGGGGCTGCGCGGAATGACTGGCTGCACGGACGGGTTGTCTGACTGCGTTTGATTCCAACGTTAGAAATTAGTTTTCACTAATAAGAAGTTCATACTTTAAGGGACCAAGGGAGTACTTAACCTTGAGATAATAGTGTCCTCTCAATCTACAATCTTTGTCAGGGCGTCTACCCTGACAGTTCAGAAGTCCATGTGGCCCTGACTCCCTATCCTTGTTCCAAGAACCAGAGTCACGGGGCCCTCCCTACTGGCCAGCAGTGGGCATCCCTGATCCTTGAGTGCAGCATCAGGGGGTTTCATTCCACCTCGGGTCTCATTGGCTCTCAAGCAACCAAGTGGGCAAAGACAGCAGTGCTGAGTGAATCATGTGCTCTGATAGATTGAGCAGTAACTCTAAAACCAAGTTGATACAGCAGAAAAAACTGCCCCACTGGAATTCAGAGCAAGGCAACACTACCACAATTATTTTAAGCATTACTTCGTAAAGGGGGTCACGTGTACCTCCACTATATAAACCCATAGACCTGTGGCCCCAGAGGACCAGGGACTGCCCATCAATGGTTCACATTAGAGGGTCTACTGACTAAATCTACACATCCTCAGAATTAGAGAAAGCAACCCCCTTTACACCTACCACACCTTAATCCCCAATCCATAAGCATCCCCTTCCTATCTCTATCCTGCTGCTACACCTACTTCCTAACACACCAACAACCCTAGCTAACACCCCCTATACCCAAAAATGATTTTCTAACCTCCTTGCCGTTTTTTCCAAACCCATCCACCCTCTGATATTTACTCCAATGCCTTGCTCAGCTGAATTTAAGAGGCGCAGAAAGAGGTCAAGTAGATGTAATGCTTACAGGTACCTGGCTGGAGAGTGAAAAGCTGTTGGCTGGACTCTTCTTTTTGCTGTTGCTGTTGTTATTGTTGCCTCCGCCGGTGCTCACGGTGCTTCCACCGGACACCTTCCTTTTCCGCCTCTTGTTTGGAGCTTGTCTGGCGGGCTCAGCTACATGTAGAAACAGGAGATGATAGGATTTATAATCATATATTTATTAAAGTCTCTGTAGATATGTTGCAGATAATGAAAAGCTATGCAATTTCCACTGGATTTGAACTCCACCGTTTAATAATTGAAGGTTAAACAATGCCATAATTGACACTGACAATCTGAAAGGTGTGTGCATTACCTGGAGGTGCGACCATTCTTTGCCACTTTTGGAAGAGGCAGGTCTTCAGGCAGTCTCTGGGGCTCAAGCTGTACGTCTTATGCCTCGACATCAACTCTTGCATGGGCTCCAATATCACACATAGCTTTATGAAAAAGAAAGAAAGAAACCAAACAGAATCAAATGAGTGTTAACAGGTTGTTGTAGGTGACGATTTATTAAAACGACCGATCGATAAAAGAAGATTAGCATAAAGTAACTTGCTTACACGGAGGTAGTTGAGCGTGGAGTTGGACAGCCCACATCTGGTGATATTTTTAGCCAGCTGATCGAGCATTTGGGGATCCTATGAGAGAGATGAGATGAATAAGTGCATGTACAGGACGTGTATTTCAGTGTCAGTGTGTGGTTATTTGCGTCTGGAACTCACATGCATGGCCAAAATACTCCTTGGGAGGACCTCTCTGTGTTGTCTGATGCTGAAGTGCCACGTCTTGATCCTCATCATGTCATCGAACATGAACTCTAGGTACAGGCGGCCCTCCACACAAACCTTATCCCCAGAGGAGAAATATAATAAGTTAGAAGTCACAGCAACCGGAAGCTAATAAAAGGCTGTACATTTTGTATCCAGTGTACCTGTGTGAACATGGGTTTGCCGTTCTGGGTCACCATGGTGCACTGGTCACAGTCGAGAGACACAAAGTTACTGTGGAAGGACTCCTTTGGGTGCTTCAAAACGTAGAACAGCTCAGTGGCGCCCCCCTCGAAAATACTTCGGAAATATCGTGGAATCAATGTCCGGCCGATGGCTGCACACACAAATGATAACTTCGTAAATAAAATGAATACAATTAATACAATTAATACATAAAAATACGCCTTACACCGGGGGATACAGTAGCACAAAATCATACAGACATAAAAACATCATTAAGAATAGGATATACATTATGCTACAAACAGTTATATGCCAATCATAAATAAAACATTCTCATGATATGGACATCACATACAGTTTATGATGAAGGTCAATTTCTTTAGATTTGCAATTAGAAGCTGAAAGTAAAACAATGATTAGCAATGGCACGTAGTCTTTATTCTTACTGTATCGTTTGGGTCCATCTTCCAGACAGAAAGTGATGGTGAGCATGGCGTCATCCTCGAAGAACTCTGTGGTGAACGCATCCCACCACAGATTGTCACAGTCCTAAAACAGAGGAAGAACCATTACTCTTATTTTTCATATAATCACAATAAAATAAAACATAGCATTCTAGTCTAACCCAGAGAGAACACACTGAAAATCAATACTGTATGTTTCCTATAAAAATGTTATTTGCTATATATACATAATACATTTTATTTTAGGCGCCTTTCATGACACCCAAGGACACCGTACAATTTGTTAAAAAAGAAAACGCTAATAGGCAACAGAACATGATGAAACACAAACAGGAAATCATGGAGGAGACAATCAAGTGGGTAGTGAGTAGGCAGATTTGAACAAGTGGGTTTTTAATTGGGATTTGAATATGGTGATTGTGTCTGACTGTCGGATGTGCGGGGGGAGGGAGTTCCAGTGTCTGGGAGCAGTGCAGCTAAAGGCCCGAGCACCCATGGTGACGAGGCGTGGGATGGGGTCGGTTAGCAGACCAGCAGAGGAGGAGCGGAGGGAGCGAGAGGGGGTGTACTCCTGAAGAAGGTCAGCCAGATAGAGGGGGCCAGGTTATGTAGGGCTTTGTAAGTGAGCAGTAGGTTTTTGAAGTTGATACGGGATTGAACAGGATGAGGAATTTTAAATAGATTATATGAAACCACTCAAAAGAAGAAGCAGAAATTCTTGTTTCCTCTAATCTACCATTTAAATAACCGTTCAACTATTCCTGCATAGTTTCTAATACAGACACAGGTGCTCTTAAAGATGAGTAAATATTGGTGGTGCAAAAAAGCTGAGTTGAACTTCCTAAATAAAGCATGCTGGGCTTCATGTGTGTTTTGTTGGACATAAAACTAAAGTGTGTTTAAATTCCTCCAATGTACAGAAGTCATTGGGTATGCATTTCTAATAGTGTGCACACTGACAGTCATATAAAAAGGGTGGCTCATAACAGCTACTCAGTAGCGAACTCAGGCATATAAACAGTTGGCACTCCAATTACATTTTAGCCAGGTTGATCAGATAATCCTATTAGAGCCTGAATGTAAATTAAGTCAGTGCATTCTCGGGCTTCATTTCCCATAAATCCCTAGCATGGTTAGCTACACACAAACAGCCGCTGGGGAGGGGACATCTGAAAACACGGCCACAGTGAGCTGCAGAATGTAGCACTGCAGATAGTAATCACAAGAAGCCTGAAAATGAAACACTGATGCTGTGTTTTTGTTTGGTGTTGAGTTCTTGTTACTCTCTATGTGGATGATGAAGTGACTCTAACCTCTGTCCAATTCTGTAGCCTTTTGTTCAGCTCATATATCCGGTAATCTGTCTGGTTCCCGTACGGTGTGGGTCTCCTGAAACAGAAAGAAGGGGGGTTTAATCACTCTGCAGTTTTGTGATTTTTAACACATGTAGCATAAACAAATGACACAGGCGGTCTCAAGCTTAATTTAACAGCAGGTGAATTGAATGTTTATGTGTTATAAAATGAATGGAGAGTAGAGATTATAAAGACTGAATGAATACATTCTGAGTTAAGACAGCTACAAGCTCAAGTTAAGCACTCACCCCATTCCAGGCTCCATGTATGATGGGGGGTACATGGGTGTAGGCCTAAGAGGAATACAAAACTAAATCAGCAACCATTTGCTTCAAGGCAGGATGTGTGTTTGAATTTTTCACGGCTAGTTGATTTTAAATACACATCCACATAACCATAAATCAGGAAGGTATTAAAAAATGGTTAACATGTTCAGTATCTCTCATTTGATTTCAATTCAATATCACGTTCAAAGTTTGGGTGATGAAACAGTGCAATTTGAATATGCATAAAAAAAACATACATACAGTGCACGTATTCTTCAGTAAACTCTCTATGTCAACAAATGACATTAACATATTACAAGTTGTAGAAAGGAAGACATCAGAATGAATACCCTGCTTTAACCTATATTGCATTTGACAGTATAGCCGAGACCTACCCCACATCTCTGTCCAGCATAGCTCCTGGGTGGAAGGGGGGAAAGCTGCCGCCGTTGGGGGGCTCCTTAGGAGAGTACAGCTTGAATGACTTTGACGAACAGCCTGCAGAGAAGCACGCAGCAGAGGAGGGGGGAAAAGAACAGAGATTTAGAGGAGATTTAGATTGCTTTAGACTTAGCTCGTTCAAATCACAGCATCATCTAAGTAATCTAATGCTGGATGATTTTGTGGAGATTTACTCAAATAAAAAGCAAGCTGCCAAAACAATTTCCTGCTGCTTTCATTATCTAATGCATCTTCAATTTAGTAAATGGACAAGAAAACAAATCATCACAGGGAGAGGAAAAACAGCAATATTTATTAGCCAGCCTGAGAAAACAATCAGTGAAATGGGAGACACATCAGAGGAGATTGTCTGGCATGTTCTCCGTGCTCATTATAGGGAACCCTCCTCTGTGCATTCAGCCCCATGTAATCGAACCATGCGCCTGTGTTGTGTGCGTCTCCCCCTCTAGTTGCCTTATTTACCCATCCCCCACTCATATCCCAGCAGTTGTTAACCCATGTCTGTCCAGATAAGGCATTCATGCTCAGACAATCAGCGCTATGAGAAAAACATCTATTCTAAACGTCTTTTCTCAAGGAGACCTCACACAGACAGCGGCTGGATCTAATTAGGTCCGCCTAAAGATGTGGGATACTCCAGCTGATAGTTGTGGACTGGGATGTTGAGAAAAATAACCTTTGGAAAAACTGACTTGCCCATCACAACTACCCTTTGGCTTTACTACTTGTTAGCATCGAAACAGAAATATGTAAAGGGACCTAAAGGAAATGAATATGTGTGGTGATGATGAATTCAAAGGAGGTAAACAGATATGGGCAATGTCTCCCCTTTGGAAATGTTGATTATTAATGGCCTGCATGTAAATCCAGTATTACCAATCCCCATAGAAACATGAAGGCCGCATGATGTTAATTTGTTACTTTCTCAATTCATGCACAATTCTCAGTCACTGTCACCAGGGCGTCTAGAATAGTAAGTGTACCAAATTAAAACCAGCAGGGGGGCACTCATTGTAGGCCGCTCGAGCGCCGCATCACACCCAACTGTGCTGTATCTTTTAGGCTTACTACAACACTTGTGTTAACCTAATGGATACCCCACAGACAGAGACTACAAATGATGTTTTTGAAAGATGAGCGACAAATCGAGGGAGAAAGGGATGAATTGGGGTCAAGTATGTCTGGGTGAACTCTGATCTGTCTGTCCAGTCTCTATTGCTGGAACAACTAAAACGCCTTCATTCACTCTGTCTAACCCTTCACCCCCTTGCTCCAGAAAGAGTCACAGCAGGTCAACTTCTCCTCCCATTACTATGTGGGTGAACCTGCTCAGAAGAACCCAACAACACTAACAGCATTAGATGCAGACAAGACTCAAACACACATAAGCAGTCTTTGTTTAATCTAAAAAGGCAATGCAAAAACTACATGGCAACAAATAAGAGCAGGATTCTTAGTTTCTCCAGAATAACATGCCTACACATTCAGAAACAGACATTCTACAAAATGCTGACACACAGTGCACTGTCACCTTGAAAACCAACCAACAAGCACTCTAAAAAGCTGTCCAGTCTCCAGCATCAAACCTGTATAAAAACCATCTGCGGATTACAGCACTCAGACTAACAGATGCATACATAATGCCACGGGCCAGAAGGAAACGATCAGGAAAGCAACCTGACGTTGGGTACAAATTGAGATGGATGACTCCAGCCAGTCAGCATCTTTTAGAAGAAGCCGACTAAGAATTAAGATCATTATGCATAACCCATCTAACAAAAGGGGAACTCGAAATAGTGTGACTTTGATGCAGTTTAGTCCGCCCAGACTGTTCATTGCAAACAATAGAGCTGCATCCAGAGGCTGGCCCTCAGCCAATAAAAGATCCAAAGCAATGTATCAAGACGGCCAACACCATTGAGATGCTTATTGGTGTTTATGTTTTGTTGTGTATGTTGACCTGCACAATAGATATTAAAAAAAATGAGGCAGTATTCACTTTCGGGACCAGGCGTAAATTGATCTGCAGGGCCGCATTCATTTACCGAGGACGGATGCCATTGCTAAGCTATTACCTAGCTAGATGCTAAACTCCCGTTATTAGCGCCGTGCAATTATAATTTCCTGTGCTTCTTCACTAGTGGTCTCTGCATTTATTTTTGAACCAACAGAGCTGCCAAAGTAGTGTGGCTGTAAGTTTGAGTTACCTGCAGAGAAAGGTCCACCGAAAGGCGGAGTTGCTTAACACCTCCGCTCGGTGTTTTTCGACAGCTAGCCTCTCTGCTAGCCGGAGCAGCTGGACAGTCAAAGCTCCAGCTCCGACCGTTGGTAATGGAACGATCAGTCCTACGTCCCAAACAGGACGGCAAGCGACGGAGAAAGAAAAAGAAAAACTCCCCTACTTGCCCTGGTTCCTGTCAAATTTCAATGCCCGACTGTATGTTTTAAATGGCATTTGTTTGGGGGACGGTGCTACCTATCTACTACTACTACAGGACCCTTTGTTCCTGCCAGCCGAGACACGAAAAAAACAAAGGCCCCGCCTCCTTCGGGCTCCCCCGCCCATCCCATCACACAGACCGGACAAACACGGGCCTCGCTCCACGGCCAGCAGGGATCCCAATTTGTCTTGTCCTGGAACTGTAGGGGCAAAAGAGGACCCCCGAGTGGAACAAGATGGGTCCCCGTTGAGAGGATCAATTATCAGCCCACATTTTGCCCCTTAACACACACGTATTTCGGATGGACAAACTACTTTCTATTCTGTATCAGCTTGTACCAACTCTGTTTTCAAAGCTACATAATGTTGACTATGTCAATATGCCTAATGTTTTTATTACTTCACCATTCTACTAAATGAAAGTATAACATTATTATTGTTGCGATTCAATAAAGTCAGACTGAAGCACTCCTTTGTGCATCAGTCAATCCTCACAGTAACAGAGCTAAATCCCAGATCAAATGCATGCTAAAGGGTCTTTGAAAATGTTTTCTCTCAGTGATTGTGATGTTATGTTAAATGTTTGTTGTTTGTTTTTCATGTCTTGTGTCATTTGTCTATGTTGATGTTACACATGGAGCTGCTGTGATGCAAGTCAAATTTCAGACTTGATCTGACCAATAAAGTATTATCGTATCGTTATCGTATTAATATGTGAATAGGTTTATACACATTTGAGCAAAACTCATCCAGTCCTATGGGTATTTTTGGAAACTTTGGGGTCCCACTTGAACTTAGAAGTCTGGTGGGTTTGAATAGTATAAGTAGACCATCAGTTCATCTCAGCACAGTTCCTTGTAAAAAATAATACTAAGGTTACATTTAAAAAATAAACAGTTGATGTCTGCATTCAACCACAGACCAAAGACTTTCAGGTCTATTTGCTGTGAAACTTTGCAGTAATTGTTTTAATATTTTTATGTCCTGGTGCATTAATACAACCATTGTATGGCAGGGTTATTGACACCTAAACAATGTATATTATATAATTGGGTAATCGATTATTTAAAAAAAAAAAATGTGCTCGGGCTGCTGGAACTATTTTGACAAGCACCTTTGTCCAGTACTCTAGTGCATCCTGAGCGTAACTATAAAGAAAAAAACGTGTGATTCAGATGCTGTGTCTACACTGTTCAGCAAATGTTAGAAAAAGACTAGTTACTTAAAAAGGCTGTTTAATTCGAGCCAACTTTGTGAAGGCTTATGAAAATTGTCAGCCTTAGCAGATGACTCAAATCCTTCAGACCGCAGTCCTGAGCCTCAGATTATGTAAGGGTATAATCTGCAGCCTCACTTTTAATCAATACCCACTCTCATGTTTACAAGCAATATATTTGAAGCCCAGAAAACCTTTTGTGGTCACAAAGTGCATTTAAAAGCTCAATTTGTTGAGGCTTTCACTTGAGCTGCAGTAGGTTTGTCGAATTATGTAAGCAGGGAGAGCAGATGAGAGAAGAGCAGCAATAGATTGACAGGAGAGTGCCACACAAATAACTGCTGTGAATGGTAGGCTACATCATCTGTACAATTCTGGTTGGTAAACGCTTTCT
Organism: Trematomus bernacchii; assembly: GCF_902827165.1. Classification (NCBI taxonomy): domain Eukaryota; kingdom Metazoa; phylum Chordata; class Actinopteri; order Perciformes; family Nototheniidae; genus Trematomus; species Trematomus bernacchii. The sequence goes on along the minus strand of NW_022987828.1, from coordinate 7,006,779 downwards.
AGATAAATTAACTGTGATTAAATCCAGTGAGTTGTCTTTAAGTTATGACAGAAAACTAAGAATTAAACAGCTACAACAGGAATATAGAAGAGAGGCTAAAGCCTTTTGTTGTAACACACCCAGATCTTTGATCTCTTGTTGAAAACAATGATTCCCCAGTCTGCCTGTGTTCAGTGTTGATGGACTGACACAAGAAGAGATGTGACAGAACAGCATCTCCCTCTGCTGGTAAACGCTGAAAACATCCTCATGCTTCAGAATACAACAGTATAAGACAATGAACTTTATCCAGCAGTTTATGCTGTAAACTATTGACAAATAACCTGGAGCTTCTAATAAAATAAACTATATGTTTTCTATCATGTAGTTATATCTTTATCTGCCTATTCCATGATTATAACAACCAATAACATGCACAATAATGCTTTTATTTTAAGAGTGGGCCATCTGAAGAAAGACGGCATCCTATTTCATCTGTAAGAGTCACACATACACTATATGCACACATACACACCGAGTACCAGGTAAGTAGCACCGGCAGGTAGTGATAACATTAAATAGCAGTCATATGCACAAGAACTCAGTTCTATTTTAGTCCCCGGAAAACTGGTCTTGTACTACACACGATTTCTTGTATTTATAGATCCTTAGCTTCTAAGACCACTTTACACATACTGTTTTATGCAGAAGTTGGACTGCATAGCATTAACACAGAAATACATTCAGTGCAAGCCCTGTTCCAGAACAAAATGACTAAGAATGTATCTGAAATGAGTGAGGGTGCACTAGTAGCTACAGTACATTTTTGGCCATCCATGGAAAATAGTATGGAATTGAAGGCTTCTACGAAAATGTCCCTAAATAAAGAGCAGGGTTTCCCACACATAGACTTTATGTGTGGGAAACATACAGTCCCCGTTCTCGGCTACCACCACAAATATATTTCAGATCTGTGGGAAACACTGAAGAGGTTATAATGGAAGACAGCTAGAAAAGGTAGAAAATAGTACCTAGTAAGTGGATAACAGCACGCAAACCTTCAATATATTATAACGCCTGCCACAATGCAGGGCAGTTTTAACCACAGACACAACATCTTACTAAATCCCTGTTTGTGAGTGTACGTAAGAAAGTTATTATATTATTTTTTTAGAAGACAACCTATAACATTTAAAAAATAAACTGACTGACTGAAAAAAAACTGTTGTGAGCTGTGAACAAGTCAGATATGCCTTGAAAGCATATTTCAAGTACTACTTTGATGTGTGTATAATGTGCAAACTTTTGACAGTGAGAGTGAATCAGTAGTGAGGAAAACTGAAGAGAGCGCTGGTGAACAGCATGTTAAGACTCCTGTTGCTGCTCTTCAAGACGAAGCAGAAACCTGTCAGGGAAACCGTTGTGACACCTGACTGGTAGTGATAGAAACACGGCAGCAGACAGCACTAACACAGACTGCGCCCAGAGGATGCTGCTGTGGGCTGACAGGAGGAAGCCAAACAGTATGTGTTCCAGATAAAGAAGGTTGATGGATTACAAATGAAAGGGAGTGTGTGAATGTTGGTGTTATGGACACTTTGCAATGACAGGGGTCACTGGTCTGAATCCAGGTAGAATTAGCCTGTTGTTGACGGACTGGATCTGCTGCAGTGTAAACTGTAGGTTTGGTCATTTATATGGTTTGTCCTGTTGTGCCAACATCCACGGAATTAAATGAGGTATCCTAAAAAAAGAGTCATAATTAACCAAAGTCCCTTCTATAATGTGTTATAGAAAAAGAAAATCCACCACAAAAACAGGACTTACACTTTTATTCTTATGATACTGCATGAGTCAGTCATTTCTGATCTTAAACTGAACAAGAGAGAGACTGACTGCAGCGTTATATTATTAAGAGACTAATCTTGGACTATGACACAGATTCTGAATAATTAAACAACTATGACACAGCACCTGCATTTACTGGAAGTTGGACACTTAATCTAATTTACAACATGAAGCCATGAATACTTATTCTAATGTTACATCTCCGAAATTAAATAAGCATGATGATTCAGTCACTATTTCCAAGTAAATGGACCAACTCCCCTTTCTGACATCATTATTCAAGTCTTGGTTCTTGCCTGATTTTCAGTTTAGGGAAACACATTGAAGTCAGAAGCACTCTATTCTTTCAGATTTATGGCAGGAATTCCTTGAAAAAACTGTCAACAATTGCCTTTATATTCTTATACTTGTTTGCACAATTCATCTTTGACACCAGCTAAAACAAGCTGCTTAAATCTTTTAGTTTTCTATACTTTGTATACCTTGTAAACAGTTGTATTTGCACACACGTACTGTAGGTGGCATAGGGATAAAGCAGAACGCTTCCAATGTACTCTGCGGCTGTCCTCCTCACAGCTTTTGTTTCCAGAACACAGCTCTGTTTCAATCTGAGCGATGTTACTGTAACCTTCTACTGTACCTCAGTACCAAACCCGCTTTCATGTTATAAAGACTCTGCGGCTTGCACATCTCCCACAAATAAAGGTGTGCTTTGACAGATAATCATTTTTTCTTTCCTCCACATGTAGTCTTCTCCCCATCCTCCCCCTCCTCCCGGCTGTGGCACATGCCAGCTTTCCTCTGCCATCCTGTCGGCCTGCAGCAGATGTGACATCACTACAGCACGTCTCCACTCTACAACCCCCCCCCCCCGCCATCTCTCTGACTCCCCAGCATCTCTGTCTCCCACGCATTCCTTCTTTCTCTCTGCCTCTGCACACAGCCATTTTGATCTAGCAAACAAGATCTGAGGGACTCACTAGGGTAGAGAGAGGAGGGGACTAGGAAAAAAGAAGTGAGGAATTGAGGAAGGAAAAAAGGTTTTCAGTGCAGTGAGATAAAGCTGTGGCAGTCGTGTTGTTGTGAAACGGTAATCAAAAAAGCCCTGGCCGTTTGGCTGCCATCTTGGTTCTGCTTAAAGTCACTTTTCTCCAATCAGGAGCCATGTGACTTTCTGCATGAGGTAACACCACTGTTACTGCAAAAGGCACTGAAGGAGTGACAGAGAGAGAAAGGGGGGTACAAGCAAGAGGGGGCGAGAGTGAGATGAGGAAGGCAGAAATAAGAGGGAGGGGTAAGAGTGAGATGGGTGAGAGATGGAGAGAGTGGTGAGCAGAGGGGAGCGCGTGCTTGAGTGCATGCGAGAAGGGAAGGGAGGGAGAGAGGGGTATCTTCGGCTCACAGGCAATCTATTTTTACCATTTAGTCTGAACAAAGGATGTGATTGGCTCCACTGTGTTAGGACGGATCTCCTTCATGCGGGGAACAAAGCCTTAAAAAGGCTGATTCACAGCAAAGTCACAACAACAGCAGGATGTCACAGGGTTGTCAATGAACTAGACAGACAGGAGAAGTCTGTTTTTAATCATGACTCACATTCTGCTACATGCAAATATGCTCCGTTCTGATTCCTCTGTTCTATAGTGATTTGACCCAATAACAAAACAAAGACATACAGGACCAAAAGAGAAAGTGCTGCAGAAAGAGAGAATTGTTGGATTCCCACACAAAGGATGGGGAGGATCTTCCATCCACAATAGTGCAAGAATGTAAACAAACCAGCGTTCAACTATAATGATTTACAGTGTGCACAGCAAGGCAAACCGGTGTTGATCAATGTCATTGTTCTGACAGATCCAGCAGCCTAAACTTGTCCTAGCAGGTTCCTCGTGAAGGTGTGTGCGAGTGTACATGCCTGCTCTCCATGTGCACGCAAGCCTACATGTGTAAACCTGTGTGTTTGAACGCTGAAGGCAGATCTCTCTGGGTCGACCTCATTCTCTGTGTAGCCTTGAAAAACATGTGGATGTCATTAAAAGTTCTGCTCTGGAGTTGGGTCTGTCAATAGAGAGAGCAAAGGAGGCAGATTTCCTGGAAAACTACAGCACAGAGAGAGGAAACAAGATAGTAAAGAATCTGACAGGAGAACATGAAGGCTTCGAGGCCTCACTGATATTATTCCATCTGATAGGCGACTACCAATGAATCACAGTAGCCCCATTAAAATGATACTGACACCCTAATTCAATCTGCCCTCTCTGAGTTCCCCATGAGCAGATGGTACAATTCAATTTATATCTGTTCCTTGCTCCCTTGTGCTGCAGAGGCAGTCTCCTGGCACTTTGAGGCTTTCACTGTGCACAAGGCAACCGTCTCACTGTGGTAGCGTTAAAGAGAAATGGCTCCAAAGTCAAACAGGATCAAACACTCGATGGGATTATAAGATCTGCTTGATAAAAACTGCCACAACATTTTGCCTGCCAAAGACTGACATGTGTAGACAGAACTACTAGATTGACTTTCTTCATGCTCTGACACGGTAGCATAAGTGCAGAGTTTGAATACTGACTACCAATTAGACGCCATAGCATTGCAGTAAGACATATTTTATGTACGATTTATTTAAAGCTCAAGAATGTTGATTTCAGGAAAAGCCAACCCAAGCGTAACAACAGCATTACAAATGGAAATATGCAGGAATGCAAAGTCACATTAACAAAGAGTTGCCTAATATCCAAATATATAACAGCAGCTTAACTCCAAGCAAATTCAACTCTTTAGTTAAATCTTTAAGTAAGCCTCATTAATCGTTTGCACTCATCAAGAGAGACGATTAAAACTATTTTAAATTGAGTAAAGTACTTCTGCTTCATTCAGTTCTGTCCTGTGGTATAACAACGTTTTTTTTTTACAGTAAGCAGGGATTTTCACCAAATAACTTAGACATATAAGAGCAAAATAATGTAGAAGAATATCTATAGTGGCTAGATAAAGCTGAGGAAAGGAGTGAAAAGAGCCAGCAAGTAAATTACTTATTGATATCTCAGTGTGTCTGTAGGTGGCAAAACTCAAAGAGCCATTGATCTTCTGCAGCACAGCAAGCTAGCGTGACTGAAAGGGCCTGCTGAACAACTCAATCCCAAAGTGAGGTAGCCTCAGTCTATAACCTTGTTTTAGGTTAGGACATGTGTTGAGAGCGGAGCACAGCTACACGTGTCCATGCACACACACACACACACACACACACAAACTAACACAGCCTGACGCTGGCCCTCGGCAGCTTTGCAGCACTTTTACATAAGTCATCTTTCTGACAGCTCCACTGAGCACAGAGACGGAACAGGAAACAGGGAGAAAAGAAAGAGACTGTAGGCACTCACCGGGACAAGCACAACCTCCAACAGACATCTTCTCACATGTTGGGCTCTGCTCTGAACGAAACAGCTGCACTCAGTCCACACGCCGCTCGCATGGGCTAACTCTGAGGAAAACAACACAACGACAGAGGGGTGGAGAGATTAGTGGGAGTGGTACAAAGCAGGGCATGTACACCACAACTACACTCCTCTCCCTCTGTCAGAGGCAGGAAGTTGGCAGTGGTGCTCTAGCTGCATCATTAATAGGCATATTGCAACACAAGTGGGAGGGGAAATGAGAGAGGAGGGATATAGGAAGACAGAGCTTTTACATAATGTGAGACAGGAGTAAGTAATATGGAATGGAGCGAGGCACTGTGTGGGTTTCTGAAAGGGATAATGCAAGGGGGAGGTAATTACAGCAAAGGAGAGGAAAGAGAGAAAATGCACAAGGTGTGTGTGTGTGTGTAGCAGTGATGCATCGTCCATTTTTGTCCGTTGCTGCTGTGGGAGATAAACATACTCAGTAGGAGCCCAGAGGCAGAGGGTCATTACTGCCAAACAAACACACATGCACACACACTCACTCACACACACACTCCCCCTTGTGTATGACAGATTTCCATCTCTCTTTCTGTCTCTCGCTTCTTGCGTCTGTTTTTCTGTTTCTGAGAGAAGACTGGTGTTAATCACTACAGACAGTATCGATTAAAAATGCAAAGCCCACCTGGAGCACAGGGACACTGAGAGCCCATGGGAGGCAGGAAGAGAGCGCATGTGGGACGTGCACGCACTCGTTCACACGGAGCTGCATGTAAACAGTCTGACTCGGCTGCAAACTGTCTGCCCAGCAGACTCTTTTATACTCGTTTCTGGCTTTTTAATCTTCACTTCACTTGCAATTTAATCTCCTCAGCCTGTTGATATTACCATGACCTTTCTGCAGCTTGATGTGATTTTGTTTCATTTCCTTTCCCTCCTCCACGTCTCTGGTTTCCCTTTCCGTTCATCCCATAAGTTCTCTTGGCTCGAGCTTGCCTGTTCTCCGAGCCAATAATCTTAAAATCTCACACTTCACTACACAAACACACGAGCACATAAGTGACTCTCATGAGCTGGATGTCTTTGTTGCTCGTGTACATGATCCTGTCAGATGGATAACAGATTGACCCGTATCATTGAGTCATCCTGACTCAATCAAAAATACAAAAGGTTTAAATAAATTACAACTTCAGCCTACACTGCAAAAACACATCAGGGCTGACAGTATATTAAAGTGATTCCCACAGAAAAGGTTCTTGTACCTCAGGGGATACTTGTACAAATTGCAGAGTAGCATTGGACTAAATGGAATATCTGATTTCTTAGGAATTATTTCCACATATTGACTGTTGAACTGCAACCACAATTGAAAGTGCATGAAAATGTTTTAGAAAGCAGATACAAAATAATGGATAGTAGCTGCTAAAAGTGATGGATGAACTGAAATTAAAATGGTATAAGAAAAGGTCAAATGCTTAAGTAATGGATAAAAAGTATTTAGGTAAATACCATACAGTAGATACAGTGTTCTGAAAGTACTGGATTAGAGGTTTACATTGATAAATATAATACATAATTGGGTTGTATAAATGCAAAAAAAGTTCTTACAAATTGACAATTTGTTGTAACAATATCTACTTTTATATAATTAATGTTGTTAAATACTATGGGTTGAAATAATGATGGATGTTCCAAATTAGTCATCATTCATCTGTTCATCTGTTTGGGTTTTGAAAACACATTAAACCACTGGTCTAATATATCCATGAAGCCAAGAGGCTCCAACAAGAGGATACACAAGAGTTGAAGCCCAGGAGAGTTGAACAAACCTCAGAGCTATGTTGTCTCTCCCTCACAACCATTACACTAACAAAAGACAAACAACTGTCTCCACTGAAATGCAAGCTGACAGACGCATTCCCCAAACACCAGCGTACTGGCAGAGGCATCAGAGTTAAATGTCATACACGGTGTCAGACACTGTTCTCAGGACCGAGACACAATGAACCACCCTGCGGGCCTCCTCTTCTTTCCCCCTACTCATCTCTTTTAATTTCCACTTCCCACACACTTCTTGTTTCTGTCAATTCTGTCAAAGAGACAAGGTCTGTCTCTCACTGATGTTCTGTCATCATTCGGTTCCTTGTGCGCCTTGTAGGTCACGATCTGAGGCTTTGACATGTACAGAAGATTCTGCTATTGTAATATGGTGAACTCTGAACAACAGAGAGACATCCCCAACACTGAAAGAGACAGAGATAAGAGCGAGAGAGAAGAAAAGGAACGGTGCATGTCTGTGATTTTGGGAAAATGGCTTCTGTTTCCAGGAGCGATTAAGCTTTGAAGCTGAGCACTTCACCACTGACTGCACTGTCTCCCCTCTCTTCCTCTCACTCTTCATCTCTTGCAGATACAGAGATTCCCGCTCTGTCAACACGTCCACACATCACTCAAAAAGCTGCTGTGAGAATAATGAAGTTCCCCCCTCTGTTCTCTACACTGTGGGAACCCTCAGCAGTTCAGTAACACTGTGTGACAGACAGCACACACAATGTCTTGCTTACTGAGGTAAAACACACTCTTGGTATGTATGACAAACACTTCCTCGCATGCACTGACAACCTTCCACACATTTCCAACAAAATGTTTAAAAAGCTCCAGGTGCCATACTTGTTATCTCAGGTGAGTTCATGCCTTTCATGCTTACCTCTCAGTCTTTTGTCTTGCAGTTGTTCTGCGACCCCCACCCCTCCTTTCCTCTCCTTGTCTTTTATGCACAGTTTTTCACAGGCAAACACTCTCAAACATCCTCCATCTCAACGCTTACCTTTGTCTCCCTCCTTCTTCTGCGCCCACGCTCGCTCCGAAAAGTCCGCCTGGGTCAGCCACGCAGAGGTAACCAAGCTGCGCCAGAGAGAGTGAGAGAGACTGTGATGAGCAGATGCAGATAGGAGACACACATGAAGGGAGGGGGTCTAGCAGTGTGCAAATTGGATGCTGGGAAGGAAGGAAGGAGGGAAGGAAGGAAGGAAGGAAAGAGAAGGAGGAGGGGAAAAGAGGGGGGGGCTGGTCTGGTATTAATATGACGCAGAGGCAGGAGTCAGAGGCACTTTTCCTCTCTCCTCTCCAGCCCCATCCCTCCATACCCACCAAGAGAGAGGAGAGAGGGCACTGTATCCATGGCAACGGCAGAGCAGCTGTAGGTAGCAGTCGAGGAGTGTGTTGGGGCACAGTGGTGATCCTCTTTCTCCGTCTCTCTCTCACACAGTCCAGCTCATAAGTCGTTCAGCTTTCCCTCCAGAAGTACAGTACAGCCTAAGGTTTAGTGGGGTAAAAGCTGTAGAGGAAAGGAGCAGCAGTGGATTCATTAGAACATTACTGGTAATGAAAAGCAGACTGGTTGGGCCAGTTGTGTCTCAGACACGTGGGGAACAGGCACCAAGGAAGCACAAGTTAATCTTACTGTAACCGCCAGCATCACGTAACGGAATTAGTTACATTTGTGCTAAATAACGATTCTTATCATGCAGTTTACTCTCCCCACCTGATGGGGATAATGAGAAACATTACAAACACCATGATATGACAGAATAAAGACAGTGATTTAAAACAAGAAGGAAACAAAATAACTGTCTCTGTGTGAAGCCAAAGCTGAAACGAGATTGTGAAAGAAAACAATACAAATGTAAATATGTCTTGGTGACGCAATCAATGGAATTTGACTACAGAAAACAACTATGCAGAACTTTCTCCTTGGGTTACTTGTTCTCCCTGAAACACAGGTACTGTCATTTAGCATAGCCTTCTGTCCAGAGCCATGTAAATGTTCCCCCTGTACATCTACACGTATCAGGAGCAAGTTGGGTATCATTCTCTTGCTCGACAAGCTAGTGTAGAACATGTGGACAGGAGGAGCCAGGGACTCATTTTCAAACCTTTAAATTGCTCTCAAAATGAATCAGTAAACTAACTCCATATATTATTAAATAAATGCCATATGCCTAAAAGGGTCATGTTCTTCAAACGAAAAACAGCAAGGGACCATATTGATCAGTGGACTCGTAATTGTTGCTAGAGGGAAAACTGGATGGATGCCAGAGAATTTACAGCACACAGTACAGTGGGTCTGCAACCTAGTGTCTGTAGTTTCGTACAATAATACTTTTTCTAGTTAAGCATAACGCGTAAATGAGTTTACTGAATAGCTGCAACAAGAGGAAAGCTGTTAAAGAATGTAGAGGGATTTAAAAAATTCAAACTGCGCACATAGCTTTTTTTATTCTTCACACAGCAGACATTTAATGACATGTAAAACAGAGACACAGACAAAGAGTGAGTGTGAATGATTCTGCACGTGGTTGTGGCTGGACTCACCTCTAATCCATTTCTGCCTGTGGGATACAGGGAATTGCCGATGGCTTTTCAGTGACATGCAGTAGTGATCCTAATGAGAAATACATCCTCGCCACTTTTGTATTCGACCCAATTTAATCCCCACCTCTGTTTCACAGCCTGTTTTCCTTTTTTACCCGCCTACTTTTTACCTTTCCTTTATGTATTATACCCAGTTACAAATAGACATTCACCACATCCTTGGCTCTATAGGAAAACTAATTTTCTTTCCACTATTTTGTTAGTCCTCAGTTATCGGCCAATGTCCAATATATGCATCTCTGGGTCTACTTACTAGCTTTTCTCAGAGCTTCTCAAAGTATTTTTGAGTAAATCTAGTTTCCTCCGTTTGTGTTTGTTCTACAGACGTCAATTCACTCCACAGTGTCACATTGATTTTCAGGGTAAAAAATACTATACTATAAATATTAAAATTCAGCATCTTTCAAAATAGATAAAAGCCTATAGTTTTTGCTGAACAGTGCCCACTGGTGCCACAAAGAACAATTACAGGCTAAAGGAAATGCTAAAAAAGAGAAAGTCAACTTGAACTGACAGACCTGATTCTTTGGTATTTTTAAACAAGAAAAAAAACAATTAGCATTTAATAACAGTATGATTATATACATGCACTGTTAACACATTTACTTTTAAATGAAAACATGATATACTATTACATTAAAGATGAATTAAAATGCACTAATTTAAGTTTGAGAACTATAGAACAATTTGAAACAACGCCTTTCTTTTGAAATTACAATCAAGGCCACAAGTAACAATTGTTTTCAGAATCAATGCCCATACGAGTCCAAGTGAACTTCTTCCCATGTGTTGTTTTTTCCAACCAACAGTCCAAAACACCCAAATACTCTATGTATAAAGTATAATAATACAAACAGAGATATCAACAAATTGTCACATTTAAGAAGCTGGGACCAGCAATTATTTGGCATTTGGATGAAACACCTACCTACATGTATTTGCTGGAAAGGTTGTATTGCGGTTTCTTCTGTAACACTTAAAACTTGATATTAACACACTTCTTATTGTGTATTAACAGCTCGCAGGTGTAGTTATCAAACGTATTGCCTCGTGTGCATTTGTGTCCACTTCTTTTTTCAGCAGGGATAAAACAATTAGCCACCACAAGGAAGTAAACAACCAAAGAACTACAAAGAGACGTGTTCACGTAACCAACCCACTGACCCCAAGCGTCACTTTGCGTCCTTTTGCCGGGAATGTCGGACCACGTGTGTCCTGCCGGCGTGCGTGTTCCTCCGGTCCTCGATTCATTTCTCCTCATTCCTAAACGAGTCGGGTCCAGGGAGTGTACCAGCAAGATGGCGGCGCGGTGGGGTGCAGGCGAGGATACGTTAACTGCATGTCATATGGATATGTTCCACATGGATACACTTGACGAGGTAAATAATATGTTATCTACTCTATTTCCTATCCTGTAAACCCAATGTTACTAGTTGTGTGTGTGTGTTTTAGAGGCAGGACAGAGCGTGTTGTGTGTATGAGTTGTACACTGCGCATGGGAAAAGTGACACGTGGATGCCACAGTAGTGTTACTTGTAAAAACTTAATTCAGAAAGCACTCATTGTTTTGTAAACCGTACAGCTCGATAGCTCGTTGGTGGTATAGGTTTGAAACAATACATACAGCTTCATTAAGAATGGGCTGGTGCTTTTTTAGCTGTATGTTAATGCTAGGTGGTGAGCCAGTAGCTTGTTGGTGAACGACGCAGGTTTTCTCCCTTTATAAAACAAGGAGTCGTTAATAAAAGAAGTGACAGTTGTGTATTTGTATTGGTAGTTGGCCTAGCATGCCCAATAAGTGTATAATCAATATCAGTCATACGAATTTAAGCTGCATCCGTGTGCAAACGTGCTCTTACTGCCCATCCACTGACCCAGACACACGTGGTAACAATCACTGCAAATGCTATTCAGCTGGCTTTATCATCACTGCAGTGAGGATGTTTAGCGTTATCCATGTCTTTGCTTAACAAAGGTTAAGGTGCTAAATTATGCTATGGTTGTAATAGGCTGCATGCCAGCACATTGCAGTAATGTGTCATCAACTCATTTATAGGGCACACGATGATGAAGCTCATTTATATAGTGTACAATGACTGAAATAAGAATAGTTAATTAAGACATGTTTGATTATGTAGTCTGACACTGCGGCAGTACACCACGTTTTCATTCAAAACCTGTGTGTATCCGGTATCTACATGTGGTTTAGTCGTGGTGGATCACATGTTGGCTTCATTTCACACATGCGCAGCTGACACACATCAATATACTCTCTGTACACACACACTCGCCATCCAAATACTTTATCAATAACTACCTGGTGTTTCTAACGTGTGATCAAATGTAGTCTCGTTTGGTACTTTTTGAAATATCATACAGGAGCTTATACGAGGGCCCTGTTCATGTTTGTTTGTAGTGCAACACGTGGGCTAGGTTGCTTCCTGTCGACTGGGCGAGGCGAGGAAAAAAAAATGTCTGCGCTCTGTGTGCATGCGTAGACAGCAACACGTGGGTTACTGTACGACTGCTTTCTTAGATCAAAGTTCACAATGTTATCATTTAGGTGTATTGCATAGTTCAACGATGTGCTAGACTTACTGTAGGTGTGTATATGACTTAAAATCAGAAGAATTGTTATAAAACAATTGGGCACTTAACACAACATGCATTCAATGTGTTTGTTTTCTTTGGACAAAGCTGTCAATACATTTAACTTATATTCTGTTCACAGGTTATCTGTGAAGTTATATAACTTGTATTGATAATAAGTGTGTATGGGATTGCTGCATGGCCAATCAGTATCAATGTTCTTCTGTTTTTTTATGTGATAGTAGCCTACATGTCTTTGGTATTTTCTTTCCCTCTTCTTCTAGTTGACAATAAAAACACGTGTTCTCTCATGCCCTGTGGGGTTTCCTTTCTGTCATTTTCAAATGCCTCACTCGAGCTTCGGCTTACACTCGGCTTCAACAACCAAATAAACAAGATTATTTTTTACAGATTTCACTGTCCAAATGTTACATTTTAACAATATTTGCCTAACACATTTACAGTACAACACTGGGTTTTGTTAAAAATGTATTTGTTAACTTGTGTCTCCTCCCAGTCCAGTTGAAATTGAAATACAGCCAAGTGGTTCATATATTATACTTCAAATATGTTTAACCCCTTAAATATATAATTAAGTGAGCTGTTATAAATGTTAATACTGACTGTTTGCATTATTTGGTTTTTGTCTTTGAATTTGAAATACTTTGGGTTGAAACATTTGTTTTCAGATACAACAGCTTGTCTCTACTTTGTGTGTTGGTAACCCTAATATTGAAACTGTCCATGGCCAATCATAATTTTTTATCCTGAATCATGTTGCCAGTTTGGTCTGTCACACAACTGAAATGTTTTTTTCCCTCTTTAGACTGATGGGCTGAGCCCCGCAGAGACTCTTGAGGCCCTTCAAAGCTGTTTAGACCCTTCGATTCTATCCATCTTTGAGGACAGTCCAACAATAGAGGCAAGACCACTTTCACATGGTTGAACTTAAGTGTTACAAGAAGGTTCTCTAATGTGTCAGCAGTGTGCAGTTGTTTGTTGATACTCCGCATTGACCTTTTTTTCCACGTGTGTATTTAGACTAAAGGAATAGACGAGGAAAGTGAAGCCACGCTGCTGACAGCCCTGACAGAGATTCTTGACAATGTGGACGATGAGAACCTGTCCCCATTTGACACGCTGCCTGATTCAGACCTGCTGTCGGGTCAAAAGGGCCGGGAACACTCTCCGGTGAGTGTCCAGCTGTCAGACATAACTCTTAAAGTGTCTCAAATACATTTGCTCTCATCATCCCCCATAATGGGTCTGGAAAGAGAACCTGCTGACCTCTGTTTAAATAAACATGTGTATTATAGGTCTGTAAAGACTGTAGAAAAGTGTTTGTCATTAAGCTTTTGTTGATCTTTTATTCTCCAGCTCAGGAGATTGCTGTGTCTCTCACGCTCCCCTCCAGAGAAAGACACACACTTTAGCTCAGGATCCTTCTCAACTGGAAAGGTAGCTTTACTTACTCATAAGTAACACATATTACCTTGTGCAACAGACACATTTTTGAATGATATTTTATATATTTTCCCATCTGTACTCAGAACCTACCTAGGCTACTGGCCGCATTCCAGAGAAGTGATGGGGAGGAAGAGGAAGATGGCTCCCTCAGTCTGAGCCCAATGAGTCACAGTTTATCTCCTGACAGTGACCAGCTACAGTGGGAAGCACTGACCCTCCCACTTCCTGACACTTTTGAGCAGGAGGTAGAAGATGGTATTTCAGTTAGCCTAGGAGAGTTGGTCAGACATATGCACCCGTACTGTATGGCCTATAGTATGGAGGGCGACGAGGGGGAACAGATGTTGCCCGAAGGAGGCATCTTACTTGAAGTTGTGGACCAGGGTGAAAATGGAGAACCCATCTTTGCAATCCAAGATATGGATCTGCCGGGATCTTTTCCATTTAGAGAAGAAGAGCAGTTCTTAGAGCATGAAGCAGAAGAAGTTGCCTCTGACACTTCCGAGCATATAGTCGTTGACGATGAAGATGAAGTACAAGTTTTATCCCCTGTGACATTACACCTAGGTTTAGATGTGAAAGATGCGATGGTCATTGAGAGACAGAAGGATGAGATAAGAGAGAAAAGTCCGTCTCGGAGAAAAAGGAAAAAGAAATGCAAGGAACAGCACCAACCCAAACCTGTGGAGGAAAGGGTCTTGAGGAGTGGCAAAGTAAGAAAGACGCCACAGGAATCTCTGAAAAAACTTGAAAGGTCAGTCAAAGAAAAGAAGAAAAACAAGGCCCCAAAGCTTCTTCTTGTCTCACCTCCAGCTCCCTCAACTGTAAAACCTAATAAATTAAATTCATGCCAAACTGAAATCACCACCAAAACACTAACACCTCAAATGAATGTGCACGTTGCCACACCTGTGTCACCTAGACAGGAACTAGCATCCTTAAAAGCTAGCCCTGAGAAGAGTCCCCCTAGCTGTTCCCCCTCAACAGTGAGCTCCCAGCAGCCTGAAAAAATGCCTAAACAGCTGGCCCCTGAGAAGCTGGAAGTTTCATCAGCAGTTCCCTCTGCTGTCCTGCCCCCCATGTCTTCAGAGAGCCCTGCAGCTGCTCCTACTCCAGCAACACCCCAGATGATGCCACCTGTTAGTGAGGCCCTTCCTCCAGCAGGCCCTGTAGTCCCAGAGCCTAAGCCTAAATCACTCAGTCTAGCAGAGTACCGGCGGCTCCGTCTGCAGAAGAAGCCAGCTCCGGTGGAAAAGGCAGACGACAACAGCACCAAGTGGCCCAGCCTTCCAGAGCTTCCTACAGAGCTTCCCCTCATCCCCTGCCTCCCCAACCCCAGCCCCAAAGACCTTCGACGCCCCAACCCCCAGCCAGAAGTGGTGGAGGTCCGGCCTGCCTGGCAGCCAAGGGGCCCATGTGCACCACCCACACCCGAGGCGCTGTTGGCGCCACCGGCCTACATGGTTGCCTCATCCAGCAAGGTTACACCTGTTCATAAACCCCAGCTAAGACCTGAACCTTCCAAAGCTTCTCTTCCCCAAAAGCAGTCTGTCCCTGTGCCTGAGTCAGCACAGAATTTACCCTCACATCATCATACCATAGCTCAACCTGCATCACCTTGTGTGCCTCAAAGCTCTGCGCCTCCAGCAGAAGGGAAATGCTCTCCCTCACTTTCAGGAAGAAATGGAGGAGTAGATGAAAGGCCCCAATCTCTGCCTGCATCTCCAAAGTCTGTAGAGCTCACCAAAACCTGTTCTAAAACCACTACAGAGGCGATCAAACCCATTGCTGCTACCACTGTGTCTGCGCCCAGTGCCCCCCAGAAGAACATTGTTGTTTTACAGAAGGTACCGGAGGTTACTGCTCCTAAGTCATTAAGGAACCCCATTACAACTGATGGCAAATCATCAAAACCCACAGTCAATGGTACCCAGATGAGTTCTCCTGCAGCTACCCAGCTGAAACCTGTTCTACTTGAAACTAAAGAGAAGCCCACTACAGCGGTGAAACCCCCGAAGGCAAAGAGCGCCACACAGGAGCTAATTGAGGCTTTCACCACAGAGATAGGTAAGCTTGAAGTTTAATACTTTTTTCACCAAGTATTGACAGTATTTTAAAGTAACACGTAGCCGTCACTACTTCAATTGAGCCTGTATCTAATTTATTGGCTGTTTATTAGGTATAATTTATATTTGAGTTTTTATGTTGTAATCAATACATAATGATAAGACCCTTTTTATTTTTATAATTTTATTTTTTAGGTATTGAAGCTGCTGATCTGACCAGCTTGCTGGAGCAGTTTGAGGAAACCCAAGGTAACCAATAATGGCAGATTTTTATAGTATAATTTAGTTTTTGACAATGTTACACACTGCAGTATTTTCCTCTCATACCACATTTCTGGCACAAGGGTTATTGTTTTGGCCATAGCTTAGTGTGTCACATATTTGGGTACTAAGTTAAATGTTGTCAGAGTATTTCTGGTTTGCGGCAGTGGGATTAAAGCTAGATGACTAGAGCACTACAATGAATAGCTGGTGCCTTCTTAAATAATTGTGCATGTGCTGTGCCTTGAAGATGGTCATGAAGTGAAGGTTAATGTCTATTCCCTCATATTTCTGACCAGCAAAGCTTGAATCTTATCTGATCTTCATAGAGAAGTGTGTTATAATGTTTAAGGTTTGTGTGGGGGCGGGGGACTTCGTATGGTTCAAAATGCATGATTTTGTTTCCGACTGAAACATTCCCCTTTAAGAGATGAGTGCTGCGGGGGGCAGAGGAGCTGCTTTGTGCTCTTGTCTGCTCAGCTGATGGAATTCTGCCCTGTCTGCAAATCCATTTAACTCTCGCCCTGCTGTCTTTGTTTGGCCGGATCTACAAGCCCCAAACCTAACATGTAGCTGGACTCTGTCTGTGCCATTACTCATGTTAGTGGGCTTGTTGTTGAACCCTCATAGGGTGTATTATGTTAAGTGTAACCACTGACCACATGGTGAATTCCCAAGGAAAATATTCAGTTTTAGTATTACAAGGGCTGAATAAAAGATTGACATGTACACCTGACATGCTGCAAGTTGTATAGTTCATCCTATAATAGTCCAGCTGAGTTTTTATCTATCATATTCCTTGTGTATTTGTTGTTTTTTTGGGCTCATGCACTTATTTCCTTGTTCCTTCTCTCTCCAGCCAAGGAGGAGAAATGTGTGCCGGAGGTCTCTGGTAGAGCAGCAGCTGTAGGAAACTCGAGGTGAGTTACCCTACAGCTTTGAAGCTGCTCTGTGTGAGTGGAGTCTGGGTTTCTCTGAGACCTGTTGGTGTGTGTGTGTGGAAATGATGCACACACCTTTTGCCAAGACCTACCGCAAACCCTGCTTTTGTCTGGGCACAGTGATGGCCTTTTCAGGATTACATGTGTTCGACCTGGCTTCACAGGGTTTTTTTTGTCTAGACTTGTCTACACTGTAATCAAGAAGTGGAAGCTACAATATTTACCAGTGATATACTAACGGCAACTGTTCTCGGTTTACAGTTTTGAGTCGGCTCCAGAGAAAACGGTTGTGGAGCATGTGAGAGCAAATTACCTTTCGAGTCCTGCAGGTAACAAGAGTTTACTGTTTACATCTTGATATGGCTATAACATTAGAAGATTGCACTGTCTTTGAACCTTGTTGGTCTCATCCATGACCTCTTAGGCCAAGCTACAGTGCTAAAGCAAATTCAGGCTTGTTCATAACTGGAGCCCCCTGGCAACACCCCCAGGTTGTTCTTTTAAATGCAAGTCACAGCTAATTCACCATTTTGACTTAAAGGTGGGGTAGGTAAGTTTGAGAAACCGGCTCGAGATACACTTTTTGTTATATTCCATGGAATGCTCTTAACATCCCGATAGCAATGAATATCTTAAGTGCTTTGACAAAAATTCCATAAAAAAATGTCACCTGTGGAAGCCGTAATACTGTAAAAAGCACGACCAATCATTTTAGCCGGCCCGGCTAAAATAACTGGATGGCCTACCTGCCTGTCAGCCTTCCATCGGGGCACAAACTTATCTCGTGCCCTCATTGGTCATGTGCGCGTTCGTGTGTGTTGGAGGAGGGGCTATGTAAGGAAGTGGCAGATTTTTTCCGGCTGTGTATTTTCAAATTCTTGCGCACTCGAGCTGGTTTCTCCAAAATTACCTACCCCACCTTTAAGCTTTAAGACAATTCCACTCAATTAAAATAACACAACTGATATCAGAAAATACTGTTGTCTTCTTGTATGGCTTAATCAAACGGCACAATCATTAGGTATGGTGTTTTGAAATCATGCGTCCTAGTCAGAGATTTGCCACCTTGCCAAACAGATTACCAACTATCGTTGAGTGTTTGGTTTAACTGTGGTGCTCTTTATTTTCCGGTGCTTCAGCTTTGACTCCTCCAGCTACTCCCCCACACCAGATGTGGAAACCCCTGGCCGCTGTGGCCCTTCTCGGAAAGAGCAAGGTAGCTGAGGCCCAAAAGTTGAGCCCCGCCAAGGTTATCCAGATAGAAGCCCGGCCCTTGCCCTCAGCCAGGTCCCGCAGCAAACCCTATCCTGCTGCTGCTACTGTCTCTGCCGAGTTGGCATGCATGGACCACGACTATTGCCTCCCCAACAAAGGCCCTTCTGGAGAGCCAGGCAAGCGCTGGAATGTCAAACAGCCATCTTTTATCACTATTAAACCCATCAAGCAACCCACTACACAAACCCCTCCTGCTGCCCTGGCATTGTCTGCCACAAACTCTGTGATTAAAGCCCAAACACGAAAGCTTCCTCTGACAGAGCCCCTGGATCACAGGACTGGTATGACGGAGAGAAGCTCTGTCCTGGAGACTCCAGATGCTTCCCCTGCTCGGCAGGAGACTGATGTCATTGAAAAAGAAGGAAGCCCTAAGAGTGGGCATTCTGGGAGAACATACCGTCGACAAGCTGTTTCTCGCACACCCAGCCCCAGATCCAGTTCCAAAGAGAGGACTGGAGGCCGCTCTAGAAAAAGAAGATCCCATCATTCTCCCAGCCCCATGTCCAGCGGTTCAGAGTCTGACTCCCATTCCTCTAGATCTCGGTCTAGATCCCACTCTCCATCTAAGAAGAGGTTGGTTCCAAAGACATGAGACCTCGGGTTCATACAGCATCTTGATAACCATTTTAGGGTTATTATTTCCCTTGTTCATCCCTGGTGTTCATCCCTGGTATTCCTTCCTGTTTCCTTTCTAGGTATCGTCCTCATCAATCTGAAAGTAGTTCAAGCTCCTCATCCCGTTCTTCCTCTCGGTCTTCTCCCTCGGTGTCCCGCTCCCCTCCCAGAAGGAGGAGGCGGTTCTCATATTCCTCCTCTCGTTCAGGCTCTTGGAGTCGCTCGAGATCACGCTCTGGGTCCCCTCACGGGCGAGCTCAGTGGAGCAGAACCAGAAGATTGTACAGGTGCGGTATATGAATCATGCCTATATGGTTGGTAGGGGCATCATGGATTGTATAGCTGTTTCAATAGTACATATTAAATATCAGGCAGTTTATTAAAAACGTTATTAATCAATCAATCAATGTTTATTTATATAGCCCAATATCACAAATGTTACATTTGTCTCAGTGGACTTCACAGTTTGTACAGAATATCAGTATGACAATACGACACCCTCTGTCCTTAGACCCTCACATCGTACAAGGAAAAACTTCCAGAGAAAAACCCCACAGTTTAAAGGGGAAAATGGGAGAAACCTCAGGGAGAGCAACAGAGGAGGGATCCCTCTCCCGGGACGGACAGACGTGCAATAGATGCCGTGTGTAAATCGAAGAGATAATACATTTTTCAGCATAGGTAGACCAAATGTTTGGAAATGCATGTGTCTATAATAAGAAGATGGATCCACGAGGATGTCAACAATCCTGTGGGAGCCATCAGGAAAGTAGTATGATGAGTCAGGCAGTGATAGGTGATATCAGTGATAGGTTCAGCCACGACTCGAAGTCCAGAACTCAGGATAGAGGATCCAGGACCACAGCAACAGGATCAGCCACGACTCAGGGTACAGACAGATAGAAGAAGGAAGTGTCCCCCGACAGTCTAAGCCTATAGCAGCTAAACTAACGTGTCTACGTACATGCACTCCCTTAGGATAGGGTGAGGGATAAGGGGTAGCAAGTAAGAAGTGAGGAACAGGTGGAGAAGCACAACGTGTCTACGTACATGCACTCCCTTAGGATAGGTTGAGGGAAAAGGGTAGCAAGTAAGGAACAGAGGTGGAGAGGCACAACGTGTCTACGTACATGCACTCCCTTAGGATAGCGTGAGGGAAAAGAGTAGGAATTAAGATGTATGCGCCACCTCTACCATGAGCGCATTGCTCCTGAAAAGTTTTTTGGCACTGACGCCAATCAACAGTTGTGCGTCGACTCGGCAGGGATCAAGGCACGTATATGCCTCTCCCTGCTTCCACCGTCTACACACACAACCAAATTACATCTATACCAACGTGTCTACGTCAATGCACTCTTATTAGATTATTTTATCAAGTATAAGCTTTATCAAAAAGGAAGGTCTTAAGCGTACTCTTAAAAACAGATAGGCTGTCTGCTGCCCGAACACAAACTAGAAGCTGATTCCACAAAAGTGAAGCTTGATAAGAAAAGGCTCTGGCTCCCATTGTGCTTTTAGAGACTCAAGGAACAACCAACAACCCTGCATTCTTGGAACGCAATGCCCTTGTAAGACAGTAGGGTTTGTAGGCGAGAAGAATAATTTTAAATTCTATCCTGTGTTCTATAGGGAGCCAGAACTGGAGTAATGTGGTCCCTTTTCCGAACTCTAGTCAGTACACGTGCTGCAGCATTTTGAATTAGCTGAAGCGACTTAACTGACTTTTTTGATTTAAAGGTTTTATTTTGTCTTTCTTCAGCCCCTCGTGTATGACCAGCTATGCTCAAGCTGGAAAGAATAATGTTGAAGTGAAGAAATGCAAAGAGAAAGCCATCGTAAGTATTTGTTTCTCTTTAGTACACTGGTCTCAAAGCAAAGTTGTCAAAATGTTGTTAGTCTGATGGACTATTTATTCCATCAGGAGGAGCGGCGGGTTGTTTACGTTGGTCGCATTCGGGGGACGATGACCCAAAAAGAACTAAGAGAACGCTTCTCTTTTTTTGGCGAGATTGAAGAATGCACCCTGCACTTTAGAGACCAAGGGTACGTACATAAACAGCTTCTGTAATGGAGATGACTTTACTGTTAATATCTTAATATGGCTATAACGTTACATTGCACTGTCTTTGAACCTTGTTGGTCTCATCCATGACCTCTTAGGCCAAGCTACAGTGCTAAAGCAAATTCAGGCTTGTTCATAACTGGAGCCCCCTGGCAACACCCCCAGGTTGCTCTTTTAAATGCAAGTCACAGCTCAAACTACGTACAATAGCAATTTTGACCTTTACTAGACTTCAGACAAACTTAAAATGAATACAGGCTGATGGTTTGGTTATCTCTCACAGGGACAACTATGGGTTTGTGACTTATTACGACACCAAGAATGCATTCATGGCCATCGAGAATGGAAGCAAGCTACGCAAGTCCGATGAGCTTCCATTTGATCTCTGTTTTGGAGGAAGGAGACAGTTCTGCAAGTCAAACTATGCTGACCTGGGTAGGCATAAATCAACTGACACGAAGTTCCTGTAGCTCTTGCCAAGTTAATGTTAATCTATCAACATATTATTGATGTTGATTGTGATCATTACCATTTGAAGGGATCATCGCACTGCAGGTAGAAGCATACTGTCCTTAAAAGTGGATTACAATACACCAAAATAATACATTAATATATTGTATAACACTGGGTATTGAAACTGCCTCCTTCATGGCTTGCCAGCAGGGCTGTAGCAACTATTGAAGAGACACAGGTCATGTCCCCTTTATTGATTTTACAATTGTGCAGGTTATGCTGACCTGTTTTTTTTTGTGACATTTTAAATTAAACACACAATGCACATGATGGGTTTTTAAATGTTGATTCTGATGTTGGTTTTCTGATAAAGTGTATTCCTTATATACTTTGGAAATGTTGGGGGGAAATTATGATCCAATTTAAAATGGAATTGAAAGAATCATATTTTTCAGAGCTGGTCAAAGTTTAGGATGTGTTTTGCAGGTTGTATTTGGGCTTCAGCATTTATATAATCGACACTGTGGTGTCGAGTCTTTTTTTTTAAATCAAAGCTAACTTGTTTTTGGGTTTTTTCAGATTCGAGTAAGGATTACGATTCGTCGTCTGGGAAAGGCAAGTTTCAGACACTAGACTTCGACACTTTATTGAAGCAGGCCAAGCAGAATCAGAGGAGGTAACAGGAGGCCTGCAGCAGGAAGCAGCTGACACTTACCTCAGAGCCAACGGCTGGCTCCTCACCTGCAACACTGTCTTTACATTTATGTTGTTGCCTTAGTTTTATTTTGTTTGTTTTTATTTTGTTTCTCAAAGCTTACACCTTCTATTGAAGTGAAGATTTGTAATGAAAGTAGTAAAAAAAAAAAAAAAGGAATGAATCGAATTTAAATATTTTTTTTTAAAGTTTATTTAAATGTACAAATTTAAATTCTATTGAGAATCATTTTAAAAGGGTAAAAGTACATGGGATGGAGCTCTCCAATTACTGGGACAGGTTGTGTTACATTGAATGAATTGAATGTACTACGGACCTAAATAAAAAATAACCTAAAATACTTTGCTTGTTTTTCATTCCAACTGTCTGTATTCTTTAATTACAATATTGAGAGGTATCGGCCCTTTTCACATACAAGTTGTCATGTTCCAAGAAAATATAGGTGTAACAAATAAAACACTCAGGTTTCAGTATAAACACTGTTCTCTGCAAACATATTGACTGTAGAAAAGCACAGCTGAAACAAATTCTGTAAAGTGTCCAAGAGAGCTGGCATGTAAAATACCTGAGTCCTGCAACTGGTTTACCTTAATCTATAATTGATGTGAACGCTGAAAGTTTCAAATGTTTTTACGGTATTTGAATGAGATGCAAAATTGTCAGAGGTGCACCTCAGAATCAGAATACCTTTATTAGTCCCACAGAGGGGAAATGTATGTTACAGCCGAAAAAGAGCCACATACAACTTAAAGGTAGGGTAGGTAAGTTTGAGAAACCGGCTCGAGATACACTTTTTGTTATATTCCATGGAATGCTCTTAACATCCCGATAGCAATGAATATCTTAAGTGCTTTGACAAAAAATCCATAAAAGAATTTCATCTGTGGAAGCCGTAGTACTGTAAAAAGCACGACCAATCATTTTAGCCGGCCCGGCTAAAATAACTGGATGGCCTACCTGCCGGTCACACTTCCATCTGTGCACAAACTTATCTCGTGCCCTCATTGGTCATGTGCGCGTTCGTGTGTGTTGGAGGAGGGGCTCTGTAAGGAAGGGACAGATTTTTTCCGGCTGTGTATTTTCAAATTTTAGCGCACTCGGGCTGGTTTCTCCAAAATTACCTACCCCACCTTTAATGTTACATAATGTTACATGCATTAAAAAGTATTAATGTTATATCATCTTTGAGATTAACTCGCCTAGTAGTGAGAATCACCATGGAAACATTTGATGTGGATAGAAGCAGTAGATTTATATTGGCTTAATAGTAGTGTGACATTAGTGACACAAAGAAATACAATGAATATTTTCAGATGTTCTCTGATTATTCATATTGCCTGATTGAAACTCAAGTCAAACCTTTGTCGGTATTCTCCATCTATTCACATCTTTCATACATTAGTTTTGTGCAACTTTAAACGTTATGGGTAAAATCCCCCCTTTTCAATGATATTAAAC
This sequence comes from Trematomus bernacchii, assembly GCF_902827165.1. Classification (NCBI taxonomy): domain Eukaryota; kingdom Metazoa; phylum Chordata; class Actinopteri; order Perciformes; family Nototheniidae; genus Trematomus; species Trematomus bernacchii. The sequence continues at coordinate 6,983,218 of NW_022987828.1, read as the reverse complement.
CCATTCCAATGTATCCAACTATTCCTGCTACTTACATTCTTCTTGCTCAGTTTAGCAGTATTGTCCGCTTTTGCATGCAGCATTTACACAGCAATTTCTTCAGATATTTCATTCTCTAGTTATTAATCACATCTTTGCCTTTCCTTGTATAATATGAATATGCCAAAAGGGTCATTTTGGCTTACTGTCATGGGTTTCTGCTACACAGAATTTAGCATATTTTAATAATGTAAGGATTCATGGTGTTTGCTGTGAAAAGGGGTATTTGATAGAGCCTGCACTGGTTGCAAGATAATACGCATCACGCTTGCTCTGGGGACTTTGTTTGCTTTTTCAAAAGTTACTGGTAATTATGTCAAAATGTATTTGGATATATCCTGGCGATTTAGAACAAAGCAAACTGTGTTTTGCTAACGGGATACACAGACAGGCTCGGGTCATAACAGACGTGCAGCTCCTCCCCTTTGAATGGTTGGAGCTCACCTACACTCCTAATATGGACTGGAATCTAAAGATTTTAGAAAGCTGTTGAGATGTTCAACACATTCAATAAGAAGAGCAATTCAGAGAGCAATATCTGAGTTTAAGCTGCATGTTGAGGAGAACTGCAACAGTAAAACTCCAGGCTCATTTTAAACTCATTGAAGTTAACAGTGTTCTAAAAAAAACAAATAAGTTAGTCCGAGTACTTACCTCTGGTCGTTTTGTGACCATGTATCGTAATAAAGACATGTTTTACAAATGCTAATGGTGTCATTTTAACAAAGAAATGAAGGGCCCCTTAGTGGCAACACGAAGACACATGTTTACATTGATAACGTTATCCAAGTGTAGAGGCTTTAGCATTGCGGAGTAACAGTGTCATCTATCTCTTCGACATGCTAACATCTTTGTTGTGTTTTGTCACTCAGATCCAGTTTTGACTGGTTTAATCCTGTTCTGTGAGCATGCGCACTCGGTGTAAACAGGAAGAACCGAGTGGAAACCAGGGCACATCTACCATCAAGAGAAGAAAAATGATCGGACAAATACGAACGGAAGCCTTGTTTTTCATTATATATAAACCAACATATGCCACTTCATGATAATCTCGATTACAATTTGTAGAAGCAATTGCTAACTTTTCGATAATTTTGAAAGACTTGTTATTCCGTACCTTAGCTAACGTTAACGCCAGACAGACAGCAGCACGATTTATTTCCTGCAGGTAATGCTCGGCAAGTCTGTCTGCAAAACTACAGACAGAAAAATAACTCAGTGCTCTTAGGCAAACCGAGGCAAATATCTATAACAATGGTTCAAAAAGATAAGACGCTGGAGACTCCTCAAGTTGACGGTGAGCCGAGCCCCAGCCCAGTCTCCGGAGAGGCTCGTGCAGAGGCCGCCTGTCCGGTGGAAGAGTCCGGCATCGGAGTCGAACCGACGGGCAACAGGAAATTCATCTGCGGAGTCGTGGAAGGTAATATTGAATGTTGTCTGAAACAATCAAATTCGACACTTGATCCAGTGATGATTTGAACATGAACTAGGCGTTTCGTTGCGCAACCCTGTGTTGCAGAATGACAACAAACGAATATGGATCCCTACTATCATAGGGCATCAGCATGCTGCAGCAGCCCTGCTTCGTGGAGGAGAGGATGGTTGTCATCAATTGGAAATACAATCCATTAGTGTACAATCGGATAACACTTGGACATCGAGTGTGAATTGTCTTAAATACAAATGAAGGAGTGGTTAAAACCCTTCTTTATGTAACAAGGCATTATTTGTGCAGATTATAAATCAGTTGTGATCTATAATGAATGTTATATTATTCATTTTTGGCAGGTTGCACCATGAGGTGAATAATAATTTATTGTGTTTGCGTCATGTTATATATTATATATTTGTGTGGTTTGGCTTCCTATCAAACTGAATCAGTACATTCTTGGTAAGACCTAGTTTTGCCCTTATAAGTGAACCTAAGATGTCCATTTTTCATATTTTTTGACAATACATGGACAAAATGGTCTATTTGTGAGTCTGACCAACGGTAACTGACTGAATAAGAACAACATTCATGTCTTATTGCACTTCAATTCCAGCCTACACCTAAGGGCAAATAGTTCGAGGGGTATTGCATCTGAATGGGCTCTGAAATATAGTTTAATATAGCTCGTCAGACTGCATGAAACTGAATGTATTCTTTGCTAATGCAGGCTTTTACGGTCGACCATGGACTATGGAACAGAGGAAAGAGTTGTTCAGAAGGTATGATGAACTTTGATAATTCATTCATCTAATACCCATAATATTACAGCTTTATTATTTGAGTTGTTCTAATAAATATGTACAACATTGCATTTCACAGGCAGCAGAAATGGGGACTGAATACATACCTTTATGCCCCCAAAGATGACTACAAACACAGAATGTTCTGGAGAGAGATGTATTCAGTGGAAGAAGCAGGTGACTATTCAATACAGATCATGTTATCATCTTGCTTAGGGCAAAGAAAATGAGTAATGCCTATTTATTGAGGTTTAAGGGCCATCATATTCATAATGTGTATAATGGCACAATACGGCATTGAGTGATGTTTTTTATTTTTTTATTTATCTCCTAGAACAACTCATGACTTTAATTGGTGCTGCTAAGGAGCATGGGATAGAGTTCATCTATGCCATTTCCCCTGGACTGGACATCACCTTCTCCAATCAGAAGGAAGTTACTGCACTAAAGAGGAAACTCGATCAGGTATTGCAACTTTTTGTATGGCAATGTGTCCAACTCTTAAGATCTTGTGTCAAGACTGGGTCCTTACTGCTGCATGTCATCTCCTCTATCCCCACATTCCTAATCTACCTCTATCCAATAAAGACAAAAATGCCGAAAATATAAGCCCAAAGAAACAGGTCTTTATTTGTTCATATCATCAAATGTTCCATGGTTTTTACACTCTGCATCATTATGTAAATAATTAAGTGTTTACCATATCTGTCTCTATCCCCAGGTTACTCACTTCGGCTGCAAGTCATTTGCCTTACTTTTTGATGATATTGAACACAACATGTGCCCTGCTGACAAAGAGGTGTTCAGCTCATTTGCACACGCTCAGGTTTCTATTACAAACGAAATCTACCAGTACCTGGGAGAGCCCGAATCATTTCTGTTCTGCCCCACAGGTACATCAGTTTTATTCCCCAATCCATTTAAGATGTTATACAATTGTTTGTTGTCTACTGATTTTCTCATTCTTTATTTCTTGCCTTGATACGCAGAGTACTGTGGAACATTTTGCTACCCAAATGTCCATCAGTCTCCCTACCTCCACACAGTAGGAGAGAAGCTACTGCCTGGCATTGAAGTGCTATGGACAGGTGAGTCTAACACAGTTTCCTGTCAACAAAACAACACCATTACCACACAATCATGCATTTCAGAGTAGTAGAAACAACACTGTATTGTTTCCTTTTCTGCAGGCCCCAAGGTGGTGTCCAAAGATATCACAGTGGAATCAATCGAGGAGGTGTCAAAGATCCTAGGAAGAGCCCCTGTGATCTGGGACAACATTCACGCCAATGATTATGACCAGAAGAGGCTTTTCTTGGGGCCTTACAAGGGCCGCTCCACAGAGCTCATCCCCAGACTAAAGGGAGTCCTCACGAACCCTAACTGCGAGTTTGAGTCCAACTTTGTTGCGATCCACACTCTGGCCACCTGGTACAAGTCTAATATGAATGGGGTGCGCAAGGATGTGGTGATGAGTAAGTATGATCCAAAGCGACTTTGCTTTGATGGGGAAACACAATGATATCTCTGCATCGGTTTATAATGCTGTCCATTCTGTGTTTGTTTCTCCATCTTACGCTTGTCCAGCTGATGGCGAGGACAGCACCGTGTCCATCCAGATCAAGTTAGAGAATGAAGGCAGTGATGAAGAACTGGAGACAGACATGCTCTACAGCCCACAGCTTGCTCTAAAACTGGCTCTCACAGAATGGCTAGGGGACTTTGTTGAGCCTCATCAATACAACAGTGAGAGCAGCGCCATTATTACATCTTATCTCTATGCTAATGACATTTCTAGCAGTTATACTTGGAATACACTCATTGCGTTGGCATTGATGGCCTAAAATGATAATATTGTGACTGAAGAACACGATGCAGTGAGGCTTAACTTTGTCTTTCAGGCCGACAGGTGCCTCAGAGTGGTCCCAAAAGCACCGCCATCGACGTGACATCCATGACTGCTCCCTTGCTCTGCTCTTCCACAACAGTCACGACTGTGTTCCAGCAGCCCATCATGTCTCCAGCCATGCCGCCTCTCTGTCTGGATCCACTCTCACACCCCTTGGCAAAAATACCTCAGGACATAGAGGAGGTAAGATTTATTTTCCCTAAAGTAGTGCTGAAAGAGTTGTTTTTTTTCTTGAAATGTATTTGTCATTCATACAGTTCAGGATTACATAATGGGCTTCTATCAAAACAATTTTTCGGCGACCATTTTGGGGGAAATTGGCTTTGATGGTGAGGAAAGCATCTCAATATGTTTTTTTAAAGTGTGTTTTCCCTGTTTTTGTGCAGGTGGAGTTGGAGAAGAAGGATTCAGACGAGGAGCCCATGGAGATGGTGGTTGAGAAGCTAGATGAGCTTGAGCAGGAAGCACAAACCGACCCAGAGGAGAAGCAGGTCGGTCCCATCTTAGTTGAGAAGATGGCTGAGGACCTGAAGCCCATGGATACAGACAAGGAGTGTCTGACAGAGTCCAAGTCCCCTGAAGAGTCCATCCAGGAGGACCCTGGGTGCGACATCGCCCCGATGCAGACAGATGATCAGCTCAAACTGATTCCACAAGCATTTGTGAGTTTCCTTTACTCATCTGCAATTGAAAGCAAAAATAAATTAGCATTCCCTACAAAGTAACTTTATTTTCTGGTGTGTCTCCTCAGGAGTTGTTTGTGCCCGGGCCCGACGAGAAGCCCCTGTTCACCGCAGAGCCCCTCACACTGGACGACCTGAGCCTGCTGGCAGAGCTCTTCTACCTGCCGTATGAATACGGACCCAAAGCCGTCCAGATGCTGAAGGAGTTCGACTGGCTGAGATCCAACAGCAGCGTTGTGAGCGTCAACTGCAAGAGAAAGGAAACTGAAAAGGTGGGTTAATGCATTTCAATAAACACACACAGTTGGGAGGAAGAGGTCTTTCTGAGAGAACGAGTTAATTATTGACTGCACTGGCCTGTGATAGTGCTGGTTGTTGAAAACAAAATGGTGGATGTGTACTACCCATACTGCCCATTGGGTGGTGTGGTTATTATAGTGGATGGAGTGCAGCATGTGTTGTAAAAACGTCCCCTTCCCCCTATTGAACCTTTTTCTCAAAGATATTTTGACATATTCTAGCGCAAAATTGTCACTGGGTCACTTTCATTAAACACAATCATCTTAATGTGTATTTTCTACTTTGACAAGTCAAAAGTCAAATTCAGCTTTACAAAAAAGTGTTTCATAAACCAAAATGCTTTTAGTGCTGTCAGTATTTTGTATTTGTTAATTATGTGTCCTAATTCCAATCACTCTGTTTGATGCAGGTAGCAGAATGGCAATCAAGGGCAGAGAAGTTTGAGGACATGTGCCGCTCAGTCATCCAGATGTTCACACGGCTGTCCAATTCAGCCAACCACACCATCCTATACGACCTCTACCCGTACATCTGGGACATCAAGAGCATCATTTCTATGGTCAAGTCTTTTGTCCAGTGGCTAGGTATGTATTGAAAGGAACCATAAGGCGCTTACCCATAGAGACAGTAGCATAGCAATAGTCTGATCAAGTCAGGTAATCCAGGCGTTATTTACTCTCACACACATATTTAAGCACAATTAGTCAGCTTTTTAAAAAAACAATTACATAATGATAACGCACTACTAATCGCTAGCTGCGTTGATTATGCCATAGTGCAATGCTATGTAGTTTAATGATTTATAATGATTTTACATATATTCCACAGTCTGCTTAACAGACTGTAATTGTACTGATGAAAGACTTATGGCTGCTAAAGATCTAAAGCCAAAACCTGTAGACATGGTGAAAATGAGGCTAGAACTACCAGTTTTTATTATAGATTGGCCTAGCAGAGATCTGGCTAGTTGCATCACATATCAATAGTTATGATTCTATTCATTTGCCTTTAAACACACGTTGATCTTTTTTTTTTCTTCTGACTGAATGCCGCTTGCACTGCCAGCATCCTCATGTATTCCTGGTGATATCTGAACTCGGCCTCTGTGGCAAACGTTGCAGCAGGGTTACTGCTGCTTGCTGTGTATCCAGTAACATCAATGCTGCATTCCCACACAGACACACTTGCTTCCATTCCTCCTTCTGTGGGGACCGGAGCCAGAGGGAAGCTCCCACCGACCCATCCCCTCCCTCCATGCCCTTAGCGCGCACGCGAGCTTGGAGAGCAAGTTGACTGACTGTGGAAGGCCATTCTGGTGCATAAACTGAAATATCCACTGTTTAATTCAGCTGCTTTTTAACACAAAGCATATGAATGTAATACAGTCTCATGGATAAGTCTCTATAACAAAGCTGTAATCTGAATTGTTTGCTCAATCTGTATCAGTGTGGGGCCCATCACCTCTTGCGAGGGTATATTCTCTCGCTTTCTCTCCCTATCCCTTCAAACTGTCTTTCATTCTTTCAGATGGTGCACTGTGATGCAGTTTGAGTGACAGTCAGCCTTGTGATAACATCTCCATCTTTTTTGGAGTGTTCTTTTGAATAGTCTGAAGCACCAGCATGGCCTGTAGTAAACCCCCTCTAACCCAGTTTCGTTCACAGGTTTCTGTCCTATATGGTAAAGCTGAGGACTCTAGCCCACAGTACACAGCAGGCAGCATACCCCCACTGACCAAACCACATCAAAATTCCACCACTGGGCCTAATGCATCAGTGTAGGTTGTAATCACTCTAGCAACATAGAGGAAATCAAGTGCCGCATTCAAAGAGGTATCTTTTGATTATTCCTCTTCATAACTGCAGTGTTATTCAGTGCCTAACAGATGACTTCTGCTGTTGCTAGTATCAGGTTTTACATCCATATGTTTTCCCCATATAGTAGCTGTGCAGCCGGCATTTAGTCGCACCCCCCTGGTTAATGTACTGAGAACACTTACTAATAACTTTTCTACTGTTTTCTCCCTTCACCATGTACAGATGGAAGAATCCACAGTACAAGTTTCTACTGCTATTGGATCGACAGTGGCCGATGTATGCACAGTGCAAGCGTCGTGTCTTTTTTTTTTGCTAGAGGATTTGCGTAGTTTATTATTTTGTTTTTTAGTAGATTCTAAAATGTTACCTACTGTTTTGGAGGAAATGAAGCAGCCCTCCGGATGAAGTCACATTTTGCGCAGCGATTTAGCTTTAAATCTTAAGTTTTAACTCCAAATTTCTCTCTTTGGCAGCACCTCTCTAACTTGTGTTTTTGTTTCTTTAGGTAGGACTAGAGAAATGTCTCAGAGCAGACTGATGCACCTACTCAAGGGAATTGTATGCTTGGCTTTTAAAATGTAACTATGGCACATGATCTTCATCCTACTAGGGGACACTTTTAAATGTGTAGCTACGTTAAGTGTGCTCACACATTGGCTGGACATTGCAAGAACAAAAGTTGCATGTTTCCTGCATAGCTGTATTTCTGTTAAGACAATACAGTCTGAATAGTCTTTGAAGTGGAAGCAAACCTCAAAGAGGTCATCTTTTTGTCCCATTTGCGGTTTTTAATCCGGATAAGCAAGTTCAGAGTTTCCTCCCGTGGGTGCATCTGCGTGCTGTGCTGTGTCAGTTCCTCTCAGGAATTGTTTGAAGTATCAGGGTGAGGTTGATATGAAAAGCACTTTTACGTGCCCTACCCGCGCGCTGCATTTGTCTGGTCACATGACAGTGCTACTCATCAACCATGGTTAGACTTTGTTAGCAGGAAAACTACTGTGTACAGACTCTAAGAGCCCTGTGTGCTTTAGATATATACTCCTCTTGCTTTGTCGCTGCAGTGCATCTTTGGTCTGTCTGTGTCCTTTAGTATCAGGCTGAGAGGCCTTTTAACAGGGGAAATGTCCACACTACCTCTCATGTCTTCCTGGTTTGATGACTCATGCTCCCCAGTCATGTGACGAGGCAGATAAGATGAGAATGTGACTTCACACGGGGTGCTAAAATGAGTGGGGTGACGGCAGCTGAAGCTTACTAATGTAGTCCATAGACAGTATGGGTTTCTGATGGTCTGTATAATGTCAAGGTAGTCAGATAGGTTTATCACCCGTACTGAGACACCAAGGGGGCTGAACTGCACTTAATTCTGGCCTCTCTTTAGTTTTTGGAGAGCATGCTTTTCTTACTGCAGCAAAAAAAAGATTTATTAAGACCGACACAGAGAATTTAAGTTGCATTGATATCTTGGACCTGATATCTCCTTGGTAACACGTAAGCTTTAGTTGCTTCAGCCCCATTTCATCATAATATATTTCCTCTGAAGAAGTTTATTCCAAATTAGGTCCTTTTTTATGTTTTAATGAATAAAACCAAATAGATACGGATTATGTTATTAGATACATATGACCCCGTTCCTACCCATCTCCCAAGTCCCTTCATCTGTCAGAGAGCCCCATCCTGTGGTAACAATGTCCGCTTGGCTCTGCTCCTAACAGGGTGTCGTAGTCAGTCCTCAGCACAGTTCCTTAGAGGAGACCAAGAACCCTGGGCCTTTAAGGGAGGTCTAGCAGGAGAGTTCCAGGTATCTAATGCACTGAATTTACAGCAATCTAATGGAAAAAAACAGTGTTGTCAGCAAAGACGACAATGGTAATATGTGTGTAGGTATGAAGGGCTTTGGTCTGTCCAAGGTGCGCTGATAATAACGGGTCAGGTTTCATAAAAACCTGGTTCCATCCCCTCCACTTTGTCTCAAAAAAGGTCCATGCCCTTGTATTATTTTGGGCTATTGTCAGTCTGTTGGAGGGGATTGAAACCCAAACTAACCATATAGGTTACAGCCAAAGTTTGGCCTGGCATTTTATGATGGATTAATTTGAATTTCTTTCAGCAACGTCCCAAGGAGATGCTGCTTTTCCCTAGTGCACGCAGCGCACGCGAGCATGGCTAGGTTTTATTTTTATGACATCTCATTTCTTTGCAGGAAAAGCACAACAGCCAACCTTTTGCAAGCGCACGCACAAGCATCGCAGCGCAAGCGGGTACGCAAGCAATGTTTGCAAAGAGAAAACTCCATGATCAAATACACACTAAAGTATCTCTATCCTTGGAGACTAGCAAGACTCACAATGGCAACTAATATGCCACTCAATCTGTCAGTTAGCTCAATTTGCCTCATTTGGGTTTCAATCCTGGAGTTTTCTCTGCCTCTCTGCGCCAGCATCATTATTTTTCTCAACAGGAGGGTCCTGCGCAGCGAATTATTGCGATGTCTTACAAAAGGGAAAGGAGCATCTCCTTCAGACAGTAACACCTTAGCCAGACCAAAACACCAGCCTTGTTTTATTATATTTGAAAAGCAAATATGTATGTGCTTGTGTTGCTATGTTCCACTAGGAAAAATAAGAAAGGTGTGATGTTTGTTCTTGTTGTCCACTGTCAGATCAAGAAGAAACGTCAGTTTATATCTTCATATTGTGTTTTTTAACTATACTTGTCATCCAAAGCGCTTTGCTCTGTTCTGTAGTTCCTTTTGATTTGATAGTGGCTCAACTGTAGCAAATGCACAGTGAGGCAGTCAACCACAGCAGCACATCGCCCCAAACTGAACCTGTTTCTTTTGATACCCACAGAGATTGTTGCCAATAGAAGCGGCAAACGATCTTTTTTACCAACCTCCGCCTTCATTGCCAACTTCCAAAACCTATTCCATAAGGCCATACTTTCCCAAGGATGAGGTAAGACTTTTTTGTGTTTAGTCGTGCCCTTTTCCCCCTCTTTTTTTACCAAAATCCAAGTACGGCACCTTCAATACCTATAGTTATCAGGTTTGAACAATATCCTAAGCAAAATGTATGGTTACAGAAATCATGTTGGCCATGTCCTAGTATTCCCAGCAGTAGTGGCCTAGTTGTAGTTGTGATTGCTTTGCACTTAATGTGCCTCAAATGTTGTGCGCAACTGCTATTCACAGCATGTATGTGCTGAATGTAATGGCAACTCAATGTATGTATTTCCAAGATGTCTTTAAACACATTTGCATTTTCTGGGCATTGCTAGTATTGTATATATATTTTCTTCAACTAACCACTGTAACCATCTTCATTTTTTGCAGACTGCCATTTATAAAATCTGTAAAGAAATGTACTCTGAAGGAATGGAAGATGAACCGGTCTCTGAGGAGGATCCTGACCTCATTGGAGACAGGTAAAACATGAAGACCACTAAAGCATGGACTGCAGTTTCCCCGGCAGTGCAAAACAACATCACTGACTAAATATTTGCTGTTTGTCCACACAGGTTAGTAGGAGGTCTCCTGTCATTGAGCTCAGACTACGGGTTTGTGTTGGAGGATGATGAAGGGATCTGCGGTTATGCTCTTGGCACTGTGGACGTCCAGCCCTTTGTGAAAAATTGCAAGATGAGCTGGATTCCATTCATGCAGGAGAAATACCTCAAACCTGACTGTCAGAAGGATCTCTCAGAGGCTGAGGTAGGATATTTATCCGTCTCTCTCACTGTCATAATATCTGTAGCGCTGGGGATACGATTGTTGAGTTCTATTGTCCCTCTCTGTCTGTAGAAAATGATGCTGAGTTTCCACGAAGAGGAAGAGGGTCTTCCAGACACTTTCCTCTCCAACTTCCCCTCTCTCATCAAGGTTGACATTCATGCCAAGGTCACTGACCCCAGTGTGGCCAAAAGTATGATGGGATGTCTTCTATCTTCTCTTAAGGCAAATGGTAGGTGGCGGTCATTCTTAGTTTTAAAGTAATGTTCTTCACCTATACTTGTACTAGCTACAGAGAGGAAATACTGTATGAGTTGTTATTAGCCATGGTGGTAAGAGGGTGTCAGAACAGCTTATCTTGCATTTGACAAAGGAAAACAAAAACAATTCTGAGGTATCTAACATAGTTTATCCATATGGTGTTCAAATGGATTGAAAGGTTTAAAAATATAAACAATCAAAGCCCAGATGGAAATAATCTCTTCGTTCTGTGACAGAGGTCTTGATCCAGTTTGGGATTTTTGTTATTGACTAAGATGTTATCTTTATTTCTTCCAGGGTCCCTTGGTGCGTTCTGTCATGTCCGGGAGACTGATAAGAGAATGTTGGACTTCTACGGTAAGCTGGGATGCTTTGAAGTGGCCAAAATGGAGGGCTTTCCCAAAGACGTGATCATTATGGGACGCAGCCTATGAAGAAACATCCTGCTGAAATAACAGACTGACAGAGAGGCAGCAAGACTACGTGGCTCAAACATGTTTGCCGCCTTCATGAGAGAAAAAAACTTCCATGATGATTTTATACTTCATTACCATTTGGGCTAGCCCTCGTAAAACCTCTTTTTAGGATTTGTGTACAGAAGCACAGCAGTCGCACACACAGATTCCCTACGCTGCCCTTAAATGTCACGGCTCTGTTTGATCAGCTGATCCGAAGCTAAAGGCAGAGGAGCGATCTGTAATCAGTTGATTTGAGCCAACATGGAAGAGTGGCACTCCAGCAATGATTGCAGAGTCCCACTTCTCATATACCTCCAGGAGGCAGGAAGTGAAAACTCCCAACATAAGCCTTTTTCTGATTTAATCCAAGTAGTCACTACATGGATATTGCCCGCATTCCCTAATGCAAAGTGTCTGCATCTGAAATGGAGGCAGAGTTGTGAAATGAGGGCGGTCTGTATCTCAGGTAGTGTCTCACTACCCCTGCACCGTTTTCCCAGCTTTAAAACAGTAAAGTTACACAGCTGTCCACACGAACAGGACGACACCTTTGCACAGGGTGTGAGGTGTTGTGCAAGAGTTTGCCTTTCATCATCACATCATGGTATTTCCAGTTGCTCCACAATGGACTTGGAGAAAGAGGCCTTTTTAAAGTGGTTTGTTTTTATCAGAAATGCTAAATCTGCACACACAATAGGTGGAACATTGGAAAATAGTAGCTTTTGGGGTTTATCAGACCCTCTATGAATGATTATCCCAGAGCAGCAAGAGGTATATTTGTTAAGATTGTTAAAAACTCAACCAGGAGTTCCTCTGTATTTCTGTTGAAGTACTGAAGGACATGGGGAGAGCAAAACAAAAGCTTCCACAGGTTTACAAACTTCAGCCTAATTATGTTCAACGCTTTGCTTGTGGCCATTTTGTTATATAATGATTTCGTTTTTGCTTATTTCCCTTTAAGCTATTGCCTTCTGGTTCATTGCCTTTGGATTTTATGTTAATATTGCAGAAACCAGTGTCTTCTGTTTTAGGCTTTCTAAAAAGGTATCAGTCAGATATAGAAGGGTGATTTTAGGATATTGGCCTTGCTCAAATTCCAGTACTCACATTTGATGAAACTTTACTCAAATCAGCATTTTTTTGATAGCAGTACCCTGTTGGACCAAAATCGTAATATTCTTTTAACTGGCATTCACATTGAAATACATTAGTTAAAATGTGACCCTATTGACTTGAAGGTGTTTTCCTTCCCACTCTCATGAAGCTACTCAGTTTTATTGTCTTAACCACTAAGTTCAAACCTGACTTAAAAGCAGCAGCTGATCCGGACTATGTTCAAGAGACATGCTGCAACAGTTCTCTTCAACTGGTCATTAATAATGGACAATAATTAATTATGTCAGCTTTCATCCCTCCCTGCATTGTTTTTACCCCGCATACTCTCAAATGAATGTCTTAGTGAGCGGTATGCTGTCACCAAAGTGGCACCAACTCTCACACTGTTGAGCTGTGGATTTTGGGACTCAACGCTGACATTTCCTATCCATCCAATGAATGTTTTATATTCTGACTCGTTTCCCATTTGTTTTTGTAAATCTTGTGTGGTTTAAAAAAAAAAAAAGCACTTGGAATATAGATAGGGGTGTTCTGTTGGTTTCATGAGGATCATCAGTTGCTCTTCAGTAGCTGCCTGCCAATGTGATGTTTTGATACTGCGTACATTTATAATGTGCATGAGGTGTATTTGGATTTGCCGTGGCGGTCATTAGAATATCCTCATGTTGTGCTTCATGGAGGAAGAAGCATGCCACTCCCCTCTGAGCATGATACTGTAGTCCGTAGACAGTCTGTAAACACTGTCAATCATAAAGTGTTATTATTTTGTATATCTTTATTGAAATGGGGGCTCACTTTCTGTTGTCCTTTAAGGAAACCAAAGCGCTGGCCTTGTTCCATTGCCCTGTCCTGTAAAGCCATCCGATGTGAAACTCACCAACAGGTCTGCTCTTTGTCTTCTGAAACAACAGCAGAATTTTCCCTCCTGTTTTAAAATGTTTATTTTGCAGTTGTTCGGTGCTCACGCTTTCTTCTCTGCCATCAGGTTTTGATAGAACAGGGCTGTTACTGAGGGGAAAGGGCTCCTTATGTACATTTTGATTATCTGAGTTTAGGGTTGGGAGGTTCATAAAAGTGTCTGTTTACCAATGTAAAATTTGTATGTAAGATACATAAGATTCAAAACTAATAAACCATAATAAGTTCCTTTGTTTCTTTGTCATTTGTATCGCACACATCGTTCTGCTTGCATGTCTGGACTGAGTCGGGCTCTTATCAATTTTGACAAAAAAAGTTATGTCTGTAAATACATGTTTGGCATTATTAGCCAGAAAATAAATATCAGGTTTAATATCCCTGTTAGGGTTTTATTACAAAGTGGTATGAACATAAACCTTGACAAGCTTGGATTTGTGTGATTATAAACTACCCTAACTAGTAGTTAGCCTTACTCCTGAAACAAATCATATTTAACATTATCTTTTGTGTATTTGTGTATTGTGGGAAATAATGTATGTACACTAACTAAATTGAGTTATTTTGCAAATTACATACAAATGCAGGGAGGAGGTTAAAGGTGGGGTAGGTAAGTTTGAGAAACCGGCTCGAGATACACTTTTTGTTATATTCCATGGAATGCTCTTAACATCCCGATAGCAATGAATATCTTAAGTGCTTTGACAAAAAATCCATAAAATCTTGTGCCCTCATTGGTCATGTGCGCGTTCGTGTGTGTTGGAGGAGGGGCTCTGTGAGGAAGTGGCAGATTTTTTCCGGCTGTGTATTTTCAAAATCTAGCGCACTCAAGCTGGTTTCTCCAAAATTACCTACCCCACCTTTAATGAATTTAAATTGGCTTAGAAAAACATTCCAAATAACAAATTGTGTTTCTATTTATGAATAACTAATAGGTGTAATTACTTAATTGTTATTTTCTATTACAATGGATATATTTTACTTGGTAACATTTCACGTAGCCTATGTTAGCATCGGCATCTCAAATACATTCCTGATGTTCTGGAGGAGGGGAAAAAAACCTGACCGAGCAACGGCGCACAGTTATGACGCGTCACGCAGTCAAATAGTCTGCGACACGCTTGTTTCTCTAGTGCAGTGTTCATTTCGCGATAAAGTTTTCACAGCAAACGTAATTTTTGTGCTCAGACAAAATGTCTTGCCACGACGAAGACTGCACGACAGACCACGGGCCAGCCGGTCAATCCAAGCTGGAGAGCTTCCTGTTCAGTGAGTCCTTTAAAATCCACTTTCTTCTCTGCTGGCGCACACGTGGGTCTCACCTGTGACTGAACATCGCGCTTTAATAAGTCTTTATTTCAGCCAGTGCACGCGCTTGCATGAAATCATTAAAACTGTTACTAAATCATCCTTTTCTTTACGTGTCTTCCAGGCTGTGAGCTGTCCTCTAAAGTGCCTTTCTACACTTTCCAAGGAGATGAAGAAGAGGACCTGGAGCATTTCCTTGAACTCAGAACAGTATGTACAATTATTTGGTATAACCAGAATCACCACATAAAAGTTTGTATCTAAGGCTGTGAAACCATACTGGCTACTTAAGATTTGAATGAATATAACCTGAATTATTTGTTTTATTGTGACAGATTTGTCTGGGAGAGGGTGCAAAGGAGGAGAGTAATGTGGTGGAGGTGACGGCCATGAACCACCAAGGAAAGACTGTGTCAGTGCCCATCGCCAACCTCCACATCAGCTGCCTGCCCATGGTACAGTTGGCCATTTATTTACATGTAACGACAAAGGGATAGTTCAGATTTTTGTAGTGAGTAGATGTTAGTCTGCACACCACCAGTTAGCAGGGGAGAATGACAGCACTCGAGCAAAGAAATGTACTGATGTGTTGATGGGATTTCATCAAAATGTATTCCAGCCAACTTAAAAAAATCTATATCTATATATTTAGATGATTTCCCCCCCTTTACCTTGTCGTCAGATGGGGAAACTGAAGCCATATATCTATATTAAAAGCCACCAGATTCCATTGCTAAAAAGATGTAATTGTATCTTGCAGAATACAGATGTTACTGGTCTATCACTGCCTCAATCAGTTATTTTGTGTGTTGTTGTGTGACTTTGGTGAATCCAAAAGAAACCTTTTTAAAACACCAATGTTTTAGACTATCTTGTTTTTGCATGGTAGAGATGTTTCTCAACTTTGACCTTCTTTTCCTCAGGTGAGTCTGGGAGAGTTTGAGCTGAAAGCCCCAGTGACCATTCGGCTGAAGGCTGGGACCGGACCAGTCACTGTCAGCGGGTTACACCTCATAGGTAACTACTAATCTTCTCTTTTAACACTCCCATACTTTTAAAAAGCTGTCAATATCTCTGCTGTCTGTGCATGTTAATATTAGATCAAAATGTAACACAATTTGATTAATATTACAATAGGAAGCATCATGAATTATTTGAATTATAGTATTGCCTGTTCTGCACAACCCTCCAAATATTTAGCACATTTATACATAAGCTATCTCTCATCCACCTCCATAGCAATACTGCACATATTTGATTTTATGATTCCTATTACTTCGCAACAGTATACGGCACGTAGTTCTTTAGTATATCCAGATTTGTCATGTTAAAAAAAATCTATATCTTAAACGTATAATAGTTTCAATTGTTTTTTATTTTATTTGTTGGTTTTTTTTTTTCTTACATTTGATCTTCTTTAACTGTGTTTATGTATGCACAATGTACACCAAGACAAATTCCCTGTATGTGTAAACCTACTTGGCAATAAACCTATTTCTGAAATATTTTTACCACGATCTTTCCGATCAATATTTAAGGCGTGTAATATAATTCCAGTAATGTTTAAAGGTTAGATTGTAACTGATTTAAAATGAATTACTTGTTGTAATAAGTGTGTGTAGCTGCATATTAACTGTGCATGAGGTCAACTAAAAGGGCAGATGAATAATTTTGAGTTTCATAATCTATCAAAATAGTGATTTAACTTCGCCCTCTGCTCTTTTGCAGCTTCAGAGGTTGAGGAGTCGGATAACATGTCTGATGACGACGATGACGATGAAGACGAGGAGGAAGAGATCACCCCCATTAAACCAGCAAAGAAGAAGCAGCAGTAGATGGAGAAGACCCTGTTAGATCTTTGGAATCCCCCCCCCCCCCCCCCCCCCCCCCCCCCCCTCACACGCTGATATGTTTTTTATGAGACAACATTTTTTTTCTACCGGACAGACACTCTTCTTCCTCCACACAGCCACGTAAATTCTCAGTGTGATGGCAGCTGGAAGCAGGAAGTGACATCATGACGGGCTCTTCTCCCTCTCCATCTAACCGCGTTAAAGACACTCACTTATAGAAGAACTGTTTTTCCTATGAAATGCTACAGTGATTTAAACTGTATGTGATACAGTCATGGATTTACTGCACCAGGGAAATGTCACTTTTTCCCACTCGTTATGTTTATATATACTGTACTTGTAAAAGTAACAGCATTGTTTGTATGTACTGGCCAGACGGGAATTGTTGTCCCAGCTGAGTGGTGCAATCAGATGACTTGCATAAATTGCAGTGTATTAAAAGATCTTTGTAGTTCAAAACAATATTGTTTTCTATGTGAAATGTCAATCATAAATGTGAAGATTTTGTAGTAAATTCATCAAGAAAAAAAAAATGGTTTTGTTTTATTTTGTCTCTTAAAATGTATAATTATTTCTAGCCTTTTACATTACGGTATAAGCATCTAATTGGTCAGATAAATGTAATCCCCTCTCAGAAACACGCACTACACCGTATGTTATTTGAGAGAGATTTTATTTTAGAGACTTGTATCGTGATTTTTACAACTAACGTATTTTGTTTTTCTTTTTATTCTGTCTCTACCAAAGCAGTACAGACAATTATTCACATTGACAAATGATGAAATACGACATGCATGCGGAGTTCGTGCAACAGTCACACAGGACTTTGTGCTATGACCTTAATTTATTTTTAAACAAAGTTCAATCAACTCTAATTTTTAGATGATGGAAAGCTGAAATAGAAATGTTTAACATCGTATTGTCTTAGATAAAATACCATATTTCAGCTAGCAAATTTGGGAAGCAGAAACCCAACCTACTGTCCTACATAAAATCCATGGACCCTAAAAAACTCAACTGAAAACTAGAGCCTTTTAAAGTGGATTAATGGTAACATCACGTGTGAACGGTTTGGAACTATCTTCATACTGAGATGCAATGGAGCTCTTTGACTCCCATTCCAGTTTGGATACATCCATAGAGCTGGACAATTATAAAGACAGACATCACACACATACAGAATACTCCAGTTGAAACATTTCTTGGCTTTACTTGACTCTGTAATGAAAAATTAAGATAACTGTCAACTGTAAATGGCCAATAAACCAGTCCATTCAACAGTTTGGCCCATCTGTCAGCTGCGGTTATCTCTTAATTTCTGCGTAAACCGAAAGACGGCTGCAGTCGCCATAAAGATAAGGCTGGAGGAGATACAGGGAGAGAGGTGGGAAAAATAAGAAAATGGAGAAGTACTTCAACCTATCTGAGCCATTCCCAGCTGATAGAGGACAACGCGTTGTGCTAGTTTACCAGAGCCTCTGTCCACCTTCATCACTGGGAGAGCTGCATAACCCAACTCAATCATCTTCCTAGGGAACATACATTACAATCCTCTTTAAAACTACCAGCCAGTATGAAAGAACCATTCAGATAATTATATATAATACAGTAAATAAAATGCAAAGGTGAAATTCTTCCATTCAAAACCTTAATTAAATTAGGTATGTAGGCTATGTTCAGAAACTTTTACTTAAAGGTGGGGTATGTAATTGATTTCAGAAACACTTTTTGTTATATTCCATGGAATGCTCTTAACATCCCGATAGCAATGAATATATTAAATGCTTTGACAATAAATACATTAAAACAAGTCATCTGTGGAAGCCGTGGCGCTGTAAAAAGCATGACCAATCATTTTAGCCGGCCCGGCTAAAATAACTGGATGGCCTACCTGCCTGTCAGCCTTCCATCTCGTGCTCAAACTTATCTCTTGCCCTCATTGGTCATGTGTGCGTTAGCATGTGTTGGAGGAGGGGCTCTGTAAGGAAGTGGCTGATTTTTTCCGGTTGTGTATTTTCAAATTCTAGCGCACTCGAGTTGGTTTCTCCAAAATTACCTACCCCACCTTTAAAT
Organism: Trematomus bernacchii; assembly: GCF_902827165.1. Taxonomy (NCBI): domain Eukaryota; kingdom Metazoa; phylum Chordata; class Actinopteri; order Perciformes; family Nototheniidae; genus Trematomus; species Trematomus bernacchii. The sequence continues at coordinate 6,964,524 of NW_022987828.1, read as the reverse complement.
GTAATTTATATATTTATATACTATCATATGTATATATGTCTCTGCTCCCATAGTATAAATCTATATTTCTGTTGCTAGAGTTTTTTGGTCTTTTATAGAACATTTAAATGTAAACAGAATTAGTATTGTGTAATATTTGTGATATATGTCTTTTCTACTGTAGATTTGTTTATATTTGCTGTTTATTTATTTTGTATTTTGTTATGTTTATACTTTATTCCACCTTTTAAATATTTCAATGTCTGAAAACACTGATGCTGTAAAACAAGAATTTCTCAATTTGGGATCAATAGAGTATCAATCTATCTAAATGAATCATTTTGGAGAAAATTGTTCCCTGTCTGTGTTTTACTGTTATCTATGATGATTTTGATACATTTTACTGCAGCATTAATGTGTATGCTGCATTTTAATGCTGCAGATGTTTACGGTTGTGCTTTATTTAACTTTCCATACTGTTGGGTTATTACATCTACAGCAATGCTTCATATTCTATAAGATCTTTATATCTTTATATATACACATGTAATAAGAGAACCGTGTATCTCTAAAAAGGCAAGGGTTTTTTAATAGTTAATTTACCTGAGGAAGTTGTAGAATTATATCCACAAATAAAGGTATAAAGTGAGTTGCATAAAAGGAAAATAATGAGTAAATACTCAAATGCATGAAATCCCAGCTCTCGTGTCTCTCCATGATGATGGACAGCATCACTGTGGCACAGCGGGACAGAGGAGGGAGAGATTGAGGGAGACGCAGTTAAACAAGCCGCACCACTGAGCACCAGATGTCCGTAAGCCAAGTTTTATCCCAACAACTGCCAGGTGCTGCCATGGTAACATGAGAAATGACCACCTGTGCGATCCCCTCGATGGCATCGTTCTGTGAACAAGGGAAAAGGGGGTTGAGAGGGAGGCAAAAAACAAGGGGACAGGGATGATGTTTTAAGATGATTTAGCATTTTTACTCAGCTGGCTCTTACCCCTGATTGCCCCAGCGCTCTCTCTCTGGGAGGGGAAGGTGATGATTGGAAGCTGACGGATAGCAAATCAATGTGTAACAATCCTCTAACTAGTTAATGTCACCTTGACTTGGAGCAGGTGCTGCTGCTTCTTATGTTCTGACTCATAAACCACATCCACCTCGGTGTACGTTGAATCAGAGCCTTTACACCACTTTTATTGGATATAGGGCTTTTATGGTCCAGCGCCTGTGTGGTGCATTGAGTCCTTAACCTTCGCTGTAGAGGTCAAAGCCTCCAGAGCAGGGCTTGTGTCTGCAGCCTAAGCAACAACGATCTGGCAGTAAACACGGTGATGCATGTTCAAATAAATGTCAATGAAATGAGGAATCACTCATTTTGATGACATTGTTTTTTGCCCAATAAGGGTTTTTTGTCTATTCTTTGGGTAATATGCTCTGTCACATATGTAATGTTCCTGTTGAATCAAAATAAATGAATTTCATGCTACCTCTTATTTGACTGTCATTTTGACAGTGAGGACATGACATTTTTACAGATAAATGACCATAACATTTCACACTTTTCCAAACATCTTGTAAAATATAATACATGTCTGTTGATCCACCATATCATGAAAATGTCCTGTAATGTTTACCACTTCACTTTTGATTACAGACAAATAAAACATATATATATCTGGCCTCATTCATTTCAGTACACCAAGAGAGGGCTTAGAAGCATATCAGCATAGTCCATTGATTACTGATTTGAATGAAAATGACTAATTATTGGAAAGAACACACACACACACACACACACACACACACACACACACACACACACACACACACACACACACACACACACACACACACACACACACACACACACACACACACACACACACACACACACACACACACACACTCATAAACGCCATATCACAGTTCAAAACGCTTCCTGGTCATTCGGACTGAAACCATCCAGATATGAGCCGTGGTTGTCCTCCCCTCTGAGCATCAGTGTCAAAGCAGGTTCACCGTTAAGGCAAGGAAAACGAGTTGAATTATATGTACATAATCATCTCTAATATCTAAATAATGTAGACTATTGTGCCCTTTACTGTGGGAAACATTAGCATTAGTCAAAGGCTAAATCTGCCTTAGTGAGATGTTGTTGTTCTCTTACATGATTTGAAAAGCTTTTGAAAAGATCCAGTAGTTTTAAATGAAAAAAGGGCAGATTTGTTATTAAAGGATACAAAAGCAATAGAAGAATCTAATTTGAAAAAAGAGCTGTGACCTTACTTTGTAGTCACTGGGTCACACAAATTGGAAAACATTGAGCTGAATATTGTTTATAATAATACTCAAAGATAGACAAATAAACCCTCAAATCCAATAAGTCATAAATAATTTGTACTAGCCTACAGAATTTTCAAGAAAACATTTCCCTCTAAAATGTGTTGAAATCAAAGTATAAATAGTACTGATATATGGAAAAACATACACTCAGACTATAATATAATTTACTTCTAAGAGTTGTACTTGAGTACACATAATTGTATACGTTTCCACCGCTGACACCTGCATGTGTCACTCCTGTGTGGTCCAAAGTTACTATGGCAACAGCTGAAGCACGCCACTGTACTCATTAACTGCATACAGCTGTCCTCTACAGAGGGACTCTGCGAGACTGGTACAGTTCACCTGCACACACACCCTTCACATCTTTTGTTTATTTCACAAAATTCTTTATTCTTGCCTGATTCCTTTCAGCTGTAACTCAACAGAAGACTGGTTTATGTTACAATGATTTCCACAGGCAAAAATAGACCGGCAGATCAATAAGCATTGGCCACGGATCTTTGTCTTTGATGTTGTGTGTGTGTGTGTGTGTGTGTGTGTGTGTGTATGTGTGTGTGTGTGTGTGTGTGTGTGTGTGGGTGGGTGTGTGGGTGTGTGTGTGTGTGTGTGTGTGTGTGTGTGTGTGTGTGTGTGTGTGTGTGTGTGTGTGTGGGTGTGTGTGTGTGTGTGTGTGTGTGTGTGTGTGTGTGTGTGTGTGTACACTTCTATCCTTGATTGGAGTTCTGGCACTGATTTCAAAGGCCTTATCAGATGCACGTTAGCATTTTGAATGGTTGATTAATAGCCACTCTGTATGCATTATGATGTATACGTCCGTGTTCCTGTCCGTGTAACTGTTTGTGTCCACACTAAAAGCACTAATGACCACTCATTCCACATACTATAATACTTAAGGCAACAATATTTTTTACTTCTCACATCCACCAAACACTGACAGGACAGTTATGCAAGCTGCCAGCTGTTCAAATGTATTGGGACTATGTCAATAATAGTCATCTAAAGCCAAGAGTTACAGAGGAGAGCTGCACCCTCCGTGTCAGTGATGCTCAGTACATTCCAGGAGTTTTTGGGAGGAAATGTTTTCATACATCCCATTTCTCTGTGTGATTTGACAACTTTCTTTATTTTTAAATGATTACTTTCACCTCTACCCTGTATACAAAACCCTTTCTTAGGAACTGGTACTAAAATCATAGGTGTTTTTATGGGGGAAGACTTAACAGATGTGGGTATAATTTCCACTTATCCATCATCCACTGCCTCCAGCAAAAGTGGTTGTATAGCTGTGATGTGAATGTTTCCAAGCTTTAAAGGACATCTAAGGATGCCAAAGACTGTTGAACATTTCATCTAATGTAAATGTGTTCTGAGAGACATAATAAATTACACTGGGCCAGAAAATGTGTTTGAAATGAACAGATAGGGTGAGTGGCCTCTGTTATCCCAATAGCACATCTAACCACTGAGTAAAGCACACAAACAACAGCTGCACAACAGCTGACAGTTCCCCATGCATTGAACACACACACACACACAGACTCACGTCCTTTTGCAGGCAGGGGCGTGTTGTACTCATACACATACAGCTCCAACACACCTGCCACAACAGAGCACAGCTGTCAAGTGCATCACACTTTACCCTATATGTAACCTCCCTTCTGCACATATATGAGGAACCACAGTATCTGGCTGATGGTCCCGTGACACCTCAGCACATGCTCGTACAACAGGATACGACTCGCACCAACGCTGCCTATAGAGCGGCACAAACCAAACACTCACAAAGCTAAATGCCTTTTTCAAGCTAGTGCTACCTCAAATGTTGATAAATGACTTTAAGACTGTATAAAGATCTGTTGAGGGCATTCAAATTAATGCTAAAACAAATCAAAATAAGACTAAACTCAGCTGTCTTTGTCATTGAAATCCCTTACTTTGATGTTTTTACAGTTTAAAAAACAGAAAATATCTCTATGTATTAAATGAGTGGTATGGCCCCCTTCACGATATCTGTATGTTTTATTAATAACACACACAGAAGGAACGATGCTCAAGGGGAATGCTAATAGTCTTCCACACACACGCACACACACAATAAATGTCAGATTCACGGCACACTGTACCTAAACCTCAGCTCCTCCTACTCCTCTCTACCTCATGTTTTCACTGCCAGAGGGGGCCGGGCTCTTTAGAAAGGGTATCAGCAATTTTACTATTCACGCTCTTGAATTTGAATGAAGAAAAACAGTCTGGACAAGAGAAAAAGGAGAACGAAACAGGCGGGCAGAACATTTTATAACCCATAAATAAGTGATGTGCCTCACTTGCTCTGTTCCCCCCCTCTCTAATCATTCCTCCCTTTCTCCTCTCCTCCCTCTAAGCCCTCCACCCCGCCCCTCAGCTCGCTCCCTCTATCACACCGTCTAGCTGAGGGGGAGGGGAATGATGAAAAGAGTATGAGTGACAGATAAGTAGATGACTATGCTGTCCCAACCCTCATTAAAACTCTGCGCCTATATCTTCCGCCGCTCAAAGCCTCCTCCTCCTCCGTGTCGAGCCCCGGCAGATGATACCCCGGGAGAGGAAGAGAGAGAGGTGAGAGGAGGGAGGTGCTGCTGCTGCTCATCAGTTATTCCTGTTCTCTGACCTAACTTGACAATGAGCTCCAATAATGAGACAAAGAGGGATGAGACAGAGATTTTGCCAGAGACCAGGATGTTGACAAGGAAGTGAACTGTCCTAAATTGGCAGATAATGGGCCCTCTGTGGTCTGGTCTGTAACAAATCATCGCCCCAACCTCCTGCACCACGTTGCTCTGACTGCAGAATGTCCTAAACATGTGGTCATCCACCTCAACATTTACAAGATCCTATGAATAGACTGTGTGTAAAATGTAGGGTGGGATGCACTGCAATAATAGCTTTCCTTTCTTTTACAGGAAGCTCTGACTTTTCAACTGTAACCCACTGAGTAAAACTGTAAAACCTCTTAGCTTAAACAGATCGCACGACGTGCTGCTCAGTACAAACAGACCTCTGTGCCCCACTTTGAAGTTTATAATATAAATATGGATAAAAGCCCACAGGATTACATTAAAATGTGTAAACCAATGCTTAAAATACAACAAAATGTCAATTTATATGCTTGTTTATTCAACATTTTCCACTTATTTTGGTTTATTCATAATCTTGTATAAAAATGTATGAAAAACCTGACAAGCATTTGGAGTCCAGTGTTTCTAAAGCCACATGGACTTTGGAGTGCATGGAGAGGCTCCATGCTTGCTTTTAGCCGCAAACAGGAAATAATCAAGAGCTAGGAACTTGCAAGTACAATAAGAGCGTGTTAACAGTCTTTTTAGGCACTGAAGTCTCTGAAGTCCCATGTCAGGACTCATGATGAAGGATATGTTGTTTCTTTTGTTCACTGCTTGAATGGATTTAAGACTACATTATTCACATAAGCACTTCCAGTCAAATTGAAATAAATAAAAACACAAACTGTTTAATTAGAGCATTATTATGATTCAGGAAGTAAACAGGAGTACTAACGTTAACAGGGCATGGTTTCCCGAAAACGGGGTCAAGTAAAAGTCCAAATAACATTATCATGAACGTATGTTGGAGACACAAACTGATAACATATCTCTGATCCTAAATGAAAAGGAACAAAGAACAAAAATAAACGCTGATTGTGGTTTATTACTTGGTCCCGTAATGCTTGTTTGAAGACTGGCCGTACAGCCCGTAGAAGTCAGGGTGCCTGGCTGTCATGGGGAAATGCTGCAGAGGCTGGCTTGAAGATAGCGGGGCGTGGGGGGGGAACTCCTGAGAGGTCATGGAGGGGAAGGAGTCCGAGGCTGGGTACGGGGGCCGGGCACGAGGGGCCGGGGCCCGGGAGCAGCAGCAGTTGTTCAGACTGCACATCAGTACTTTCCTTCCTTCATACATGGCTTGTTGCGAGGCACCTCCATTGGGGAAATGAGAGGAGGGGAAAATGGTCCCTGAGTGGTGGCTAGAGCTGGACCCCAGACCCACCATGTGATGGGCGGCAGCGTCAAGCAGGTGGCTGTGGCCGGGAACACCGTGAGGATTCTGGGAGAGACCCTCAGAGGAATACAGGGCATGATGGCTCTGATCAGACAGGAAGGGCTTTTTGCTGCTGTAGAGCAAGGGTGGAGGTTCCTGGGAGGCGGAGTTTGGTGTGTTACTGTCCAGAAAAGCCATGCCATATTTCCTCTTCTGTGGTCCTGAACTAGTCCCCATGTGGGGGCCAGCGGGGGTGCTGTGAGACGGCAACATCTCAAGAAGGGACGTGTCGTTGAACGGCTCTGAGAATGGAAAGTGAGGCAGAAAGTGTTAACAGTTAAATATGAACATACAACATCTTGGAGATCGTTGTTGAACATCGTAAAAATATATTTTTATTTACATATCGTTATAGTATCTTACCTTCCAACATTTTTCGCATGTTCTTTTCTCTTGTTGAAAGTTCTGATATCAGATGTTGAGAGTTGAGCTGGCCCACTCTGAGTGCAGGCAGAGAACCACTTAGGTGTGAGTTTGACCTACAAATAAAAGAGACACACATATAGTATTGTGGACCACATTCAATATAGTTTGCACACTCGCTTGAGATGCATTGTGCACCTTGACACTTTCATTAGACTGGATTACTGGAAGCATACTTCTGTATTGTATGTATGCTTCTGAGGTAACGTATACTCTTAGACATGACAAACACTAAACAATCACATACCGGTAAAATGAAATAGAGTAGAAGAAGAAATCCTTACCTGTCCATTAGCAGCTGGTATGGTTTTGTGTTCTAAAAAAATCAATTAAGATGCACAAGTTAGTCAGACCCACAATCTAACAGCTTATGAAGAAATACAGACAATAGACCTACTGATAATGTGAACAACATGTATCTTCATTTGTAATTCATTTGCTATGTGTGTGACAATGCCATTGTGTTCTTGAAAATCCACCATATATTCTGTTTATGTTGTGTTTGCGTGGCTGAAAAGACATGAATGCCCTGTACCTTCATGAAGTTAATGCCTTCTGCCCTTTTGAAGAACGTTTGCACTGAGCTCAGGAGTTTTTCTGCTTCCTGGCGCCTTTCGTTGAGCTGCAAAACCTGCTGGGAGTTTTTCCTAACATACGCGGTGTAGGTGCTCTCCAGTAACTGCATGGTTTCACTCTGGTTGGCTTCTAGCAGCGCATGCATCCTCTGATACTGGGCTCTCGCTCGCTCCTTCAGTTCAGACACCGCATCCTGTGGAGGAAAGTTGATTTACAAACACATTCACTTGTACCAAACACACACGCCACCTCTTTCATATGACAACATTAATTTACTAGCAATGGAGAGTATGACTGTGGAAATCACAGTAATGTCTTTAATGACTGAGTAGTAGCTTTTGTTGTGCCTGTGAAATGACACAGATGTCATCACTTTTGATTTTACCATTCTGTCTTTAGTCTATCTTTTGCAAGTTGCCTGAAGGTAGAATATAACATTCGTGAAGTGCTAATTGTAACAAACCCATTTACCCTTTATACCAATAACAGTATTGCTGCAGTATCTTAGCATTAGCATCTAAGCTAAGCTAGCACTAATTTAGAGTTAAAGGTGGGGTAGGTAATTTCGGAGAAACCAGTTTGAGTGCGCTCGAATTTGAAAATACACAACCGGAAAAAATCTGCCACTTCCTTACAGAGCCCCTCCTCCAACACACACGAGCGTGCACATGACCAATGAGGGCACGAGATAAGTTTGTGCACAGATGGAAGGCTGACAGGCAGGTAGTCCATCCAGTTATTTTAGCCGGGCCGGCTAAAATGATTGGTCGTGCTTTTTACAGTACTACGGCTTCCACAGATGACATTTTTTTATGGATTTTTTGTCAAAGCACTTAAGATATTCATTGCTATCGGGATGTTAAGAGCATTCCATGGAATATAACAAAAAGTGTATCTCGAGCCGGTTTCTCAAACTTACCTACCCCACCTTTAAGTCCCGGGATTTAAAATAAATGCTTCAAAAAACAGCAGTGAATCGATATGTTCAGTAATTATAGGTTAAGGTTTTCTGACTTCATTATGTGGAATCAGTGCTTTTAGAAGGTGAACATTTACTTGCAAAAAGCATTTCCACCCCAATGCACCAGCCATTAAAACCTAGAAATAAATTACATTTTCTTTTCGTTTTACAACAGTGAACAAAGGTACATTGTCATCATTTCATTACAGCAGCGTGTGGAAGAAATTATAGCACAGGAACCCCCATGGTGATAAAGAGCCAAGGGACAAGTAATGATACTGTTCAGAATGGTGTCTCAGAAAGTACATGAAATATATATGCATAGATTATATATATAATAAGTATTGTACCTTCACCAGAGTCTTGTCTGACTCCAGCTTGGTGAGCTGCTCATCGATGTTCTGAACACGCCCGTCCAGCCTGCCCTGCTGCCTCATTAGCATGGCCTGTGGAGAGAGGACATACAATGGATGGATTACAGAGATACAACTCAAAATATGAACTCTTCTTGAAACTTAAATCCTGGCTGCTATTCATGAGTCACTAAAACGTCACATTTCTGATCAGACGGAGGAAATGGCAGCTGCCAGGAGCAACCACATGCATTTATCGATAAGAGCACACCAGCAAACACAATTGCACAAATCCATCTCTGACAGCTTTTAAGTTTATCACAGGCCGTGCTACATCAAGGACAGTCCATTGTTGGAGCCTACTTCCTCTGTGGGCTCGATGAGAGTGCAAAAAGAGCCGGTAAACATAATCCTTCTCCATTTACTGCAGGAGAGGGAAATCAATCTACAGTCACCGGCTGACAGCTAACTAGGAACAGGGGCGGGCAGGTACGCTTTTTAATGAACTGTTTCTGCATGGGGAAAGGCACCATGCCCAAATAAGAGGAAACCCGCTGCCATGGCAACAAAGCCTTGTGTATGTATTTATATGTGGAAGCTAATGTGTATGTGAGGGAGCAGGAGGGAACAGAAAGCGGGGGCTTCTCACTACCCCTCTCTGCTTTCTCATTTTGCCACATGCATTGCTCCCATTGTTTGCATTGGCCTCTGTGTCAGTGACAGATTGTCATGTCTGTGTGCATAATGCCCGGCTCCGCTCTCTCCCTCCGCTTGAGTGTGCATGGGAGAATGGGAACGGGATGAAAAGTGCTATAGGGCTCTGCTTGCACATGCCAAGAACGGACAGAAAGAAAGCGAGAAAGACGTACAAAAAGGAGAGTGAAACCAACAGAGGGAAAGTTTGAATTAAAAAAATCAAGATAGGGAGAAGGAGGACATTCCTGCGGTCTCTAGTGAGCATGTTTCAGGGAAGCTACGTTGTGGTATCACAGCAACAGGCCTCTTCAGCTGCTTATAACACTCGTGGAGTCTTATGTTCAACAACTGGCTGGCAAACTATACCAGAGTGAACCCTTCAAACAGTCCGTTTTCAAAAACAAAACCGGAAAAACTCTCTAAAGGACATAAGGCAATACATACACCCTGATTTGCTTGTTTGCATGTCCTCTAAAACCGTCCTTTGTAGTGAAGAAGTGCTAAAATGTTCACTTGGGAAAATATTTCTGTTTCCTCTGCTTCACATGGTCACAATCTAAGATAACTTTGATTATGAAATGGACTTTGGACTATTGACAAAGGACGCAGTAACATGAGAAATACCACATAAAAAACACTAGTCTATATACTCATTCTGCTCTAAGCACAGTTTTGGTCTCCGCCAACTCCTAGCTGGCTTTTTAGCAGCTAAACTAACTTGTAAAATGTTAGCTAGTAACTAGAAGTGTCAGTCTGCTTTGCTGAGCAGGAAGTGTACACAGGTTTAAGCTGTTTGCCTAGCTGTTGGTCTAGCTCTTTTCCTAGCTGCTAGCTGCGGCTGGAAATGTTGCTGATGAGAGCAGTGAGGGTGAAACAAAGTTGACATACAGCCATATAACCAAAATAATTAATTGAAAGACACTAAAAAACCCTGTGGAGCTGAAGAGTTAGGTGATTCCTCTGTTGTTCGTTTAATCTATTGTTCATGCAGAAGTATTGATCAGTGCAGCTTTAAGTGCTTAGAAGAAAACATTGAATTTCCAATAATATGACCATGCATTAATCGCCGCATCCCTAATGCAGTTCAGACAGTCAGCATTTAAGGGGGTCTCACTAGAATAATCTAAAGTTCATTTTATTTTATGGTGTAATACCGGGGCCTTTATAGAGAGCACAAGAGACTGGGACTAACCAGAGCTGTTGAAGCAAGCCCACCATCATAAAATTATAAATTAGATAGTTGGTGCGGCAACAAGACGGTTGTTATTTAGCCCTAAGGTAACTGTATGCCGTGAGATTTTATCTACATGAATAGCATTCTTTGTAATTCATGTTCGGAGAAATAAAAGCCCATAAGGCGTTCAATATCTTTCCCTGTAACATCGGCAAAGCTCAGCACATTGGACACTATTCTTTTACATTCCTTGTTTTTGGAGCCTATAAATCCTATGGATAATATGACTCCTCACTGCACTGGAGAGCAGTTGCAGATTGCTAACAACTGAATACCCCCCTCCTCGTTCACCCCTCCTTTACAAGGCCACAGTGACGAGACGCTGAGTGCAAAATCGTGGTAACGCCGTGGTACCTTCCAGGACCTTCCCCTCGCTCAGAGGACTCCTCACCATGCGCGGCTGGCGTAACCGAAGTTTTACAAGCGTGTCCGATAACAGTAAGGTTTTTTTTTTACCATCTACAATAACTTTGTTTATTGTCCAACAACACAAGCACTGGATTCAGGTGGACAATTGGTATACATTGGTAGTTTTTATTTTACCAATGAAATAGAAGCAGAAGATTGCAGAAGTGAGGAGTGTAAATGATGATTGAGGCAAAACCAGTTAAAATACATTCATTCATCAGGCCTTCAAAACACACAAGACGCCCAAAGAGCTTCTGTTGCAGGTAACGTTAACTTCTTTGTGCACCTAAAGAGGTGGAGACCTTCTCACATGAGACTGCCAGCATTCATGTTGGAAAGTGTGTGTGTGTTCCTTAATCATGTTTGACATACACATCACACACCTCTACTTCATACACTTATGATTATCTTCTTTAAACAACCCTGACTTTGTCGTGCGAACCCGCTCTGCTACCTACTTACTTGGCTGTGTTTCTTGTTTGATCCAGTTTTTCATGTACTGTTTTCACAATACTTTTTAGTCAGCACCCTTGCAATACTAACAACTGTCTTAACAAAACAGTGCATACAGCTCAGTGATATCTTATGGGAGGAAACAGGATAGAACACTTTGTTGTGTGATCGCTATGGTGCGTGACTTCTTTTTGGGCCTGGATGTTTCTGCTCAACAACAATGTCTTCCTCATTTTGTCATGTTTCCTCCAATTCCCTTTTTTGTCTTGTGTGCTTGAAATAGCATAAGAGGACAGGAGGGAACTGTCTGGTTGCGGATCTCTCTGTAGCAGCGTGAAAGCCTACCTTTATCAAGATTAAATCCACCAATGATCACTTTCCCCACTGTCCTATTTAGGCATCCAGACACCCGCGGGTTGCCAGGAAGCTCATGTTTAAATGAGGAGCCTCAGGCTCAATGAACAGAGAGCCTCTTTCACAATCAACTGACAACTATTCCCCACGTCTGATGTCAATGGACTGCCCTCAGCATTCTGGGGACCTGACTCACTCCAGCCCAAAGACAAGAATCTGCAAACGGCAGAGCCTCCATGAGCCACGGTTTCCTGCCTGAGAAAACCAAGGTGAGGCTGTGTGGGAGGGCTCCTCCTCCGCCGGTCCCAGGGACGACATAACTATTATATTACTCTGCCTTTCTCGTCATGAAATTACCAGCAAGCATGCGAAAGGTTACTGCAAGTGCCTCCTTTGAGAGCCAAAGACAACCAAAGATTTGATCATAGCTACATTGGTTTTTCCCTTTTTGTTTATCCCAAAAGTAACAGGGGGGCTGCCAGGGGAATTTCAAATCCTTTTACAGAAATAGACCACAGTTCTGTGAAGGAGAACGACCTCTTAGTAAGAAATGAAGAGAAGCCGCTCTGGCCTAAATTACTTTAAGAAATGAACCAGCATACAGGAAGCCTAACTTTATCAGTATGAGAGTGCACTTTGTGTCTGTAGGCCCAAGCATGGACAGTGTTAATGTGAAAAGAGCCAGGAGCTGTGACTCCTGGATAACTCCACGTATCTGCGAACATACAGTTGTGAAAAAACAGAAAAGATGGGTGGGTGTGTGCATGTGTGTGTAGAGAGCAGCTGTGGAAAGGGCTGAACAGACATCTTTTGTCCCAATAATAGCTCTGAACCAGAGCAACAGTTTCTACCAAAGATTTCAACCATTTGTGATCCCCACACTGGAAAGAAATGTGCCTGTAACTTTCCCAACTGGAATAATAAGATCACCAAACGTGTCAACAAGACACGGCAGATGCTAAAACTAATCTGATTCTCACTTCCGCCCCTTCACTGATAGGGAAGAACAGGGAAGAAATGTGTATAAAGCAGTGTGGGTGGCTGTTTTTTTACACCTTGCCACTTACATTAGACTTGTGAGAGGAGAGTGGACTGAACAAATGTACAGAACTCAGGCAAAATATAACATGGTGGTTTTATGCAAGACACTCTATGAATCCTGAGATCAACCCTGCCAAGGCAGTCCTTTGTTTACCTGCTTTCAGTTAGATGAACACACTGCAGAATGTATTCTCCTCACAGCTTTTCTACCTTTGTCTCATTTAAAAGTTCCAACTCCTGGTGGCAAACGGTTGAAATTCAAAGTTGTATACTTTCTTGCTTGTGAACATTTTCACATATCACCACAATTCTTTCTCAAAATGAGTATATCAGTTTATTTAGATCAGCCTCTAAAGCCTTGCCAGTGTGCATTTCCTCCTGAACAAATCCTGAAACTGATCAGGGTAGCTTCCATCAACAAACTGTGGATCCACCCCCAGTGCACAGGGGTCATCATTTCCGGTGGATGCAGATTGCATCACAGCACTTACCCGAGGGCACAGGGCGGCTAATGTGAAGGCGTGGCGACGGTGTGGAATGGGTGTTTTGATCAAGGTTAAAAGCTGTGTGGGTTGTAGGCCTGCATGTGTGTGAATGTGTTTGCTATCATCTATTCTGATGGGGGGGGTTTCACCTGTCCAGTCCTCTCACATCAGAGGAGACCAGAGGAAGTAGAAAACAAGACAATCTGAATGCTTCCTTGATATTTACAGGAGAATCCATGGAGGAAATCAAATAATCTGAATACTTCCTTGATATTTACAGGAGAATCCATGGAGGAAATCAAATATTTTGACAGTCACCTGCCAGTCAGCTGATGGTTTCAAGTGATTGGGTGAGTAGGAGAGAATTTGTGGGTTACCTGCATTTGTATGCGTTGCGTATCCACATCGCAGACTGTGTGTCTTTGGTTAGTGCAGTGGGAGATGCAGCAGAACGGACACAGAGCCACCTGCTCCTCCTCACAGTGGAGCAGCCTGTACTCCTCATGACTGGGACAGGTCCAAGCGCTCAGCTCCTCAGCGTCCACTAACAGGTGTCCAGGGGCCGCACAGGGCTGCTGAAGGTGAGTCTGGATATGAGTTTGGCAGCAGGGCTCCTTGCAGCGCAGACAGACCTTCCTCACAGGCAGTGGGGGGCCTCGTCTGCAGAGGACACAGTGCAGCACGGCAGGGACTTTCTCAGTGTTCAACGCGTTAAACGTCTTCACTATGTTGGCCAGTTTAAAGTTCTTCTCCAGTGTGGGTTTCTGCTCGTAGTCATGGTTGCATTCGGGGCAGCGGACCGCAGAATTTTCCTTGGCCCAGGCCTCAGAGATGCAACTCTTGCAGAAGTTGTGCTTGCATGGGAGCTGGATGGGTTCTTCAAAAACATTCAAGCAGATGGGACACAGAAGCTCCTCTTCGAAGCAGTTTTTCCAACTTTCATCCATGGCTTCAGCTGGATCCAAACTGATGTTGGCTAAAAATAGAAAAACTGAGAATTATTTTTTAATATTATCGATTATCTTTTGAAATATATAGGAATACCCTTGTGAGAACTAAGCGTACCAATGTCTTATTTATTCTTGATTAACATAGTATCCAAAATGGCACAAGGTAGAGAAATTATTTTGAGGTAAATGCGTATTAAGAGTAGATCAGTGTCAAATGTCCAATTAAAGTGCAACCACCGTGAAACTTCGACAAAACATGCCAAACTATTATCACTATAAAAGTATTCACATAACGTACAATGACAATATAACATTTGGTTTGTGAATTTTCGCTGGGGAATTCACGACAGGACGTTGCAAGCTGTGGCGTTTTAAAGCAAGTGACAACTTGCTACGGAATAACGCTGTAAAAGGGACCAATAAAATGTCACACTGGGCTACACCGAAAATGTATTTCTACGCGAACACAGTGTTTATTCTGATATAAAACAGTATCTGATGAAACATATAAGACGTATTCTGTAAGAAGAAAGGCAACATTACCAACTATGTATTTCCCATGTCGTTAGAGGACTCCGGTGCACCTATAATGCCGAGCTTCGCATCCAGCAGCCCGCGGTGAGATCCGGCTCCGGCGGGGGGATTACGGCCGTGTGTCCGACGAACTGCTCCACACACCCCGGATTTTATTCGATTCCCGGCTGTTATTCCGATGGTTTCGCTTTCCCGTCAACTCTGAGTAATATTCTATGGTAAGTGTAGGCAGACGGTGACTCGTCGGCAGGGAGCTCAGTGCTTCCACACCGACTGCCCTCCTCCGATAACGTGACCCGTCACAGAGCCGATACAAGGCGGGGAGGAGCCGAGTGGAGGAAGGGAACAGCCACAGCAAACTCTACCGGAGAGACTGCTCATGACCGGGAGACATTTGTGTGACCTGTCCCTCCTTTGCTCAACCCGTTTTTAAAATATACTGAAGTCGACGCTGGCACGGACAGAGGCTCTCAGGGGCCCATAACAGGGTACAAGTGCTGTGCATTAGGGGAATATTTAAACAAATAAAGGTTGAATGATGGTTAACGCCTTTGTTTTGAGTAGAATTATAAATGTGGTATATTTGGTTGTGTAAACAAAGTCTTAAATGGCGAATATATTTTTGTTAATAGTTAAATAATGCTTATAGATGGATTGAATATTGGGTTGCCAGGTTTTTACTGTTAACTGTTTGGGTTAACACCAGCCAAAGGGATTGTGACAAAACTTGCTCGTATTATTGACTTTTAATTCAACTAGAAAGCAAAAGTAAATATGTTTCAACATTACTAATGCTCAAGTACTTCTTAATTCTTCTTTTTAATGAGTCTCATTTTTTACAAGACAATACATACATGATCATTATGTTTTTATTCAATAAATAATCACCATCATGAATTTGACAGTGGAAATTCAAGTTGTACTTTTAATGTAATTAAGGTGCCAGAGTTCATTATAAAAAGCATAATTTTAAGCTTTGAATAAAAACTGTTCCAGGGCTGGTTCTCCCTGAAAGGTCTCACCTAAGCCCTAGATGTTATGAAAAGGCACCTGGCATTCTTTCATTTGGCGAAAGTGGGCCCCTGGCAGAGTGAGTTGAGTGAGTAGGGTATCCAGGCTACAGGATACTCAACTCACTGTCAAAAAAAAAAAATCAACTAAACATTTAATAATACAGCATCTATCATATCTCAGTAGTACAATCATTTCCTTACATTTTTACTAATAATGTTTTAATAATTTAAGACTTGATCTCTATAGGCCTATGGCTATTGGTTTTACAATTTAAGAAGAAAAATGTATCAACTAATTTTGAATTTAACTTGCACACAACTATGAATAAACACAAACCATTGCCGTCTGTACAGGGGCCGAATGTCAACCATCATCAGGACGTTGTGTGGTAGCATCAGTGTGTGAATGGGCAGATGAAAGTAAAATGGTCAAACATGTGAATACATGCATTTACCATTTACACACACACACAATCTTTACATGAAATGAGTTCCTCTGTAATTCTGCATTAGTGTTCCAGCTTTATTTGTGTAAATACCTACACACTTTAATGCACTTGGGATTACAATCAGGCAGTTCAGTCATAGGACAGTAATTACAAAATACCATATCAAAAATGTCTAAACTTTACATTTATCACTCTGAATAAAAAAGGAAACAAAAATAAGATGCCATGACATGTTGTATAATAGTACAGTTTTTCAGTAAAAGTAGTCCTTTCTGTTTTAGTGTTGAAATGGAATGCAATGACCCTCAGAAAAAGACTGAACGCAGCAGTCTTGATTAAAATGACTAGTGTTTAACAAATCTAGGACTGTAGGCAGCATTAAAGGTCAATAGAGAATATGTAGTCATTTTCAACACGAGGCACTGAGGAATTTTACTCCAACTCAATTTTAAGCAGGTCCTACTGACAACAAAATATGTATGTGGCTACTGGCGACAACACTTGAGAAGACAGTGACAATGGATTCCTGATATTCGAACATTTACAACAAACTTGATGTATTTGATTTTTTTTAAAAGCATCATGTGAGAAAAAAAAAAGAGATCCCCTGTGCCAGGGAAGTCACACGCAGTGAAGTTTTAGTTAATCATAGTTCAGTCCATCATGTGATTATTACAAAATCATGACACATTTGACACAGACGGTATTGGCAGCAGACTGCCAACAGGTAAAACTTTGGTATGTCCACAAACACACAAGAGAAAAATGTCCAGCATTTGTAAATACTATACACATGAGCTCAATTGAAAGAAACACTGGTAAGAATGTTCAACATGTGCATTTTCCTTCCTTTCTAAAGGCAAGTGGAATAAATAGAACTGTAACAGTTATCTCCGGAGACACCATGTCTGGTGATCACAGGATGCGGTATCAACTGTATTTGTGACTTTTATTTTGGACCTCAGATGTGGCAGGCCTTACTGGAGGAATGACAACTTCCTGTTTTGCCCTACAGCTAGTGTGTCACATATAATGATTGTTAACCATCTGGACCGGCTGGTTTGACATTCTCAAAAGTATTCAAGCCTAAGAGAAATGTTGTGAACTGTAGGGCTAGTCTAAGAATGCAGGAAGTCAAAAAGAGTTTAGACCTTCCCTCAGATCATTTTCAGTCTCTGGCCGTCCACAGGGGAACAACATTTCTGAAAGCTCAGGGTCGCTGCATGGTCGGAGGTCTCCTGCTCAAAATGGACACTCTGGAAGTGTGTGTCTGCTGGTGTTTCTAGAGAGGAAGTGTCTCTGTCTCATTGCAGTGGATTATCAAACACAGAGTCTGGTAGGACAGAGATCTTCAGCTTCTTTTCTGGCCAACTGTACTCCTTTGGTAACTTTGTCTACACAAACAGAAAGAATATAAAAGGGTTAAACAGGCCGTTTAATAAAACCAAACAGAAAATAAAAGTAAAATGCAGGGTATCTTTCACTTGCCTCCTCACGAGTGTTCAGTTCATGTAAATCCCCCAGCATCTGCTCCACAAACTCTTCAGTCAACAATATCTGTATAGGGAGAACAAAAGGTAAAATACATTAATTAAATATGAACTCACCACAAGGAATCCTTGAGTTTATGTGCGAGTGTAAGTGTGGTGTGTGTGTACCTGAAGCCAGGGGCCATGAGCGGCATAAGGATGCTCCTCTGTAGCAAAAGCTCCTTCAACTCCAGTAGACACAAATGTGATGGCTGTGTCTCCGTTGATGCTTTTGTAAGTGAAGTGTCTCCCATGGAGCAACCGGCCCCTGTAATAGAATACATTAAAAGCTTTATAAAATACAAATGTAACGATAGGTGCCTGAGTGTTTTCCTTTATTTCAGCCATACACTACTTATCTTTAAATGTGACAGTATCAAACTTCACTGGTAGAAACAACATGTACAGAGACATCCTAACTAATCTTGTCCCATGTCAGTATCAAATACATGGGTCCTTTACACCGTGTTTTCGCTCCCAACTCCCTACATATCTCTCCCTGTCTCACACAAAAGTCTCTCTGTTTAACATCGGTATTGTTCTTTCCTCAGACAGAGGTAACATAAGGCAGGTTTGTCTGCTGTCTGTGCCGAAAAACAGTGCTTGGATGGCATTTTGTCTGCAAAATATATTAGCCACTGGTGTGTACACATTAAAAAACGTAAATGAAAGTTGGCTGACATTGGTGAAAATATATTGATTATGTGATACTAATACAATAAAAAGGCAACTTAACTATCGAGTCTATGATCATTGAAATTAAAGTTTTAATTCAGCAAATCATGACCTTTGTTCTTATCAAATTTCTGCAATTTGACACTTATTGTTGGGTAAGTGAGCAGAAAAGATAGTTATTATCTTAGTCATGAAGTTCATTTACAGTAATAATCTTCGCTAACGTCTCTAGTTAGCCAAGGGTCAGGAAAGACACATGTCTCAATATATTTATGTACACATCACTGGCTAGCATTTATTGGAGACACTAAAGTGCTATCAAAGTGAAAGTAGGATGATGAGTTTCAAGCTGACTTGCAGAAAGCCCCTTTCTAACATCAGAGAAACTAGTGTCACCATAAATGTTCTGTGTTGTTGAATGCCACACCCATACAACAAGAATGGAAAGCCTATTTTTCATCAATCCCTCTTGGGGACATTCCGAGAGGATACATATTATGCGTTGGCTGGAGAGAGAGATGCAGTACCGCAGGCAGAGCGGCAGCAGTGTGCCTGACTCCTGGTTGAATTTCAGATGGACGCTCTCCAACTGTCGTGTTCGGACCAACTCATGAGGAACAATGGCTGCTGAGCTCTCGCTCTCCAAACTGTCCTTCCGACTCCTAAGAAACAAATAGGAAAGAGAGCGAGACAAAAAAGGGGAAACATTAGTGAGGAAGTGTATCATGGTTCAATCCTCAATGAGAGAATGGCTCTGACAGCTTATGTAAAGGAAATGGCAGCTCTTTGGTAATTGTCTGCAAAGGGAAATGGACAGACAGATATTTCACAACTCCTTTCATGGAGCGGTAACCTTACTATGCGTAAGACTTCCTCCGAAAAATAGCTACAAATTAGGGACAAACCATTTTATTATGCTGGTAGCTAGGAAACAATGGTGCTAACAGTTTGGATTTCATAGGTTGTGATTCGCTGCATTTGTTGGCAGGAGTTGTCTTGAAGTCATGTCAGTGTGTGTTTGGGTGCGTGGGAGGATCACTCACTGAGGTCTGTCGTGGCTCGGTCTCTGGCTGCTGATGGGTGGTAGTGCTGCCTTGGTGTTAAACTCCAGGCCTTTTCTCAGGGTCTCCCTGATCTGCTCCGTGTCTGTCAACACACACACAAAGAGCATGACACCTGAACCCCTGTGCCAGATTGGTTAAGCATTTGTGGATCTGCTCAGTCCTAATTAGAGCATCTTACCTTTTTCTGAGAGCCTCCGGGGCTGGGATCCGATGCAGATGGATCGGCTGTCCTCCTCGTCCTCTGGCGGTCGGCTCAGATCATCCCACACACACTTGGCGCTGACCCCACTCAGGTTAGAGCCCTCCGTTTCAATACCCTGATCCACCCTCTCCTGCTTGGATAAGCAAGATAGTACGCAATCATCAACACTAGCTCAAATAACATTCGCATGTAGTTACCATTTTCACTTCAGATACTGTATAAAGTTGACTTGGCCAACAGGGGGCACTAAATACTGTCAAAAGGGAAAAATAATGTGAAAGTTATGTTAAAATAAAACTTCATTTTCTATTAAGGGATGCCTTTAAAATGCTTTGTAGATGTCAGGGTCACTTTGAAGATGTTGGGGTCGCTTTGCCTCTTTGATTTCCAGGATACATCTTTGACAGTTCCAGGCCGATAAAGTTAGCACTGTAATCTACAAAAGACTTGCTTTTATCTATTTATATTACAGGGAAAATCAGTTTGCTTTGGATCCCTTTCATCTGAACTCCTGACCATCTTTCCCATAAACAACGTGCACCATATAACAGCAGAGGGCAATGGTTTCACACTATAAGTTATTCATTTATAGCTTTTAGCAGGGAACATAAGATTGCCGTTTATCTTACACAATACAGTGTAATTCGGGGAGTGGCAGAGCTTAATAAAGCCTTACTTGTAGGTGTGGGTCAATGTCAAAAATGGTCTCCCCTCTCCTCATGTCTGTGATTAGCCAGGGGCCGCCAGCTCTGTACACAGGACAACCATCAACATTAGTCTCACACAGCATTAATCATTAATAAATGTTTAACACAGAGTTAATCAAAGAACAAGTAGCTATGTGCTTCAATGGCTGATCACAATGCATTTCTAAAACTGGAAACTATACATTGTACTTGGATCTGGAGTGGCATGAACTTTATTCGTTTACAATAAATAATAATCTTTATCTCATTTATACGATACAACTAAAATAGTTGTGGTCTACATTGTTTCAAGGTTAAAGTTAAAAAAATAACAAATATAAACGAAAGACTTGTGCCAGGTCAAGTTGTATTTACTGCAAATCTTTGTCACATATGACATTTTCTAAGAGTGACATTAATATGAACCTGCGTTGCTCTGACTACTGAACGATCACTTATGAACAAGGTTGAGCAACAAAATAGAAGCTTACCTAATAAACCAGAGCCCAATATGCCCAAACATGACTTTGTTGTACTCACAGTCTGACTCCTCTCATCAGCTCCAGGATGCCTTGGCCGTTCCACTGCTGGGCCGCCTGTAGCTCCTCCGTACAAACACCCACAATCTGTAGGAGATAGGAGGCAACTATCTGAGTACTGCTTAGTACTGTGGCTGTACTACTTTATTCCTATAAATTACAACAATAACCAAATCTGTAGGTTGTACAAATGTCATTGACAAATTATTCCTAGATAGGGTACTGTGGCTGTTTGAGCATCTCTATTGTCGTTTGGTTCCACTACATTACATTACATGTTACTTGTTGGTTTGAACCTGTGCTCCCTTGATCCGAACACCAACGCTCTATCCACTGCGCCACACGCCTCCACGCACTACTATGTAATATTAACTAAATGTCACAATGAGTTAAGTCTCCTTCATAATAATATATTAATTTAACAATTCAGCTGATATGACAACTTGACACAAAGAAGACACAGACACTACAACAAGTTGAAGGCCCCTGCTGCTACACATATAATGAATTGACTAATTTCCACAAACCTACTTAAAGAACCAGATTAGTGTACACACATTCTTGGGTAAAATATCTATCATTTTACAGAATTTTATTATGGATACTTAAATTACGTGAATATCACATATTTGAACTGACCTGGAGAAAGCTCACTGTGCCAAACGGAGTCAGAACGGGTTGCATCTGTGGATCCTCTGTCAGCAACATGTGCTGGATACGAGATTCACTGTTGTCTAGAGGACTGTGCCACGATATATGGTCGCCACTACAAAATGTGTTTTCTGTAGAAGAGAGGAGAATTATTTAAGTATGGCAAAACATGATTTAAATTGTTTTAAGATACACACTCTTTCACAAGTCGTAGAAGTCCAACTTTCTTTCTTATCGTTAACTGGTGGTACAAAATCGCTGAAGACAAGTTGCAGTAACAATGGCAGAGAGAGAATTCTACAACCAAATAGGGCACAAAAATAATAAACTAAATTTCCATCTGGGGAATCTGTCTGCTTGGGAGGTAACAAGCACCCTGTCTAGATTTGCTGCAGGAGAAAAGCAAGGGGAAGATGGCCAGGAATCAGCATTAATTTAGCTCAGGAGAGCAGCCCACCCACGCGCAAATTGACCCCAGCTGGATAGCAGAGAAGGGCTGGGTGGAGAGGAGAGGGGAGCCTGGAGCCTTCTTCTCTTTCACAACCTTTAAACCCCCTTCCCCTCTCAACCAAACTTTTTTGTGTACATTATAATACACGACTTAGGGATTTAAAGAACTTGGCAGCACAGACTATACATAGTACACAAAGAGTATACATTTACACACTACAACAGCAGTCTTCACCATTTTAATAGGATTGTTTTCGCCAATGGCAAAGGGAGAGAAAGGGGAAATTAGACTTCCTGTCAATACCCTGAGCTCCAGCAAACACAAATAATGTGCGCTAAACCTAAGCCGGCTGCCAGCAGCACACTCTTCTATTCTCGCGTGTTTGAATGTACAAGCGGCCTTTACAAAGAACACATTCTTCGCATTCAGACGTTAGAAGGAAGCATGCCAACTGCAGCCGTAGAGAGTTGTTCTATCATATCCTGCGTAGATGAATCATTTACCAAACTATTAACAAAGGGTGACTAAAGATACAACTAAAACTTCACCTCTTTGTCACACACTATCCAGGTAAAGGGTGAAAATGCAGGACTGGAACTAACCATGTTTTTATTATCTCTTAATTTGTTATCTCCGCCTAGACAATGACATTTCCATTTCCAGCGCCCAATTAACGTGTCAAATCAAGTTTGATTTCACTAATAGCTTTTAAATAAACTAAGAAGAGCATTTAATATTTTTAAAAGCCAGATATCATAATAATAATAATACAGAATCTGATTAGTATTTCATGAATTAAATCAAAATGGTTGCCTTTGATTTTGTCCTCAATCATTAATGCTGCGAAAATATTCATAATAAAAATGGTAAGAGATCACTTGTTTTACCATAGAGCATACATTAAATGGCTTGCCTTTATGCGTTTAAAATGTGACGCTTAATAGTAAGGCTGTACTTTTTGCACATTTGCTTGGAAATAATCAACAGCAAAATGTCAAAACTGCCTCTGATTTCTAGGTATTTGTCTATCTAAACAATTATCAAAGGGGGAAAACGTTGTGTGATTATGTATGTAAAAACCCAAATTGTATACATTGGGGTCAAAAATGTGCCCGTGAAAAAAGGAATCCATGTTCTACACTGTGTGTTTTTCACCCCCCTAACCTCTGTGCTCTTACCTGACTGGAATACATAGCGAGCCAACCCCTGCATGAGTTCAGCCGGCCAGGTTGGTGGTGCCGTCTCTCCCGTCTCTCTTTTGAGTCTAAAAGTGAGCTCAAAACCAAACCCACTGGGTCCGTCTGTCCCTGTGAATCTAACACACACACACACACAATAAGAAACTGGGTAAACAAAACAGCAGGAGCATCGCTTTCATTTTTTATTTCATGCATGAGGGTTGGGGATATCACAATGCATGACTTAGTCAGTAGTTGGCATATTATTTAAGGGCTTCTGACAAGTGCTCACAATGTCAAATGAAACAGATCAAAATACATGTGTTAAAGTTACCCCAACTCCCATGTGCAACAGGAAGTCAAGTATTTACATTAGGTACTTACTCGTGAACCCGATTATCCCCGTACAGGTCACTGAGTCCAAAGCTGACATAGTGCCAATGCTCCTGGATGTCCTGAGCCGGAGAGCCCGCACTGCGATACATACTGATGTAGTCTAACGGGTCAGGACCACCTAACCTGTGGGGGAAAGTGTGATTGTTATTGTCACTGGACTGTCTTTAGCACACCTATGTAAAGACAAAAGGAGACAATTACTTGTGCAAAAGTAGTCAGTTACAGCTAGCTTAAGTTGTTTTTATTCAAGCTACTATAGGTGAATCATTTAACTCTCCAATAACAAAGTAGCAGTTTCGTACAGTACGGTTCCTGGGCATAGTTAGCTGAACGTTTAGCTTAGCAGCTAGGGTAACTACTGGCTAAATGTCCAGACATCACCACTAAAGTTGTCCCACAAACTCAGTGCCTCCAGATTTGTCAGAA
The DNA here is from genome assembly GCF_902827165.1 of Trematomus bernacchii. Classification (NCBI taxonomy): domain Eukaryota; kingdom Metazoa; phylum Chordata; class Actinopteri; order Perciformes; family Nototheniidae; genus Trematomus; species Trematomus bernacchii. The sequence goes on along the minus strand of NW_022987828.1, from coordinate 6,940,377 downwards.
CAGCAACAAAACCTACCAATATTTTACAATGGCGGTCACTTGAAGCGGGTTGGCCTGCTCGGGGTAAAGTCTCCGGCATTCCCCGTAGATAGCCTGCAGTCCAGGGGGAAACATCGGCACCAGTCCGTGGGCTGGAGCCCCACTGGTAGGCCGTACCTCATCCATGCCACGGCCTCGAACAAAACTGTGTTTTCTATACAAAACAACGAATGTGCAGTTATATTCTGCTATCTACGCCTAGTTCAACATATACAACACCGCCCTAAATAATAAAGGCTTCACAAAACTAATGTTTACCGACGGAATAAAAGGATTTTTAGCCCCAACCGCTGAGCACACAGCAGGGAAACAGCCTGTTGCTCATCCTCTACACAAACCACCTCCCTATTGGTTGTATGAGGGTCTTGACGTAGTTGATTGACAGCTACTATAGCGAATACAAATGGGTTTTAAGGTTTGTGTGGATTTGTTGCTAATTTTGATTGGCTGATACACTATCAATCAAACAGTAAGCAGATGTGATTTTAGGGTTGGGCTTTAAAGTTTTTCAGTGGCCAAATGGGTATTTAAAGTGTTTGAAGACGTATTGATATTCTTTATTTATGTAAAATTATATATCTACACGTTATAAAATACTTGAGAAAAGAGCAAAGAGGTTTTTATCACCAACACAAGTAGCCTATTGTAAAAATATACTTGTAGACGTTTCTCATTTTCATTTTTGACAGTGTAACTATGTGTGACCTAAGTCAGTGTTACCTAAATCAGTCTTAAAAGTCCTCACAACATCATACTGTTTTGTAATTATTTAATATTCCCATTATATTTTAATGGAAAAGTATGTTGACTGTTTATCTTATTGTTTATAGCTAATATTGCTGATTGCCATCACCATGGCTGCTTTAATGGAACTAGAGCTGAGATAAGCCCTGACAAAGAGTTACATGTGTGGCTTTGATGTGGCAAGGTCTGCTGAAAAAACTGTCCTTAAATGCTCTATTGCTTGGTTTCGTGTTATTTGAATGTTGCAGGATTTAAAATTGAAACAAAACATTAATAAATAACAGAAGAGAGTCAATAAATTACAGAGGAAAATCATTTGACTTTAATTTACTTTATTAACAATAACATGATTGATAAACTGTGATCAGTAATTTACAAATGTGTTTATTTGTATTCCTGGTGAGGTGACGTATGCAATTAGAAAGGTAACAATGAATACAATCATACATACAAAAGTGATGCGTATTAAACCCAATACACACTGACTGTGTATTGTGTAATAACTTTAAACCACACATGAATGCTTTCTGATGGTCATGATTTCTGCTCAAGGGTGCTGTGCAGTAAGGCTGAAAACTAGTACCATTCCAAAAGAACTAAGCCCATAGATGACACCTGAACACACCACCATCTATGGAATTCAGTTCTCATAGTACAGCACTTAAAAGGTTGGTCCTCAGGAGCCTCGAAAGATCTTTGAACGCTTAATTATCCGTCATAACTCATGGTTCTTCATCAATACTCTTTTCAAGTACTGCCCGTTTTTTAATAAAATAAATCCAAAATATTCTTGTACATAATTAATAAAACCTCTGTGATTAACAATAGAAGTGGGCTTAAGATACATGCTATACAAGATGTTAAGCAGAACGTAGACGTTGAGTCAGCTTCCCTTTTTCTCAAGAAAAGCAGTGATGATGGATGATAATGTCAGACCTGCTGTTTTCATTGGAATATTGAGCAAGAGGCAACTAATGTTGATCTTAAACAGTGATGAATCATAGTTGGCATTTGCATTAGTAGTGCAATATTTAATTTTAAACAGACATATTTTAATAAAATTGCATCAGATTATGTAAGGAAATAAAAACAAAGTGGAATACAAACCTCAAAAATGTTGTTATAATTGAATGGATCTAATGCTGTGGTTGTAGAGTCGATCGTTTGAGGAAATCCAACCATTTTAACCTAAGTATTCCTGTAAATGCTCTTCAGCCACTGAAATGAAAGTATGTCCACTAGGCTGATGCAAGCAATGAATCATATCACTGTGATAGTGCTCTGTTGAAACAAGAAATGAATCATCATTTATGGCCGTACTACACTCCCAGGAAAAAAGAACTTTGGGACAATGGGATTACTGATATTCAGTTGTTCAATGTATCTTTGACCCCTATTTGATATTAACTATTGAGAATCTCTTCCTTCATCTTCAAAAACACCTCATTCAAGGCCAATTACGAGACAATATTGACAGTGACAGTACCGTGAGATAATTCCACAATGTTATCTCAGTCACTGTGGTTTATTCAGTATGAGTGTACATTCTTTTAAGGTACATGTAATACAGTGCAGTGAACTTTCTGAGGAAGGCCACACCTGTAAATGTTCAGGAAACTGCTATCTTTCCGGGTAGTTGGACTGGGTAACCACCGGTTCTACAGCTTATTACCATAATATAATTCCTGTACGAGAGACTTAATTCAGTCCTTAAAGCCTGCACTAGTTTAAACAGCTGCCAGCGCTCAAAATGTGGAAGTTGGTAAGTACTCTTTTCTACCAAATAAAACAGTTATAGTTTAAACATGTTGAAAAGTAGACTGTAAGCATTTCTGATATTCTTTAGATAAAATGTCCCTAGTATGTTTTTTTTAGATTGACCATCATTTGACCAGTTTTCTGCCTATATACTTACCCAAGTAAATCACTGAAACGTTTCTCTTCAATCTGGGGTGTATAAGAAAATACATCTCCTCATGAAGCCTTCCAGGACTGTGCTCTTGCAGGGTCGAGCTTTAAAAAATCTTCAGCAGTCCCATCTCAACAAGAAGATGTGGAATCAGCAACACGTGTCTAAAAATTGAATGAACATAACCATCCCACCTGCTTGTAGGCCGACTGCTCACTCTCCCATGGCGTCCAAGTCCCCTGGAAGGATTCAGCAGACTGTCTGACATTCAGAGCAAGCACCTTAAATACCACCATCATTCACATCACCCATCAGTCTCCCTCCCTCCCCTCTTATCTGTTTTTCATACGCTCCCTCTGTTCGGTAAGCCTAACAGTCACTTCCCAGTAAGAAGGAAACAGTGGGAGTGGTGAGCAGCACGCCCCCTCACAATGAATCAACACATAATAGTTTCTGAGGAAAACCATCTGAGTGGCCCTGCCCCCTGTTCCCATAAAGTAAGCAGGGGAAAGGCTGTGTCTACTCGAGGAACCAGGAATTCCCCCACAGGCCGTGAACAGCTGTCGAAATGAGAGTCGATGACGAAGCGGACTCACTGGAGGTTTGCTGGCCGGGCATATGCAAACAGAAACCTTGATGGGTGTTTTGTACGTGTGTAAGAATGAAATAGTCTTTATAACACTACAGTGTACAAAATAAGTAAGCGGAAATTCTATCCACGCACTGTGGTTGTTGAAATGATGTGTCATGTTTGAGCTGTTGTTTCCTAGAAAAAAAAAACATGTTTGCTAAATATTATTTATCAAAAGGGCAGTGTGGACTTGCGTCATAGCCTTGTTTATGCTGAGATCCATTTATTTGTGTAGCTGGAATCATTCATTCAGGTGAGTTCTAAAAGGTCTTCAATAACACAGCCTCCCTAAAATAACTTTGTTTGTTCTCTAGTCACAGTCAACATGACAGGGACGTGATACTGATTGTGTTCAATCAGCTGATAGCTATATTCAAACAGTTTGGTTTTTCATTGACCCTGTAAAAACCTTCTGGCTTCCTCATCCTCTTTGACGAATCACATCAGATACGAGAAACAGGTTTGAATTTCAGGCATACTTCCTCAGAAAAAAAGCCCTACCAAGAGTAATTCAACTGATTTCCTTGATCTGGACAAAAAGGGGAATCCACATGGTGTTGGGAAAATTACAACATAGTTCCCTTCCTGTACTTACATGAATCTGTAAATATTTCCTGTGTGTACATACTCATTGTAATGTGTCATGTCTTTCGGCTTAACAATTGAGCACACCCAAATTACATGGTGACATTAACCGAAGGTAAAAAATAGAGCTGTTACTTGAATTAGAGGTACAGAGACCCCATAGAGTCCCACCATTGATGTGCAGTGACTCTAGAATCCACTTTCAAACGACATCCTTGGGCCGGTGGGATAAGTTGCAATTGACATTTTGCGCCAGACTTCAGAAACAAGCCTGGCTTTCATGCTGCTGTTTGAACGCTGGGGAAATCACTCGCAAAAGGTCACTGAGCCCATTTCCTTTCTTTCCTCTTCATGCATCTAAAGACCTGTAATAGCCCCTTTCAACTGCACTTCACTTTCTGGCAGACATATTCAAATGTCTATATAGGAAGTGAAAGATAGTATAGGTAAACCAAAGAGTAAAAAGGGAATGAGATAGCAGATTTTATTACAGCTTTACATTGTTTTACCATGGTTTCTCTAACATACAACTTCCCATCTTGAAATAAAGGACTTCCTGTTTTTTTTGTTTGCATTAAACAGTGCAGTATTCTTCTTTAACAGTTATTACATTAATAAAGCTGAATTGAAATCCTGAAGGCTGCTTTGCTTATTTAAGTGCCCTTTGCTTTTTGAAACGTAGGACTACTACATGTCTCTGAAGTCCTTCTTCTCCATCCCACAGGTGATCCAAAGAGAAAATGCCCCTCTGCTCCACAAATGTCTCAAACAGGTGCAGTCCACCACCCACACCAAAGTAATGGGATTTGGTGGCGACGTAGACCAGTCCATCTGGTGCCAGCAGCTTGTGGAGGGTCTTGTGTAGCGATGGGTAGTATGCAGTGTTGTAGATAGTCTCTGAGGTGAATATAAGGTCGTATTTGGGTTGTGGATTCTCCTGTTCAACCAAAGCAAGAAACGTGCACCAGTCACCGGAGAAAAAACGACACTTGGCTAGTAATGGTTGCTGGGATAGGTCTGTGGCTTTTTTCTTAGGTGGTGGGTTGCCATCTTTTTCATCTTCTTTGTCTTTCCCCTCCTTTTTGCAACCATCTTCCTCCTTCATTTTGCCCCTCCCATATTTGTCATCGTCACTGTCTACTTCATCCTCCTCCTGGCAGTTTATTATCACATTTGGCACTGTAAGCTGCTCAATAACTGTACTGTTATAATCTTGGAAGTGGACCTGTCTGGCTCCTCTCTGCAGAGCCAATATCCCCAACAGCCCCGCACCGCAGCCCAGATCCAAAACCGCCTTCCCCCCGAAGGTCTCTCCATCTTTCTCAATCAGCTCCAGAAGGTCGTAAGTGCACTCCCACACCTTCAGCCCTCCCTCGTACACGCCAGATATAAGATCAGACCCCTGCTCCGCGGTACGAGAGAGGATTTTCTCGTCGTCCTCTCTCTCCGAAGCAGTTTTTTCAAAAACAGTCTCATTGAGGAAGTGAAGAGGAGGGAGTGTTCCTATGGTAACTGATTCAGTGACAGCATCCCTAAGGATGAACTGTGGGTCAGACAGTGGAAGGTGCTCTTTGGCCTCTTTCAATGGCTCGGCAGGTTTGGTATCATCCTCCGTCTGAAAATACAAAGCAGTTTGCATGGGCAGGAAATAAATGTCTACAGCACACGTTATGTGGTTCAAGTTAAAAATATCATTTGGCAGTACAGATATATAATTCAGCAATACAATGAGGCTGTGTGGGCTGGAGGCAGAAACTCAGAGGACAGGAATGTCCGGATTAAGATGACCATGACCCTCACAGAGATCTCCATTGAATTGTATTGCTCATAAATTGTTGATGTGTGTCAATGAAGTAACAACATGAACACTGTTAGTTTTTTGAAAACAGTATTCTAAAACTAAATAAATTAAATATTAAAAAAGTAATTTAACATACAGCAATTTCTCACTTACAATTCCAAAGAACCAATATTAGTAGTGGTGATGTTGAAACACTGCTTTTTGAGGCTTTGATAACTACATTGAAAATAAGTCTAATCAACTCCAAGTTTCATTCAACTTGTCTTATGTGACATCTGCTGGTGAAATGAAGGTTGTCCGGCCAAATATAGGAACTTGAATTTAAACAAATATAAAAGAGTGCCGTTTGATTAGATGATAATTGGTTTACAACGATACTACAGGCAATGTACCTTATTTATTTGAATTCTACATGTATATAAGTAACTTAAATATCTATATTTTATAACAATGTGCTCCACTAATTAAGACTGATTGACTGGCTAATGATTTAGAGAATATTATGTGTGCAGTGGTCGGTCTAAATGTTAATGCAGTCCCATACACCAGAGCACAACAGCTTAGATTTTTATTTTCCTCTTAACTTTGATTGTATACAGTACACTAACAACTCAGTGGTGACTCGGGTACTGATCATACAATCACTATGAATGAGTTTTTATTGTCAGTCCTCTGCCCTGTGACGTCAAGGCTCGTGGCAAAGAGCATGTCAACCTACGCTCTCTAGTCTAGTGGATGCACACCTAACACCATTTACATTTTCATTGTTGTCAAGTTGGAATCATACAGCTGAAATGACTTGATAAGTGAATATGCATGAATGACTTTGCTGATTTGGTCAATTTAGGAGAGGTTTAGGGGGTTATTGAGCTATAGACCTAGATTTTTTTGTAGAATAAACTTTCACGAGCAATTATGAATGTCTAGTTTTGCTGTTTGCTTTGGTGCTGTCCTTGACTACTTGTACCCCTTTAATCGTTGGAATTTCTATAGATGTGATTGTGAATGCAATGTGGATGTTGTAATACATGTGTAATTAAAATAGAAGAAAAGGGTCTATAAGCCTAGTGCGAGGGTCCTGATTTCCCCCACAGTCCCAAGCCTTTATAAACTTATTCACGCCACTGCATGCACACATCATGGCACGTATTGTATATTTCTTTAAATATTGACCAAATCCTTGCCATCAGGTCAGTTTGCTGAAGTCCATACAGCACAACTTTGAGTACTTAATCTCGAACACATTGTTTGTGAGGTAATGTTACTCACAGATTTAGCTGCAGTCTCTTTTTTTTCTTTTTGCACTTTATATCCATCGTCTCCGTCCGGGTTGGTTGTTAGTGCTGGAAGGTCAAAGTTAAAGCAAAATGACATTATGACAGTCAACACAACACAGCTAGCTGTAGCTTAGAGGCTGGAAAGTTGGTATCCCCGCTCACTGCTGCTGGCTCCACATGGCAAGCAAGTGTATCTAAGCAGACAGCTGCGTGTAAGAACTACATATCCCAGAAGTCTGCCAATCAAAGTAACCGAAAACGTGTAACATTTCTGTTGTTATAGTGGATACATGGTTTCAAGTTAGGTTTGTTCGGGTTTAGAGCTAGAGGCATATGGTTGTACGAAATGCAAAAACAGAACTGGACATTGTTGAAGAAACTCTCCATATCTGAATGCCATTTCCTGACTCAGACTACCATGATGCCTTTCGATGTGATTCTTGCGCAGGCGCAGTTGCTCTGGATCAGGATTGAGATTTGTTAACTGTCACAGAAGGTGCCTGGTCCTGCTCTTCTTTGCTAATATGTGCCAATAATTCAATTTTTGCTTCCCTTTTGGAAAATGTCGACGGGTGGGACGGTTTCGGCAGGATTTTTGCCATCATAGAACAGTGAGTATTCTCTCTAAAAATATGCAATGTTATTAAATATCAAAACGCAGCACACAGCGTCGGGTACGCAAAGGAAAACATTGTGACATCCAGACAAAAGGGATTTGGGAGGCTTAGGTTCGCGTTGACAGCAATGTTTATTATGGACACATGATCATATGTTATCGCTTTCCAGTGACGATAGTTTAGCTAGTAATCTTGCAATGGCATTATAATAAACATTGGCACATAGCATTGCCGGATGGTGTCTAGCTGAATTTCTGCTGCTGAGTAAAGTCAACTGTACTTCAGCCCACTACCCCTGCCACCCCACCTCAGGTGACTGCTGCACCTACTCCACCAAACCCATACTCCACCCCGGCTGGAATGCAGCAAAGCAACTAGGCTTTTTGCATTTTTAGCCGCCAGCCCTTTTCATTGTTTCTTGTATGGTTACCTCTATATTTCTATTTTATTCACAAGCGAATGCTCTGGCTTGTTCCTCCAGCAGCTTGACCGTTAATTTGATGAGGTTAAAGTGTCAGGGGTCAAAGACAGATGTGCCGAGTGTTGAAAACAACTTAACTAAAGAAGGAAAGTTCTCTGGTCGAAGGTTCAGGCATTGGTAAGTTGGATACATAGAGGTGAAACTACTTCAATAATCTATTAACGTTTTGTGTTAATCACTTGTTAAACTTTTAGTTGGATTTTTAAAGTTCTATTACAGGTAATATCTTGGTATGGTATTGTTTATCAAACAAATAAAAAAACTGTCACCTTGGCTCTAAGACATTGCAAGAGATAATTTTCACTTTTTACATAGTATAGAAGACCAAACCATTAAATGGATAACACGAGAAAATATAAAGCAGTTAATGCAATAGTAAATGCAACCTTTCGTTCTTTATCTCCTTTAGTTAGGACCCCAGTCAAATAACACAGATCCTACACTACGCTAGTTGAAATCACTTTTCATTTCCATTTAGTTATTTCTTGATATATTATGCAATTAGTGTAACAATTTATTGAAATACATTTAATCATATTTGACTCATTTGAACTAAATCTGTTTATTTGATTGTTTATTTGTTTTCTTTATTTTATTTGCAGGTGCGTGCATATTGCAGATGCAGAATGCGGTGGTGTCCCAGCTCATCGTTCCACCTGCTGCGGTGTGTGCGGTTACGGACCTGTACCAAGAGAAGAAGAAACACGCTGCCACTGTGGATTAGGGAAATATGGGCTTACATCAGACTGCTGGTGCAGTCATTTTACTTTAACTCCCTCACAGACTCAGATGTGGTTTTCGACTCAGTCTTTGAGCCAGTGTTTTGGACTGTGGATTATATTACACGCTGGTTTGGCACGGTGAGTGTGTGTTTGTCTGTGTGCTTTCATTTAGTTTTGAGGAGTTTTTAAGTTTTTCTCTGAAGAAAGTTTCTGTGGGTGTCCCCTGTCTTTGTCCTACAGGTGTTTGTATTTCTCGTGGTGGTTCTGACCAGCTCCATCTTGGTGATAGCCTACCTGTTCGTCCTACCTATGGTCTTCCGCACATACTCCACAGCATGGATTACCTGGCACGTTTGCTATGGACATTGGAACCTGGTCATGATTGTTTTTAATTACTACAAAGCCACCATGACTCTCCCTGGGCACCCTCCCACAGTAAGATATTCACTTTTCTACATAACCACATGTAGCTCTACTAATCTGTGCTTGATGCTTAAATTAGTTATGCAACAACATGTCTTCTTTCAATTAGGTAAAAAATGATCGTCCATTTGTGTCAGTCTGCAAAAAATGCATCATTCCCAAACCAGCAAGAACCCATCACTGTGGTATCTGTAACCGGTGAGTCGATGTCTTTGTATTTCCTTAATTAATGCATGGTTTGTATATCTCATTTGGATCATGTTTTTTTACCACCATAGCTGTATTTAGATATTTTCACATATTTAGGAAAACTATTGTCTATATAAGTTTCAGACTAAATATCTTCTTTTTCCTTTGTAGATGCATTCTGCGAATGGACCATCATTGTCGTATCCTTTGTGCTAACATTATCTCAAATGTTTTTTGTTATTTGATAACAAATAAATGGTGGTTTTCCTTAATGTCACCATGTCAGCCTGGTTGAATAACTGTGTGGGCCATTTAAACCACCGTTACTTCTTCAACTTCTGCCTCTTCATGACCATGGGCTGTGCTTTTTGTAGCATCAGTGGCAGAAACCTCTTCCTGGATGCATACAATGCTATTGAGGTAAGATGCCCACACTCACATTGTTGGCCTGATCGGGGTTTTGCCCTGGCAATCATTGTTAGTTATTCGGTATAGGTCTGGTGCTTTTCCTCCATGCCTGGTGTCTTTCTCTGCGGGGCTTTACTGTTCCTTACTGACACTGCCTTGTTTATGTCTTTAACACTTTGGCTTTGTGTATGCGGGCTGTTCCATTAGCGCTTTAAACATACGGATGTGGAAAAGCCGGGGGTACCAGTGACAGGGATGGGAGTTCTCATAGGGCTCCTCCCACCTGGCCAGGTAGAGTCTCAAAGTGCACATAGAACAATTATAAATAAGTTTATGTATTATTATTTTGTAATTATCTAATATGTCCCCTTTTGCATTTTTCTCAAGACCAACTATCAGACAGCTGCACCTCCGTACACCTTTAAGGATAAGATGATTAATAAGAGCATCATCTATATGTGGGTGCTGACCAGGTAAAATATGCATTTCATTTTGCCACTTGCCATACAAAGGACAATGCTCTCTAGTACACAAGTTCATAATACTAACAACTTCAAATCAAGCACTGTGTATGCAGTTCACACTGAAAGAAATACAGTGTAAACAGTCAGTAGTTTATATTGTGACGTGGAAGTTGTCTAGTATTATCTTGGCAGAGGATCAAATTAAACGTTTCTTCTTATTTTAGCACTGTTTCCGTGGCACTGGGAGCTCTGACCTGTTGGCATGCAGTCCTCATATCCAGAGGAGAGACCAGCATTGAAAGACACCTTAATCACAGAGAAAAAGAACGGATGGAAAAACGAGGACGGGTCAGCATGTTAAATATCTTCTATATGAAAAACATTTAATTTGGGCGATCTTTTTTACATGATAGTCAAAAGTAAATTATTTGTCTTGTAAATGTTCTCTTTCTTTTTTCTAAACTGCTCTGCCAGGTTTACAAAAACCCTTTTGACTATGGAAGGCTAAATAACTGGAAAGTGTTCTTTGGCGTGCAGAAGAGAAGGTGCGTCCCCCTGATAATGAATCTCATGCAGCATCAATCATCAACGTTACCTTGCACTGCTTGTAACCTGTTCTGCTTTATCTTTGTCTGCAGTCACTGGCTCACACGTGTTCTCCTTCCCTCTGGACACACCCCAATTGGGGATGGTCTGACATGGGAGGCCTTCCCAGTCAAAAAGGACGTAATACCTGTATGACAGACTCTAATCAGGTATCCATGGAGTCTATTTTCAGCCGTTTTTGCTGTGTACAACCCACTCTGGTTTTCTGGCTGGTTGGCTTAAAGGATCCTTGCAGGGTGGCTTCACACAGCTGAAGAAATTGGATAATGTTAACCTCCAATACCTCAAAACGTACAGTGGCATTGCTCATGGTTGGACGGTGTACATTTTTCTACAAGTAAAAGGGCAAGGTATCATGGATGGTTTATTCTCTACTGGGTTTTAAAAACGGGTCTTTCTTGACTCTTAAGTGTTGTAAATACTGCAGAACCAAGAAAATGTATTATTTATCTGTATTTTGTACCTGTTCAGTTAATAAATCTTTATAAAGTGCTTTACTTAAACAATGTGTCACATTGAATATTCAGATATTACTTAAGATGGACATTGCATTTTATAACACATACATAAATTGCATGTAAAAAATAACTGGTAAATAACGGTAACATGTTTTTTTTGCTGAAGAGCAAACAAGCTACAGCTCAGGAGTTATGTCACACTGTTGCTTACGCAGACAGACCCAGAAACATGCTGCTGGTAGAGAGGGATTTTTGAGATGCAGATTTGTTGTGTGGATTCATATGAATGTTAGATCAGAAAACAAGCAGTAAGGATGCACACAGATGAAAACATAAGAATAGAGGAGACGTGAAAATGTTCCCCTGCTAATTGAGCAACATCCGGCTGGCATTAAAATGATTCCAAGAAAATGTATTTTATATAATATTTAGCATGTTATGCATTTGATAAGAAGGCAATCAAGCAAATGAATGGTGAGCGTGTCAGCTACAGGGTGGTGCAACAAAAAGAGAGGGCAGATAAAGGGAGAAAAGATTAAGGGAGGGTAACAGATTTGAGCCGGTTTGCAACCCTCTTCACGCTGCCACCACTCATCACATCCCCCACTCTGTCTGAAACAGACTTCACACACACACACACACACACACACACACACACACACACACACACACACACACACACACACACACACACACACACACACACACACACACACACACACACACACACACACACACACAGAGCTGTCAGTATTCACTCCTCCAGCAGATGTCAGTGTTCATCATGACAAGGTTGGACAAAAAGTGTACAGTGTGTTTCCAGGATAAAGATAATTGGCAGTAATAAAAAAAAAAAACATGTTTTTAGACGTTTTCTATAATACGGAAACATTAGCTTTTATTTGTGATAATCAAACGGAATACTGTTCATTTATTTTGAACTGTACCTGCATGGAGTTACATGGTTGTGATTGCATGGACACTCAGTGTGACAATGACATGCTATTATGAATGCTTCGTATGGATTTATAATGGCCATCCCAAGGTTTGGCTAAGCATAATTGATATGGTGCAAAAACATCCATCAAATTCTTTATTATCATATGTACAAAAGATACATTGCAGTCACAGGCTCCCCAACAGTGCAACATGCAATTAAGACATAGAAAGAAATATAGAATTCAAGTATTGTAACTAAACAGTTTAATTGACACGATGGTACCATTAAAGTTGCAGGAATATGTAAACTATTTGTAAGATAGACTAAGCTAAAACAGAATGTAGAATTAAAGACTGTCAGTAGTGCATTTTGTAATAGTATACACTGTTCTGGATTGTATACAGATATGTGCTGTGAACATAAGAAATGATTGCATATTCCTGATTTTATTTAATTAAAAAAAGGCAAAAGTGTATTCTGTCTGTAAAGAAAAGTAGCTTAACACTGACAATCATACCAGGATAAATACTCCCACCTTGCATTTCAGAATAAAAGCCCTGACAATAGGTTTCTTTACAAACATGTATTGCTCAAAAACTCCTAACATTTAATTAAAAAAAATGTATTATCACCAAATGTATCGTAGTCACAGTTTTTATTTTTTCAAAACATTTTTTCCAATTATCTTCCTTTGCTATTCTGAAGGGGTAATTTCCCAGTTTCCGGTTTTATTTTGATGAGCTCGGAACTCAGAGCTAAAGAAGGATAACATAATTCGTTTAAACTGCGCATGTGTGTTGACTGGAGGATTTATTCTAGATCAGTGCCAACGGATTGTGCGGGTGATCTGCATTCATTTTTTCCCGGGGATAAAACGGAAATTGATGGCTGGTTTCGTTGTTTTTTATTGTTCAGGAAGCTGTTGATATTGTCCTGAGGCTCTGAAGGGCCTGACTGGTCCCCAGCCCGTCAGCTGCCTCAGTCTGCTGTCAAACGGCTGCATCTCCTGCTGATCGTCGCGTCAGGCTGATAACTTCACTTGGAAGCAAGTTTGGATGTGGCAAGCAAACTGCAGACGAATGCATAATTTAGCAGACTGGATTTCCGGTAGGCAAAATTATTCACATATTTATAAATAAAAAAAAACTGACATAGCAAAACGCATGGGGTTACGCAGCCTACAAAATAACTCCCATCGCATCGCAATAGCCTACATGCTAAATTACAAACAGGGTAAATCAATTGTAATAGAAGCCTACATCAAATCAAATCAAATCAAATCAGGTTTTATTTATATAGCACATTTAAAAGCGATTTTTGGTCGAGCCAAAGTGCTGTACATGTAATAAAAACACATTACTACAACCACATAACATTATGTGAATGGAAATTGAGGGCAACAGCGACATTAGGTTCAGGCTCGTGCTCCCTGTCAGCTGGCAGTACACGTGACGTAAACATCGCAGGTTGTCTGACCTCGTAACAGGAACAAGGAGTGCTGAGCTGTCATTATTCCCCGATAAATGATGCTCTATATATAGGCACTTAATTCTAAATTATTATTATGAACTGCTTTTTATCGCCCTTAATCACATTTTCAAAGCATTTACAGGAAATGTAGATACTATGATATTTGTTCTTGCTGTTTATTGTAGGGACGGTGATGGGGGGCTGTGTGGGCAGGAGTAGGATGGATGGACAAGGGAGTGCCCGAAGCTCGACAAGAAGCAAAAAACGTGGAGGTAAGAAGCTGGAACACATTGGACTCCAGCCTGTCAGTTTCATAAACAGGCCTAACTTCATATTTGTGTGAATGCATAAGAAACACAAAGTTATTTTAGTAGATGATATTATGAAACCAGAAGCTGTGAATAAGAGTGTTGTTAGAAGTGAGATAAAAGGTTGTGATAATGTGAGTTTAAGAGAGCCTGCAAATATTCTTATAAAGGACCAGCATGATTAAATTAAATTAGATTATTTGTTTATTTAGGGGCATTGCTTCTTTGATGATGTATTGAAATGCAAGTTACACAGCAGACTTTTTTGATACACCAGACACACATAATAATATCAGTCACTTTGTCAGAAACAGCCAAATGCTGCAATCTTTATGAGAATATGTATCATTAACAATTCATGTATTTGTGATAAAATGCAGGTTGGGGGTTGGATTCCCAACTACACCCATGTTGCATTGACATCTTCATCAGTCTGAGAGCTTACTGTCTCAGGTGTTAAATATTTCAAAGTTTGACCTACTTAGTGCATGATTTGCTTTGATTTGACCTGCTGAAAAATATATGTACATGCGCTCTCAGATCATGTTCAAAGACTTGTATATTTGTGAGATGCAACCACAGTAGGCTTCAGTAATGAACTGCCTGGCTTTTTGATAATGAAGATAAACCATCACATGTTGAGCCCACGACAGTATGCTAGCTTCACCTTCAGACTTTAACAGACTGACAGGGTTTATTGTTTTTTTAATAGGTTTAGCATGTTGCTTTGGGTATTTCTATCCTCTAAATAGAGCTGATAGGATTAGGCCTGTTGTGTAAAGAAGCTACCTTCTGGCTAGGACACTCAACTTTCCCTCTTTCCATGAACTGATCCTGGGATATTTTGAGGTTGCATGTTGTTGGGAGGGATATAAGTGAAAGGTAGTGTGGACATTAAGTAATTGGGCAGTTGTATCAACAGAAAGCGGAGCTCTTATTTAGAATTTGCTCATTGTGGCAAAGCAGGTTGTTGTCTCTTCAGTTGATCTGCAATCAGCTGGTTCCTCAGGTTGGCGTCTTAAAGGCATTAATGCAGACTTTTATCTGACTCACATCAAAGCTCAGAGTAAGATCAGCCATGGGAGTACCAAACTCCAGGGAATACAACTACTATCACACTCCAAACACACCCTTTAGGATTATGCTGAAAAGTAAGTATAGACTTTTGTGTGGCCTGAAAGAAATGCCATCATGTTTTCATGTTAGCGCTGTGTTTACACTGTACATTGCCATGATTTCTCCCAGAAGGTTTTGTGTACTGTATGTTGAGATCAAGATTGTATGCACTGTCGATACTTTTGTTTTTGCATTGATGTTTTTAGGGTAACAGGCAATGTTTGCTGTTGATGAAAAATGAACATAAGGCAAAACAAATTTAAAAAAAAAAGAGAAAGAGGTCATAACAATTTAATTAATAAACTCCAAATTGCTGCCTCTGACTGAAATGCATGCTTTCACAAAGAGGTACGTGGATGACTTTGGGAAATGTGAGAATTAGTTTCACCTTGGGAGGGTTGCAGTGCTGATGTTTAGGAGAACACTTTGAAACTAAAAAACTTATTTGACCAACTATTTGGATTGTCAATCCTTTGTTAAAGTACTATGTCTTGCTGTTTTATATTAAAATTGTAATTATTGCCGTTGGGTTTTTGACATTTAAAACCTCACCATGGCCTTTTTAAACTGGGATAAACATTTTTCACCTTTTTTCCTTTTTTAGACACATTTTTACTTGTTAAAGGTGGGGTAGGTAATTTTGGAGAAACCAGCGCGAGTGCGCTAGAATTTGAAAATACACAACCGGAAAAAATCTGCGACTTCCTTACAGAGCCCCTCCTCCAACACACACGAACGCGCACATGACCAATGAGGGCACGAGATAAGTTTGTGCACAGATGGAAGGCTGACAGGCAGGTAGGCCATCCGGTTATTTTAGCCGGGCCGGCTAAAATGATTGGTCGTGCTTTTTACAGTATTACGGCTTCCACAGATGACATTTTTTTATGGATTTTTTGTCAAAGCACTTAAGATATTCATTGTTATCGATGTTAAAGGTGGGGTAGGTAATTTCGGAGAAACCAGCTCGAGTGCGCTGGAATTTGAAAATACACAACCGGAGAATAGCTGCCACTTCCTTACAGAGCCCCTCCTCCAACACACACGAGCGTGCACATGACCAATGAGGGCACGAGATAAGTTTGTGCACAGATGGAAGGCTGACAGGCAGGTAGGCCATCCAGTTATTTTAGCCGGGCCGGCTAAAATGATTGGTCATGCTTTTTACAGTACTATGGCTTCCACAGATGACATCTTTTAATGGATTTTTTGTCAAAGCACTTAAGATATTCATTGCTATCACGATGTTAAGAGCATTCCATGGAATATAACAAAAAGTGTATCTCGAGCCGGTTTCTCAAACTTACCTACCCCACCTTTAAGAGCATTCCATGGAATATAACAAAAAGTGTATCTCGAGCCGGTTTCTCAAACTTACCTACCCTACCTTTAAAGGTGGGGTAGGTAAGTAACATCCCGATAGCAATGAATATCTTAAGTGCTTTGACAAAAAATCCATTAAAAAATGTCATCTGTGGAAGCCGTAGTACTGTAAAAAGCACGACCAATCATTTTAATCAAATCAAATCAAATCAAATCAGATTTGATTTTAGCCGGATTTGATTTTAGCCGGCCCGGCTAAAATAACTGGATGGCCTACCTGCCTGTCAGCCTTCCACCTGTGCACAAACTTATCTCGTGCCCTCATTGGTCATGTGCGCGTTCGTGTGTGTTGGAGGAGAGGCTATGTAAGGAAGTGGCAGATTTTCTCCGGTTGTGTATTTTCAAATTCTACGCACTCGAGCTGGTTTCTCCGAAATTACCTACCCCACCTTTAAGGTTAAAAATATACCGACACATACATTTATTATAAAAACAATTCTACATTTCATCACAACTTACAATATGAATATTATAACTAGTATTATTAGTAATTATTAAAAAACAAAAACAATGCCTGTTTTGGTATATTTTAGTTTAGTTTGTATATTTCCATCCGTCACAAATGTTTAAACTCGAAGAAAACACACCCAGCTTAAATTCCAGGTAGCTAGGCTTACAGCTGTCAAAGCTTTCTGTCACTGTACACTAACAGTCATGTTTACTTACTTCCTTGCAAGGAGGGTGGTAAAACATTCTTCAAATAATGCAGGTTGTCATCCCTAATTACACATCCCTCTCATATGTCTTGTTTCGTGTGTTATGTGCTATGGGGTCATGACTTAAAAATATCCCAATAACCCTCTGAGCTAAAAGACTGTAGACCAAAACCCATGTTAATGCAATTATGTAATATTAATAACATGGGATCAGATGAATATAGAGTATAATCTCTACAGCAGTTTATTTTTTTTCTTGTAATTATAGCTTTAAACTGAGAAAAAAGGTCATCTCTAAAGGTCATGGGGTCCCTTTTACCTTCATATGGTGGCCTGCATTGTTAATGACAGAAAAATAATTTAAATCGGTGCATATTAGATGATGGGAATGGCCCCTCATGTCTAACTTAATTGACAAATGAAGACTTGTATTCTTGTTATGCAACATTTTGCATTAGAACATATATTTGGCCTACTGTAGTTTGCAGAAGTTATGAAATCATGATTGATTTGTAGAAGCTTTGTTTTTATCCGTGTGCTTGTTGTTTACGACTTAGGTTTGAGTCTTTTTGCGTGCTTTCATTGGCCAGAGAGTGCTCATCTCTCCAACCAATGCCTTATGGGATGGGTACAGATAAATCCTGTTATGTAGAACCTGATTACTGCCTATAATCCACTGACGTGTGCTTGTCAATGTGAGTGCATGGCAGTGCACATGCACATTTTCGTTACCAGCCACTGCAGTAATCCACAACACTATAAATAATCCCTTTTTTCTTTGAATTAAATGTACTTTCTTGGTATGCTGGTACACTGGATGTAACATATATGACAGCATGGACCAAACACTAAAGATCTGTCAATGAAGGATTCCTTATCTGACCTCAATGGTATGAAGATGACCAATAACACAATAAAGTTATAGAACATTCAAAACATGTAGCATCGATAATTTATCTTATTATATTGAGAAATGTTTGTTCTTCTCATAATGACTAGTGTTTATTTTTCAGTAATGATGCTCTTTAGATAGAGATAGATCATGTGAAATGTTTTTTGGTGATTTACATTTGTGCCGAAAGATATAGCTCATTTTAGTAATTGTTTTAAATTCAAACAATGTTCTTTACACTCACTCTTGCCTGAGGTGATGGTAAAGAGATCAGACATTTTTCCTGGCACCTTTTAAAAACTAAAGTGTCCAGCAGAGCATGGCCTTGATGATAATGGGGTGCTATCTCAAATCAGTCCTGTATTTTCTTTCAGGACGCAATGAGCCCCTTAAGAAGGAGCGTCCAAAGTGGAAGTGTGAGTACCCGATGACAGAGGGCCAGCTGAGGAGTAAGAGGGATGAGTTTTGGGACACGGCTCCTGCCTTTGATGGACGGAAAGAGATCTGGGACGCACTCAGAGCAGCAGCCCTGGCTGCAGAGGGCAATGACCTGGAGCTAGCACAGGCTATAGTAGATGGAGCCTGCATCACTCTGCCACACGGTATGAAACCACTCACACATACACACATGGCCTTTCAGATGTAGAAACGTTCTTTATGCAGCTATCAATTGTAATAAGCCGTACATGTCCTGGAACCTCCAGCGCGGATGCATAAACTTACTGTAATAATTCTCAAAATGTCAAAGGATAATTTCCTGAATCCCATGCATCAGTTGTTCAGAGATTACTGCTGTAATAGTTACATAATGGTCCCAGTGCTGCGTGACCACTCTGCATGGATTGGTGCACAAAAAGCCATGGCTGAGAGTTAAATGGAAAAAAACATTTATCTGCTAACACTCAAGAGTGTTTGTGCTTTTATGCTTTTAGTTCAAGGACATTTGTATTATTTATGTAGAAGTGATGTAAGTAAATATATTGTCAATGTCATGGCAACCTACGTCCTGTGCATTATTGAAGTAGAAAAGGGTATCAGTCTAAAATTAGTTGATGTTACTTGTAGAAATATTTTGGTGGTTTATGTTGTCCATTTATCCTTCAACAGGCTCTCTTACAGAAAGTTACGATGAACTGGGAAACCGCTACCAGCTCCCAGCCTACACCTTAGCCCCACCTGCCAACCTCATCTCTGAAACGTCCAGTGAGTGCCAAGTCTCTGACTCCTCACAAAAACAAGCTCAACCCGCTCCGTGCAGAGAAGAGTTCCAGCTGCGGGTGCGATTGTCATCAGGTAAGACATCCTGAGTATGACCTATAATTAAATATATATTATGATCTTTAAATATACAGAACTACATGCTATGCTTGCATGCATGTGACATTTCATCACATCTTAGACTAGAGACTGATTTATAATTCATAGCCTTGATGTCAACCCTGTTTATACCTTGTGGTATCCTTAGGACAGGATGTGCGTCTGACAGCCAGCTTGGCCGACTCCATCGCTGAGCTCAAGAAACAATTGGAAGTAGAGGAAGATATCGCCGTGACCCGCCAGAGGTGGTTCTTCTCTGGGAAGCTCCTGATTGACAAGACTCGCCTTCAAGACGCCAAGATCCAGAAGGACTTTGTGGTCCAAGTGATCGTCAATATGGACCCTCCAGCCATAGCTAACTGAGGACTCAGAGTGAGTCAGTGGGCTACAATGAAAAGCAATTAATAAAGGAAGTGCCAGAGAGGGGGGGCAGGAATAGGAGTAGCGATTTGAATAATTTTCCAGTTGGCACTGCTGTGGAATTTTGTGTACATTTTTATACAAGAAATTATTGCTTTTATATTGCTCCTTTTTGTATTTATTTCCTTTTTCCAAATGAAGTAAGAATATTGAAAAGCACTGAAACACTTTAGATTAAAAGTAGTGTCCTAGGATGCTCTGTCTGTCTGTCTGTCTGTCTGTCTGTCTGTCTGTCTGTCTGTCTGTCTGTCTGTCTGCCTGTCTGCCTGTCTGCCTGTCTGTCTGTGTCTCACTGTCTGTCTCTCTGTTCGTGTGGACATCAACTCAGTTCTATTGTTTACATGGTCCCCCCTCTTGTCAGGTGTGTTTGTAATTTTGCTTAAACTGAATACTGTTCAACTGGGGCCAGGGTCCAAATGAGGGAAATACAATCCCCTTCTTCTTTTCTATATTTAAAGATTTCTGTCATGCCATTTGAGAAGTAGAGTAAGGGTGGCAGAACATTTTGGACAAACCGAAACATGTAAATATCAGTTTCCATATGTGTTGTTTGGTCATGTTACAATGTGCACACTTTATTTTCATACACAACTGTATATTTTTATTAAAGACACCGAATGTATGAAGGCACCTTTCTAAAAGGTAATACGAGATGGCCAGGTTTGTTTTTTATTTCATCCCTCCAAACTAAATACTGACGTTTTATGTAAAATAGGATGCTCACTGTACTTGAATAACTTATCAATAAATATTGTGAATTTAAAATCATTCTCTGCTTTCATGATTATTAAGTCGTCACAACTTATCCTAGAGCATTGGTTCCCAACTACACAGGTAGATCTGGGGCATCACATTAATATTTTCCTTTTTCTATGCATGCTGGTTACTAACATCTGTAAATCCTTCAAATGACAATATAAGAAGAAAATCTGGTCAAACTGTTCAAACCTCATGATCACAACAAGGCCATACATTTTGATGTGAAGAAGTGTAGAAATTGATCTGTGTATGGGGTCACACGTTAAATTCACACATTTTATATGTGGAAAGATAAACATAAGTCTTATTGCGTTATTGTGTTGGTGTCAATCCCTTTATTTTAATGACAAGGACATTATACACAAAGTGATGTGATGGGGAAAAGCAACAAAAAAGTCAGTCAGAGGAAGAGCAAAAAATAGAAAGACAAGAGACATTAAAAAAGGACTGAGATATGGATGTAAAAATATGGTGGCCTTTTTGTTTATTATAATACATTTGACTTGAAATTGTGTGTGCTGTTTAGGTAATGTATAACTAAACGGCGCCATCTATTGGCTAAACAACTGCATGTCCAGGCCAGACACGTGACGTCACTTGGTAAGCGACGGCGTCAGCTGCAGTGCAGACAGTTGGGGTAACGTGATTATTTTCAACCCCGAAAATGGTCAAATCAGGGAAACTTCGATCTGGGACGGGGACTAAACTAAAACGATGGAAGAAGGGACACAGCAGCGACTCAAACCCGGAGACGAGTCGCTTCCGACAAGCTGCAAAAAGCCGCTTCTTCAGCCGACCCTCCGGTAAGCCTCCCGTTAACATTACACGTGGGTCCGTGGCTACTGCTAACTTTAGCTCGCGTCAGCCATTTAACTTGTAGCTAGCTTTACATAAAATGCCATTAAGTGTTCATCATCAACCTCAAAATAGTTGACAATTGAGAACCTATCTAAATATCTTTCTGTCTTTTTCCTTTGATTATTTTGTAATAACACTCAGTTAAGTGTTTGGTTATTCATGATAACAACTGCTGTGTGTTTGAGACACATGTTTAACTGTCGATAGACAGATCAATATTAATATTGCTGATGTCATACAGGCAGCACCTACAAAATGACAGTATTGACAATAAAAGTGAAGATAAATTGTTAATAATTGGCCAGTGACGTACAGTTTTACCATGGGTTACTTTTTTGTATTTCTGCATTTATTTACAGTATACAACAACTAATATGTGTATCTAATTCTGTTGCATTTTAACAGTCTTTATGATAGACTTAATTTTTAGCATTATTATTCTTATTACTTTATTTATTTGTATTGTAGAATCCCTGTAGTAACAATTTATGTCATAGTTATATGAGCAAAATGCACATGATTTTACATGATTTCTATTTTTCATATATGTTTTCTGTTTTTTATATACTGTTAATGTATTAATGATTACTCTGAAGTTTGGACTTAAAGCTGTAACTTGAGGGAGTTTGTGTAGAAATTATAAAATTTTATTATACATAATGCCTAGATTCCTTGGTACAAACATTTTTTACCATCATATTTAATATCAATTTTTACAATTTGCTGTTAATGACTGCCAGAAGTAAAAAATAAGGTTTAAAGTCCACTGTGATTTAGGGGTTTATTGCCATCAGTCTAATCCTCAGCCAAATAAATGCATGATTCTTTGAATCAATGTTATTTACAAACCTCAAAATGTCTTGTTAAATATCGCTGTATGTGTATCATCATTCATCCTCATTGTCCTAAAATGTGGGGGCAAAATATATAAAAGCGTTGTGTATGTGGAAGTTGGCTTAATGTAATGGTATGTCTCTCCATCTTTTTACCCCACAGGAAGGAATGACCTAACAGTTGATGCTCTGAAGCTGCACAATGATCTGCAGGCTGGTCCGCTGGAGATTGGTAGCCGTAAGGATGCCCGCATGGAAGAGGAGCCAGATGAGGCGTTTTCAGATAGGACGTCAGGAACCTTCCTCAGCGGCCTGTCCGACTGCTCCAACCTGACCTTCAGGAAGGTGCAGCGCTACTGGGAGTCCAATTCAGCTGCTCACAAAGAGGTAGGTACTCCACTGATGGTACATTCACACACAACTCCATCAACAAATATCTTTATTAGGGTAACTTGTAATGAAAACTTGTTGTTTTGGTGCAGTGAAAAAGCCTTTTTACATTAGGAGGAAAAGCTAAAACATTGAGGGTAGCTTTGAAAATGTATTGATGACATTTGTAAGAGTTGATTTAATGGTACAAACACAATATTTTCAAGTGTATACTTACAGATTTTCCTTGCAGATCTGTGCGGTACTGGCAGCTGTTACAGAGGTGATCCGTAGTCAAGGAGGAAAGGAGACTGAAACAGAGTACTTTGCTGCTTTGGTGAGTGCTGCTTTAAAAGGAACATTTACAAAGACATAACCACTAACTGTATGTGTTGAAGGTTACAATAAACCTTGGTGTTGTATCTGAAAATGCAGCGTGTTTGTGCTTATGGTAGATGACCACTCTTGAGGTCGTGGATACGACAGAGTCTCAGGCTGCAGTGGCGTATCTCCTCAACCTCGTCATGAAACGGTAAAACTTTAACAACTTTTCTTGCCAAAACAAAACTCCCATTCACGTTAAGGCTAATGAGTTATGACTTGAAATGATTTTCATCTGATTGGTGTTTCGTTCTTCAGGGTTCCGGCTCCAGTACTCATGTCTAAGTTCTCTGACACCACCAAGGCTCTGATGGACGTCATGTCCAAACAGGCCACGTCTGAGTCTGCCTCTGCGCTCAGATGGGTGAGTACATTTCTTTCTATTTATTTTTTTATATTGTTCGATGATGAAAACTGCAGCATAGATTGAGTTTGTCATTACTGCATTTCTAGATCCTGTCATGCCTGGCCACTTTGCTGAGGAAGCAGGATGTATCTGTCTGGACTTACCCGTCTACTCTTCAGGCTTACCACGGACTGCTCAGCTTCACAGTGCACAGCAAGCCTAAGGTCTGTCTCACAAGCCTGCTACTAAACACCTCATAAGTATTGAAAAGTGAATAAGAAGCTAAAAATGTACAATTATTTTACATTTCATTTTCTGTCCATTGTGGCTCCCAGGTCCGTAAAGCTGCACAGCAAGGAGTCTGCTCCATTCTCAGAGGTAGCGACTTCCTGTTTAGAGATAATGCCCCGACCCATCACCCTGCAGCAGGAACCACAGCCAAGTTCTGCATGAAAGAAATGGAACAGGCAGGAGGTAAGACAAACATAATTTGTTTTCTTATTGTGGGATATTAAATAGTTTAAAATATGCTTTTGAAAATTGTCCTGTATATTGTAGTTTAAGTATGTTTCTTACCCCTCCAGGCAGCAAAGAGGACACCACCACTCTTCATGTGCTGGGTCTTCTGAAGGAGTTGATGGGGACCTTTCCTCTGGGAGCGGTCAAGTCCTGTTGTGAGACTTTGCTGCGAGTGATGACACTCAGCCATGTGGTGAGAGCTCAAAAACATGCATAGGTTGTTGTTCTTATCATGGATACAAAAAAGTAGTGTCTAATGGCGCAGTTCCACTACAGCACGGAGCTCGCTTTAAGCGTGCCGTGTCGTGCCGTGCCCGTTTTTGGTTGCGCTTCCACTAGGCCTAGTTCCGGCCCGGGGCCACTTTTCACGTCTTTTCTGGCCCGAGAAAATTGTGGTTCTATCGAGGCCAACAAACAGGGCTGAGTCGGGCTGAGTATGCTAAACTAGAGAGAGGAGCGCTGGCAAGGGGGCTACAACTACAACAAGATGGACATATTTGACCGTGATTTAATTGTAATACACGTTTCAAAATGATGCCGAAGTAACAACATACTGATACCGGTTAGTAAAAACCATGAATTAATGCTTTGTCAAGTCTGCAGACAGACGGCAGGCGAAAAACCTTTTAAAATACGTGTTTTTCTAGATGGAGATTGGCTAAGCTAACGCAGTATATGCTCCGACCGTCCACACTCACAACAACGGCCTATACAGACATAAATAAAGCAGCGACTGTATTCACCATGACACAGGCAGTCTGTGGTTTGTACTTGTTTAACTTTTGTCGAGTTTCTGAACATATATAAGGAGCTGTGAGCTCTGAGTGCTAACAGCTAACGGCTGTGTTGTGTTTCTGGAGTTCT
Source organism: Trematomus bernacchii (assembly GCF_902827165.1). Lineage (NCBI taxonomy): Eukaryota > Metazoa > Chordata > Actinopteri > Perciformes > Nototheniidae > Trematomus > Trematomus bernacchii. Next base: position 6,915,592 of record NW_022987828.1, on the reverse strand, counting down.
CATTGAAGATGACGTCACGGCTCCGCCTACAGTGCGTTACTATAGTAACTACCCCAGTTCCTAAACTGTAATGGAAGCGCAGCATGAAGTGAGTCGGCCCTGTTAAGGCCAAGCCGTACCGAGCCGTACCGAGCGTGGCCGAGGCCGACCGTGTAGTGGAAATGTGCCATAACATGGCTGCTATTCTTCTGTCCATAGCTGGTGACCGCGAGTGCCATGCAGTCCTTTCATAGGCTATTCAGCGGGAAGCCGAATGCTGCAACCCTCTCACCAGAACTCAACGCACAGATCATCACGGTGAGAGAATAAAACAAACATGGTAAATGAATAACACAAAATGTGGTTTTGAAAGCTAATATGCCATTTCCCATCGCCAGGCTCTGTACGACTACCTGCCCAGTGAGAACGACCTGCAGCCGCTGCTGGCCTGGCTCGCTGTCATGGAGAAAGCACATGTTCACTTGGCAGGGTAATACAGTGTTTTCTCATAGTAGCATCACGTTTTCTTGTTGTTGTAATTGTGTGTTTTCCAGTCAGATTGGAAAGATAGATCAACAGTTTGTGTGTCTTTGTGTAGTTTGCAGAGCTCTTTGAGTTTGGGTCACCTCCCTCGCCTCTTCTCTGCTGCCATGTCCTGCCTGCTGTCGCCTCATACACAGGTGGCTTCTGCAGCAACCAATACACTAAAGGTAAAGACATTATCCATCCACATTGAGTAACTCAAGTTGACAAATCAGTTGTTGCTTTTCCTTTATTTAACAGTGTATGCAGGGGCCATATTTGATGACATTATGTTTATATGTTTCAGACTTTGCTGACTGAATGTGTAGCCCCTCACATGGAGGAAATGGGCATGATCACTGCCACAGCCTCTGCAGGGAACCCCTCCTATGTCTGCAAAATGTTTCGGTAAGCACCCTGGTCTCAATCTTTCCACTTCTCTATTCAGAGACTTCATGTGAATGCTTACCATGATAATTGTATCTGTTTCTCAGCATCGTAGAGGAAGGCTTGTCCTATCGCTACCATGCCTCCTGGCCATTTGTGCTGCAGATCCTGGGTTGCTTCTATCGGTCTACAGGCAAACGTGCTCACCCCATCATGACCAAGGTAAAGCCACTTACATTTGTACATTACTGTGAGTGAGAGGTAGAGCTTTGCCTGAATGTTTGTGTTATGTGCCGGACAGTCCCTGCAGTCTCTAGCAGACCTGCGCTCCACTCCTCATTTCCCCTTCATCGGAGAGTTGGACCTGGCTGTAGGAGGCGCTGTAGCGAGCATGGGGCCTGAAGTGGTGCTGGGCGCTGTTCCTCTCAACATCACCGGCTTTGAGTAAGTGTGATTAATGATTTCTTTCTTTATTTTTTCCAATGTTTTTTTTTTTTATTATTGAAGAACAGGCACAATCATACAGGGTCACAATTGAGACAATGATCTTCATCCATTTTTAGAACAAACCAACACCCCCCACCACCCCCCCACCCATCTCCTCCCCTTCCACCCCACCTTGAAAAGTTTAATAAAAAAAATTAAACATTGATTCCACGTTCAAATATAAAAAATAAAAACAGTGACAAAAAATAATATTAACAACAATAAGTAAATAATATGGCAAGTAAAAACGGATCAGTAAGTACAAATATAAATAAGAAGATGTATAAAAACATTAAAAGATAAATAATTTCCCGCTATCAGGTCGGGAGTGTTTGGAGGTTGTTGAAATAATCTATCAAGCATTGCCATTTCTTATAAAAACTGTCTACAGAGCCTCTAAGAGTATATTTTACCTTCTCAAGTTTCAGAAAGAATACCTGGGGCCTCATTTATAAAGGGATATACGCTCAAAAAATGGCGTACGCAATGTTTGCGATTTATAAAATTCTAACTTGACGGGAAAATTTGCGGTCCTGCACGCAAACTCTAACCCATGCGTACGCACTAAGCACACAAACGGGAGAGACGAGAAACTGCGACACCGTTGGCAGAAGGAAGAATGGAGAGAAATATGTGGAAATAATACCATAAATAAAATGTTACCTCTCATTTATCAAATATGAAGAATTCATTTTCAAACATTGATTAAACCAATCTTAAAATGATTAAACAAACGCCTGTTTGAGACTCCTCAGTGCACACAAAAACAACTTGGAGAAATAAATAAATACGGATATGTTATTTAAAACCACCTCGAATATGTTGTGTTAATGTTATGAAATGTTTTCTCATAAATGATGCGGTAAGCAGGAGGACAGAATTACGTCTAAACTGACGCCGTTTTGCATTTCTATAGGTTGTATAGATACGAGCATGGTTTTATATACTATCACGTTTAATCGTGTTTTATGCCGTTTGCCAAGACTTGATAAGTCGCTCGTAAAACACATGAGGTATGGAAACTAAGAACACCATATGTGGTAAATTGTACAGCTAATATAACACAACACATTAGTTGTATTTCCTTTAACTGGCGGATTATGGATATATAGTTGCTGATCGACAGCTGGAACACAAACCACCAAATACAACAAAATAATTCAGATCCAGTCGTCATGACTCCACTCCGGAGGGATTCCCCGATCATTTCTTAGTTTCTCATCAAGGGGGTGTCTCCTGTCCCCGGTACAAACACACTGCCTGAGGAAGGTTATGTGTATTTTTTTTGTCATTAACTTTTTTCGCACCACTTATTTATTTATTTTGGTGACGATCCGACCTCCATGCTGCTACTCTGGTTCAAACTGCATCCACCAAACAATATGATTTATCTCGACCTCCCCAAAATAACCAAAATCTGACACGGTGTGAGAACGAGCTGTTTGGTCGTAATTTCCTGCGATCTTCTTCATGCAGTCAGTCAAAATGAATGAATGGGCGTTTCTTTGACTATTTATAGGCAAATATGGGCGTTACGAGTCGATTGTGATTTATAAAGGGAAACGGGCGTAGTAGGAAGTGCCGTACGCACTTCCCTCGCCGGTACGCAATGTTTTGTGAATCGGAAAATGTCGGAACATTTCTGTACCTATTTTTTTGCTTTGTATTACGTAAGCAACCTTCCCACGTCAATCCTACGCAAGGCGTTATAAATGAGGCCCCAGGCCTTTAAGCCAAATAGAGTAAGACGGGGGCTTAGGGGATTTCCAATCTACAGGGTTCGTAGGGGAAATCCTTGAAAATGCTTGAAATTTTATGGTGTTTTCAAGGTTTGAAAAGTGCTTGAATTTGGGATAAAGTGCTTGAAATTGTAAATGCTTTTTAGATTAAAAGAAAATAAAGAAGTCTGAGCGCGCTTAATTGCTTCGCTTTTACATAAAACAGCTCCGCTCCGGCCTGATGACAAGTACCTCCGGATTTGAGCTGTGAACGAGTACTTTTATCTGGTCAATTTTTGGCAGTAAGCTTCTAGCATTTACATGTAGAAAACCTAAAGCTTTACGAGAGCAGAAGTCAGGGAAACTCAGATCATTGTGACAAAGATTGACATCAGGGCACAGGTCAGAACTAGGGCTACATACAATAGAAGGTCCAAGATGAACATGCACATTGCCCGATATCATCAGTAGTAATACAATCGGAGCACGGCCAAGAGATAGCAGTGAGTCACAATGCCTTGTTTGTTTTGTGCGCACATTGACAGTGGAACGTAACGTAATCATCTTGTGTAGAGACCTCATAATCACGCATGATAGTAGTGGCGGTTCGCATTTGTTATGCGCAGGAGGGGGTAGGGAGGCGGCGAATAACGCAAGGAAAAAGCAGTACAGTTTGGGATTAGCCATTGTTAGTCCAGTGAAGGTAGGAAGCAGCACTCACCCAGAGGTCAACAGTTCTTGGTTGTTTATAGCATAAAGAACATCTGATTTAATGTGAGGTAGGGAAATAATCATTTGAGTATAAGTATGTGTATATAAATATGTAATTTACAACAGCTGTAAGATGCTTGAAAAGCTTGAAAATGCACCTTGAAAATGCTTGAAAAGTGCTTGAATTTGACTTTGGAAAAGGTGTAATAACCCTGAATCTAATACAATTCTGCGACGAGCTAACAGAGATGTATGGGAAGCGTGTGGGTTAGTGCGCTGGTGTTCGGATCAGGGGGTCACAGGTTCAAACCCCACTGCAGTCAGCATGTCGTTGTGTCCCTGGGCAAGACACTTCACCCCAAATTGCTCCTGTGGGGATTGCCCACATGTAATGTAATGTATACGCCACCACATCACCTTGTTTGGCAGTCAAAGTGAAAATGTTTTCTGGAACCCCAAACAATATAATGTAAGGGCAGGGCTTCAACTCAAGATTAATGCATTTTTTTTAAGGAAACACTGTGGGGCAATGTTCCTGTCATTAAAGTGGTTCAACGGACTGTTGCTTTTTGTCACCAGGGATGACTTGGAGTTCCCACGCAGTTGGCTGATCCCGGTCATACGGGATCACGTGAAGAACACTCACCTCGCTTTCTTCTCTTCTTATTTCCTCCCTCTGGCTTCCACACTCAAGCAGAGAGGTAAACACGTGTGTGAGGCTCAACTTTAGGCTAGAGGGAATATGATGGCTAGGTATTAACTTGATAACTTTGTTTTGTAGCTGATGAATTGGAGCAACCAGGACATAAACTTGAGGCCAAAGTCTACGGGACATTACAGACGCAGGTAGCTCTACACGGACATAACTTTGATGGATTCACAGTCAAGAGTTTTTTTTTAAAAAGTGCATGTCTGTATGCTGTCTTTCAGATTTGGACCATGCTTCCTGGTTTCTGTACATGTCCTGTAGACCTGCTGGTTTCGTTCAAAGGCTTAGCCCGCACACTCGGCATGATTATAAACGAGCGACCGGACCTGAGGCTCACAGTGTGCCAGGCTCTACGCACTGTCGTCAACAAGAGCTGCTCCACCGGTAGGAAGACACTCATGTTTACAGAGAGAGACAACGCATACAGGCGACTTTCTCTTGAATCAAATCTTTCTACTTTATTTCTGTAGAGGAAGAAAAGGCTGAAGTGGGCCGCTTCTCCAAGAACTTCCTGCCAATCCTTTTCAACGTGTACGGCCAGCAGCCGGCAGCTGGAGAGTCCTCCACCTACAGGATGGCCGTACTAGACACCATCAAGATCTACCTAACTGTCACTGAAACAGAGGTCAGTTCAGTTTGTTCACATGTGGTGCAGTGACAACGCACTTGATGTTTGTTAACTTCATTTATGTTTAACTATGAACTTACTAAACACAGCATTCTGAAAAAACATTGCTAGTTTTCTTTCATAAAGAACTGATGATTTGTATTGTCTGTCTTTACTGTGATGGGCCATATTTATTGTGCTGGTGTATCACTAATCAAACGCTCATCCTCAGCTGGTCGGCACATTCCTGCAAAAAGCCACAGACAAACTGAGCAGCTCGGACACCACAGAGTTCACACGGTAGGACATAAATACAGATAAATTGCTGTAGAATTATGTTTGCCTCAGTTTATTATGTAATTGAATTATGAGTACAACTTTCTATTGAACCTCTCTCTCTCTCAGGCTGTCAATGATGGACCTTGTGGTGGCCATGGCTCCCGCTGTAGATGTGGCCACCATGACTAAAACCTTTGAGCTGATTAGGCCATATTTGGAGGTAAGGGTATACAGAGTGTGCTTAATCGCTTTCCAGTTTTTAATTAAAGCTAAATTAATTAATTTCTTTGTGTCTCTTGTTACGTTTGTTTTCTAGTCCAAAGAGGCAGGCATGCAGAAGAAGGCATACCGTGTGCTGGAGGAGATGTGTGGAGGAGAGAGAGAGGAGTGCAGATCCTTTGTCGTTGCCAATCTGGAAACACTCAAAGTGGTCCTGCTCGACACTCTGAAGAAGGCCTCATCGCCGGCCAAAAGGGTGAGCCTGCTGTGTAGAGAGAAATGAAATCAAACCAACTCTAGGTGTCATTGATTTTTTTTTTAATGTTTTATTATACTTTCTAATTGTATCTTTTATTTGTGTTGCTCAGCCACGACTCAAGTGTCTGATCCACATTGTGAAGGGGCTCACTGAAGAACACAAAGACTTTATCCCAGCCCTTCTGCCAGAGGTAAAAACACAAATATAAATAAACACATTGATACTGATATTATCTGACATACTGTTATTTATAAATTGAATGTGTTTGCTCTCTGTCAGGTGATTATATGCACCAAGGAGGTGTCTGCTGGAGCGCGTAAGAATGCCTACACTCTGCTGGTGGAAATAGGAAAAGCATTTGTCCGCTTCTGTGGGAACACAAAAGGTAACACATCTGTCTTCCTTCAGTTTTGTACATGTGGACGCAAGTTACTCACAAAGACAATTTTGTTTAAAATACTAATGGAGTATGTGGCTCTTATCCAGATGCCTTGGAGGAGTATTTGATGCTGGTGTACGCAGGACTCACAGGCTCCGTCACCATGATCACCTGCACAGTGTTGGCTCTAACTCGACTGATGTTTGAATATAAAGGTAGGTCTGCAGACTTTCACTCATTTCCTGTTGGTGTTTTTGAATACTGTGATTTGTGATCTGCATTCAGTCTGTTTTTCTTTCTTCCCCAGACGCTATAGACACGAACACCAGGGAGCAGCTGCTGCACAACATCTGTCTGCTGCTCACCTCTCGTACCAGGGAGATAGTCAAAGCCGCCTTAGGCTTCATCAAGGTCATCCTCTTCATCATGGACCCCAAGACGCTCGCATCACATGCCTCTGTCATGGTAGGCATTGTCCCTGTTGATACTCATTTCTACTGTAAGAGACAGCTGTGCCCTGATTTAATACAGATGTCACTCCCTGTGTTCAGATGGAGGGAGTTGGGAACATCAAAGACGATGTGAGGAGGCACTTCAGAACCAAACTGAAGAACATCTTCACCAAGTTCATCAGGAAGTTTGGGTAAGTGCTTGTTTATAAGCCTCAGCTGGGCCCTTTCAATTGCCTGAAGAAGATGAGATGGTCTGTAATAATGCACGTCAAAAAATGTCCAATTCAGCTTATATTTTCCTTTTGGTTTTTCCTCAATTGTTTAGAATGTCTGGCTTGCTAATTCCTACAGTTTATGTGGCCCTCTTACAGCAGTGCCATTCATTACCATTACTTAACAAAAAAAGAAGGGAAATGATTGTATTTGTCCTTTTTATAATGTGTTGTTTTTGATTGGGAACTGATGTTTGATCATCTGAGATGCATTTTTGTTTCTTTTTAGCTTTTAAAAATGTTTCTTTGTCTGCTAGCATGTTTTTTTTTGACTGATTTAAAGCCATGGCCAGTAAAAATATTTAAGATGCAAGCATATTAATAATATGCACATATTCATAAAAGGGCATAGCTTTTTTTTTAATAATGGCACCAGTTATGACACTGCACTGGTTGTCTTTACGGCACCAGACGTCTCCTCTGGGAAACACAACTACATCACTTCTTTATGATACAGTATGATGTAATGTACGTATTTTTCTGCATGTGTCTGATCCTCTGCTGTTTTTCCAGTTTCGAGCTAGTGAAGAGCATGCTGCCTGCAGAACACCACAAGGTGCTTGCAAACATCCGCAAGGCTGAAGCTCGCACCAAGAGGCAGAAGCAGGTGGCGGAGCAGAACGATGATTCTGAGAGCGAAGATGAGAACCCTAAAACAAAGGGCCAAAGGTACACTGCTGTTTTCCCAAACAAAGCCCTGGATAACCTCGTATATTTTCCCCTTTCCTCAACAAAAATAAATCAACAACCTTTTGCCCTCCACTCTCTAGTATTGAGGACATCCTTGCAGAGTCGGACAGTGATATGTCAGAAGATGAAGGAAAGGCTCGTAAAGCTCAGAAGAAAGGAGGCAAACCGCAGAAAGCACGGGCCTGGCTCAAAGAAGGAGAGGAAGATGACCCGCTTAACTTCCTGGATCCTACGGTTTCCCAGAGAGTGCTAGGTGACATACTGTGTTTGCATTTTGACTTTTCGAAGAGGAGAATATCCTGTCATGGTATTTCTTTTAACATGTTTTTGTATTATTTTAGCCACCAACCCAAAACTGAAAAAGAGTGCCAAGGTTGAGCATGGTTTCAAGGTGACATCAGACGGACGGCTGATCATCAGAGAGGATGAAGAGGACGATGGAAAAGATGACGGTAAGAGGAGTTCTTTAATTAATCTAACCATCTTGTACATTGCTTTTTGTCTGAACAAATGACAATGATCAATCCGTGTTTACAGATAAGGGAGAGATGAAGGATATCTTAGAAGAGGCTGGAGTCAAAAGTGTGAGTACTTTTGTATACATGCGACACAGAAATGTTGTAGTGCTGTTGTTACTGTAGAGATATTTTTACTGCTGTTATAACTATTTTTTGTTTTGAATCACCTTCAGAAAAAGATACAGAAAAGGAAGTTCAGAGATGACAACATGGACGAGGACATGGACGTTGCGCCACAGCTTAAATACAAAGGTAGGACTGGTGCCGAACATCCTCAGAGATAAAACTGCTTGAGCATTAAGGGGATTGCAATAAGCCTAGGTGCTGGATTGGCAGCATGAGACTAAGCAGCACATCTTTCTTTTCTTCTCAGCTGGGGGTTCAGGTATCCACAGACCCCTGAGAGGAAGTGAAGACACTGGGGCAGAGTACAAGTCAAAGGTGAGTACGACAGCTTTCAGAAAGGCACTGCAGGAGTTTCTGGTTTAGAAATGATCATTCTGAATGGCTCTTCTTTTCTTCTCCATCTCTCAGAAAGGAAAAGGAGACGTAAAGAAAACAGGGAAGCATGATCCTTACGCTTACATCCCTCTGAAGAAGTCCCAGCTCAATCGCAGGTAACTCAATTCACTCATCTACATTCTCATAAGGAATTCATTTGTATAAAAATATCCGATGCTTACATATTTTATTCTTTGTGTATTCACAGGAAGCGTGCCAAACTACAGGGCCAGTTCAAGGGCATGGTGAGAGGAGCCCAGAAGGGGGCGATGTCTGGAAAGAAAATGCAGAAGAACAAGAACAAGAGGAAAGCCTGAAGAGCATCCTTTTATTACTCAATGGACTCTTAATGTGTTGGGTGTGATGGTGTGTTCATAAACATACTAAAATGCAGATATACACCGTTATGTGCGTGTCTGTCGGTGTGCCATTCAGACAGACTCATTGAAGGTGAATCAGTTTGTTTTTAAACTGTTCCTTCTCTCAAAGCTCACAAAATGCTCGGACGTCCTTTAGCTTTAAGGGCTTTTGGCTTAAAATTACTCAACTGTAATCTGTTTTATGCATCAGTTATACTCCCTATTTCCTTAAAAATACATGTATTTATGTGTAAACATTAATATGGAGATAGACAATAAGACTGGTTTGTGAAGTTTAATATCTGTCTTGTGTTATTTTGTCACTTGAGGGCGCTATAGACAGCGAAAGACTGTTAATGAATACATTTTAAGCTGATTTAAAAATACAAAACATTTTTTTTATACTGAGAAGATGAGACAATATTTCCCTTTTTAATTTCTCCATATTATAAACCCAGTTATCTCCAGCCCATTGTTAGTTTATCCACGTGACAGTGTGCCTTCAGTGCAGCCCCTTAAAGACATGGAGAGAGAAGCTGTTGTTGTGCAGGGTCAGTGAACATACCATTAGCCTCGTGTGATTCATTTCCCCAGATGGATTGCAGCAACAATGATTCATAGCAACCTCCTAATCGCACTCTTTTGTGTCTGAGCTCAGTGTGTCAGTCAGCGTCTCGGAGGAGGGAAGCAGATGTCCACGACTCAGTCAGGACATTCTCAGAGCGGTTAAGTGTGTATTAACGTAGACTTTTGATTGTCTTACTACACAGTAACCCATAATGACAAGATGATAACATGTTTTTAGACATTTGGTATGAATAAGAATTATGTCAGTGCAGTGATGTTACAGAAATGACCTTCAATAAACCTAAAAGCAATGAAAAATATTAGTATTTAGTTTCAATTTTGAGGCCTTACAATATAAATGTCATTGATTGTTTATTAGTGCTTGAGTAATAGGTTTAATTTAATAATGTGCTTACATTACATCACCAAATATTGCATCTTGCAATATCCAATTAACTAATGAACGTAAAGAATTCACTTCCAGACAGCATTTAAAAAACATTGTTTAATGGAGACAAACACAAAAGGTTGTTATTTAAGAAATAATGCAAAGGATCATTTCAGTCACTTAATGCAGTACAATAAACAATTCCTGTGTAATCTTTAACTTAATGCTAGTAAGACCACAAATACATCTGATGCCAAGCCAGAATGCTTCCTAATATCCATCCTAACATTCCCCTAACTCAAATAAAAAAAAGCCAGAAACCGACCTGACACTAAATAGAAAACAGATGCAGACAGGGTTTGTGTTATAATAAATAAAATATGGAGTAACTGCCCTGCAGTTGCAATAGTATCACTGAACCTTTACCCTAAAATGTCCCCAAAATGTAAAAAAAGATGAATTAGTCAGATTATTTTTTAAAGAAAGTGTAAAGTAAAACAAACAAAGCCAACATAAATTAAATTCCAATAATCTTTCTCTACATGCTGTATTTTCCTCCACCTCCTCGTTAGACATTATTCTCTACCAACCCTAAGTAAACTTTACCCTCAAATAACCCCCTAAAATAACTTTCAGCAACACTTAAGTTTCCAAAAATGTTTGCACATCCTCTAACCATCACATTTAATACTGTACACACAGGCTTAATCAAGTAACTACATGCTTGTTGTTTCTATAATGTTTGCATTTTTGTTTTACAAAAGTTTTCTTTTATGAAACTCAGTAGATTTTGATATTGAGATAAATATATTTCTGCTGTCCAGCAACAAAACACAGCGCTCCAAATCAGAGCGTCTGGCTTTTTAAGATTGAATGTCTCTGCTGTCTTCAGGATGAAAGACTGACATGGGTGTTTTATGGAATTAATTGATGTATCACTTTGTTTAGTAGGAGGCCCCCTTGTTCATCATCAGATCCTGGGTGGGGGTCGAGATGGTGGGGGTCCTGGTGGCCCCGGGGGTGCACGGGCTGGGGGTCTACCTGGAGGGGGTTGGTGAGCAGGGGGGGGTGCGCGGGAGGGTGGCGTGGTGCGGGGCCCTCTCGACGGAGGCTTGGTACGAGGGACAGAGTTGGACACAAGAGGTCGCTCTTCGGCGGGCTGAGGAGGAGGAGGAGGGGCCGGGGAGTGATGAGTGCGAGGAGGGGGCCGGTTGCTCGGGGTGGACTCCCCATCTTTGACTCGCTGGAAATTAATACAGCGACCCTGCAAAACACACAGACGGACATCTTTTCAATGCAGAGTACAGATTTAAATGCAGTGCATCTCAATGAGCTTGTTAGATCCAAAGGCCAACAGGGTGTGTGTGTGAGTCTTTGCCAAGCTCTTATGACAGAGGCGTGTGTGTTCCTGTCTGTGGATGGCGCACAGAGCTGCTTCTGTCCTCTGTCCACACCTGCACCACAATAGCTGTGATGCTAGCAAAGACTCTGACAACGTTATCACTCACACACACACACATGCTTTTGCAGTCTGCAGCTTTACCCATTTCCCCTCCTCTTCTACAGGAGCCTCTGCTGTGACTTGGCCTCTCTTGACGCAGAACAGAAAGTGGTTTATGTCTCTTATGTGGTTGACTTGTTGGGATGTAAAGAGGGGATTTCAATATCCCCACAATAGTTAACAGAGGCCCCTTGGTGTTTTACATAATTTACAAGTCAGGGAGAATGGAACGCGTCTCTTATTGTTCTCATTGATGGTCTCCCCTGCAAAAAACACACACACACACACACACACACACACACACACACACACACACACACACACACACACACACACACACACACACACACACACACACACACACACACACACACACACACACACACACACACACAGTCTTGCTCAGTCAATGTGTGTGAAGGATGTAGAGTAGGTCCCGGTGTCACAGACCCTTGGTGGTCTGATTATAACACCTTATTAAACAGAGAGGCCCTAAAGTCACACAGGGGCCAATAAGAGGACCGCAGCATCAGTAGCTTTCTGACTGAGGGGGCCTTTGTGTGTGTGTGTATGAGGGGTGTGTAATTGATTGGGGTCTGCCCGGTTGGGGGGGGGGGGTGACTGCTTCGGTCTTGTCGCCCCGCCGTGGTGAAAAGGCCAGTTTGTGAGCAGCAGAGCAGCAGCACTACACCAGTGAGAGCATATGGACACGATGAGAACACAAGCTCATGAATATGAGTGTGTTTGTGTGTGTGTGTGACTGTAAGCATGCCTCCACCAGAACATATGGCCTGAATGAAACCTCAGCCTCATGAATAACGGAAAGAGAGGCAGGGAAAGGTTAGGGGGCTGGCTGCAAGAGAGCACCAAAAACACAACATTGTTGATGCTTTAGAACATTTGCAAAGAGAAGATTTGTTGCACTTCTCGATCGATAGATGAGGGGTCAGCAATGTGCCACTTGCGATGGTCAATCTCCCCTTGTACCCCTTTGGCTGTGATATCTGTCACTTTTCCCTGTTGGTGATTGTTTACTTCAAACCCTTGAGTTCTTTCTAGGAGAAAAACAAAACCCATAAAACACCTCCAGCATCTTACTTCAAAACTGTCTCTGTCTAGCGTCCGTTTCTCCTTCTGAGCCCCAAGAGTTTGCCCTTACACAGCGGCACACTGACACACACACACAAAGCAGATACTTTGCGGCCGTTTACAGGGAACTGATGCGAGCACACATTTGACAACATTATAGTAAAGAAAATGTGAGGAAAACCAGAGTGGAGACGCACATCTGACCTGACAGCTCTGCCTGTCACTTCGCATGACAATTCAGCAATCCACTCACATAAGGAAAATGCTCCATGTGTGAGTTAAAACACTTCACAGGCTACATATGTTGCTCTGAAGCTTGGAATACTTAGATAATGCCATGTTCACAGTATATTCAAAGGTTGGGGTATCCAAATATCCCAAACTATAAAATAAGGTTAAATCTCCATTACAAGGGAGTAAGTGGATCATGAGTTTATGATGATTTGTCAACAAATTTGACACCACAAACATAAATTTCATTCACCTTGATTGAATTTGACACACAACCTTAGTTAAACTTGAACTGTCTGCATGCTCAGATAGTAGAGGCAAATGAGGAAATCTGTTTGTTTTTGTATTTTGAATGAAGTGATTCTCTAAGTGAAGTGATGGGTATTAGGGGAGGTTCTGCTGAGCTCATTTGTGGCCCCTGTGTGTGAGGACGCAGGGATGGTGGCGGCCCTGTGGTCGGCTCTGTGCTGTGCGACGGGGGCCATCAGAGCCATCAGCTCTGAGGACAAAAGAAGGGAATCTCTTCTGTCACAATATGGCTCGTGGCCTTTCAACTCCCCATCTGTTTGTGTGACGCTCACTCTGGAGAGCTGATGCAGTGACATGCACGCGCGCACACACACACACACACAAAGTAGAGAGAGATCAGATGCAAACGGGGAGTGTGGCAGAAACTGGCAGCCCCGCTGATGGCCGTTTGCAGATGCAGTGATGTAGGAGTAATGTGGGGAGAAAGCAGGACAAGCTCCTCCTGAGCTGATGGACAACAATCTGCGTGGAGAGGTCTGATCCGCGCTAGTTATCGCTGTGCTTTTTGCCACCTTGTTGGACTCTTTGTATTCCTGCTCTGCTGTGTGTCATTCAGCTGCAGCATCTCGCTTTCATAGAGATGTTCGATTCTACTGTGGGGACTTCAGATCTGAGCCTGGCTTTTGTCAAAGAGAAATCCTTAAATCATCTGTCGTCTTTCATGTCTGATATGGCTATTATCACCAGTTCTGAACAACTATCGGCTTTGCAACAAAAGTGCATCTTTTACCCCGCTCGGAGAAGTGTCATTTTTATTTTCCTCAGTTAATGACTCGTGAAGGGAATCGTGGGGGTCATTGTTGAATCACAGCCCCACAGAAAGTGTCTGACAAAGACTCTGGAAACTCCTGCTCTGACAGAGATTAATTGTTCTGCTTAGGAAAAAGAAAAAATCAAAGATGGAAAGAGGATCAAACCATTGAAGATGACCAGTTTTATAGACTCTAGATACAGTAGACACACACACACACACTCAATGCTACTGTTACATAGTTTGGATGAATCATGCCTTTCAAAGAGCAAATCAATATATTAAACAGCGATTTGGCCTCTGCTATGAGACGCGACAATGCAACCATTCACAGCGGAGCAGCTGTTTCACCATGACAACCAGTATAATCATGAAAACATGTCGGTGGGGTTATGGGATGCCTTACACAGGGTCAAGGTCAGATAAGAGGAGCCGCTCTGCTCCCTGGTCCTGTCACACACAGTGATGTCATCATTTAGGACTTTTCAGAAGCAGCAGCAATGTAGCATTTTTATATTTTAAGTTAAAATAATACAAAGTTTGACACGTTTTTATCATTATCACTTGAAAGTCATGAGTGATGTGTTATTTGGAAACAAAATAAAACCCAGTCAATTCTCATAGGCCAGTACAGAAGAGTACAGTGCTCCTTGTGCGTGAACAATGGCAGCTTTGTCTAAGAGAGCGATATCAGTGGCTCATTGACTCACTGTGTGCGTGTCAGTGTGTGTGTGGAGTATCCGCACTGAGCTGCTGTGTTGAAGATAGTGCATGTTGCTCAATGACACATGTTGTCTTTATGCAATGTGACAGACATGTAATGCGGATGCTCAATCGTCCACAAGATGGAAAACCCCACTTAAATCTGTACCAACCGGTTCATATTTAGGTGGTTGTTACCCACAGGGCAATCCCCAAAACGACACATAATTACCAAATTGGTTTTAGTCATCATGCCTGTTTTTGGCACATCAGATTTTTCTTGTAGTGTTTCAGGTCAAAATGCAGTTGAGTGTGAGGCTCACCTCGTCTCCAGACTGTGGTCTCATCAGAGATACTTGGTCGTAACCTCTCCTGAACAGAGACAACACAGCATCTAGCTTTCCCTGAGAGGATCAAGAAAGAGGAAATAGTGTCATCGATTAATAATTTAAAAAAAAAAACTAAAAATACATGGTAATTGTAAAGTAATGCTTAACAGACTAACCTTAATGGGTGAGTACCACTTCCTCGGCTCTTGCGGTCCACGTCGTGCTTTTCGTGGTTTGGGCTCATACGGTTCAAATTCCTGATCTGGCATCTTTACAACTGCATTTTTAGGTTTGTCCAACTTTGCCCCTTCCTCAGTCGAGCCCTTCTCCCCCCACCGCACCTAAGAAAGACTCATTAGAAGGTATATCCTTTTGAGTGTATGTGTGTTTGTCTGTGTGAGAATACATACCTCCATGCGTTTGATGCCACCCACTCCTCTTCCTCCATAGTAGGATGCATCCACTGTGGGCCACCTCTTTTTGGGCATCCCATCCTCATCGTCTGACTCCTGAGAGCGAGACGCAATTACATGAAACAGCACCTTATCTCCCAAACATACTAATATTGATATTAACAACAACACTACCCTATCAATAACGTCACTAATAAGTGGTTATAATGAGTGAAAAAACAAGTCTTACTGGCTCTGGAGGAGGAGGTGGTGGAGGTTCTTTGATCACCTGAAGGGAAAGGAAGAAATGCCATGCCAAATATATAATCAACAGTGGTGGGTAGAGTAAATAAAAATGGTTAAAAAACTCTTTAAATAATATAGTGTGTGACTTCATTTTATGCAATTTAGTATATCAGTTTGAACAGGTCCTCAACAGTTAATAATACATGTGAAGTGCAATTTTTATTTGCATTAAAGTATCATATCAAGAAACAGTAAACCAAAAAATACAAGTTACTATCTGTTAAAAAACAAAACACTTTCACTGTCATTACTGAATCCTGAGAGGAGAGGCTTGGATGCAGTCTGCAGTGTAGGCGTGTGTGTTCCCTTTCTACCCACCACTGGTAATTAAACAATGTTTGAAGTTTGCATCCTAAAGTCTGAAGTTCTACTTACCAGAGTGCAGCAGAGAGGCCAGAACCACCACATCATCAGCAGAGCCAACAACAGGAACACCGCCAACAAGGACACCAGCACGATGGTGCCGTCAAACTGCACATAGAACAGAGTGACGGGAATTAGATTAAACTGGATTTACAGATGATGGACGAGAAAATGGTGAAAATGAAAAGCCAAAGTACTCACAGCCTCCTCTGATGACAGACACAACAGAGGAGAGCTCAGAGAGGAAGGACAGAAGAAGAAGACTAAAGAACCAAGAGAAAATATAAGGGTGAAAGTTTATTCAAATAAGGCTGCATGCCAGAGGGAAATATCGTGTGTTGTTTTGTGATAGAAGTGAATCTGCACACAGGATGTACTCACACATTCAGTGGTAGTGATGTGGACAGAGCTGGTGATGTAGGAGAGGCCCTCATTCATGCTCACCTGCAGGTAGATCACCCTGGGAAAAAACAACAGCTTTTGACTGGTTGTATCGTCTGACACGAAATTCAAAACACACTTGAGTGCACTCCAGCTTAACATGCACACATTTGCGGTTTTGTTGCTGCTACTGTACAAGTTGCCCGGGATGTCAAACACATTCCTCCATCTACTGTGTCCATACTTGCAGCCCTTAAAGCAAAAATCAGCATGCTGACATAGACACAAAACCAGAGTCTTTAAAAAAGGTCAGGGAATTCTCCACCCTCAGAAGGAATCTTCTGTTTGGATCAGACTCAGAACTCTAATGTGGAAACCACAGACAGCTAAATTACTTGTTATTCTCCAGAATCTCGGCTGATATCTGCAGCTAATTGCAGGAAGACAAGCAGGGCATGGACAGGACACAGGAGTAAACGTTTAGTCTTAGTTGGGCAGAGAGTGAGGTAGATGGAAGCAAAGACTGTACGGGATTGAGGTATGAGCGGAATATGAAGTTAAGTAATTCAGGTGAAGGGTTTAAAAACAAAGATTATCACCATGAAACTTCCCGAGTAGATTATTTACACAAGGACAATCTTTTTTGTATAACAACTTCTCTTAAATGTTATGTTTAAACATGCAAATAAGGCCTTTTTGATCCAACTCACTTTCTGTGATTTAAAGAAATCTATATCTCCAACTACATCCCCAAATATACAAAGTGTAGTAAATGAATACCCAAATATGTTTTTAGATGTTGTCTTTTCACTAGTCACTAAGAGAAGTCATGTGGTTGAAGCAAAAATAGCCAGAACGCCTGTAGTGTCTCCCTTGAGAAGAAAAACAAGACAAGAGGGTGGATACGCAGGCAGCTGGATTGTTGTTATAGGTTTGGGAAAGAATTGAGAACGGCTTCTTGTGCTGTTCTTATGGTTTTTAGGGGGGATAGACAAGGGGGGCATTGAGCTCTGGGTTTAGATTTGAGGAGGGGGGAGGTCACTGCAGGGGTGGGGAGGGAGAGCAGAGGGGAGGAAACAGAGTGGGGGATGGTAGGAGGAGGGCCTTTCCTGTTCTACATCCCTTCAGCACTGTCCCTCCCTTCTGAGACCCCTTCCTCAATCACTGACTCTGTTTTCGCCTCCTCACCCCTCCTGTATCCTCTCCATACCACTGTAGCTCGTCTCATAACTCATGCTGACACTGACTTCAGAGGGGGAAATTGGCGGTGCAGGTGCCACTCATCTTTTCTTCTACTTCTCCCCCCCCCTTTCCCATTATATGGCCAGGCCTCCTTTCAGGCAGGCAGGGGACGCGGTGCTATCAGCTCCTGTCTGACAGATACATCTCAGCCCCTATCAATCATTAAACTGCCCACTATATATGTCTTTGCCCCCTGTGTGTGTGTGTGTGTGTGTGTGTGTGTGTGTGTGTGTGTGTGTGTGTGTGTGTGTGTGTGTGTGGTGTGTAGGCGGGGGAGCTGCATCCGGAAGGTTCCCAGTCAACATACATTTGTGTGACAGCAACGTCAATGACTTCATTATATGCGACAAGGCTTGGGTGGAGCAGGAGGTGAGTGAGGGTCTCTTTGAGGTTTTGGTAAGAGGTGATGCTGGGAGCTGGAGTTCCTCCGACTTCATGCACAGACTTCACAACCCCAAAACAGGAAGCAGTTCACCTATAATGTGATCTGACATTTCCGGGCAACAGCTTATGATTATTTTAGATCAAGTTTGTTCAATTACAATGGAAAATGTTACTTTCTAATGTAAGAGTAGGCAATCTCTACACTATTAGTTCCTTTCCTGATGTGTAGCACATTTCTAGGTACACACATCTAATTCGTTCCCCCTGTGTTTTATAAATGCCTTTCATTTACTAGTCACTTAATGATTCTGCCTCAGACAGATGCTGTGATGACTGACTTCAGTAGTTAAGCTTTAAAGTGCATCTTTTGCCTCAAAATTCAACTTCATTCTGGGTAATTTTATTCACTGAGGAAGGCCATGAGACAATGTTGAAGGCCTAAGACAAATCATGCAAATGGACCTTGTGCTCAAACCTAATTGTTTCTTTCTTTACATTGACAGATGTAAAAATAGTTAAAATATAAAATCTGATGATCTTGGGTGATGAGAAAGAGAATTTGGTTCAGGAGACTAAAAACAGCAGTACACAAAGGGACTTATTTATTATATCAAACACCAGTCCAGCCTGTACAGTGGCCCTCTCTCACTCACCTCACTTCACATTTCCATATCTATCTGTCAGTGTTGCACTGCAGCCCAGAACTCATGATCCGGCTGCTGGCCTCCTCTGGGCCCTTCAGCCATTCACAGCTGACTTCCTCTTTAGTGGCACTTAGGATGATAAGGCAGTGCTGACTCTGCTCTAATGGTTTTCTGTTACATGGAAGGACGCCTCCTTCAGGCACCATTGCAGTGAGTAATGATGATTTTTGCTCCTCTCTCAGGAGGAGCAGCACCCCCTGCAAGAAAACCCTACCAGCTACAACTATTGCTGGATTGTAAATTAGGCAAATTGACTTTTTCCTTGTAGGAAAATCTCAGGAGTTAGCAATAACATTAACGCTCATAGCTACTTCGAGCACAGAGCCATTGTTACTGGCATTCATTTCACCTGTGCTTTTTCCACAAAGTAAAAACGTCTGCAGTGGAAACGGTCAATTGTTGCTGACTGTTTCTGATCCACTTATATCCTCTGATAGTTTCCCTTCCATTTCCATGCCACATCTGTGATAACATGCAGGTAAAAATAATACTGTATGTGATTCTTAAATATGGCTGCTGCCACAGTGTGAAAACATGTAGTTTCTTCCCCATCTCTGAACAGTACTTCCCCTTCGAAGCAGTACTTTTCACAAGCAGACAAGACAAACTCAAATCACGCTACAAATCTGAGTGACAGCAACAAGACAGATGATGACTGGGAGGTGTCTGAGGCCGCGGGCCGGAGTGTATAATTATGTACGGGACTGAAGGCATCGGGGCCGGGGAGGCTGCTGGGCCTCGGTCCATCGCTGCCCCGCAAGAAACTTCTGCTCTGAAAGACCAGGAGCCAAGCTGGAAGCCCTCAGAGGAAACTTTACACTGCCCCGCCGACTCCAGTCACACTTTTGCTCTCCCAAAGTGTCAGACAGAGATTGGGATACATCACACAACACCCAAACACACACACACAGTTGCGAAGGTCCTCTCCAGCAGGCTCTCATTAAGTCGTGTTCCTGGGCTCTACTCCTGTTGTCCCCTTGTGATTGGTGTCTGGCTTCGTTAGCTGTGACAAACACTGATTGATCACAGACACTCAATGACTTTGGCCCTAATTTGTTCAAGGACAGCATTCTTCTGTGTCCATACAAAACTTGCGTGCAGCTGGCAAATATCTGGGCTCAGAGCGTTACAGCTGAATGCGGAGAGCTTAGCAACTGGACTGATGGCTGAGTACGAGTGTGGGGGGGTGAAAAGCAGGGGCAGCCAAAAGACATGTGCAGCTTACCTCCCAACCTCATCCACGACAGGAGCAGGACAGAGCAGGAAGGTATCCTCTATGTCAACTGGTCTCTCATCTGCACAGGGGGAGACAGGCACACTTTATGTAGGAGAACATCTGCAGCCTAAACCTGGTTCTCACATTTTTCTTAAATGCACAAATCAAACCAGATGATGCATTAAAATGTAAGCTTGTGTACGGTTGCGTAACTTACCCACACTGTGTGTATCATTCAGTTTGAAGCTGCAGAGCACCTGGTCAGTGTTTCTGGCGTGGAGGAAGCCATTTCCTCTCACCACCACCTGGAAACGCTCTGAGGGACACCAAAAAAAGGTAAGCACCATTATTAGCAATATCCACATTTACACATAACCATAGTAAAACACATATTTTCAGCTGTATGTAAGAGATGTCAAAGATAAAAATCAGTTTCCTATTTTAGTTCAGTTAAGTAGAACACAATTGCTAGCAGGCATCTCCTTTCCCCGATGTGCTCAACTTCGGCAGGCGATACTTGTGCATGCCTCATTTCCGCTTGTTTATATTTGTGTGCTTGTGCATGTATGTGTGGAAAGGCCATAATAAGCTCCAATGGTGCTAATGCTAATAGTGCTGCAATTCACAAATGTGTGCCATGCAGTTGCCAGAAGGTGTGTGTGCATATGTGTGTGTGTTGTTGACCTTTAGCTTCCCCCAGGCACTGTTAAAGCGCACTGACAGTGGCTTGCCAGCATATGCTGGAGTGTCTATGTGGCTGCTACCCAGCATATGTTAGAGAGCGGGGAAAAAACACTTGCTTAAAAACATGCCTGCAGGGCCCAGAACAGCACAGCACTGTCAAAGTAGGTCTGACCTTACCTATGGCACCATTAACACATGTCTGTATGCATATGTATGCAATGTAGTGTACATACTGTATGCATATAGTGCCTTTGTGTTTTTCAGAGGAATGTGCAAGCATGTGCATGTCTTCATTATGCGTTTGAATGTGCACATGTTGGTATTTGTGTGTGTGTGTGGTCTCTGGCTGTGCACTCAGCTTTCCTCTAGCATTATACTGGCTAATAGAACTGAGGGTTTGCCACACCTTTAACATTTAAAGCTCAAGCGTGAAGATCACTGGATAAAAACATCATGTTGGTGTATATGTGACTAAAGGTCACACTCACTGCTATGAAAAGTCATAAGTACAGACACACAAACTAGAGGTAGCGCTGAGTGGAGAAAATAAAATCACTTTACCGGTCATCTCTACATATTTACAGATGCTGTAAAAATGTTTAAGAGTGCAGATTGGCTATTGGATGAAATCCAGGAAGAAAAGTTTTGATGTGCAAGACAGATGGAAATACAGCTCTCAAAAGACTGGGATAAGTTGTATGTACTACATATACAATATGGTTATCAGATAATACATATTACTCAACTGCATGCATTAGTTTGTGCAGAAAGTGTAGTTATCCAAACTCAGAAAGATAAAACCTTCAATAAAGTGTGTGCTTATTTACAGTTGTTCAATGACTTGCAATGTGTCAATACTGCTCATGTCATTTCTTTAGCTAGACTCAGATAAGTATACACACAGGAACACACTAAGACCACCCAATTAACTACACTTCCCATGACAGACAGCCAAATATATTTACTGTTAACCATGTTCCATGTCTTCTCCCTCCTCCTGCCCTAATTCTTCTAGAAAACACAACCACAACACTCATTAATTACAACAATAAAAATATATTATAATAAGTTTGATTGTATTTATTTCACATTAACTTATGGTTTATGTGGTTTGCAGCCACAACAATGTCCCACTTAATTGGAGGGTTTAACACAAATTATTATTATTGCTCAGTGCAGTGGCTGCTTCAGCTGTCACCCCCCCCCCCCCCCTTTCACGCAATGTTACCATCAAAAAGCATAAGCTGCACTGAGACAGGGCGGATGTGCACACCAGTGGTCTTTTTTTCAGCTAATTTTAAATGTAATCTTAGTTATTATCACATTAAGTGAACGAAATTTATTTTTCTGGACTAAAATCTTAGGCAATTTAGTCTCACCATAAGCAAAGAAAAAAGTAACTATGTTAGTACACTTTCAGTCAATGTTGAAATATAACACATTTTTAAATCATGAGATTATATTTAACATTTAAGTCAATGTAGTCTAGCTAAAATGTCCCCTTGTTTCTTTAACCCAAGCCCTATTGTTGTTATGTTTACTTTAAAGTGTTGGAGAAATAAGCAGATTTTACTCCAATGACAACTGTCTTATTGCAGACTGATAATGGTCCCACTATTTTAGAAAGTAAAATGTGATATATAAAATGGCTTTATTCACCAGGAACAGTGTGGTACATTGCACTATGTTGACATGTAACAGTTTAACATCTACGATTAAATACTTATTTAAAATACTAAATCCTGAGTCATTGTGTGTTGTCATTGATGGGCACACAATGAAAATGTCTCAATCTGAACATCTTCTACACACACCCTGACACACCGAGGCTTGATGGGCTAAAAGGTCAGTGCTGTCAGACACATGGTGGGCAGGGACTGGTGGTGCCCTGCTGACATGTACAACACATGCTCTGCCCTCTCCTCTGTGGCCACATGTTCATTTACATCTACACCTGAGTGTCTGACAAGAATTACATTTGTATGAATGTGTGTCTGTGTGCAACTACGCACACGTTCATGCATGTGTGTTTCGTGTGCGTGGAGAATATGGGCTACGGCTTGTCCGAACGGCGGCTCTTCAATCACGTTAGTGCGACGGGACAGTGAAGGGCAGGGAGGGGCGAAGGAGGGCAGAACAACAGGGAGGAAAGGGTCAGACGTTAATGAAAGCAGCAATCTCTGCTGTCATGTTAGATCTAAGGCCCAACTCTCAGTGTCCTCTCAGTGGGTGTGTGTGTGTGTGTGTGTGTGCGTGTGCGTGTGCGTGTGCGTGTGCGTGTGTGTGTGTGTGTGTGTGAGCGTGTGTGTGTGTGTGTGTGTGTGTGTGTGTGTGTGTGTGTGTGTGTGTGTGTGTGTGTGTGTGTGTGTGTGTGTGAGTGGGGGGGGTAGAATCATTGCTGTCATGTCTGATAGTGGGGCCCAACGTTCACTGTCCGGTCTGATGGCCTGTTTGCAGGCAGCTCGGTCTGGTCACTTCAAATCAATGTGAGGGACATGTGTGTAAGTGTGTATGTGTGTGTGTGTGTGTGTGTGTGAGCTGACTAAAGAACATCTTAACGTGTGTGTGCGTTTGTGTAAAGCATGTCTGTTGTGTGAATATGCGAGGAGACGGAGAGAGAGACTGTCACAATACCTATGCAATACGTCAGTATGCAAGTACATGTAAATGCATCACTGTGGATGGATGAGGGAAGAAGGTTACATTCAAACCTCTTGGGAAATAATAGCAAACTCCTGCTAAATTGTGCTTGACAATAAGATGATATCACATTATACTGCAAGAACAAGCTTTGAGCGAGGGACAGAAGTTATTTTCTTTACAGAAACGTAAAGCATAAGATATAAGCATTGGAAGTCTAAAATTAGAGCTGTAAAATATTCAAACACATCATGTCACAACAAAGGGTTTGCCTTTTGCCGCGCACTGTAAGCATCAGCGCATTAACATCTTTGTCCTTCATTAATTAGTCCAGAATCAGGCCTTGGTTTAAGTGGGTCTTTGGTTTCTTAGTTCACTGACCATTAGACTGTTCATCAATCGAATAATAAATGAGGCTGTTGGAGGATATTTGGGCACATGTCGAGTGACACACTCAGGCTCTGGCAAAAGGCCAGTAATTATCACATGGGGGCAACTCTAATATACCTTCCTCATTTTTGTCCTTTCAAGGCAATATTTTCATTGCTCTAAAATCATTTCTCCTCCTATCTTCTCCCAATACTTTCCCTTCTTCATATCCCCTCTAATGGATGCTAATCTCCTTTGGTTGTCCTGGTAGCACTGCCGCAAATGCACTCTCTTAAGTGAGTCCTAATAAGGTCATGTCAGAGCTCATTCATCCTGCTGGCTACACATAACAGCTCTCTCTCCCCGTCCCTCTCACTTCCTGAAAATGCAGTCCAGACGCATGAGAGCTGGACATGGAAGAAGAGTTAAGAAGCAGGACAGGGTTGAAACCGCCTTTTACATATATGATGTGGCAAACTAGGCCAGAGAAGCAGCCATGCTTAAAGATTCACGGCTAATTCCTCTGACCAACACCCGTCCCCCCACCCTCCTCTTTTTTGCACACACGCTGTGCTGAAGCGGCTATGCTAATTTCCCCCGGCCGTGAATGACAATACGCTCTCTGTCACTCCGTGGTCACAAGCGTCCATGCGATAACTCAACCTCATGTTCCCCTCCAGAGGCTTTAGATGACTGTCATCGGACACAAACACACACCGTGACCACCTTCTGTCTTGATAAGGAGGGGAAGCCCCCTGCCGCTCTTACCTCCTGCGCACACACTGGACGGCTCGGCCGCTAGAATCTCAATGCAGGACTTCTTAATGATCTGAGAGATAAGACGAAAGGAAAAAAAAAGTCACAAGACCATTTACTCACATAGATTGTGTATGTCTCTGTATGTCAACGAGTCTGTATGCTTGGGGTTATGTATGTGTCATACCGAGTCAATAATTCCCCTCAGGGCTTGGAAGCCTCCCGTTACAGGAAACACATGTTCCACAGTGTCTGCAATAGTGGCAAGCTAGAAGAACATACAGACACAGAAAGAACTATTATTTTAAGTAATTTGCTTTTTCATGTATTTGCTAAATGTACTATACTTCTGTGGATGCTACCTGAGTCTTGTTGAATTCTTTGACCCCTACACAGTAAACAATGGCTCCCATTGACCTGGCCCTTTGTGCCTGCAAACAAAGGACAAATAAACATAAAAAAGTGATTTTGAAGAGATTCTGGATTTTTTTTAGGGGGGACTTTCTCAGTCCCCACAGTAGTAAATGACACTATTGTATGTACAATTTACAATTACAAATAAGCACTGAATTCATAAATGATGTCTAAAAATGTGTTTGGGATTTCACATTGTTATGGACCTTTGATGACCAAATTAAAATTGGTGCCAGTAAACACAAAGTTGCCACCTTCAGTCACAAGAGCCTCAAGTGTGGAAACATTAGTTTTAAAGTCCCAACAAGTGACTTTAATCTAAAAATATTTTCAATAAAAGTGTTTCCTCCTCAAACCCCTTTACTAAATAACACATCTTACCTCTCGCTGAGCTGTATCAAACTGCCAGTCATTTAGTTCTCCATCGGTCAGAGCGATAATCACGCTGGCTGTCCCTGCAAGACACAAAATATTCATGTTCTCTGAAACAATGCACTTAATGTAATCTAATGTAAAAAGCATAATTATACAAGGCTTACCTTGCTTCTCTTG
This sequence comes from Trematomus bernacchii, assembly GCF_902827165.1. NCBI lineage: Eukaryota > Metazoa > Chordata > Actinopteri > Perciformes > Nototheniidae > Trematomus > Trematomus bernacchii. The sequence goes on along the minus strand of NW_022987828.1, from coordinate 6,890,275 downwards.
ATGAATCTGTGCATTAGCCTGCAATTGCAAAGAAGTGAGTTCAGTTAAATTGACTAAGATAAAAATTAAATGAAGAAATACTTTATTTTTACATCGCATTAACCATGATCCTACACCGGATTGGTCTTTGCTTTAGGTTTTTAAACATGGATCTCATCTGGACATTTTCATTTAATTTAATCGTTTATTTGGCAGGGACAATGCACAGTGATGAACACTTAAAACATTAAAAATGTGTCAAGCGTAACAGTGCCAGATTTAGCTTTGAGCTCATTTCCATCCGCAGTCCCTCACATAAAACATTTAAGAAAATTACATTTTACAAACATAGCAAAAACAAAATACATGATATGCAAAAAGTGCAAGAGAGCAAGAGTATTTATGACATGGTAATACAATATAGCAGCAACGACATATAAAGTGCAAGAGAAGATAAAAGAGCTACCTAAAGTGCAAGAGGAGATACCCCTGTGTTAAAGTGAATTTAGCGGTGATTGCACGTCTGTTTGTTTCTCAACCATTCTTTGAGTTGACCTTTAAAACTATTGAGAGTGGGACAATCCCGTATCTCAGTTGGGAGGCTATTCCACAATGAGCTGCCTTTAATGGAAAGGACATTTTGTCCAAAAGTGGTCCGTACGGTGGACCTCACAGTCTCCTCTGGTTTCTGACCTAGTGCAGCGTGCAGTGTGTTTTTTGTGGATGAATTCCCCTAAGGGAGGGGGGGCCAGTCCATGTAAACATTTATAAATAAAACACATACTTTTAAAAGACATGTTAAATCTTGAACCACCAAAACATGTTTCTGAAGGACCAAACAAAATAAACTAGACCAAGGTAGAAGTGTGGAATTATACTTAATTTGAATGCCTCACTTAAAATACAGTTTCACAAAGCTCAGCATTTTCAAGAAGCAGCAAGTCATGATGCTGATGATCTGAGCCACTCCTCATACTAATCAAATTGGCCCCAGTACCAGCTGCCAGGCTCTATTAATACTCAGTGGATATTTTCTAGAATAAAACCTTATAGTGAAAGCTGGTGGAGCACATGTTGGGTTCTCAGTCTCATTCTTACCATCTCCAAGCCTAAGTTCATAAATGTGTCTCCTCCAGGGATAACTCTACTCAGAGCTTCTAAGCCTCCGTTGATGGCCTCCCTGTAGAGAAAACCGACAAAATATATCGTAAGGAATCAGCTTTTTAGCAAAAGACATTAGCAAAGATGTATTATACAGTTAGGAGGAGAAAGGTAGTAGTAATACTGGATGAATTTGTGTGCAAGTACATTTTGATTTGCGAGAAAATATGTTGAGAAAATAGAGAAGTTTGGAAAACCCAAGATAAACACAACAAGAGAGGTCATGTTCAATTCTGGGGAAGTGTAGTGCAGGGAGGGAAAAACCCAGACACGGTCCAGGTGTTATTCAGATGCGGGCCTCACCTGTCCTCCGTCAGTTTTAGGATAATTTTTCCTTGTGAAGAGAAGACGATGAAGGACATTCGCAGCATGGGGCTGCAAACACACAGTGGTTTTAAATTAACACAAGCAAAAACAGAAAACATCCGAATTCTTTAAATTACCAATACTGCCTGTACCTGATGAACTTCTTTGCCAGCTGCTCCACAAAAGAGTAAATCTCTATCCAGTGATGCTTCACACTTCCAGATCTGTAAAACAAGAACATGAATGTATCAGGGATAATGGGATGTTGCCTGGGATGACTCATTATTAACCACATCAAATACAAATGTTATTGAACTGAACGCAGGATAAAGATTTGTGGCCAAACTTTTGAATAGGTTGCAATTCAATCTGGGACAGACATTCACGTTCCCATCATATTGATCTGTTATACCTTTGATGATCCCTAAACTTAGGTCAACATTTTGAATTGATAAAATAGTTGGTTTATATCCAATACATCCAAACCTAACAACAACCCCATCACTGCAGCTGTCCTTTTGTGTCACACTAAAACATAATGTTAGCAATGTGATTTACGAGCGCCATGTTACCATGCTGTTACCATGCCACGGCAACCTCTCATTCCCCTGATAGGTGGAGAGTTGGCCGTATAGGCGGAGCTCCTCCGTCCTGACGTCAGAGAAATGTTCAAATCTGGATCAGTTTTTATCAGATCCGTTGCAGCCCCGTTTTTAGAGATTTGGGTATGGAGGAAAAGAGAGAGGGTTGTGTTTTCTGACACTTGGTGAGTTCCCTGGAACACCGGGGACACGTATTCATGTATAAAAGACATACAAAAGTGCATTTTGCATGATAGGTCCCCTTTAAGTAAGAAAAGGTCACATAAAACCTCATCTATACCTTATCAAACTTGTTAAGCCACCCTTTATCTTCACAACAGAGGCGAAACCCATAAGTAAAAAGTAAAATTTGCTAATCACTATTCATTTGTAAAATGTATAATAAGGCCATCGCTTCACTTAAGTTTAGATTGGAAGGGATTTAACGTCCTTCAACTGTTTTATCTGCATTCGAGGACTTTGCTCTCCGTCACATTTCATTAGTTCGGACAGTAACCTGTGAGCGGTGAGAGCTGCTGGTTAGCCGCTACATGCTGCTGTGTATACGACAGTGTCCTTAATGAAGCCCAGTCCCAGGGGGCTGCTAATGGGGGCTAATTGCTGCTGGGCCAGAGGGTTGAGGTTAGACAGGGACAGATGTAGCAGTCCGCCTCTAGCAGGGACCATGTAGCAGGCAGCTGGGCTGTGGGTCCATGTGTTGGGAATCTGTGTTTATGTGACTGTGCATGTGTGTGTGTGTGTGTGTGTGTGTGTGTGTGTGAGTGTGAGGGGGAACAGATGGTCCTAGCGAGCACAGCCAGTCTGACAACAGGTTGGCAGTCCGCAGAGTGAAAAGGATGCGACATGAACAACAGGAGTAAAACCCAGCAGGGGGTGAATGTGAGTGTGAGTGTCAGACTGTATATGACGAGGGTCTATTGAAGGACGCAACATCAAACACAGTGTGTGTGTGTGTGTGTGTGTGTGTGTGTGTGTGTGTGTGTGTGTGGGTGTGTGTGTGTGTGTGTGTGTGTGTAACAGGGTCATAAACAGAGAGAGAGTCTGAGCTGCTTAGACTCAGGATGGTTCTTTTGTACTGCTCATTTAACCAGTCGCTTCCTGCTCCACTTATCCTTTTCCCTACAAGGGAGGGCAGGATAAAAGCCTTGATCCGGGCAGAGTCTCCTGGGGGAATAGCTCTCCCTCTTTAAAAAAAAAAAAATCCTTTATCTTAAGAGTCACTGAGTTCAGCAATACACAGACACAACAAAAGCTCAGTTTCCATCCAGTGAAAGTATGTTCTTATGTTAGAAAGTGATTTTTCATTGGTTAAATCAAAAAATCGGAATCATTATTTATAAAAACAATCCCTCCTAATTGTATGTGTGAAACTATTACTTCTAAATAATACACCATCAAACTAATTCAGCAAATAGTCGGCTCCTTTCTTCCTGCATTCCTGAGTTTGAATAATTTAAAAATATCTAATTTTGTCTAAAAAAGAAATCAGTCAAAAGAAATCTCTGTTCAAAACGTATCCATAAAAAACACCTATAATTATTTTTGTGGGAAACCAGATAGGGAGGAAAAGTGCAGCCTGGTACTTAGTGTGGATCAGACATGGATTGTAGGAATGTTTTCTAATATTTATTATGTTTCTGGTGGAGCACACACATTCTCTACCCAGCATGCCTCTTAGCCTTCTGGACAGTAAAGCCGAAGCAAAACATGTGGGTGAGACAAACAGTGAATATGTGAAGATCAGTGTAGAGACACGTAAAAACATCTCTTATACAAGATGTTGCTCTGTTCTCCACCACTGTAGATTAGATTAGGTCACTGTGTGGCATTTAGGATCTGGAAAACAGCAAAAAAAGCGGTGCCAACTTGGCGAGAGAGAGCATAATCTTCCTGAAGGCTTGCTGAAGCATGCAGGTCCAGACAGTCAAACAAACAGCAGCGTACCAGAGGCTTGGCCATGCGTGACATGCCACACTCCCCAGGCTGCACTGAAACTTTCAGAAGCAAAGGGTAAAGACTGAAGAGCCAATGACATGATGTTTGCCCTGGACATACGAAAGATCATCAATGTGTTGAAACCAAGGTGAAATGTCACTCAACGAGTCCTGCTATGCATCATAGGGTACCCAAGGACCATTACCTCACTGTACATTCAAAACATCTAACACACAGATACCAACGTGTTTATCAGCTTCACTGTAAATCAATGCTCTCAGTCTCATTTTGTGATTATAAGCTGTTATTCTTTTAAAGAGATAGGACAACAAATTCAACCTTGTATTTTTTCCTTGCCACTCTATCTATCTCCCTCTCTGTTCACTAGCATGTTATGACATGTCTGATGGTTTTGTGTCCACAAGCTTATTCTCACCTTGCAACTCAAGCCAAGATAGGACAAAAATGTCAATTATAACGTCTGAGCAGCTATAAACGGCAGCACAGTCTGCAGAGAGCTCGCACACAGACAATTACTGGAATGGTCATGCTTATACAGCCCAAAAACATGCCATTATGAGAGGTACAGTATGTTTGAAGGTGCTGTGAGGTGGCTGGATATGCATCCCTCTTGCCTTACACGTAGTCATAAGTGTCTATTGAGCTCTAGGCTCTAAAAGTGTATATAAATGGCCTCAAAGATATTCAAAGACTGACATTAGGTTAGTCTGAGTCAGAATACATATTATATACAGGCTCAGGGGCGTATTGGTGGCCTACAGGTCCACAAGGTGTTAGGTAATGGCTAGGTCTCTTATTCTGATCAAGCCGTGGACCTTTGACATCCTCTCAGGCTTCATTTATTCTCCTCCTATACCGACTAATATAAAAAAAACTAGCCCAAGTAATACTTGATTTTAGTTCAGATATTCTGCAGCCTATTTCTGCAGATTTAGGTGGTTGAATTGTCTATTGCAAGTGTCACCCTGGCAAATTAAAAAGCCAATTAAAAAGAAAAAGCAAGGATTTGTTATAACTTCGCAATCCAAACATTGTTATTACAACTGACTATGGCTTCATAAAGTAATAATACATAATGTTATAATCAGTGACAATAATGCTTTACAACTTATGCCTTAGAAATTGGTGCCAGTATACATGTCATTTTGGTGTTTTTGTTCCATTAAAAACGACAACCTAAGTAGATCTGAATAAATCTAACTCTCTGCAGGAAACAATAAAGAATGGGCTCAGCTTCTGGTCACTACATTTCCTTGACAGGATACAATCGGCCTACAGTGAAGGGATAGAAGAATAGTGTTAGGATCACAGGCTGCTCCGCTGTGGGGCCGCCGCTGCTGCAGCTGTGTCCGCAGGCGTCATCAGCCTGAAACCCTATCCATCCTGCTCGCCCTGCCCACATCCCGTGGGTAAAAGCTAGATCTGTTTTCCTCTCCACTTTGAACCGGACGAAAATAAATGAAAATAAAAGCATTCCCCTATGAGAGAAATGTTCTCCCAATTTAAAGTACAATGCTATAGGCTGCATGCGAAAATACACTAAAACATAAAAACACTGAGGGTAAAATAGTTTTGGACGAGCTCTCCGTGATCCATTAAACACCAAACCGCTGTACTTTATAAACAGATTATGTGACACAAAAGCAAATTGATCAAAACTGAACTTCCCAGCTCACACTTGTAGATTACTTTTCACGAGTACCGTTACAACAACAGACTGAATCTGACGGGTGCGCTCCGCGTTTCCAAACCACTGGGCGGTTGCATGGCAATGTGCAGCGATGGGAAAGTAACAAAGCCATAAATATTATCGGACACTCACTTGTCCAGGACAAAATAGAGGTCGAAGGCGCCCTGACAGGACCTCTCCTCCTCCTCCTCCTCCTCCTGTTGCTCTCCCTGCAGCTCTCCTTTCACCGAGACACCGAGGAAGAAAATTCCCAGCAAAGCCCAGGCGAGGAACATGCGAGTCTGTGTCCTCGCCATCTTTCCCGGTTACTGTTGACTGGTCCGACACTGTGACAACTAAAGAGCTTCACATTTCTTATCATCTGTTTCTGAATCGACTGTGTGTCTGTAACCCGGTGTTTTTCTCGGTGGTCCGTCCTGTTGGGTTTGCATGCATTCAGCCCACAGGAGTGCTGTTCAGTTTAAGCCGGCCTCTCCAAGTCCTGTCTTTCAGCTCAGAAAAAAAGAAAAAAAAATCACTGAAGCAGGGCAGGATGGAGGAGAGGAGCGACACCCGAGGAGAAATACAAAACTCCACTTTAACAGAGATTTGTTTTAGGCAGATACCTACTCACTGGGTGGGATTAGCCAAAAATACATTTGAGAATGAGACAAAAAAAACTAAAACAACCATTCCAACTGCCCTGTTTTTGTTTGTTTGTTCATGAGCAATCAGAGGACCAAAAGCATCAGATAACATCCAATACATTTGTGTTCACGTCCTTTAATGCAGAAATTACTGAATTTTGCTTTGGCTTATAATTCCAGGTTGTTTTAATTGTAAAAAAAATACTGGTTAAAATGTGTGATATTTAATACCTTTAGTTTTGAATAATCCATAATTAATTTTGTTCTTTAAGCATTGAAATGCATCTCTTGTCTCTCTCTGTTATGTTGAAGGAATTTTGCCCTCAAATGAAAAACAGAGGAACTGAAAAGACAATTTAATTATGGGGCCATAATGCAAATGGGAGCATGACAGGATGTGCTGAAAGGTTAACAGTGTTTTCCAAAGACCATCATCAAATTTCACAACAAAATGTAATGTGAAGAAATGTTTTCAGACATTAATATGATATATTTTGTACAATAGCCTCTAAAGTGTAAATGTAGGCTACTTTTAACCGGACCCGAGGAGTCCACACGAAAGCTTTTAAGTGTTGCCACTTTCTCATTACAGAAAGTTGGCTCGATTACCACCAGGACATTTACCCAAACCAAAGCTTTGATGCAGAATAATCCATTAAATGCTCATTAGACAGAAACATTTAGTTAGTGAATTATGCATTTGCCCAGTGGCAAACCCAGACCACCCTGCATCATGTCATAATAGTTGCCAGTTTTACAATTTCCAATTGCCCACATTAGCCAGGACAACTTCTACCGTGTCTAACTCGTCTGTAGCTTGACATAATTTGTTTTCAGTGAAGTGAAAAACAAACCTCTCGGAATCCCACATAGCGTGATAGACTATAGTCTGAATATCTGTTGTGCAAAGTACAATTAGAGGAGTGACTGACATTTAAACCATAAGCACAATAGGATGTCAGAATAGCTTGAGGCTTATATTTTAATGATTTCCATCTGACTAACTGCAGGCTGGCAAAGGCTTCTCTTGATGTGGTCCTTTAAGCTCAGGGTTTAGGACATTTGGGGCGTAGACATTTGTATTTTTTTATGCATTAAAAACCTAGGGAACATTATATTTTCAACGTTTTACACTGAAGGTAAACATGTCACTCTGCCTAATTGGTGTGCACACACAGCATATCCAAATCAGCCAGCTCCATGCATGTTGTATGTATCTGATAAAAAACAAATTGATGAAATCATTGAATTTCCAGAACCAATACATCTCTTCTTCACTGAAAGGACCGTAAATCAGAAAAGGCCAGGGAAAATTAGCCAAGGTCTAAATTCAAGGCGTGTGCGCGCGTGTGTGCGTGAGCGCGCACGTGTTTACATCAATGCGCCACGCTTCAGTGCGCTTTCTGGAGGGAATAAGTGGGAGTGGGAGAGGAGAGGGACGACAGTACGGAGGAAGATTCAGTCGGATAAGTAACTCGCCACCAAGAAACGAGAGGACATCGTTACCAAGGTCCACTACACCTGCTGCCACACGGCACCAACATCATCCTCAATGTCCAGCGGGTAAGTCCGCATTCAACACAATGAATCCACTTCTGTTATCATCTCAGGGATATGCGATCTTTCTCTCAAGTGTCATTCATTTATAACCACACTGGCATTTTCAGATTGGCACCAGTTCATTCTGTCATGACGATGCACCGTCAACGATTTGAACCTCTCAAGAATATTGACCAGAGGGAATAACTCAATAGTCACATAATCTCTGTGCATTAATGTTGTTGATACATCAGGAAAACGAACATTGAACTTATCTTGCGCACAGAGGAGGCAGTTGGGCACCACGGCAGATGGGTAGACAAAAGGAGAAACCGAGTGAAAAACTGAGACAAAGGACGTTAGAACTCATTTTGCATCAACACTGGCTGCGCCTGCTTCACAGTTGGGACCCTTAATTTGAGCAGAAAAAAAAATTAATACAATATCTCAATCTTTTTTTTCTCCAAATGTACATGCAAGACCATCCAGCTTGGTTAGAGCATCTGAATCCAACTCGTCTTGGCATGTCATTCCACTGCCACCTATATTTTAATGTATATCCCAATTGTTTTCTCAATATTTTGTTAAACTTAAACACACAATTAAACATGTGTATTGTTATTAAAGTTATAGTCGAATTGTATTAAAGTCTTAGTGGTTAACCTTGGTTTTAAAATAATAACTCTTAAACATTTTAAGGATATAATGTGTAACTGCTCTTAAACGTATTATATTGTATTTGTGATTAATATATTTTGTATTTCATTACAGTTTAATGATGGATCACTCTTTCCTACCTCGCTCCATCTGGACCGGTGAGAGTAAATTCCTGCAGCATCCAGCGGATCTCTACACCACTGTGGTCGTTACGCGCAGCATCCCTGCAGGCACGTGCTTTGGTCCATGTGTGCTCCAAAACACCTTCTACGACACGATCGCCTTCATAGCGCAGAAATCCTGCGACAAGAGAGCTAAATCCTATATGTTCAGGGTGAGTTGTGATCAGACTTGTATTGTCTCTTTGAAAATATGTGCTTGATTTATGGTGAATTGTGAAATTACACTTGAACCGGATTTGTTTGTTCCTTATTTTAATTTGGACTGAATTTATTTCATGCATGCCTACCTTGTATTTTATGGGACTATATTTCAACGCATTCCATCTGCAATTTGTGTTTGCCATGAAGCGTTTGTCTTTGGGTATTATATGCAAAGGGACCAAAAACATGTCAATTGCTGCCAAAAACTGTGAGATGGACAATATACTTCAAAGTTATATTAAGGAATGTCATGCTTGTAATAAAGATAGAAATTAAAATGTGGGGGTTCGAGTAAAATATCGGTGTTTCTGTCAACAGTTGGACCCTGAGGCCATGCGTAATTCCGCGCTGGTGCTGTCCTGGCTGCGGCTCGTGCAGGCTGCGCGCAATGGCCAGGAGCAGAACACCGAGGCCTTTCTGAAGGCTGGTCAGCTGTATGTGCGGACCATCCGGGACATCCGGCCGGAAGAAGAGCTTCTTGTGTGGTACGACCAGGAGCTGTCTCACCTGCTGGGCTTCACTGACATGTCCCGAGGATCGAGTGAAGGTGAGGCAGAGCTTTGTGAGGCGAATAAGAGGTCAAGATACTCGGATTGACCTGTGATTTAATTATAAAGCCACTATACGCATCGTGTTCATTCTCTATTACATATTATTATTAAACATTACCATGTTTGATTAATGTAAGGATGTCATTGCTAACTAAATGGTAAATAATATGAATATATCGGTATATTGAACACATTGTGTGTTTTTGTCTTTCTTTCAGAGTTCAAATGTGCAAGATGTAACCAGGTCTTCAAGAACGAGTTTCCGTTCCTGGCTCATTGCCGATTCCTGTGCACTCAAGTCAAGACAGACACATGGAGCCGCGAGATTTACGAGCAAAAGCATGTGGAAATTAGGAAACAACGCCGAGTAACAGATTTCCACAACATCGCCAGAGATTTGGAACACAAAAAATCCTCTAGCAGAAACGAGGATGCAGAGATTTTTCCCAAGAGAAGGAAATACGAGGAAACACTTTATCCCAAAGGGAGGAAAACGGTTCTTTTGGAAAAGACAAATATTTCAAACGATGACAATATAACACCACTGATTAAGGGATACGATCAGGCAGCAGGAGACGAATCTTCCTCGGCTGGGAAGCTGAAGGCTGATAAGATTAAACCAGATCATTTGGGATGTAAGAATGGTGCCTTTACGCATGTCAGAGATATGGACGCACGGTCTGAGGCAGGGGAGAGCTCTGGTTTGAACTCAAGCAGCAGTAGTGCATTTTCTCTGGTCCTGTCCAACAATCAGGGACATCAGAGAAGCGCTTTCTGTAAACCGAGTAAAATAAATTCCCCTATTGACCCCCAGGTGCATCTCAGCAGCGCCTCAACAGCCCCCTCTAGCCGCGTAGAGGAGATGACAGATGCCTTCAACTCCAGAAATGTTTTGGGATACAACAATCTGATGGCAGCTAACATCCTGAGCACTGACTTACAGACTGTTCACTCCCCGGTGGCTGTAAACAACGCGTTCCATTACGCACCGGAGCACTGGTCTAGGAACATTGGCGTGCAGCTGCAGACCGCATCTTCTCTCACGGTCCTTCCACCGACTTTCACCTCATTCGGCGTGTCGGTGCAGAACTGGTGCGCAAAATGTAACCTCTCCTTCCGCATGACCTCTGACCTCGTGTTCCATATGCGCTCTCACCACAAGAAGGAGTTCGCAGCGGAGTCCCACGTGAGGAGGAGCAGGGAGGAGAAACTCACCTGCCCAATCTGCCATGAGTACTTCCGGGAACGGCACCACCTGTCCAGACACATGACTTCTCATAACTGAGGCAAGAAGGGACACAGACACTTTAATTTATTCTTGTAGCAATGCGTATTTAACAGGTTTAGACTCCAGATTCACGGTGAGACTTTGGTGTATAAGAGTGAATGTAGGTAGCTGTAAAAAATATAGCAAAACCAACACATGGCCACCACAGCCTGTCCACTAGATGACGATAGAGGTACGTGTACGCTGATCTCACTGTAGTTTCTTGTCTGTCCTTTAGCTCTGCTGTGTGTTGATGATTATTTTGTGCCTTATGGAACTCTGGAGGGAAGAAAGACTGAAAGATCTTGAGGACAGCTCATGATTGTCACAAATCCTCTTATTTATCAGCTTTTCTCTGCTCTGATTTGTACAAGAGATGTGGATTGAGTGTGTTTGCACATTTGTTTTGAAATCTAAAATGATGAAAATGAAAAAAAACGTGTCGAGTACTTTGTTCCACCAACATGTTGGGGGTCACTTTGTGTCTGCTCCAACAGGTGGCGACAGGAGACCTACTTTTCTCTCTCTCCCTGTAGATTAGTACATTTAAAGAATATCTATCAGATGTGTTTACAATGTGGTTGAAGTGTCCTGAAGGATACCTATGTCATTCATAGAAAGAAAGATTAGTGTATGAACCAATTGTAGGGAATTCACATATTTTGTTCTTGCTCTGCTCTCATGCACGACTTGACAAGACTGTCATTCAAAATGCAATACCTGCATGCCATTTTAGATGTTTCACCAACATCAGTGCAAAGAATACATGGCTGTTTTCCAGGCTTATCGTTCATCTACAGACCTGGATGGAATCCACGTAAGCCTTTGAATTTCTTATTTTATGTTTCTCCACCCACAGCGAGTGGCCTCGGTCCCATTCAGTACAGGCTGCAGACAGATGGACATAAATAGCCGTCTCTGTTGCAGGTAAATGAGGCGGCAAGAAGGCATGAAGTTCATGGGAAAGTCAAGCCTCAGACCTTTTCAGTCACTCTGTAATGGGATGTAAACCTTCCAACACTGCTGTTATCTACTTTATTTGAGAATAATTTATAGAGTTTATCCTCCAGTTTCTTCATGCCACAAACCATTTTGCTGTTTTTTTTTCTTAGAATGATACTTACACAAAACATGAAAGCAACACCCTGCAAAAATGTGTCATTTGAGACCAAATACACCAAAACATGCTATAGTCTTAGACCAAATGACTATTTGCTTCCAGAATGAAAATGGATTTCTTGGCTTAGTAAAAGTTCTGAATGTTTTCTGGAAACTAAAAGCATTTATTTGTTTCACTTTCTAAAGGAAAAAACTGATATTCAAATGAAATACCCAGCATGATTAAATGGGTGATTAAGAAGCACAGTGTCACTCTATTAAAGTTATGTCTGTAATGAACAGCACTATTAGTTTTCTGAGCTCAGAAACCATGTGAGGAAAGAGCCATTTCAGCCCAGACACAGAAAATCCTTTGTTGTCTAATAATGGCGGAATAGCTCTGCTTTAATTGAACAGTCATCAAGTGGAAACACAAATATTGTTCTTGGTTCCCCCACTTGCCTCGTTTGGTTTTGGCTTTTGGGCATATTGGGCTCTGAACGTGAGCCTAGACTACTGTGGTTTTCTCGGCTGGATTGACCATTGTGAGCACTCTCCTGTGACTGTGATTGTGGTTGACTTGAGGTTCACTTTGTAAAAGCAGACTGTGGCTCCGGACCGTAAGAGGGATCAGTCTGGAAATCAGGAAAAAAATCTATATACTATATGCCGATTATAAATGGGCCAGCCTATTCTAAAACATTTATTAATGTAAACATGATTTATAATAAGCCTCATAATCATCATCATCATCATTATCATCATGATCATCATTCGCTAAAAGGTCTACAGCTGAACATTTCCACTTGTTCGAAAAGGAGAAAACTGAATTGTGTATTTAGTAATTCGACATATGTATCTCCCCTTATCAGTAACATGATGCTACACAAAAAACCACCATTTTTACCAAGCTAATAGGATAAAATAACATTTTTATTTTATACTTATTGGTTTACTATATAAAGTATTCACCTTGTATTAAAGTTGTCATGTTGTTTTTGGTAGAACATTAAATAAAACATCTTTAAGTCCAACTGAAAAAAGGTCCCTAAAGTGATCTAAACTAATTACAAATGATTGTTAATTAACTTTTTTCTTTATCATGGAAACCCACCAAATCATAGATGTCTGGCATGCTGCTTGGTGATTTAGTTAGTTAATCCAAAAATGTTGAGTCATTGCCATATTTGTAGTGATCTGTTTTCAGAACAATAACGGGGTGTTCTGGTAAGTGTCACAAAAGCCACAATAAAAAGCCTTTGATTCTTCGCTGTAAGAACGTAAAAGCCAACAACATACAAATAGGATGATTACTTTTTATAGTCTCTGTATATCTAATGGACAAAGCAGTACAGACATGAGGGATGGCACAATTTGTTAGGAGATGATGACAGGGGTCTCAATTTCAAGCCAACACATTTATAGCATTATTCTCAACTGCAATAAACAGTTTAAAGGTTTTAATCTTTTGTTCCATTCCCCCAAAGCGTCCCCCTTAATGTCTCTGTCTTTGAGATGAAATTACTGTCCAGTCTTGAACTTCAGAGCATTCTGTTGCTGCAGCAGATGTGGTACTCCGTGCCAACTTTTTCCGCCTCACGGCAGAACAACCGCAGCGTAATGAGTTAATAATCAAAAGGCTTCCTCTGTCATTTCCCTGTCAGTTTGACACCCTGTTTAGGCACCACATGGGCCACCTTCTTCCTCTTATGAAGAAAAGTGACAAGCAGTTGAATAAAGTGGTTGAGATCATCCGTCTGTAACCATCTGTTCTTAAAAAGGCTTTTGAGATGAACATCCTGCACTTGGAATATTCAGCTTTTCAATGGAGGGGTAGAAAAGGGGAAGTGCCCCTGGTTTTGAAGTTCAAGTGGCTGACGTCCTAATAGGTGCGTGCCTGCCTCCTCCATCAACCATTAATCCACGGCAGCTGCATCGGGTACATTATTTTGCCGGACAACAGACGCCTGAGCCTTTGGCGTGGGGTAATAATGGGTTCAAGGGGCTTTGCAGGAACCTTCCTGTTTTTGTACAAAGTTATTTTGAACAGTGGTGCCCTTTTTAGGTTTGTTTTGACAAAAAAGACCCTCCCCCCCCCCCCTAAGAATCAAACATTATACACAGTAATGACCAAAAATAACACAAAGTGTATGAAACAACAATATTCCAGCAAGAGATTAAATTACATTTTATTCTAATGTATAGAAGGCTACCTTTTCATAATTTAAAAAATACACATGTACAAAACACCATATCCTCTAAAAATATAGTAATACATAACCTAGGAACCATGACAAATTATTCTTAACCAAGTTTCACATTCAAAATAGAAAAATATTTCTGGTTTCATTATAACATTCTTGAAGTGTTATGAGGGGGTTGGTGGGTGTAAATGAATTCCAGATGCCCTCTAAGATCCATTGGATATTTCCTTTTTAAGATATGCCGAGCAAGAATGTACCATAACCCTACATTTTTGCCAACAGATTAACATTGCATGTATGTACAATGTGGCATATGATCTGTTGAAAATAAACGCTGCACGCAGTACTTAAAAAAATAAGAAATATCTTATATAATGACTGTCTTTTGTATGTGACGGTGTAAGCTGCCTGATGATACATTAATAAAGTATTTATTTATAGCCCTTGTGTCCAAAGAAAACATGAACACAAACTCACTGTGAGCTGTTTGAAAAGCAAGTACAATCTGAGATAAAAGGAAAATGCTCCTGTCCATGAAATCCTCAGTATTATGTCAAACATAGAATCAACTCAATGGGCGTCTGTGGAGCCCTGACTTTACATGTGTGACTTTGTTCCTCTCGCTAAGGCAGACGCCAGACAATGTGTCTCTTCAAGTCTGCTGCCGCAGAACAGAGGAGATGGAAGTGATTTCTCTACAGCCTATGTTCCTTGAGGAATAACCACGGCCAAAGTGACTTTGTTTCTCAAGAAACCACTTAACAACAGAGGTATGGTTCTGTTTCCATGTATCCTGTTTTCAGTTTCTCTCCACATCCACCCTGTTTTGTCCTCTGCCCCCATTGACCTCCCCTTCCTATCTGCAGGAGCAGGACTGGACGGACATATTTGGGTAAACCTTTAGCACTGGGTTCCTGGATTCATCCTGGTAGAGCACAGCCAGTGGACTCATCTTCTCTGGGACACAGCAGGGCTCAGGAACTCCGGGGATGATCCCCACCGCACGCACTATGCTCTGGATGGTGGCATGGTTAGACGGCCTCGCCACCTGGAAGAAAAAAACAGAAGAAGAAAAGAGAATAGCTTTAGTTTCTTAATTTAAGTTGTTAATGCTGTTTTGGAAACAAATGAGAGTGACTTAGATGTCTGTGATCCTACCTTGGACATCGGGAAGCCACATGTTCCAGCGCAGTAGTAGGCATCAAAGGCTTTGGGTTCTATGACCCACTCGCTCCAGCCAATGTCTGCAAAATCCACCCTGAGGTTCCTCCTGGAGCAGCCTCTTTGCTGGGTGTCTCCCCACTGCCTCCTCCGGGCCTTGCGCATCGTTTGTTCATCAAAACTCAGAACAGGTGACTCAGAGTGAGTGCTTCCTTTGTGCTTTTTTCCATCCTTTCCTTCATGTCTCCGCTCATGCTTCCGCCCATCACTGGTAGTAGGATTGCGACTGTCTTTGAGTTTTTTCTCGGTAGAGTCATCAGGTTTGAGCTCCTGTTGGGGTTTTTCTTCTTCTTTCAGAACCTGAGGTTCTTCATTGACATGAAGCCCTTTACCTTGCGCCACTCTTTCTCCCTCCTGGCTCTTTCTCTTCTTTTCTTGATTTCCTGATTTAGGTTTGAGTGCCAGGTACCAAGTGCTCTCCCAGAGGTCATCCTTTCTGTACCCATCAGGTCTAAAGTCAACCTGAGGCAGCTCATTGTTCAGTATGGGGTCAAAGATCGCAGTTGCTTCCCTTCTCTCGCGTCCTTTTGGCTCTGGTGAAGAGTTAGGTCCATTAGAAGTGAGTGAAGGCTCTCCTCCCTCACCAAATGGGTCATACCTCTGAAGGCTTGCAGCCACGCTGTTGGGCTCTGCCAAGGCTTGGTCATTAGCATACAGCAGCAGGTAGGGCAGGCTGCCACCAGACAGCGCCCCCTCTGGTTTTCTCTGGTGCTGTTGCCCCAACTCCACTGACACCAGGAGATGACCCTTGTCCCGTGCCTCCTTTATGACCTGGGTCACATCTTTCATCTGCCACACCCCTCTCCTGTGGGGGTGGAAGGTCACATTGCCTAGAAGTGACCCCATTGACCCAGATCTGACCTCTGACCCAGAGGAGACAGAGCGAAGTAACAGGCTGATGGACGGAGAAGGGTGGATGGCTGATGAACGACAGGATGGGCTTTTGAAGCGTTTACAGAACCAGGGTTTTTGATGAGGGAGCCGATCGAGGAGGAAGTGGAATGTGGCAGAGAGGATGACCTCTGAGTCCTGGAGGGTTGTAAGATTTAGTCGGTACACCGTCCTGCGGTCAGAGGAGTCTGCAAAGACAATCAATCAGTCAGTGGCAGGTAGTCAAGCGAATCAAAACTTTTATCCAAAGAATGACATTTGTAAAATCTAAATGTACTCTTAAAGATATCCCACTGGTAAAAAGTAACCAGGAGGGAACTTTACTGTATTTGATAACTATCTGAACTGTTATTAAAGAAAGATAAATTACTAAGGACAAAACCATTTGGTATCAAACTGCACTTAAAGCACTCTTGCTCAGGTTTAAAAGTTAAACACCTTTCCTTGTTCTGTGTTACATAACTGCTGTGTGGCTGTTAAACGGTTGCACGCTTTGGTAGGATTTCCGAAGGTGCCCTTAAGAGGAACCAGGCTCTGGGGATCTGGCTGGCAGGGGTGGAGGAGGGTGAGCAGAGAGCTAAATATTCATGATGAACATTAACTTCAACAGCAGAGTTATTGTTCATTGTATAAGAGTTCAGCGGAAGTATGGATTGACTCAAGAGATATACATTACCTCGGATTCAGCCTGCATATGGAAATGCTTACCTCAGTTTCTCTTAAAGCTCACCCTTAAGCCCAATACAGCCAGCGCTGTCTGCCCAGACACCAAGACATAATCAACTGTTTTAACAGATCTTACATTGTTGTGAAAACTCTCTTACATCTCTCCTTGTATTACACCCAGCCTCTGCAGTAAAAATACACACGTGTTATCATATGCCATCTGAGAACCATGAGGGATATAAATGTCTATGAGTTGTGTTTATAAAAACAGCATCAGACAGAGAGGACCGACTGTGCTCTAAGCCCCTTGACTCCAGGACGTGGAGTCACACATGTCCTGTAGCCACAACAGGAATATAGAGAAGCCACGACAATGAACCTATGCAGCGCGTAACTGCCGCTGAGGTTTCACTGTGTGAAGCCGGGCATTGCTGGCAGGGAATCGCATGCATTCTTGCACTTATTGCGCGTCTGTCTGCGGTAATTGATCAGACTCCACAGCAGAAGGGGGCACAGCTGCTGCCACAAACAGTGTGCCCACAGCATCCCAAAATCATTTAAATGCATTCTCAGACTGTTCCAAAAACAACCCTACCTATTTAGAGCGTCTGCAAAAACAATCTAGCTGAGCGGTTGCACTTTTAATAACCATCCATGGAGAGGATCAGGGGAGCTTTATGACTATTTATTTTTCCTTTTGCGACGGATTACTGGTGCACTAAGGGCTTAAATGTGTTTTCTTAAATGTTTCATAATTAAATCAAAAACAGAATTTGAGCAATTTCGCTTATTTAATGCAGGTAAATCTATTTCTTAACACACCTTGGCTTGCTCTGAAACTCCTGACAGTATTTCCCTCTTTGAGTCGGTTTTCCGTGTTGTATTTCTCGTACAGTTTGGACATGTGGTGGGAGACACTGTCCTGATCCGGGTCATCTGAGAATATGTCCAACGAGGGCTGGAGGAAGCTACTGTCCTGTGTGCGCCCACTCATGATCTTAACTGACGCAGCACCATGCAGGAAACAGTTTAACATCAACATGAACAGGTGCGAGAATTTCATTCTCAGAGCTGCCATTGAAGTGCTGAAATGAATACAAAATCCAAGAGGTGCAGAAAAATGTCCAAGATGATCAAAGGTGGACTTTAACACGCAAAAACAATCCAGGAAAAAAGGCTGTGCGTAAATGTTCCAGCTCTTCTCGGCACTTTTCCGCTTCGTGCTCGGTGAGCCGTCTCACTCCTCCTTGTCAGGCTGTGAGAGACGTGGATGCTGAATGGGTTAGTCCGGGCAACAGTTGGAGCTGCTACTTTTACGCTTGCGTTTGTGTGACCACCAGAGGCTTGAGGGGGTTATACTCCAGCGGTGAGAGGTGCTGACGTATTCTCCTGTCAGCCAACTAGGTCTCTGCAGCGCGCACAGCCAGAAGTGGAGGTCATGATGCTGCCCCCCCCCCCCCCCCCTCTCTGATGATGATGATGATGATGATGATGTTGATGATGATGATGATGATGATGATGATGTCTTCCTTATGTTGTTTTGCATCGTTTGAGTAATAACATTGATCCAGTGGCTTTGGCACAGTGTCTCAGAACAGTACTCATTGTGTGACAAAGCCACTGTTGGAACTCAATAAACTTTTTTTTTGTGGGCACAGTAATTCCACCTCACAATTTCCAGCTCACCACATTATTTCCAGTAACTGATTTTGACATGCTCTCAGTCACACATAATTAGCATAGAAACACCTACAATAATAGTCTGACCAACCACCCAGGGGCTATTGTTAGTGATCCCCATTTTGTACATGGTACTGTGTGTGTGTGTGTGTGTGTGTGTGTGTGTGTGTGTGTGTGTGTGTGTGTGTGTGTGTGTGTGTGTGTGTGTGTGTGTGTGTGTGTGTGTGTGTGTGTGTGTGTGTGTGTGTGTGTGTGTGTGTGTGTGTGTGTGTGTGTGTGTGAGATAGAGAACGTTTCCTAGTGAAATTCTGTGATGTAGACGAGACTCTTCCGAGGGACTTTGTGATTTTAATCATAGCTAACAGAACATGCCCTCTGCTAGAATTACTGCTTCAAACTGCACGTTTTTTTTTCCTGTGGTGTGCATGTATTTTTGTATGTGTGTGCACATACAAGTTGTTTCCAGTGTGTGTCTCTGGTGTCTGGAGCTCTGTACCAACAATGCTTGTTTTGTGGAAGTGGTGGTCTCCAGCAGAGAGGCTGTAACTAGCTGGGCCTCTCGGGTCACTTTCTGCCACCACGCACACGCACGCACACGCACACGCACACGCACACACTCACGCACACACACATCTACCCGCGAGCACACAAGCTACATAGTAGTTTTCTGGCCCCCAAGGGCCCCACAGGATACTCCTTTTCACTAAGTTCCACACCAGCGACAGGTCTTAAATCTGGACTATTCTGGAGAGAGTGTGTGTGCATGTGTTTTGTGTGTGCGCGTGTGTGTGGGTGTGTGTGATATCCGAGGAGAATTATGAAGTAGTTTGCAGAAGTGGCATGCTCTATGGTTTCGTCACGGCACAAAAACACATGAATGTTTTGCCTTTTCCCATACCCTGTTGAGTCATCCTTGAAAAACAAGAGATGATTAATTATTGTGGTTAATTGTTTGAATGCATACAATACTGTTTTCCCCTTTGTCAAAACACTGAGAATTTAGATCGGCATTTGAGAATGACCACTCTAAAAGAAAACCGCTGACTGCACAAACAGATATTGAAAGATATACTGCTGTTTATTTGGAAGTAATAACATTTGAAAACCAAACAGTAATTTCCCAACAGTGAGCTGTCATTCTCTGTTATTTACAACCCATTAAAAAGTCATTAAGACAACATGGGAGTATCTTATTGCGGTTCTCTGAAGAAGCACGTGGTAAAAAAAACAAGTAGGTCCTATATGCATATTAAACAAAAAGAGTAGCTCAAGTTATTTTATATCATTCAAATGCAAGAGTTTAAACTGGAAAAAGTAATATATGAAACCAGGACATTAGGATCATAATAAATAGTCCTGGGGAGGAGACAGCGTGTTACGACAACATGAAATTGCTTTGACCTTTAACCCTGAATATGTAGGGCAGTGTGAGATTAATGTGGGGCATTATCTACATAATGCTCTTCACTCCATCGCGACTGCGAGGAAAGCAGCTTCACTGTGACTAGATCAAATAAGATAAAAAGACAGCAGGACAGACGAACCACTGGTAAATTAATCTTAAAAGATCTCAAACTGGGGGATAATTTAAGGCTACGGTTACACGTGTCGCTTCAGAATGACTAAATATTTCAGTGTGAGGCACGGGTATATTAAATGACAGGTTTAAATTGACAAAAATTGGATTTTGCTCATGTAGCTACTGGATCTTCAAAGCCACACGAGGAAGTAGTCAGCCTCACACTGAGATCTGACTCCTACACATTTTGATTTTGATTCAAACACACGCATGTTGACACTTTCAGGCCAAGTGTGGACATGCAGCAGTGTGATCACTAGAACCAGAAATCCTATTAAAAGGTTGACTCAAACTGCAGTCACCATGATACACAGCATGCACCAGTGCACCATGCAGCTCAAGGAGACATGAAACAGAAATGACCAGCTGGATGCAATGTGGATTGTTGCATAACTTGTGATGATCTCTGCAGCAGCACTGCGATATGACTACTCGGGCTGTGGTACAGCGGTGTGCTTTAGTTTGTCCAACATGGAGGTCCCCTCGCAGAGCCATCCAAAGCAAACAAGACTTGTGTTCTGCTCTCTGTGGGGGTGTGGAGAAGTGTGAGGAATTAACACGCGTGTGTGTGTGTGTGTGTCTGTGTGTGGTGAAAGGACTGATGGTTGGGTCTGGAAATGCTCCTAGTTTAACACCTTTGCACGATATTGGTTGAGACTTTCTGGTTCCAGAGCTCAGCTGGGGGGGTCTGATAGATGTTTGTGTGTGGGCACCGGGGAATTGGTATGGATCAGCTTTTGGCCAGTCCTCTTCTAGTGACTGATATTGTCATGGTTTGTCCAAAAAGAACAGTGCTTTGCACTTACGGGAGACGGACTAACTGGCAGTGTCTTTTGCTCATAAAAAATAAAGAGGGGGGTAGTTTAAGTCAAATGTTCTCATGTTGTGTGTCCTCCAGGATGTTTACAGCTTCTATAAGTGACTTGTCTTTGTACCTCTGGAATATTTTATGGGTAGACAAAACAACAGGTCAAACTCTAACTTACCAAAGGTCACTCAGGATTGTAGGGACTCAAGCGGAAAGCACCAGTGTCTTTTTTAAAGCTGCTTAAGACTTGAAGATTCCAAGCAGATAAAATATACAGGCAAAAACTGCAGCCATAATTCATGAGATTGTTTGAGTTTTCTCTTACTGCATGATTTTTTTTAAAGGGTAAGTTCCCCCAAATTGTGGAACAAACTTTATGGGAAATATTAATTTATAGCTGAGAGTTAGAGAAACAACAAGATCTTTCCAGATAGTGTCCTAATTTCCGGAGAGATTCTTCTGTGTTGAATTATACCACAAAGTGACCACAAAATTAACCATCAAATATAACCACACAAATCCATAGTATACTGGACCTCAAGTATATGCATGGCTAGATACCACTCTGGGTAAATCATCTTTTGGAGATGAACCAATGCTTTAATGCTTGTTTGTGGCAAAGATTGCCCTGCTTTAAGACAGATACCAAGGAGATAGACAAGGAGACACAGGTTGGACAGTTATTAAGATCAGGAATGCCACCATGTCAACGTCATCCACTCCGCCTGGTAGGTAGGTGTGTAAGTGTGAGAAAGAGCAGGAGCGCGTTTTTGTGTGTGTGTGTGACTATGGAGACCATAGTTGTGCTAGGGGGTGTACCTCTTTGACCCATTCACATGGTTAATAAAACATTCATAGAAGCAGAGGAATGTTATGGTTTTTGTGTGAGTGTGCATGCATGTGCAGGCAAACATGCATGTGTGTGAGTGAGAGAGGGAGAATGTGAGTGTGTGTCCTTCTGTCTGTGATGTTGGGCCTCCTGCAGTGACCCCACGGAGTGCACCATTCTGTCCGCAAACAAAGGGCCGGCTGTTCCCCCCCACTTCAACCGTGGACTGCTCCAACACCGCCGACCGCTTGCCGCCGAGCTAACCAAATATTTCCCTTCCTGCACTGAATTTGTCTCAATAAATAGATTTGTGTTTTGGGGTTTTCGTTCTCCTCTGGTGCTTTGCCTTTGATAGACGACTCCTGAACACACAGGTGGCCGCGTAATCTCAGAAAATACTCCTTGTTTTTAGACCCAAGTTAAAAACCAGAAGAAAGATCCTGACTTTTCACAACTTTCACCTCATGTGACATCGTGACTTTTTTGATGGAAAAAACATCTCTCCGTGCACCAAGAGTATTATTTCATGCTTAATTGACATCTGACGGATTCATTTGAGTTCACTCCTGTCTTCACAGCCTGTGGCGAGGTACAGAGAGACACATTGTGCTTAAGATCTCTCTGACTGACTGAGTATATTCTCTGAGTGTGCCTCAAACCACTTGACAGGATGGCTGATCGGTGATTAAGGAAAATTGTGTGTGTGTGTGTGTGTGTGTGGTGTGTGTGTGTGTGTGTGTGTGTGTGTGTGTGTGTGTGTGTGTGTGTGTGTGTGTGTGTGTGTGTGTGTGTGTGTGTGTGTGTGTGTGTGTGTGTGTGTGTGTGTGTGTGTGTGTGTTTCAAACACTCGCAGGATTGATGTCCTTTCCCAGGTCTGACATAAAGCCTTTGTTCCGTGTCTCTCCGTCTCTCAATGACCATGTTATTCACCGGCAGAAACATCAACGTCCTACTATGTACCTCCCCTAATAGCTAATAGCTTATTATTTCTTGTGGTCCACATTCATCAGTTGAAGCTCCTGCCCCCATGAAACCTTGTTCTAATACCTTAAGACCTGTCAGGTATTGCTTCATCCATTCATACAACACTGTCTCCAGTTGGACTCATTTTACAGACAGTACCATGCAAGCAGCTCTGTGCTCAGAAACACTGAAGTGAGTGTGCAGTGTTTGCTGGGAATGCAGAATATTCTAGAGAGAGTGTGATTTGAGCTGAGACTGGTGGTGTTGTGTTTACTCTGACGCCCATGATATTCATTACAGGCTGCGCTGTGTGCTGCTACTTCCTGAACACGTCCCATAGGCCCGTGACCTTCACCTCCACAGGCTGCCCTTAAACCCCATTGGGCTGGAGCCTGGATGGAGGAAATTGCACTGGGAGATTGATTGGCTAAATCCTTTAATTATTCTGATTTCACAATGGGGCCCGAGTGAATGTGCCTTTGGTAGTTGACCGTGTCAAACAAAGATGGGAATGTTTGGCCTTCTTGACAGGCCGCACTGTTTAAAAAAAGGTTTCTTTACTTAATTTTAAAATGAAATTTAAGGTTTTATTTGAAGTATGGGAATTGCCACAGGTTTCATAATATTGACAGAAAACAGAGACATAACACATGGGAATGAGCCCAGTGTTTTAACTGTAAAGCAAATCAAAGAGCAATTATCTGTCACATCCTCCTCCCTTCACATTTCTTGTGTTTTTTACCTTGAGTTCTGTGATGGGAAGAATGGACGGAGTGTATTTCTTCAGTGGGATGTGATCTTTTTGCGCACGCATGCATGGCTGTTTTACCAGAATGTGATATGCCCACACACATTCAGTAAAATATCATGCTGAGATTTACATGGGGTTTGTTTCTGTTGGGCTGATTTTCACCCAATGACCTCAAGGTTCCTCAGAAAAAAAGAGCCTGTTATACCAGAACTCCAGCTTTCTAAAGAAAGCAGATATGTAATACGTGTTGGGAATATGATGGCAGGGTCTTTTCATAGCTTGATGGATCTGTCAGATTGACCCTTGCTCTAATTTGCTTCTGTCTCCATCATTTAGCGAGGCGTTGTGTGATATTTCCCAATAAATGTACCCTCCTCGCAGAGTAATAACTGCAATATCTATTTCCCATTAGTGGGGGTCCGGGCCTCCTGTTGCTCTCTGGGCTGTAATTGGACGTGACCATTGCTCGGGATGATGTCATGTTCGGGGATTTCAGGAGAAGTAAAGCCCGGTAGTGGTAAGTGACTGATTGCTAAGTTATGAAAGCAAAGACCTAAATAATCTTGTTATATTTTCAAGTCATGTTGAATCACTTTGATATATCATGATTCTGGCAGTCGTTGACACACGAGTATACATTTCATCCGTTGGGTCTAATAAGATCAATTGTCTCTAGTGGTGTTACAGGCAGTCATCCAACAGAATAAAAAAACAGTTTGAGAGACTTACAGCTATGTGCAGCACATTGTCAGCCGTAGGAAGCCTGCTGTAAGTTCAAGGCCAGAGCAGCGGTGGCCAATCTCACAGGAACGCAGATTCAATTAATGTCAGCTAAGGCTCTTTGTTGATAACTTCCTGGTTTTAAACAAAGTCAACCTTCAGGCTTCACTGCGTTATTGATTTCATTCTGGCACCAGACTAAAAGTCAGGGGGAAACTTGCTTTTTAATTAACACAGGAAACTACGGACCACCACATATTAGGGAGAATGTCAAAAACATTTAATAAAAAAGTTTCATAGGCAGAGATGTGGTGCTGTTAAATCTAATTAATCTCTATGATCAATATTGCACAATAAAAGAATGGGAAGATAAAGAAAGAAGAGATATGTAAATTATAAACTGTTGGTTTAATCTGGCGGTACATTAAATTAGTGATAAAAGTAATGTCTGCCTTACAGCTGGCTAGGGAAGACTAATTAATGATATGCCATTAAAATCTGTATTTTGTTTATAACGCTAGAACTATTTTCTTTAGTGCTGTGGATGATGTAAAGCTTCTTTGGTTAGAGGCCTCACTTACTCTTACTGTTTCAGTATATTGGCGCTGGGATAAACTTGGCAATTGTACAGTCTTATTAATAGTCAATAAAATAGGCTCGACTTGACTTCGGAGAACATGACTCAAGGCTATACATTTTTAATTTGTCTTCACTTGTTTTCTTGTCTACACTGTAGTTTCCTTATTCTACAGCAATTCCCCTATAATAGAGTGTGTGTGTGTGGTTGTGCATGCGTGCATTTCTGTGTGTGTGTGTGTGTGTGTGTGTGCATACAAAGACATAAATGTCAATGATAGATTGCCTCTGGACGAAGCTCAAGTTCTAGTTTGTGAACAGGAAATGCTAAAAGGGTTATGATAACTGATACGTCTGCTGGTGTGACTGCTACTGAGTTGTAGAGCGCCTCAACATGTAGTGCAGCAGATTGTGTAGAATCAGACATTGGCTGCTCATGTTTTGGACGCGGTTAAACAGTGGCAAATTTCGCATAACCTTATATTTACTGCTTAACGGAGCCTCCATCACTTCATGATTGATGGTCCCAGTCCACCTTATCAGAGCCTTTGCATGTAAAATCTAAATATTATTTATGAATGGTTTCGGATGTTGCAGACACAAGCTGTTAACATTCAGTCTCCATGTAAACTGAAACCTCAGTCCTGGTTCAGAGTCTTTCTGATTCACAAGGCATTTTCTTCTGAAATGAATGGACTTCCCCTCCTGACACGGTGGGAGCAGCAGGGGAGTGGTGTCAGATGTTACATCGCATGCGTATATTAGTGTTGGGGTGTGTGTTTGCAATGCACTCGTGAAAGGCCATCGCCATGGACCATGAGGTCTTCACATTATGTCTGTTGTTTAACCTTTCATACCATTACAACAATCCTCTCATTCAACTAAAAATAATAAAAGAAAGTAGCAGTCCATAGACCTTGAGGCCCTACTATGACATTTTTTATGCTTGAGATGCCTGAACACACACTCCGCCTCCTGTTCCCCTCTATCTGATGCACCTCAGACATGAGGTAGACACAGATGAGAGATTTGAATGGGAGACGTCTGAGTTCATGCTTGGCAACTTAATGGGTCTGGAGGAAGAACGATATTTTGTTCAGCAAGTCATTAGTGATCCAAATGGAAGGGGAAACAAGCTAATTTGTTGAAATTGAAACACTGTGAATTTGTATGTTTTTACCTTCTGGATGCAATGACTACAACTGGATGCCCTCACTATTTTTACCTTGAAAAAGTCAGTTAATATCCATGAAATCATCGTTTCATGAGCATGTGTGTGTGCCAGCAGCAGCTATGGTCCCACCAACACATCCTTTCTAATAGAGTTGTGCGGTCATATTAGGGAGATAAAGCTGTTACGGGAGTGCAGATTGGGTCATGACAGAGTCAGGGGTGAGACATGTGGCACACACCAGAGTATGTCTGCTCACACCCAGACGTCTGCTGTGCCACACAGAGCTGATTGTTCCACAGCCATGGGCCCTTTCATTCAGGACGGAGCCCTTCTCCGGTCCATCCCCGGCCCAGAGAGGACTCCCTGCTCCTGGGGTGACTAATGCTGAATGACAGGCAGACACTGATCAAAGCTGCTCCTGGAAGCCCTCCTGTCACAGTCGGGAGGGGGCAGAGAGGAGACGATAAGTGGAGAGACAAGAGCAGTATGCTGGGTCTGGTCCTGGGCCAAATATCAGGGATCAGACAGCATGGCTGGACTTTATTAGCCTCATCACAGACAATACACTCTCCACAGTGGACCTCCACCGTTGCCAGATTATCTCATCGCTCTTTATAGCCCGGTGGCCCAGAGCCACACCACGCTGGAGCTCTGGAGCCATGAGGTGAAGAGATGCCTGTTAAATGGATGCTTAGTCTGGCCCTTACGCTTTTGTCTGCCATCATCTTCTCACTTTGCTCATGCCTCAGAAACATGCCTCTCCAGAGTATGTGACATAGTCAGCCAAGTCCTATCCAACCTAAGATTTCAGTTTCATGCTCAATAAAATATCGATGTTAAAGAACAGAAAACCACAGATCCAACTTGAAATGGAGATTCCCATGGAGGTTGTTATTTAGGTTTGATGTGCATTGAGTGGAGCAGCAGTGAAAAGCTTTCACAAAATGTGAACCATGATTGAGTGAAGCTAGAGGAAAAGTTTGTGCTTTTGCATTCATGTCTGTGTTCATCTTGGTTTACTTAGTGCATACCCTGCAAAGTCAAAGCTAACCTCTGAGCAGCAGATGAAGTAATCTACTGTTTGATATTGGCTTTAAAACATGTTGATGTTTGTAATGTTTGTAAATAAAGTAAAGAACTGGGAGCGTACCCATCTCCCATGCATGTTAACCATTCTGATTCGAGCCAAGGATAACACTTTGTCTGGACAGCTACTCTGAGCTAGTCTCTATCAGTGCACTTGGTAAGAAGTGCAAGGAAAAGTTGTAAAGTCTTCCTTTTTCACATGGGAAACACACTTGCAGCCTTTCATTAATCTGCGGGTCATCACATTTCTGGCCAAATACCTTTCTGAAAATGTCTGTTTAAAAAGATAAAGTGGGATTTGCTATGAACTCTGAAATCTTTGTCTGAACTACTCCTCACCTCTGCTGAACACACAAGAAATGTCTCGGCTGTAAGATGGAAATCAATGGTTGTATGCAGTCAGTGGGACGGGAATGGGATAGGAGAAAATCGCTCCAGGGGGTTTATTATCTTAATCAGAACGTTTTATCTTGATTTGACACTGCTTTGATGCCTGTCTGTTGTTTCCACTACAAGAGGTTAAGGTATAGGAAGTGCTTTGTGACCTCTGTGTTGTGCGCCTGAAGGCAGCGTGACACTGAGCAGGACCGGAGCTGCGGCTCAGAGCCAGTGATTGGTCGTAGGAGCTTTCCCCCCAGAAAGCCCTTGATGTGATGGATGAATGAAGGGCACAGAGCAGCACTTTGGGCCGATTGTGTTTCTCTTCAGTCAACGCATTGCCAATACAAACCTGGACAGGCAAATACAAACATGAGAAAGGCCAATAAGTCACTCTCCCTCTCACAAGAACAGACTGTGGTCACCAGCAGTTGCACATAGCCTGTTCCGCTGTGGCGGGACACACTTCCCTCGACAAACTCATAAATGTTTTTTACACATCAATATTGTTAATGTACTACTTAAGTGACTTACACCATTAGTAACGATCAGTGGCATCGTAAATGTGGCCATTTAGCATTCTTCCAAACCTCACATTTGCAGCATTAGGGATCAAAGTGGATCCATTAAAAGTATAAACAGGAAATAAAACTTTAATCTACTTACATGTGTGAAATTGTGTCTGGGAATACCCTTGACCTTGTGCCCCTCCTCCTGGTTTGCTTCAGGCACAGAAAGTAAAAACAATCTAATATTCTGCTTTGCGTCCCTCATCCTATCTCAATATATCATTAGGACAGTTTGTGTTTATGTTATTATTTCATTTTTTTATGGAGCTGGAGGAATAGTTTGATGTTCAAGTATAACATTTGATCTGGAGATCTTCAAACGTGTTCCCATAAATCCTGAGATGCAAATCATAGACCCGGAGGATTGCTGTGGTGCCTTGAGGTCTGAGTGCAGTTTTGATGGGGTGAAATTCAAAAGAATAATCATGGTTTTGGGGAATGAATACTGAAACCGTAGCCAGGCAGGATCCTCTCTGAAGTGCTTCCGTATGCCTCCTGAGTCAAGAGGCCTATGATTCCATTGTTCAGCGGGTGCAGTATGTGTTCTGAATTCATATCGTTCCTATTATTATCCGACCAAATCCACCTCATTAAGTCAGCCTCTGCTTGTTCCACTGAATTGTTTCAGTGAAGCTCAAAAGCGGCTTGTTTTATTTCAAGCTCCATCCACAACAATAAAACACTGTTACTGTGGCCCCCAGGCCCGCTCCCAAAATAGCACAGTAAGTGTCGGCTTTAATACAGGAGATCAGCGTGAGCGTCTTTGAAAATAGATCCCGTCCGCTGCTCTGCAGTTTGTCTGACCACAACAACCAGCTTTAACAGAATGTGTGGGCTGATCCATATGGGTCCAAATGTGTTCAGGACATGTATGCTGACTCCAAATGCCTGTCTGGTTATGATATATTCTGCATTTGCAAAAAGTATTTATTCTCACTTGTACTTGTGTAGCAATGCAGATATAGTTTTATATTTTTTTCCCAGGTTTTGAAACAGCAATAACTTCAGCAAAGTGTTTTTAAAAGTAGACTAATCCTGGGACTAAGACTAAGTTAGTTCCCTTGCACTGTTGTGGAGGCACATATCTCACAGTTATCTCAAAGCCAAAGCAAATAAACACTGGTTTATGCAAACTCAACAATCACAGTTGAATGAAACTAAAAAGTTATGTTTTGCCTATAAAACCAAAAAGACGGTACTAAACTATAGTTTAAAAAATAGGTATTCTGAGATATTATAAATTGGATCAGATGTATTTTTACCTCGCTCATACTGCTTTTGGTCAGCTTTGTGTACTACAAATAAACATTTGGTGAAAAAAATCATTATTTACGGTTGGTTAGAGAAAGAGTTTGGTGACGGGCCAGAGGACTGGGGTCCAGTCCCTCTCATGTCCTTTCTTGTATAAACCCACATGGCACATGACCAGCTGTTTGACAGCCCCAAAGGAAGTCTTCTGATTGTTTTTGGACATTGTAGCATCAGTAAATGTGTCTTTTGCTGTCAGTTTGGCCGCAGCCACATCTCAAGCAGCTTTCAGCCTCTGAAGTACTATTGTAAATAATCATATGCTGTGTGATGAGCACCAGAATGTCTTTCTTCTGAAACCTGGCTGCTGCGCAACGCCTCGGAGGAAGGAAGTAAACTTTTTTTTTCGGACTGTGAGACTTTAAGGAAGATGACAGCTGACAGATGCATCGCTCTTGGTGGCCACTGGTGCTGTTTGAGGACTTGGATTGGATCAGAGGCTGATTCTCATCAACCACTTGTCATTGCCTCCTTCACAGAACACAGCTGAGCCACGTCCAGAGGCTGTGCGGCATGTTATTTAGACTCAAGCAAACAAGAAACTGTGTCATTCATTTTCACTCTCCCACATCTTTTATCTTCTGCTTGAGAACTCTTGTCTTTTGATAAAGGCTTGCAGGGTGGGCGGGTCATCTGAACTACGCGAGTTCCCATGGGAATGGTTGATTTGTCCACTGCTCCAGAAAGGTTTATTTTCTTGCTTTACCGCAGCAAGGCTCTCACACGACATGACCCACAGTTAATTTGGATTCCTGAAACCCCAAAGCCAGAACTTTATTCTTTCTTTGTGTTTTATGTTCTTTTTCTCTTCAGTGGAGCTGCTACTGAGTGGCGGAGCTTTATCAATCTTGCTTGCCTGCTGGGGAGATAAAAAACCTGCATTGCTCGGTCTAATGAGTCCAGCTTGCTGATTTATTCCATAGCAAAATCCAAGTCCTACATTTCTCTCTCCAAGTCTTTAATTCTCCTCCTCTTTGGGGAGGTTAGAAGCACAGGGAGGAGTAGATAAAGTCGTTATTTCTTTGAGTTTTCTCTCAAACACACACTTACATTGGACTCTAGCACCAGCTGGCAGCCTCGCACTGTGGAAGAAGAGGGCTTTGTGATGGAGAGCGGCCTGCTGGGCCTCCTCTAAACACACCCACGGTGCTTCATAGGAGAGGAGCTGGGAAAGGAGAGGCCTGAGAGAACACAGAGGCCTCAAAACCGCAGCCAGTGACCCGGCCCGCTGCTAACACTTTACATTATCGCCCTGACACCGTTACAATACACAAGGGAAGGAAAGATCCAAGTCACAGGCATGGGCTCTCCAAAGTAGGACCTACTGTAAAAACGGAGAGTTCAAAATGTTAAAGCAGGGGCCTGCTGGAGAAAGTTCTGTAAATAGTTTGTGTCATGATCGGGAAAGAAGGGAGAAAAAGAAATAGAGCAGGGATTTGACGTTTGACAGACTTCTATATAACATGTGGGGCACCTCCACATCTAAAAGCAAAGCCAAATAAACGGACTGTTGGTGCCAAATGTACAACAGATTTAAAAAAAAAAAAGGCTTCATGCATTATTCAAAGATAAAAGAGCACATACCATGTCCTTGTAGAAGGAAAAATAAACTCACTGCAGGAGGAGGCCTGAGTGCAGCGGAGAAAGGCCTGTCAGTTGCCTTGATTGTGTGTGTGTGTGCATGTGTGTGTATTTGTGTATGTGTGTGTGTTTGTTCAAAGACAGCAGAAGATTGATGAGGCTGTCGTCTTTGGTGGTATTGTGGTAGCATGGTAACTGGGTAATAGTATAATGGACTAGAGATTTTGACTGTGATGTAATAGCTGTCAGATGTGACACAGCCAACAGGTGTGTCTTGCCTCACCAAATATACTTTCTTTTTAAATTGGCCAATTTCACTTAACAGCTTTGTGGATAGCAGTCTGTAAAACCTGAAATTACACCTTTTATCATAAACTTTAAGTTGTGTGATGATTTTATTTAAATAATGTATTAGTTGTACCCAGACACAACATGATCACCTTATAATATTGATACGGCTAACATGTTAGCAAACAATTAACATATAATCAGACTTTTAGTAACATCAGCATTCATTTGGGGTTGTGTTTCTGACCAACTTGAACATTTAGGCTGAAAAAACTGTCTTTGTTTACAACCAACTCCTGAGATAATTGCTCTTTAGCTGGTAAATGCTTCACTATTATAAAGCTGTCTGTTTGGTGCTGGGCAGGTAGCGTTCAGTGTTTTCTTTTGTTTGTGCAGCTTTAAGATTTGACTCAAGCAGGCAGGTATGTGTGCAACTCATTACAAAGATCAATTGTTTCAGTAAGGGTTTTTGTACTTCATGGTATAAATGTTGTTGACTAGTGACCGTTCAACAATGCCAAAAACGAAATTCTGAGGAAAACATCCCGTGGAAATGAGTGAAATGAGTTTAGTTGTCAGGGACCATGTACAAAAAGAACATACATCTCAAAGAGATAAGATGCTTTGTACCAGATTATAGCAGTTTGCTCATTTCCATCTGCAGTCCCTCTGCAAATTGGACATAGAAAGCTAATTTAAAGATATTCAAAATGTCAGGTATTGCAAATGAATTTGTCTGTAAGAATTCATTTGATATCTTGAATCATCCAATCTATTTGATGAGACAGAACCTATATGTTACATGCATCTGAATCACAGGTGAGAAAAATGTTGCTTTGTGGAGCTTCACGTGACGGACAAGATATTTCCATGAAACAGTTCATCCTGCCACCCGAGATCAGCCAGTGTGCTTTCTGGATGTGTGACATTATGGAAAGTATTAGTGCTGAGATGCTGGGCTTCAGCTTCAATAGGTTTCACTCCAGAATTTGTTCGTTATGGGCAGAGGATGCCAATCTTTCTGTTTATCTAAAACCCCAGGTTTGGAATGAAAATCACCAAATTGCTACCCTCATCATTGTCTCCCGCCCTGCGAGGTCAGAAGCTGTTGTGTTCCACTGCCTCTGGTGCTTTCCATACACTCTTTAAAGCCAACTTTTCTGTGATGTTTAATCAAATTGCAAAGGCTTTTTTTCCTTTCTCTCGTTAAACAGGGTTCCTCGTTTAAGTTTCCAGCCTGTGTTCTCTCTGGGGTCTTTACCTGGTAAACAGGAGATCTAAATCAGTGGAAAATGTACCTCACAGTGTTGGACAGCACTGCTCCCCTTTGCCCAGCAAAGATATAAAACATTACAACCAAATCAGCTGGGTCCACGGACTGAAGAACAATAATAACATTGGGAATAAAACATGACGGTAATGTACAGACACTGATTCACCACGGTACATTGAAAAAGCTGCAGTATGAGCTGAGAAATCTATGTTTATGTGTCTGGTTGAATTCTCATTCAGAGTGTCATTGAAACTCGGAGCAGCCACGCTCCTACGCTCCAGTTTTTTGATGTCTTAATAACCCCAATGAATCCAAACAACCTGCCGACTTCCTGCACGGTTTTATCTCTGTCCAAGAGAAGCAGAAATTAGCATGCCTCACTCTCTGCATGTATGCATGTCACTGTCTATTAGCATGTAGGAGCGCAGGTGACGTGCGACTGCAGGAAAAGCCTGCAGAGGAAAGCCCTGGTGAGGTGTTTTCTAACAGAATCGCCCTCTAAATGCTGCTACATCGTTAGAGTTTCCAGCCACTTAAGACAAACACTGTTATTTTAATACACTCAGAGAGACAGACAGACAGACACACACACACACACACACACACACACACACACACACACACACACACACACACACACACACACACACACACACACACATACACACACACACACACACACACACACACACACACACACACACACACAGCTACCTGCTAAGTCACATAACAGCCTGCAGAGTATAAAAGCGCCAAACCATACAAACCTGTTTGATGAAAACAAGGTATTAAATCCCTACACTCATATCCTAGCTCACCATAGAAAAGTGTCTACGCAGACTGTTCAATCATTTGCGTTCTAACATAGCTTGGTGAAAGTAGTGTGCTAAAAGAATAGCGTGAGACAAAAAAAAAAGAGTGAATAAAAGCCTTCTTATGTGTTTTACAGCTCTGTTATAAGGTCACAGGCGCAGAGTAGTCACGGCTCGGTAACAGTTGCATGGCCACGGTTGATTTCAGGACTCTGATTGATGCTCTCCTGTAATGATCCCTATGTCCCATGCTGTGAGGTTCACTAATTGTTAAATAGACTGAAATATGGGTTTGTACTTTAGCAGCAGCATGACGGGCTTTCGACCCACGGCCATCTGTTAGTTTAAGGAAATATGAGACTTTCCTGGGATTGTTGGCATCAAAGCATCTGGTAAATGTCTGCAAATATCGCAAAGGCTCCTACACTTAAATGAATGTGTAAGAATTTGATGTCTACTTTTATGATTCCCGCTAAAATGACTTTCTAGCCTCCCTGCTGGTACTTTAACAATCAGAAATCTGAGCCTAAACGTGCTATTAAAGACATTTGACTGATCATGCATGTGGTGGAAGATGATGATCTTATCAAAGTATTTTCATCTGTCAGCTCATGGCTTCCTTGATGTGTGGGAACATGTCAGAAAGTTAGGGTAAGGTCACACTAATGCACCCACACAATCATGGCCTCCTACACACCCACCCAAAAAATCATAAAATACACATATTTTGTACACAAGATTTGACTCATAGGATGATTAATGACCGTTCATACAGTCTTTAAATAATAAATGAGGCTTTAAATAAGAATTAATTATCTCCGCTGTTCTTGCACACATGCACCTAAATGGCAATTTGCATCCGTAATGCCTCATGTGAGAATGAAGATATTTAGCTGTCAACAAATCCCCGGGGATTGGAGAAGCTTTTGTGTTCCCCCGCTTGTGGTCTCACTTCTCAACATCAGAAATTAATTTAAAAAATGCTGCTCTCTTGCACAGATTTGCATGCAAACGACACATGTTTTGCAATTGTACTCTACATGCAAATCTGCACTGCTCTATTCACGCTTCTCTTGGACATTTACTCAACAGAACGGCATGCATCCACACACAGTTTTGATACAATCTCACGAAAAACACACACACATCACAATAGCAGCCTGCGCTTCTAGATAAACACATCTCTATCCTCACCAGTCTCTGGCACGGTCCTGCTGCCCTCTCTTTGTGCTCCAAACAACATCTTCCCTTCCTTAAAGAATGCCTCTGATGGGCCTCTTTGACATGCATTGTTTGTGCAAGAGAATTTAGACCCTCAGCCCCTGGCCTTGGCCCTCATCTGCAATCCAACCATAGGCAGGGCTGCCACTGTGACTAATGCCCTATAGACCTGCCTCTCTGAGTGTGTGTGTGCATACATGTTTGTGTGTGTCAGAGAAAGAGAGAAAGTGTGACTAATGCCTGCAGAATGGTATTTATACATTAGGGGGCCATTAGTAGTTTAGGCTCCTGGGTGGAACAGCAGGGAGGGAGACAGGCATTGTCGTGGCCCCCGTCACCCCTATCATAGCCGGCCACTGCCGCCGTTCCCGCAGAACACACAGCCATTTTGAGGATGTTGGAGAAACAAACAACAGCTGCCAGTTCAATGGAACATGCTACAGAAACATGCTACTTTGCATTCAAATCAGAAGCTAGATGTTGTGTTTTTATTTTGACTGATCATACAGTATGTCAGGTTGCATGTGCTCCCGGAATAATTACTGTTGATAGTATACCGGTATATTTTCACATCTATGTCATGCTCATATATCACCAAAACTAAGACTAAACTTCCTTTACCACTGCTATAATCCTTTTTGGGAAATCACTGCGCGGTCTCTAGGTGCATGTTGGCCTAATTTGCATTTCAGTCGGTTGTTGAGGTTATAACCATTACCCTTTTTGATACAGATCATATGCCTACAAAGTCTGTTGTACCAAAAAAACAAGTTGAGGCTGATATTAATCTAGGAGGCCCTTAGATGATGGTTGCTATCATCATGAAAAAGACAAAAAAAAGTTATATATACTTCATATGATTGTATGAAAGTGTTTTTGTGTATGAGATATGCCATAATTATGGCTGTGGATATACTGTACAGACAACTACAAATATAGTATAGGCATACACATAAGTGCAATGTATTTTCTCGTTGTGATTTGTTGTGATGTTTGGTGGATTTGTTATTGAGATAGCAGCTTTGGAGACTTAAAGGGGACCTATCATGCAAAATGCACTTTTGTACGTCTTTTATACATGAATATGTGTCCCCGGTGTTCCAGGGAACTCACCAAGTGTCAGAAAACACAACCCTCTCTATTTTCCTTCATACCCAAATCTCTAAAAAAGGGGCTGCAACGGATCTGATAAAAACTGATCCAGATTTGAACACTGTCCTGACGTCAGGACAGTGGCGCTACGGCTATTGGGCCAACTCCACCAATCAGGAGGAGACAGCCACGGCCATTGCCGTTCGAAAGCGCTGGAGACACTGTAGTACATATGCCAGGCCAGTAGATGGTGCTGTTCTCACATAATCGGCCCTTGCAAAAACAGAGCTAAAAAATGTCAAATTGAGCAAAATGAGGCATGGCTAAAATGCATGATCTGTTTGGTATTTTGAAGAAAAAAAAAGTATAAATATTCCTTATATAGGTA
Organism: Trematomus bernacchii; assembly: GCF_902827165.1. NCBI lineage: Eukaryota > Metazoa > Chordata > Actinopteri > Perciformes > Nototheniidae > Trematomus > Trematomus bernacchii. The sequence goes on along the minus strand of NW_022987828.1, from coordinate 6,854,402 downwards.
TGGTCCTATACTATATTATTCAAATATAGCATGATAGGTCCACTTTAAGGTTACTTGCTGCAAGGGAGTGGTTGGGTGTAAGCTATTGATGAGGCTGACATTTTGCTAGCGACCAAAACTCCCTAAACCTAGCAGGCATGTGCGTGAGGGCCTTGGATCAGAAAAGGCATGTTCACTTTTCCAATGTTCCATGCTCTAACTGGGCGTGACACAGTGCCCAGCTTTGTTGGTCATGGCAGAAAACAGCATGGGCAACGTGGTTCTGCCACAGCTCACAGACCATGTTGACATTGTTTAAAGACTTGCGTTAAAGTAAAAAGTGCCATCGCTTAGCATTGGCATAGCTCTGTGTCTGTGTGAAAAACTGTAAACAATGTGCTTGAGATAGTGTCTCGATATTTATATATTGTATAACCTATGACAATCACGCCTATACTTAAAATTAGAACCCCAAGTTTCCACCTTGAATATTCCTATATTTTTGCAAGGCTGTGGCCTATAGTACATGAAGGGAATAATATTAAAAAATCCATTAAACAAAGCACACTTCTTACTGCATACCATTCATCTTCAAGGAACTAACTATACAGTTTATATTTTAGATTCTGCTACCGGGGTCACCTCAGTACCGCTAACTGACGTATAACCTCTGCTGTGGATGTGGTGAGTATTTTTCTGGCCTATAGTATTCAATGTGTATTTAAATGTGTATATATATATATATATATATATATATACATACACATTATGTCACAATAGTGTTATTATTATTATTGTTATTAATAACATTTATATAATGATGAATTTCAACATTTGCCTAATTAATCATTTTATATATGCCCAATGCAGCAGGATTTTAGAAGATAAATTCACTTATTTCACAATTTATTTATTCAAATTGTACATTTTTGTTGTATGCGCCATTCAAGACCATCAATCAACGCTTATATATATTTTACACAAACACATTCACCGTGGTTACACACTAACATTCTAGAACCAATCTTTAAGACAGACTTGCTCTAGAGAATCTTCTCAGACCAGATCTGGTTAACAGTCCTGCTAACAGCATTTTACTGTCCGTCTAAGACTTTTTAAACTGCAATACAAGTTTATCAATGTTTCCTCCACGTCCCGGTTGGGAACAGGTTTGTTTTTTACGTGGGCTGCCCCCTTTTTTGCCATTTTAATACTGTTAATGTGAAATGTACCTTATTTTAACTTCATAGTGAGATACTATTAATATACTAGTAATAAACTGAACAGTTTCCATCAATTATTATTTTGTTTATTCTTCTACAGAAACCCACAACTGTTGATTCAACTTAAAATGTGGTGTCACATGATCCCCGGCAAGAACGCAAGTTTCAGTTATGTAAAACACTTTTACCACAGCTTTGAAAGTAAAAGTTACACCTTGACAAATTTCTCTCTGAGAGGTTTGAGCTAGATTTACAATAAACGCCTCAGACTTAATACTAAAACCTGCTGAATCACCTCAAACTAGAGAATTATTGAATCTTTATAAAGATCCATCTAAATTATTTATGATTTCTTCTGAGCATGCGATTATTTTTTGTGTTGCCATCCAGTGACTACAGAGTGGTTTATATCTGCAATTGTATCTCCAGTTAAATGTTCTAAAAGTGTAAGTCTTTGTTCCCAGATCAAAAGAGTCAACAAAGTCAAAGAAGCACAGGCATCGGGAAAAGGTACATATATTTAACCCAAATTACAGCTCTCAACATGAACCAGTTTATTTCTTTGCATGATATAACTAGAATATTTGCCGAAATACGTTGTGCCTCACTATCTTCCGGAGAGCCAAGGCCGAAAGTAAGTTCCTCTCAAAACGATGAGCTCACAAAAAATCTTAAAGAGGAGAAAACACTACTGGAGAAAATCGATGTGCTTATTGAGGCTCGTCCTAAAAAGAGGACTCCCAGACAGCAGAACCTCAAGTGTCTTGGGCTCCCAAATCCAGCACAGCTCTGCTATATGAACTCGTGCCTGCAGAGCCTTCTGACTCTGGATGGATTTGATCAAACAATCAGCTCTTATTTTAACGTACCCTGAACACCACATTTCTAATGATGAAGTCCTTAATCCTGTTTCAACCTTCTCCAGATAATTTATGGCCATCAAACGGTCTCACCTCTCTGGGGATGCCTGCCATCAAATGTGCCTCCTTCGCGATTTCAAGGAGGCAATTTGGCGTCCAGAGTTTCAAGATCTTGAGCAGAAAGTGAGTTTTTCCGTTTTGAGGTTTGTTGTTTAATCACTGACTGTTAGTTTCCCTTCTAACTCTGTATGCTTGTGTGTGTGTTAATCTGCAGGATGTCCATGAGTTCTTGACATCAGTGCTGGAGCAGATAATATGTTTGAGCCAGGATCTTAAGGTGAAGGCTGCAAGCATGGGCACAATCTACAGCTGTCCAGTGGAGAATAACATGGTGTTTAAATGGTTAACACCAGGACCTGCAAGGGGTATGCAGTTAAACACACAATTCACGTGTCCAGTGGCATGTCAAATCTGAATGCAGCTGTATCATAACTAAATTGTCCTTTTAATATGTAGGTGCGGTGCAGGATCCACCAGAGTGGAGGAATACACATGATGCCTGGAGGCGGAAACGTTGAGCAACTGCTCAGGGATTACATGATGGTAAGAAACACCTCTACTCATTGATATACATACAGCAATTCTATCCTAGCACCACTGTTTGTGTCAGTATTTGTACGATTATGTCATTCTTTCCTGTAATGCATGTAAATCAATACAAACTAACGTGTTTTGGTCTTGTGTCTTGTAGGAGAAAGAGCTAGAATATAACTGCTTGTTCGGTTGCACCCAATCAAGCCAGCGCTCATAGTTTCTGACCATGCCAAAGTACGTGACATCTTGATCCAAATGACCCCCTCCTGACCACAGTGATCAGTAATAGTGGAGGCTTCATTTACCCAAAGGTTTGATCTTGAAGAATTTACCCAAGAAAAACGGCCACATTCTTCTTCTGTCCACAGAGTGCTGCTGTTGCACCTGAAGCGCTTCAAGGTCACTCCGTCCTACAAGCTGGAAAAGGTCAATGACCCAGTGGACCTTCTCAGAGACCTGATAGTGTCATCCAATGAGGTGAGGAGAATAACAGACAAAAGCATCAGACTGGGGTTGGTATAAAGATATGTGAGGACTCCATCTGTACTAACTTTGATTAACTGTGTTTCTTCTTTAGACTGCTTGCTGCTACAGTTTTATAAGCACTATTAACCACATGGGCTCCTCAACTCAACGTGGTAAGACAATTTAGTTTGACTTACATTGAATAAAGACCAGGAATTTATATTTGAAAAATAACCTCTTTATATTCTGCTGCTAGTCACTGTAGAGAAACACACATTTAAATGACATGTCTTATGCTTGTGTTTTATTGAGAAAGTCAGACACAAACATAAATCTTACCTGACTTTGACATACACTTACTCTCTGTTGTCTTGTAACAGATATGTTTTAAGAGCATGCAATTATGCTTGCTCACCTTTTAGGACACTACAACTGTGACGGGGTGGACCCAGATGTTGGACTTGAGGACCAAACTGACTCCTGGTTCACTTATGATGACTCAAGGGTTAGAGAAACCAGCGGTGACTATGTGTGTGACCGGCGGAAAGAAACTGCCTACACCCTGTCCTACAGAAGACAGGTAAGAGATAAACACTGCAAGGTGCATTGAGGTTAAACAAAAACAGTGGTTATTTAAAATCTAGATTTAAGAGATTGAGGAATTCACTAACCCTGTTTTATTGTTTATATCTTTTTTCAGGACTAGACAGTGGCCCTTTGGAAACCCATAGGGGACAGCAACCTGAACTACACATTACATATTGTGTCAGGCTTTCCTACCATTACTTATTTTTGCCGTACTTTGTATTTCCATATTACCATATGTGCCCAAACTGTAAAAATGAAATGTTTTCACATTGTGGAAAATGTGTTGCTGTTTGTATAATTCTTACTATGAGCTATCAAACCTTCATTTAGTTACAGGCAGTGATGGAATAGTATTCAGATTCTTTACTTGAGTAAAAGTACTGATATCACACACTGTAAAAATACTCAATTTCAAGTAAAAGTACTGCATCAAGAATGGCACTTAAGTAAAAGTATTTAGGTACGATAAGGAAAATGTACTTAAAGTATTAAGAGTAAAAGTCCTTTTTTAAAGGACAAAGGCACTTAAGTAAATGTACTTAGTTACTTTCCATCACTGGTTACAGGTCCTTTGCATGTTGTCTGAACTCAAGTAATAAATAAAGCACTGTAAACAGACCAGGTTTTGGACAGTAGTCATGTGTGAAAATGTTCATCACAATCAGTAAAAAAAAAAGCTCCCTGTTTACATAGTGGAACAGTTCTGACTTCTCTACAGGGTGCATCCTGATCGATTATACATGTTTTCTACACATCAAGATGAAGAAAGAGAGGACATGACAAGAACAATAATTGAATCTAGGGAGAGCAAGTGCTGGATTTGATTATTTACAATTAAAATAAATCAGCTTCATAACTCTGTTGCAAATCTTGCCCGTATGTTAGTCAGGTGTCTAAACCTAACTATCATCATTAAGTAGTCAGTGAAGGAAAATACTACCTTTCAGTGGAGGAAAGGCCATTTATTCAGAAAATATCACTCTCTTCCAGGAGTGCATCCAGATAAGTTGTTTGTATAACACAGAGGAAGTCAGGGAGTCCCTAATGGAGCCCACTCGTGGTACATGAAGGGAAAAGCTGTACACACATAGATAACAAATGACATGCATGAAAAATGTGGAATGACAGTGTGCAATTACAGCCTCAAGAGGAAAACAATATATATAAACACATACATTGATAATAATTTGATCTATGATTTACCATATAAAAAGAATCATAAGCCTTGTGACATGAAGCTCTTTTTCACCAAGTAGTGTTACCTATCATTGTCCACACTGGCTCCAATGTTGACATTTGGTCAAACAATTTGGGAAAGACATGAGAGGATGTCTCAGAACATAAATGTTCACAGGTTTGGGTATTTTTGCGTAATGCACAGTGAGGTATAGCACACCAAGGCCTTTACTGGTGGGCAGTGTTAAAGGACCTGTGTGTGTGTATGTATGTGTGAGACATGCAGTAACGAAAGGTGTAAAAATACCAAATGGCTCCAAGATAAACCCTCTCTCCCACGGTCTGACATTTACAGAGGGCTGGAGCGTGGGAGTGTGTGAGGGGGTTGCCCTGTGAGTGTGTTTCCGTGCATGCTGTGTGTGTATGTGTGTGTATGAGGTTTCCCTCCACCTAAGAGAAAAGCTCCATTGATGTAAACTGGGGCTCCTGTCCGTCTGACAAGTGTGGACCAGGGTCAGAAGGAAACTCTGGGATTTTCCACAGGTATTCGGTTGTGCGATTGTGTGTGTGTGTGTTTGCATGTTTCCCATGTTTGCATAATGTATGACGTTTTGAAGTATGTGATTCATGCGTAATTGAGAGGGGAAATCTGTTTTCTTGCCGCAGAGCTCAAGGAGGGGGACGGAGGCCTCTCAGTAGGCCCCATGTTGGCTGAGGATGTCTCGGAGTATTTATGAATTATAGAGAGTTGTTGTACATAGACTGATCTGAGGCCCCTTAAACAGCTTTCTAAAGGATCATTGAAAAACGTACAACAATTGCAGCTTCTTAAAGATTAGTTGATGCTATTTGTTTGTGAAGAAGACACTTACCTCTAACAAAAGTCTCAAAGAAGAAGGTAATTAGGCTTCTTAGCTCCATCTACTGGTATCCCCACCAACTGTTTATTATTCCGTGGCTTTAACTATTCATGCATGTAAAGTATGTCAGTGTTAAAAATGTTGTACAGAAAAATGTAATATGCAATGTTTTCAAATTCAAATCCTTATCTAAATACACTTAATAGTTTACTCTGTGTTGCGATTTAATTAGAAATGTGGACACATAACCAGTGACAGATATTGGACAAATGTTATAGTCACTCTTTATGGTGCAATACATTTAGCTATTTAATGTGTCATTAACCTTTTGTTTGATGATTGATTAAATAGAGTGCATACATTTTGATCTCTGAATTTGTATACAATTGCAATTGTGGACGATTTACAAAGGGTTCCCATCAGCAACATTACTTCTGCAGATTGGTACTGTACTACATTTTGACTATGAGAACATGTGCATGGGGCTCGAGTTTGTAAAAAGCAGACACCTTGACAAATCTGAGCTGTTCTTTCTTCAAACTGCCCATGACATTTTCTTATCCAACACAAACAGCCCTTAACCATCAGCCTTGGCTTCAGCGCTGCCACCCTTTCCAGCAGGCCCCCGCCAGCAACCTGTCAGGTCAATAAAATATGACCTTTGGCAGTGTACATCTGATAAAGTTCCTCACTTTACGTGGTGACAGCCTGTATTGGAGTAATTTACCAGGCTTCAATAAAGGAGCACTCAGCTCGTTTGCCTCCTCTGGCTCAGTGGTTTGTGACAGGCGGGCAAGTGGAGGAGCAGCCCAGTCACTGACCCGCCATGCTTGATGTTCATCACAATGACACTGACCTACTTAACTGCCATCTCTTGGATGTCAAAGAAATCACTGCCTGACATTTAAAGAAAAGCTTGGTCAATATTAGTCAGGCATGACAAATAATAACCTGCACTTCTACTGATAAGAGCGACTACCGGCTAAATAAAAGAGAAAAGAGAAGAATGACTCTTCAGTGGGTAGCACTCGTGTGTTTCCTGCATCTGATTGGTGTTGTCTTTCAGAAGGTAGGTTCATTTTTTACGAAGTGTGCTCACAGCATACACGCCTAAGTAGAGGCCATCAAGGATAACGTCTCAACTTGAATCAGACACAGATTGATGGTGGTGAGGCGAAGAAGGCTTCTCCGCCGCGTACTTAGTAGGAGGCGAATGTGGGAGGCAGTGACCCGGAGCAAAGGTCTCATCAGCGCCTGTCCCCGTCTGAGGCCCCTCTGCCTGTCAAAGTCACATTTTAATCGCAAACATAATTTGAATTCACACTAATGAATACAAATGACTCCCAGGACTCCACAAGCTGAGAGCAATACATTATTATCGCTGCTAACAATCGCATTTCTGAAGCCCTTTTTCAATTAGCCGCCCCTGTGGAGATGATCATGGAGGGCCGCTCAAATGAAGATAAACGACGCCCCTCGCAATGGCGTGCGTCTGCTCCTCTGATTTAATAGCTTTCTAATTCAGGAACATCTTCGACGTGACGAGGCGTGAGGCTTTTGTTTCTGTCTCCAACCAGAGCCTGATGAGAAAGTCACGTAATTGAAAGCAGGTGTTAATCAACCTTGCTCTGATATGGCGCGTGATTTAGGAGGGAGTTTGACAAAGAGAAGATCGTCCTTGCCACTCAGTGACACAGACTATTCAGTTCACAAAGAGAGCCTTTTGCTGCACTCTGCACTTTGTCTAGTGCCGTCTAATAACCATTGATTAAAATATCCACATCACGTGATCAACTGTTTTTTTTTTTTTATTTGAACTGCCACCTTCAAGAGAAGAATAATTAAATAAGCACATGAGCATCTCATTCACCCTCTATTTAGCAGATTTAACAGCACATCATGCTAAACCAAGGATTATGCCCATTGAAAGGTGCTCATTTACTCTGGCTGCTTTGAGTGGCCAATTTATAATTGTAGCAAATTACAGTCCTGGAAAAAGGCCTTTCCTCCATCCTGTCGATGGGCTCCAGAGCACAGAACCAAACCAAACACCGAAAATATAACACTGTACAACTTCTCCAGGCTCTGAAAAGTATACTTAATGTATATGTTGCTATATGCTTCTGATGTAGCTTTGTGATTAAGACCAATCAATGGCAGGCTGACATCTTATTTTAAACAAAAGGCTCCGCAACTGTATGCATCCTTTTGCTGCATCCTAAAATTATCAGGACCTATAGTGTAGACCACAGTCAGTGAGACATTTTACATTCAGTGTGTGCATCTCACAATGATGACCGATTTGTGCGTTGTTTAGCAACCATTGCAAACTAAAACATATAACTAAGAATGTACATCTTAATGGGATATTTCCTGCTCTTTTGTGCAGTGTGTGTTAGGAACGGACAACTCTTTGAATATTAATTCTAGTATTAATAATACCACAAATAATAAATAAATTGGCTGCCACATCATGCTCTAATAACATAAACTCTATTCTCAGTGCATGCATGCAGAAAACATTGTCAGGGGAAATTAATGACACAACAAATCTTTCTTTCATTTACCATTAAAACCTGTCTCATGTTTTACATGCTCCTGGTAACTCAATTTAACTGGAAATGTTAACAGTAGATGCTTAATATTGGGTGGAAATGCAAATGTATGTAAAAGTGACCTTTTATTATTGCATTTGGACCTCCCGTGCATGATATTTATCTGTTTCATTTATATAATTAACATTGGCATTGGCATAAAAAACACATATATTAGCTTGTTTATAATGTCTGTACTGTGTGTTGTGAAGGGATTCTTCTTGTGTTTTATGTTTGAACCAGATGGACAATAGAGTAAATGACACAAATTCACACGTCACAAGTCACAAGTCTCGGAAAATGTAATCCTTTTCAAGAAGCACCACTGAATGTAATTCTAGACCCCACTTACAGTTCACCATACAAAACCCAATAGTGAGCCCAGCTAACCCTTACATAACTGATTTAAGATAATTATAAGTGAACATACAAGAGAGGACCATAATCATAATTGGCTTCCTTTGACAAGTCTGTGGTTTTTGAAAGTCTGGAAAGCCACAAAAGTGACATTCTGCTCAGAGAGGGATGAATGGCTCTCTGTGTCTCTGTCAGTGGGCTGTCATCACAGAGGAGCCTGTGGGGTCAACTTACAAAGGACACAACAACTCAGGAAAACACATTAATGCTCATTTATTTTGCTACCTCAAACTCAATCAAAAACCACACTTTGGAATGTAAAGACAATTCCCTTCCTAGAAACTAGTTTCTGTAATGTAACACAATAAGCATCTGGGGAAACTTTAGGAAGTGATTCAGGCTCACTGTATTGGTTTACTCTCAGGGCTGTTAGAGCGTTGCTTTCAGCAACAGCAGGCAGTGGTTTTCAGCCAAAAAGCTATGAAAAACGACTGCACGGCAATAACATTAGTAAAAGGAAATCAATTTAACAATTTAAATCAGTTATGGCAGGATACGTTAAGTAAACATTTTAATCCAGTGGATAACCTTAAAAATGCATTATCACAAAGCAAAAAACAAGGGTGTTTTTCTGAACTCATGGCAACTTTTAAACATTTCACATTACCATAACAAAATGTTACAATTATAATATAACATATAAGTTAATACACGAAAAATGTCAAAAAAACACATGTTTATGTAAATGTATCACATATGAAATACAGTTTCAGTTTTAGGTACTGTTTTATGTATTATATTTTAAATCATCCTTTTTGAGGAAGTTGATTTGAATACACATTTATTACAAATTGTGTTATTAATGTGTGAAATGTTTCCAACAAAAGATCTGCTTTTCTGTGTGAGGGATAATTAACTCAACATTTCTCAACCACACTGCATGGGGCCATCTCAGTGCACCCATTAACGCTGTCTAAACTCTGACAGTTTTCTTTTATTAGCTCGAGTTTAGTTGTGCAGGCTTATCAGAAATCATGAGCTGGAGTTCTTCTGGAGTGTGTTTTTCTGACAATCTCAATGGTCTATGACGGGGCCCGTTTTGCAAGCATCCTGCAGGGTAATCATTCTCAACCCTCTTGAGCTTACCTGCTGTGGGAGGGTCATACTTAACCTCTTTAAACCTTAAAGACCTCTCAGGGAGGGGAGTCATTATGACAAATGTTTAGTGTGCACCCAGGCCTTGTGTTAACCCACAGATATCTTTTTCTTAAAATATATTCAAGATCCCAACGTCTTTATAATGACGGGCAGAAAAACAGGAAAACGTGCAAAGGAGGCTTGGCACGATGTGGATTTTCCCATTTAGTCTAATGTTTTAGCCATAAAATGTTTGGGTGATAATATTTCACTCTGGGTAAGCAGGCTGCAGCTTCAACGAGGCAGAGAAACAAGCAGATACTTAATATATGAATGTGTCTTACTGTGTGTAAATAAATGTATGTAACTTAGAAACAAGATGGAGATTAAGCAAAACACTACTGACAAGGGATTTGATTAATCATTCACACAAAACACAAGTCAGACTTTCAGTTGCTTGTTAGATGTTCAAGGTGAAATCTGACAGCGAAGGAGGATGGGACCAAGATTAGGAGGGGACGATGGGTAGGGGTGTGTGTGTGTGTGTGTGTGTGTGTGTGGGTTTGGGTTTGCGGCTGCACATCATTTGAGTGCTATTTTTAATCAGCACATGCACAGAGAAAAAAAAACAGGCTTGTGTTAACCTGTGAGCCCAGCAGAGAGCAAGAGGATTTACTGAGAGCATTTGAGCTCTTTTCTACACCTTCCTCAGGACTTTAAATCACTTTCTCGCCCTCAACGGCTTTCTGTTAATGACTTTCCCGCCAACTTTTTTCCCATCTCTCTACATGCTTCTGGTTGCTACATTGTAAGACTCTGAATATATTTCACCCTGATCCTTGTTGAAATTCCTCTAATGCAGCCATTATCCACTCAACAGATTTTCACCTCACTTTTCAATATCTCCTTTAAGTCAGCCCATAATTCTTCCTTTGTCTTATGGTTGGAAATTCAAAGCCCAGTTTTTTTATTAAATAATATAACTGCAAATAGGAATGGGCCGTGACTAACCGAGTTGCTGTCGTTCCTGCCATAACTTACAGCAATAACAAGGTCTGAGTTTGGGAGCAAGGAGAAAAAGGAGGGAGGACGGGGGGTGACTGGGGGTTTGCTTATGAGGGGGGTGGATGTAGAGATAGTGCCCAAGGGCAGTGGGAGTAGAGAGTAAATCTGCTCCATGGCTTTCCCCAGCATCAGGTTTATATGTGTGCGAAGCGTGCAGTGTGTTTCCAGGGGTTTCCATGCTGTCACAAAGACCCCTGTGAGACCAGCTTATTTACCCTGCAGTAAAACCCGAGAGGGAGTATACCCTGCAGTAAAAGTGGAGAGGGGGCTCAGTGGAATTAGATTTAGTGCCGCCTCCGGCTCTCTGTTCTGTGTGTGCCGTCAGGGAAAGCTCACTCTTGTTCCGTTGTTCAACTTGAGTTATGTCGTGCTCAGAGTAAGACGTGTTGAATAACATGCAAACATGTTTCAGAATAGTTTTTAATTAAAGAGAGAGAGAGAGGTATTACATTGTTCTCAGTTATTGGTTACATAGTGGCTGGTACAGTGACAATATATTAATTTAGCATAAATAAGCAGTTGTGCAATTAAGGGTTATTATACATTTCACAATGCTATTGCATAAGCACTTGATTGACTGTACAAGATGCATTTTCACAGATGAATGCAAAATGTGCTTGTTTGTTTTTTTCAAGAATAATTACTTTCCAAGATCTGAAGGAGAAAACATATCCACAGGATCTCAAAGAGAACATGAACTTGCACATAACAGAGCGTTACCTACCTATCGCTGGTAAACCAACCCACCAGCGCTGATGAAAGGATGCTGCATACACAGACAGAGGCTGATGGCTCTGCGTAGCCATCCTCATGGCAAAGGTACAGTACTACATGTTTCTTACCAACATGCTCCAGTTTGGAAGATGTTTTCAGGTAAGAGGTCGACATTCAGAACTCTCCTCCTCGTGGAGAGTATTGCTTTGTTACATTCCACATTTTGATCATGTTCAAGTCATTCATCCAAACTCCAGGCTCAGACTTCTCTACTTTAAGAGTCTACATGCAATAAGAGAGCTGTTGTGTCCGTGTGTCCCTGTGTGTGTGTGTGTGTGTGTGTGTGTGTGTGTGTGTGTGTGTGTGTGTGTGTGTGTGTGTGTGTGTGTGTGTGTGTGTGTGTGTGTGTGTGTGTGTGTGGTGTGTGTGTGTGTGTGTGTGTGTGTGTGTGTGTGTGTGTGTGTGTGTGTGTGTGTGTGTGTGTGTGTGTGTGTGTGTGTTAGCAGCTTAAGGAACAAAGTTTACAAGCAGTTACATCCAAAGGTTGAGGTTCAAACCAGCAGCTATAAATCAATTCGATCTGTGACTGGGAGATGCAGCTCTGTTGCTTTGTACACATATACATCTGAAGTTGCTAAATGAAAAGTTTCTAAACCTCATAATATATTTTTTTGCATTTTCTTGGCTGGATTTGTATTAAAATAGCTATGGAATACAGATAGAGGATGTTGTCACGTAACAAATTACACCTGAAAGCCCAGCAACTAACTATTTAAATCAGTTTTGTACATTTTTAGAAAAATCTGAATATTTAGTGTTTATGTCTCATCCAAATTTTTGTAAAAGAGTCAATTGAAAATTCATGAATTTATTCAAAGATTTGTTATGTTGAATCATTCTTTATCTGTATCAGGATGTGCAAGTTGTGATTATGTGTAGTAAGACTTTACTGTGATAGTGTTTTGTATAAAATGGGCCCACAAACAAAGACAGATTGAGAGGCGGTGTGCAAACTTCACATTGTTTCTAACTTACAATTAAACTAAAGGGTGAGATGTAATCCTCCTCTGGTTTGGATCAACCAAACATTCACCTCAGACCTCAAACAGACTGAAAGCTGCACATTCAATCTAACCACCCCCGGGTGCTCTCAAATCCGTTTCCTGCTCTCCATCCCCGACCGCTTGTGACAAGTGGCTCGAGGTCAATGTGGAGCAAGCGGTGTGAGTCATTCCAAGGCACTTGATTCTTTACATTTCCGTAGATGATGAACTGACAAATCAATAGTGTTCTTTTGCTAATGCCCTTTTCTCCAGGGTACGAATGCACTTAATGAAATGATAACTCAATGCTTAATCAAATGCTACTCAAGGTTTCAAACAGATACTCCCTTTGGTATGATGATCTTATGTTCATTTGTGCACTTCGATGACATTACTGCCAGATAAAAGTTGTGAATATTCTAAGGTTTTCTAAATTCCATGCATTATAAGCGTTAAAAATAAATGCAATTCGCAAAAAAAAGGACATGGAGAAAAAGTAAATGAGATTCATTCAGAAAGTGATGCAAAAAGAAGCTAAAGAAAGAAGGCAAATCACTAAGCCTGAAAAGGCAAAACAACCTCAGTGACTAAATTAAATGAATATAATCACAGCACCGAGAGAACAAAAAACGTTAAAGTTGAAGTCATTGGAACTAAACATTCGGCCTCCTCAACACAAAGTATCAAAACAGGAGTACGCATTCTTATTATAGCTAACCAAACTAACTTGATAGACTGCACGTGTTACTCATACGCAGTCTGTGCTTTACAGGTGGGTGAACCGGAGGTGGAAACATTCAAACTAATTTGTGGTCTCGGGGACTTTCCGGTTGCCATTGGTTGCCGTGAAGCTGTAAAATGCCCTGTAAAACCTCCAACCAGACTTTGTAGCAGAAGAAGTACTGGTCCTGAAACGAGAGACAAAGGGAAGGTCTCGCTTTAGAAACTGTCTTTTTTTTTTTTAAAAGCTTGATCTTTGAACTTTAACCTTTTTGTTGGTACTAACCTTGGTTTGAATCATCCCATGGCGCTGGAGTCTCATCTCTTTTACGACATCGCTCACGTTGATCTGAAGACAGAGACAGAGGGTTGTGAGTGGCGTAACCACAGCATGTGTGTGTGAACTAGTCTATTGCTTTAGTTGATTTCTAATTTCTATAATAAGTTCAAACGACCAAGCTCTGTGAGGCTAAGGCTAAACGAAGTGTCATTATTAAGTAGGATGTTTGGTCATAACCAAAGGGTTTGACAAATGAAAAGATTTTTGTGACTAGACAAAAAAAAGGAGGGATCAAAGTTAGTATAATTCAAGATGTGATCCAAAATTCATGACTATCCATACAATAGTCAAACAAATGACAGGTTTAATGAGAAAACTCGAATGGGCACTTGGAAAAAGGTCAGAGGATACGCAAAGTTGGTAGGATCCATCCTATACAAAATGTTGTGGCAATCCATCTGATTGCTGTTAATATTTAATTTTATTATTTTAGTCTGGACCAAAGTCATGAACTGAGCCTACCATATTGCCACTAGCATGTGTACAAATAAACTGTAATTAGTTAACCTAACAAAAGGGCTTTCACTCACAGGCAGGTCGTTCTCAATGAGGCTGAGGATAACGTCAGTGCAGATCAGAACTCCTGTGCGTCCGATGCCGGCGCTGCAGTGCACAGTGACCGGTCCCTTCTGGTGCACCGCCCTCATGTAGCGGATGAAACGGACCAGCTGCTCAGAGCTTTTCGGCACTCCGTGGTCAGGCCAGTGTGTGAACTTCAAGTGACGGACAAAATGTGTCTCCCCGGTCTGGAAGAACAAAAATACTTACAAAATTGTTTCCCTTCAAGCTGAATTTTACATTTAAAGTGGACCTATCATGCTATATTTGAATAATATAGTGTAGGACCATACCTATATAAGGCATATTTATACTTTTTTTCCTTCAAAATACCAAACAGATCATGCATTTTAGCCATGCCTCATTTCGCTCAATTTGCACTTTTTTAGCTCTGTTTTTGCAAGGGCTGATTCTGTGAGAACAGCACCACCTACAGGCCTGGCATATGTACTACAGCGTCTCCAGCGCTTTTGAACGGCAATGGCCGTGGCGCCACTGTTCAAATCTGGATCAGTTTTTATCAGATCCGTTGCAGCCCCTTTTTTAGAGATTTGGGTATGGAGGAAATAGAGAGGGTTGTGTTTTCTGACACTTGGTGAGTTCCCTGGAACACCGGGGACACATATTCATGTATAAAAGACGTACAAAAGTGCATTTTGCATGATAGGTCCCCTTTAAGTATAAACCATAATATTAGACAGGCATGCAGGTTTCCCTCACAAAACATTTACCTCTGTCTCCACCATGCGGATGATCTTGATGTGGAAGTGCTCCAGGTACTGTTGGTTGTCCAGGTGAAGCTGGTACCTGCCTGTGTCCAGAGGCATGGAAAGCTTCTCTGGACAGTACTTGTGACATTTGATCCGTCCCCGTTCTACTTCCTGGGTCATCATGGCGATGACGTCAGACTTGTTTTCCCAGATCATCTGCCAGAAAGCTGGCACTGTGGTAGGCAGAGGGCCCTGGCAGGAGATGTAGAAGAGCTCTTCTTCGCCAACTTTCATGCGGATGTAGCTGGCGTTGATGTAGTCCTGCTTGTCTCCAATGGCAACACGGGTTTCGTCATCTATGTAGAGAAAGAGAAAGTCAAAAATATCCTGAACTGTCTGTGTGCTGTTTGTGAGCATGAATCGCTATATCAATTCATAATTCAAATACACTAATTAGACCTCCAGCAGCATCTCCCCACAAACGTAACAACAACATTAGGAATGTTTTCTTGATCTTGAACTAATCCATCCATTTCTCGGTCGCAAACAACAAACACTGCTACCTTGTTCTTGACATCTTCGTGGATTCATCTTCTTATTATAGACACATGCATCTCCAAACATTCGGTCTACCTACAGTACGCTGTAAAATGTATTATCTCTTACACACGGCATCTATTGCACGTCTGTCCGTCCTGGGAGAGGGATCCCTCCTCTGTTGCTCTCCCTGAGGTTTCTCCCATGTTCCCCTTTAAACTGTGGGTTTTTTCTCCGGAAGTTTTTCCTTGTACGATGTGAGGGTCTAAGGACAGAGGGTGTCGTTTTCTCATACTGATATTCTGCACAAACTGTGCTGTTGTATTTGCTGTAAAGTGTCCTTACTGTAAGGTAATTATTACAGTATATGTACAGCACTTTGACTCGACCAAAAATCGTTTTAAAAATGTGCTATATAAATAAAACTTGATTTGATTTGATTTGATTTGTTGTTTAGCCAAAAGCACGCAATATAAGTCTACAGTAAATAAAGCCAAGTAAACAGCTCTGGGGTCTGGAGTTGAGTGCAACAAACCAGCGCTGTGAAGAAGTTTTTTGGTGATGAGAGGGGTGATAGAACGAAGGCAGTTAGGAATATTTTCTGCGTTGGTCCACCACCTCCTGCTTGTCAGATCAAAAAAACCACAGACTGGAGACCAAATCAGCTAGTTAAAGGCTACAAGTAAATTATTAGATTGGTAAATAGTTGGTATTTCTTTGGACAAACATCAGTTATAACAGGCTGCAAGCAACAAGGCCTTTTTTGTAAGCTATACTGTGGTATTCCTCTGGGTCTCTTTATCCTTTTCATCCCGCTCATTCATTTAAACTCTGAACCTTTCACCTTAAAACACTAAGGGATAGGGAAGTGAACACTTCTTTATGTGTTTGGTGCATTTGAGCATGTGTTGGTTTTGCAGCTTTTTCACAGACATTCACTTTTTCTTGTCTTTGGGGGAATTTTGCCTTTCATTCTGTCCCTCTGTATTTACACCCTGAAATTCATATTAATAAAACAGCTTGGAATTTTATGTTTCACGATGCAGCTTCATTTATTAAAAATATAAATCTCAGATAATTACAAGGTTGCCAAGGAATGGCATCATCTTCATCATCACATACTTGGCTGACTCCGAGGAGATTATAAGTGCGGCTCCAGTGAATTATTGATACTTACGCGGGAAATGATTTGTTGCACAGCCAAGTGTTGTAAACAAACATCTACCCTGCCTTCATTAAAGACTGTACAATCAGCTTAAACTGAGTAGTGAAGAAAAGTGCTAACAAACAGGCTCTCCTATAAATGCAAAGCCTGCGAGTATCTAGCTTTTACAAGTTCAGCTCAACAATAAAAAACTCCAACAGGGGGACATAAAATGAAGCGCAGGGGATTGAACAAATGGATAAAGGGAAAGTGTAGGTTCTACCAGCAGAAAGTACAAGTTAACAGAAGCCGTTTTTCAAACTTACAGGGTAGGATGTCTCTGTAGCGGTTCTTATCTCTGTTCTCAGGAGCTTTTCCAACCAGACAGTTGTCAGAAGGCTTCAGATGCTCCAGAGTCTGAAATGAGCAACGTTAAGAAAGCGTTAAAACTCTGAATAGTGCTGCTGGATCATAGTATGTCTGGCAATACAAATAGCTTAAAACTGCAATGTTTTGATAATGAGTGTCTATGTGTGTCTGCACATTTAGATTTAGCTAATTTTCTCAAAGTGCAGTTCACATTTTAAAGTCCTGCTTGTATAGTTCTTATGGCAAGATCCATTAGGGAAAAGGTTAAATGGCACATTAACTAGGCAGCGTGTTATTATACCCGTAACATTTTACAACTTTGAATTACACAGATTGGTAAATACATTGTACATTAACTATATTGTCTATAACATCTTACACACCATGAACTCTTTGACCAGTTCCTGCTGGTCCAGTTGATGCTGCAGAATATGGATGAGGGATTTGACTCTGCAGCCTGAATACTGACTGGTCCTCGAGGGGCTAATGAGAGCTAAACTGGCTAGTTCGTCCTCTGAGACTATGGGTGGGCCTGAGGAAACAAAACAAGACAAAAAGAAGAAAAGAGTTGCTGATAACACAGATACAAATGTTGACTGGGACCATCATCACAGGAGTAGAGGAATATACACCTGTTTGGGGTGTGGTTTCTCGACACGTTTCGTCAAACACATCATCATCTTCCTCTTCGCTGCTCCAGCCGTCTGACTGTTTTTTCCGGATGTCTTTGCAGGACCGGTCCAAAAGTTTGGTCACAATTTGTTTCCTGGGGGAGTCAGGGGGCAGGGGTGAGACCAGACCATTTTTACTCTTCGGTAGGAGGGGATGAAATCATGCAAGGCTGAGCTTCTTTTCCCTGCGTCTTTTCCACCTAAAATACAGTATAGACAAAAGGCTAAAATATCTTTATACTTCTGCCATACTTCTTGTGGTGAGGCTACAGGGAATAGTACTATACACTTCCTAACTGTTACTCTAGTTGTCTATTTCTTTTGGTATTCTTTGTTTGGGGTTCACTGCCCATAAGGAGCAGCATTTATCCCAGGGGGCTGGTTTATTTATTGCTCTCTGTTGCCTCCCTGTGGTTAACACTGGAACTCTAGGAGAACAAAACCAAAGAAGCAGCAGGGGGAGGAGGAGGAGGGTGAAGAAATAAGTAGACAAAAAAAGGAATGTACTACCTGTCAGAAGCTCCATGCAACATGTCAGTGACATTGAGGGGTGGGCAGCAGGCTTGATGAGAAGGGCTGTTGTTACAGCTCTCCTGCTCCACAGACAAGCAGCCAGAGGAGGGAACAGACAGGAGGAGTAAGATGTTAGTAGTAGATGTTAGTAAAGAGGTGGCTTTTTTTAAGGTTAAAATAACTTGACATCATTATAGCTGCACTATAGTTATTGTACTTATGCATGTTACCGGTATAATTGTAATGTCATCAGTTACGATGGTCAGTCTGCGTTGTGGAGGAGGCGATGAGGCAACGAAAACACCAGCTTCATTGACCAAAGGGTCTGATGTGGCCTCTGGAACAACACAAATTACTTTTAAATTGCAAGTCGAACGCCAATTATACAATTGAGTGAACGCATTTAAAAGACACAGCATTTGCATTAAGTCAGAAACTTGTTTTCATCTAATTTGATTAAACCAGATCAAAACATTACATTTCTATATGATTGAATCTTAGCGCAGTGAAGTAAGATTAGTAGCACCTGCTCTTTTTTCTAGTACTATTATCAATCTAAAAATCCACTATAAAGGGAAAAGTAGTTGTACCAGACGGGCACTCCACTGGTTTTTTCAGCATGATGTCAGGAGAGGAACAGCTGCCATGGCTGGGGACAGGAGCCGGTTGCTCGGCTAAAACAGCTTCCTTAGCAGACATGCTGGGCGGTGTCAGGGACTCGCAGTAGGTCAGAGGCCTGTCTCTGCAGATTGTGAGCTGTACAGAGCCTTCAGCTTTACGCAGAATATCCACCACCTTACTGTGGCTGAGCCCGGACACAATCACACCGTTCACCTAGAACACAAATTGTGAAGAAATGTTTTTGTTTTTCCACTACAGGGGTAATACAACAGTCAAGGTGTATGATAGGCTGTTACCTCTAAAAGGATATCTCCCACTCTCAGACGACCATCCTGCTCAGCGACTCCACCAGAGCAGTTTTCTCTCACTCTGAGCATGCTGCCATTGGTTCCCCCGATCAAAGCAAAGCCAAGGCCTCCTCCTTCTGGTTTTTTTAACTCCACCTGCATGATGCAATTCTAAAAGGAACCAGTGGAGTAAAGGAGAAGAAAGAATCAGTAACTTTCTTCCATCGTATTTTCAGAAGCATTTTCCGCAGAAAAATGCCATGCTTTTAGATGACTCAGGTGTAACACATGCCTCACACACACACACACACACACACACACACACACACACACACACCACACACACACACACACACACACACACACACACACACACACACACACCACACACACACACACACACACACACACACACACACACACACACACACACACACACACACACACACACACACACACACACACACACACACACACACACACACACACACACACACACACAGACAGTGACCCCCCCAGCAGAGAATGCATTCACAGATTGACAGACAGTAGACTCATGTTACAGTGTGTGTTTCAACACACACTTCAAAAAGAGGAGTAAAAGAGTGGACAAAAGTGAAAAGTTTCGACATAAAGAACAAGCTTTTAGAAAAATAAAAATAATATGTTAACAAACTTACACCATGTTCCTGTGCAATAGATTGACATCTGTAATTTCCAGAAGATCTAGACACAGGTTCGGCTGAAAAAAATAAAACAAATGTAATCAATGAATCAGCCTACAAACAACCCTATATATTATCTTAACAATAATGGATACAGGTAATACCGATCAACAATTAAAAGCTATGTAAATTATAAATATTGTAACAAAGTATTTTGGGCCCTGAGCCAACACTGGAACTTCCCCTCTGTACCAATTTCCATTCATGCGACCGTTTTCAGCCAATGAAATATCTATCACAGACACACATAATAAAAAGCAACACACACCAACCTCCCACCTCTTCGGCCATTTTGGAAGAGAGGTGTTGATGGGTGCGTCTCCTCTATGACAGGTGAACAAGGCTGGTCTTTTCAGACTGACCCTCTGCACTGTCCCTTACCACTGCATGCACCGTCACCAGGCAACTGAGCTACCTTCCCTGTAGACCACTGTCTGTATGGTACTGTGTGTGTGTGTGTGTGTGTGTGTGTGTGTGTGTGTGTGTGTGTGTGTGTGTGTGTGTGTGTGTGTGTGTGTGTGTGTGTGTGTGTGTGTGTGTGTGTGTGTGTGTGTGTGTGTGTGTGTGTGTGTGTGTGTGTGTGTGTGTGTGTGTTGGCTGCAGTCCTGCTGTCCAATACCCCAGTGGAGGGCCTGAGGCTTGCTAATTATTAATCCTGCTGTGAGAGCCAGGATCTGTCTGTCAGCATTCGGATCAGACACACACACACACAGCTGCAAAGTGAACTATCTTTCAGCACCGAGCTCCAGCTTCACACAGACAAAGGAGCAACAAGCAAAAGAGTGAAAGGGAACCAATTATTGTGATGATAGAACATGCGAGATATCGGAGGAGAAAAAAACTCACCATCTTCGGAAGGAGACTCTTTCTCTGGAGAGACGGGCTCTTCGGAACGAGCTAAGAACTTCTTGTCCTTTTTCCAGTCAAACAGACCTACAGAAGAAAACCCCATATATGAACATATAGAAAGCCAGCAGCACATACAAGGAAACCGCAAATTATAACATTTCCTGAACTCACAACACTGTCTGGTAATGATTGAACCTAAATTATCATTGTTCAGTTGAGCACAAACATATCTGGTTTCTAGGCAATCCATCAGAGCATATAACAACCAAAATATCTTGTTTATGTGCTCCTGGGTTAACTCAAGCAGGTGTCCCCTTCCCATAAATCCTTCAGAAGCCCTTACCGTTCCACTTAGCCTTGGGGTTCAAGGGCTGGTCTTCTCTGTAAAACACACAAACAGTAGAGTCATTCAAGGAAGTCAAAACAAACCCACTTCAGGGTCTCTCTAGCCTGTTAAGGATGCATACCTGATGATTTTAAGCTTGACTTTACGAGGGGCGATCTCACAGGCTTTGACTGCGTCCTCCAGGGTCATTCCCAGGGTGCACCTGCCACAGATATAGAGGATCTTGTCATTGGGTTGGACGTTGCCCTCCTCGCTGGCTGGGGAGCCTGGCACCACCTGCAGACAGTAGATGCCCTGCCATTTGCTGCCGATGCCTCCTGTCAGCTTTATACCTGGAGAAGGCACACATACATTCAGTACATACAATCAATTAATACTGTGTCATTAAAATGTGTCAAATGACATACCCAGCTGTCCTGAGGGGGTCTTGTAGATAACTACATCAGGCAGGCTGTCGCAGGACGGCGGGGCCCCCAGGTTGGTCACAGCTCTCCCCACAGTCATGCCCAGTCTTCTCGGAGTTGACCTGAGAATTGTCATGGCAACATCATCTGCCACACTGGTTACATCGTGTCTGTTTACCTGGAAAACATATGAAAAGTTGTCATCTGTGTCATCTTTTTTTTTACTTGCAGAAATGTACGGATGTGTGTGTGTGTTTGCGCGTACTGTGATGAGCCTGTCTCCCGCCCGGAGTCGTCCATCTGACTTTGCTGGGTTGTCCAGTATTTCCTGGATGTAGTAGCAGTTGTCCAGCTTGCTTCGAGTGATGGTGAACCCAAAGCTTCCATTCCTCGACTTGGTCAGAACCACTGACAGCTCAAACTCTTTAACAAAGCACTGACAGGCAAAACAAAAATCAATATATCTGTTTAATAGCTATACATTTTCTCTAAGACATAATATTTAACACTTGTTGTTTAAGCTTTAACTTTAACTCAACCACATATTTCTCACCATAACATGTGCTGTACAATTATTATGCAGAGAAGAGAGTGCAAGATGAATAACTATGATACAAACAAGGTGAAACATATTTTATATGGTCTTTTCTTACAGTTAATCATATTGCAACATATAGCTATTTGTCTAGCATTGATTAAAGGTGGGGTAGGTAATTTTGGAGAAACCGGCTCGAGATCGCTAGAATTTGAAAATACACAGCCGGAAAAAATCTGCCACTTCCTTACAGAGCCCCTCCTCCAACACACACGAACGCACACATGACCAATGAGGGCACGAGATAAGTTTGTGCACAGATGGAAGGCTGACAGGCAGGTAGGCCATCCAGTTATTTTAGCCGGGCCGGCTAAAATGATTGGTCGTGCTTTTTACAGTATTACGGCTTCCACAGATGACATTTTTTTATGGATTTTTTGTCAAAGCACTTAAGATATTCATTGCTATCGGGATGTTAAGAGCATTCCATGGAATATAACAAAAAGTGTATCTCGAGCCGGTTTCTCAAACTTACCTACCCCACCTTTAAGCAGACAAGTGACATGTATGATTAACATTGACTTTTTCTATACATGTGGAAATATATAGAAATAGCTTAAAATCCTGTATTAATATTAACAGTAGATGTCTTGTTTGTTTATCATGGTTATATAGTTACTTAACAATTCAAATGTTGTATGTAGAACACATTGAGAATGTTCTGGTTGATATTAGAAATGTTTTATCCTAAATTAACACTGAGGATCTTTGTTTATTATTTGTTTGAAGCCAAATAACAAGCACATATTAATTACTGGTTCATTACGCCATGCCTAAACCTATCATTCACCAAACGTTTTGGAATCCTTTTTAAATGGTTGTCATTTAGGAAAAGTAAGCCAAGAAAACAAAACCTCCCAAACGTACCTTTCTCCGACTCTCTGCCTCCTCTTCCTCACTCTCCTCGTAATCGTAATCCTTGTATTCCCTCTCTCTCTTCTCGGGCTCTTCCCTCTGCTGTGTGTGGCTCTGGGCGGGCAGCGGTGTCGGGGCAGGTGGGCTGGCACAGGGAGGAACAGAGGGGCCGACCTGCGCTGTGATGGGGGTCGAGGGTGCAGGCGGCGGCTGGGGTGGGGACCCCAGAGGCCGACTGTTCTTGCCGACGGCTTTGTAGTGACTTGAAAGCAGACCCTGCTGGATCGGGTGGTGCTTGGCTTTCGGTGGCTGTGTGGTGAGAGGTGGGGATGGGTGGGCCAGGGAGAGAGTGGTCGGGGTGTCAGACGAGAGGCTGAGGCGCGAGACGGTGGTCGTGGGCAGGTTAGGAGCGAGGGTGGGATTGTGAGAGCTGAAACTAGAAGTCCTGTCGGAGGTTCGAGGGTGGAGGTCTTTGACGTTGGATGATGGAGTCTGAGTGGACACATTGGAGGGGGGGCTGCGAGGGTTCTCCATTGTGGAGCTGATGGTCAGGTACTCTTCATCTGCCATGATAGTCAGTCCATTTCCCATCAGGCAGTAGGTCACACTGCCATCAGCATCCTCTCTGACTCCACTGCAGATAAACAGACAGTAGATAGAATAACTTTAAAACAAAGTTTCTTCTCTAAAGCTGTTTAAAACGTTAATCTTCTAAAATGTATCAAATGTATATGTATGACATATAGTATTTCTTGTTAGCTTTTGAAGTTGATTGCTGTTGATGGCTGTTATTCACGCATTTCAGGCTTCACTGTGTAAAAACTGTGTTTTTTTTCTGTTGTACCCTGCTTTTTCAAATTCTAACAAAAGAAGCTGAACCTAATCAAATGTCGAAAATGTATCAGGACTTACGTTCAATAAGTTTGTCCAAATTGATTCAAATATTCTGGTAAATTTGATTATTTAGATCATCCTTCTAAGGAGTTTGATACGTTTACATACACATTTAGATTTTGCTGATGTTAAAGCAGTTCCCATATCAAATCCTGTTTCAGAAATGGCTAGATGTGGCTACATCTGATACATTACCTTGCATATACATATTTCGATCCAGACTTAGGGCAGACATCCATAAGCATCACAGTTGAGCCTTTTGTCGTTGCAACCTCCACTTCTTCTTTCTCATCTCTTTCCTTGTTCTGCTTCCTTGCTTCTACTTCCTGTTGTTCCTCTGGTTTCCCAGTGGTTGGTTGCACCTCTGGTTGAGCTGGAGGAGAGCCACAGATGGGTGAGGCGGGTGAGGCAGGCGATAATGGGGAGGCAGGTGAGGCAGGTGAGACTGGTGACGGAGGTGATATAGGGGAGGTGGGTGACGGGGGTGAGCGAGGACGAGACGGAGGAGTCTGGTGTGCCTGCACTTTACCATCCAGACTCTCCTGGGTCTCTGGGAGTGCTGGAGCTGCAGGAGGATCTGGGGTTTCCTCTGCTGTGTCTGTCAGATCCTCCTCAGGGGTGGGGGCCTGCTTCTGGGCAGATATTATAGAATCATATTGAAATCTGAGGAGCTGGCTGTAGTCGTCTCCTAGTCGGATGTCCAGAGACTGAGATCGAACCTCACGGAAGTAAGCAGGACTCTACAGAGACAGGTAAGACAGTTTATCAGTATACCGGGTCTAAATTGGGAGTTTTTTTCTTTATGTATATGTGTAGGTGTGGGTGAGCTCACCAGTGTGTTGTCATCCAAATCGAACAATACTCCAGGACCTGGTCGGCAGATTAGTAGATGAACTTCAGATGGAGCTCCACGTAGCAGGAACAAAACCCTCTGAAAATTAAAAAAGAAGTGTGTAGGAAGTTAAGATACATCTTTTGAGTGACTCAAAGTGTGCAATTTTTAAGGTAACATGGCAAAATGCACCAGTGTTATTTCCATTGTAACTCCTTGGCAGTACACAAAATACTAAGACACAACCAGCTTGCTATTTTGGTTGGTATCAGATTAAAGGATTAGTGGACCAATGACGTGTCTGAGATCTTAAAGAGCAGGGTCAATAGTGCTGTTCTTACGCTCATTAGTGTCGGTAGTCAACACGTTATAAATTCTATTCTTAATTTTTTACATCCCAAAAACCTATAACACAATAAAACAACTTGCAACAAACAATCTCTATTTATGAATATGGGTATAGATTTTTAATTCAATGGTATAAATATGTAAGGATTACAAATAATGTTAAATACCGCAAACCCTTTATCTTATTATTTTATTTTATCTTGTTCATTTACTGTATTGATTTGGCTCTATCTGTCACCCTGATCTGATTCAATCCTCATACTCTTATTTATGAAGAATAATGAAGGACATTATAACCTGAAGAAATCTCTGTGCCTTATGCATGGACACATTTTTCAAATGTATATATATATATATTTATATATATGTATATGTATATATTACAGCTGTTACTGATGTTATTACCATGCACTAGTGACCATTTATTTATTTTATTGTATTTATTTACTCTCCTTTTCTTTACTTTTGCTATTGTTTGCATCACCCTCGCTGTTGTCACCCACCCATTGTTTGTACTGTTATGTAATAAAATGCTAAATCTGAATACAAATATATATTAAAAAATAAAAATACCCCAAACCCTACCTGGTAAGAGAGGTCTTTCACAGGCTCTTTGTTGACAGACAGAATGACGTCTCCAGCTTGCAGCAGGCCGCTCTCTAGCGCTGGTTGACCCGGGAACAGACGTTTGATGCGGACCACGCTGCCCCGGTCTGGCCCCGAGTGCATATGTGAGATGTTAAAGCTAAAACCGAGGCCAGACAAACTCTTCTTCAACACCACTTCATGCGTATTTTCTAGGAAAAAGAGGAGACAGAGGGGAATCTTGGAGCATTAACGTGTGTTGTGTAACCTTTAATCTGTGTTGTGGTCTGCAATTTGGTACATTGTGTAAAAAAAAACAATGTTGATTAATCCCCCCTGACACGCATATGTCCCTATGAGAATTATTTAATTTTCTCCACTGCCAAATCTGAACAAGCAAGAATCCTTTGTTTTAAACAAATTCTGCCTCACAAGGAAGGTTTTGTTGGGGATGAGAACTGTCCCTTTAACTGATCTCAGGCAGGGAACAGGCAGCTTCAAGGTTTCAGTGTAGGCTGTCTCGGGGGACTGAGGGAGCGTCAACCCTGGATGACTCTGACAGCAACCACAATGTAGCTGTCAGATGACTCACAGTCACCTCTGGGCCATGTGTGCAACGTGTGTGTGTGTGTGTGTGTGTGTGTGTGTGTGTGTGTGTGTGTGTGTGTGTGTGTGTGGTGTGTGTGTGTGTGTGTGTGTGTGTGTGTGTGTGTGTGTGTGTGTGTGTGTGTGTGTGTGTGTGTGTGTGTGTGTGTGTGTGTGTGTGTGTGTGTGTGTGTGTGTGTGTGTGCCTGACACTGTCTATCTTTTCTTATTTCCCCTCCTATGTGAGCGTATGTGCCCCTTCCTCTCGCCTCACCATCAGTCACAAAGCTGTAGTCCTTGGCTCGACCACTCAAGGTCGTTTCCATGGAGACATCCGTCCTGGAGGGCTGTGTATGTGATGAACTTTGGGCCAAAGGGGGGCAGGGTGAGTCAGGTCTGGGCTCCAAGACTATTGTGGGCTCCCTTTCCAAAAGCAGGCTCACCACCTAGAAGGAAAAGATGCACATACAAACCCTTGATATGTTCAGGAGTTAAAAGTAAAGACAACAATGTACACTAGCTAATGCAAGTTTATATTCAGGTTTGAATGGAGTCAATTTAAAACGCTTCTCTACAGTATTGTAGATAAGGTATAAAGGGTCCAACAAGTGCAACTAAATGATACACTGGTCTATTCCAAAACAACTCTTATAAGCGTTAGCTCACTCCTCTATGGTACAGTTATTTTTTATGATTAGCTCAGAGAAGTTAACTTAAACTACTTAATTAAGGTGAGGGAATTAATGTGTTCATACATGAAGGAAAACAACGTTTACTAAAGTTGAAAAATAGGAGCTGAAACATAGACTCTGGTACTGATACAACTGATTTTTCTACAGTAATTACCTAAATATATTTATCCAATCATATTATCAAAAGAGTTTTACATGTGTATTATATATATATATATATATATATATATATATATATATATATATATATATATATATATATATATATATATATATTAGTGTGTGTGTGTGTGTGTGTGTGTGTGTGTGTGTGTGTGTGTGTGTGTGTATATATACCTCCCCAGTCCTCTTCAGGCACTCGACAGCTTGGGGGTGAGTCACGCCCCTCAGGTTGGACCCATCAACCTCCAGCAGTCTGTCACCTGTCATATGCACAAACACAAATCTCATCATCATTAGCAACATCAAAACATAAACGGTCTGTGTGTGCGTGTGGTTGTTGGGCATGTCGACAAATCTTAAAATCATTCCTGCTCACTGAAGCATGAAGCAAGCAGACACAGCACAGTGGCCTCAGCGGCACACTCATGTCCATACAGGTTTTATAGCTTTCATCTTATAGGGCCCCAGTTCAATCCACAATCAGTTTAAATATTGGAGATGACGATCTCCCCCAAGTCAAAGGGTGCCATTTTGACTAAATGTAGCATATATTTCACTATGTTTACATCATTTCCTTTGATGATGATGCAAATGGATGGGAAAACATTGTGAAATAATACATTTAAAGATGACATATTGCAAATTAATGACAATGATTTTCACCACTACATCCCCCACTTAATCATAAGTTGAGTGAACATCCGGCACAAAATCAAACTGGAAGCGTACTGATCACATATCAAAATGAAATGTTTTAAGATTACCAATCTGAATGCGCCCGTCCTGCTCTGCAGCACCTCCAGACACCAGAGTCTTGATGTAAATGCCTCCATATCGCACATTGGTGTTTATTCCTCCCTTTTGGCAAAAGATAGATGTAATAATTAGTCAATGACTCAGGCCTCAAATAACCCGAGAAACATACACTGACTCAGCGTAAAGGGCTCACAGTTACTGTGCATTGCAGCTATATTTTGAAAGCAGGACTATTGTATTGGACTGCATTAGTTTTAGCTGGATGAACCTTTGTATAAAACAAATGCTGTACAATTAAAGAAAAAAACATTGACTCACAGCAACACTGATGCCAAGACTACCGTTGCTTTTCTTCAGCTCCACTACAAAGCGCTCGCCATTTCTTAAACTTATGATAGAGGGAGACCTAGAACACACATCCTGAAAAAAAAAAACGTTTGATTGAGAAATGGATACATTAGGAAAAGATAAAGGTGGGTTTTCAGGAAACTTAACAAAGCAATTAATCAGTTTAACAATTAGCTCTTCATGTTGACATCTTAGCTTCCATGGAAACAGAGTCATTCATGTCTAACCTTGGCGTCATGTATTCGCACCACAGGAATGTGAAGCCTCCTGCTCTGTCTGGGGGTTGCCGTGTTGGACAGAATGATGGCTTCCTCCAGTTCCTCCACAACGGGACGAAAATCTGCGCTGCACAGTGTGGTCTGTGACCCAAAGCCCCTCTCCAGCGCCAAACCCAGGGTACTGTGACTAAATGAACCCCTCCTGTCCTTTAGAGAGTCTGACAACAAGCAGGTGGGGTAAAATACCTTAGTACACTGAATAAAGTGTCACTACTTTACTATACAAATGTTGGATAGCATGCAGTATGATGTCCTTTTTGTATGCTGTATGATGTCCTTTTTGTTTTTCTGTTGTTTTCAGTGTTTATGTCTTCATGTGGAACCTACTTGCAGCAGGTCTCCCTTGAAAAAGAGATTGATGATCTCAATGGGATTCACCTGCTTAAATAAAGGTTTGAAATGAAATGAAATGAAAGAAGAGAAATCAGAGATAGAGACAATCTTACATTTAGGCTGGGACACAATGAGCTCCACCTCGTCTGGGCAGTTCTGTAGGATGGCAGCAGCGTCAGTGAATGTCACTCCTTCCAAACTTGTCTTGTTGAGGGAGATGAGACGTCCACCTGGAAAAAATATATATCAAAATCTTTGTTATAGGTTGTTACCTGCAGCCCATTTGTCTCTTAATAACGTTTTGTTGTATGTTGTCGTACCAGGTTTTATTCGTCCATCTTTGTCCGCAGGCCCATCAGACACAACGGAAGCAATGAAGATCCCGAGGTCCAGTTTGCCTGTATTGTCCTCGCCCACTATCACAAAGCCTGAAACAGGACGAGAGATAAAGTGAAGTGAATATTTGTTTATTTTAGATGAAGTTCACAGCTTAGTCCACCTTAATAAACTCACCAAAGCCCAGTTTGGGATCTTTCTTCAGGGTCACACAGACTATCTCTCTCTCTGGTGGGGTCCTCGTTGGTGTATCAACTGCAAATCACATGTGATTATTATATTTAGGGTCAGGACAAAAGTCTAGTAAAGAGTAGGGTTGTGTACTGTAAACCGGTTCCGAATCAGAATTATACAAATGTCTCCATGCACCAGAACATACACCTTACAAAACATGATTGATTTGTAATTTTTTAAGTTCTTTTAAG
Source organism: Trematomus bernacchii (assembly GCF_902827165.1). Lineage (NCBI taxonomy): Eukaryota > Metazoa > Chordata > Actinopteri > Perciformes > Nototheniidae > Trematomus > Trematomus bernacchii. Next base: position 6,824,929 of record NW_022987828.1, on the reverse strand, counting down.
TTTCCTCCCTCTGTATGTGTTCACAAAAGTACATATTTACCACGTATAGAGGACGAGGCTTCAGAGTCCTGCTTCTGTAGTGACACACTGGACATCATTCTGGGAATCGTCTCTGAAGTGCTGCAACACATGTGCACATTTGCATTTATACATTTGTTTTCTTACTGTTTACTGTATGTTGTAATGTTCTTATAATGGAGAGCTACCCCCAACACTGTTGCTCCTTCATGTCCCCCAGGTCTTCAGCTTCAGTGAGCTCCTTGTTCAGCTCTCTGCTCATCTCTCTCCTCATCTCCCTCTGCTGGCGCAGCCTCGCCTCCAGTTTGGCAGTCAGGTTCTCACAGGACTTGGAGAGGGAGTCTGGTTGACCAGGTGTCAAACCCACATGGTTCAACATGCCCTCTGAGCAGGAGAACTGCTTCAGGTTCAGGTTACGGTCTCTGTATACTGTCATGTACTTCATGTTTTCATCTGGAGAAACAGAGGTGTTAATTATTAGTTGTCATTTTGGCTAAAACCTTTCTGACATGTAAATAAATAAATAAAATATATCCACCTGGTATAATGGTGTGGTTAAGTTGTCTTGACGTCATCTCACTATGAAACTTGTGCTGTGCTGAGCAGAGGTTCAGGAGGTACTGTGCTATTTTTGAGCTTTCTGTTATAAAACTGTGCTTTTTTCCACTGGGCCCGCCACACTCTATAATCAATTTACGCCGCTGGAAGATATAGAAAACACAAGTTACCATACATTCACAAACAAACAAAAAAGAGCCACACAAAGTAATATCTTATACAGCAAAAATATTACTGAAATAGCACCTACCCCAGTTGATATGGTGTCGGTTTCCCTCCAGAGGAAGCGTCTGGTGACGGTTCGGAGGTGGTTCTTCATCTCGTACACAATTATTCCTTTGGCACAGACTCCCAAAACCAACTCTCCCACCACTGTCCTTTTCTCTCTCCCCACACGGTGGAACATAACCCCATACTCCGGTAACTGCTGGGCAATCTGAGGTGTACATATTTATTTACATGCATTAGATTTGAACTTGTAGCCAATCATTTTAGTAATCATTTAGAATTAGAGAAGTTAAACAGTGTGATCAACGGAAAAAATGTTTAGTGGTAAGCAACTTGTGAAACATGTATGTGAGTGGATGCATTTGTTACCTTTAAGTACTCTGTTTCTGCCTCTTCAGGAAGCATCTGGGAATGACTTGCATGTAGTCTTGGCAACTCTTCCTTGACATTGGGCAGGGCCAGCTTCTCTAGCATTCTCTTGGACACATAATGCTCAGGCTGGTAGTAATTCTTACCATAAAGCTAGAAAGACACACAAAAGAAACATATGTAACACAAACCCAAAGATGGTGCTGGTATTTAAAGCATCTTTGTGTCGTTGGTACCTCTGGCATGTAATCCCCAAACTCAGCCTGCAGAGCGAGAGCAGCCAGAAACAAGCCAGTCTCCTCGTTACAGTAAAGCCTGTCCTCCAGGAGATCCTTACGCACTTGTAAGTAGTACTGGTGTCGAGTCAGTTTGTGCCTATAGGAAACAGGACAAAGGGTTAATTGAATATTTTAAACTATTCAATTCTATTTATAGATTGTATACATTTCACCAGAACTGTACTTACAAAACAAAGGACATATCATCAACAAAAAATTTGAGTCGTAGAAACACCAAAAAGGACAAAATCTGCCCTTTTCTCCAACTGTCAGGTGCAATTTTGGAGATTTTTGTTTCATTATCCAAGAAAAAATATTCATCATCTGCAGAATGAAAAAGAAAAGCCTTTTTAACTCATCAGGCATAACAAATTCAAATTATATTTTATTTTAAATAAAATCTGTTGTCAATAATTTATATGGATACCAAATGTGAGGGCACAATATCACAAGTTGGACTATGGATATTTTGACATTTCTGTATTGAATGTTGTTATGTACAATCAATACAGACCCACATACTACGCCATGCTTACCATCTATAAAGGCAAGACCAAAGTAGAAGTGTTCCACCAAGTTTGCATGAGCCACCACCATGTCAAACACATCTCTTCCTCTGGACTTAATGTCACAGCGCACCATCACATACTGCCCGTTAAGCAGAACTACAGTCACTTCTCTCTGAGACGAACACGAACGGCCCTTTCTGGACTGTAGTGGACACGCACAAACACACAGACACACACAGGACATAAAAAAAACAACATTCTCACATGCATGCACATAAATGTACAACAATATCATGCAGCTATGCCAACAGATGTAGTTTAGCATGCAGGAAAGGACAACATATTGTGAAAAAACAGCAGTTTACATAGATATTGATCAAAGCAGAGTAAAGAGAAGCAGTCCTTTACCACAATAGATCCTGGGAGATCGAGAACAATGTGTTGTTCATCTGGCATTCTGACGAACTCAGGACCCAAAGCCTGACAAAACAAATATTTTTGATATGAAGTCTTCAAGCAGAAACACATGCACACTTTTTTCGATTAAATATTGTACATGCTATGACACTACAAAAAGCAGCTTGTTGTAAAGATCCACAACAAATGTATGTTCTACAAAAGAATGATCTTGCCTTTATGTCACCGAACAACCATCTAAAAAATATTCCGGACTTACCTTCGATGTCCTCTGGCTCAGGCTGATGGAGGACTCGCTGAAGGTGATGGAAGGACTGTGCGATCTGCCTGATGTTTTGGGAGAGGAGTCGTGTTGGGGGCTCCTACCAAGCCAACTGCAGTTGCTGTCCCTGTGACGGACCCCACGAGGGAGTCTGAGGGGAGAGAGAGGGGGAGAGGAAGGACAGATTGTGTAATAGGTGTGCAGACGAGTTGTAAAAGTCAAACTCAACAATGTCATGTCCCCTTGATGGCACTACAGACAATAAAAAGGAGCACGGAAGGAGAAGCGGATGGATTTATTTGTGTTGACGTGCACACAGAGATAGTTTTAATAGTTGAAGAATTGTTTACTAATTACAGTATTAATGATGTGAATGTAAGAACGCATAGATTACATACCTTTCTAAAGAAGACTGGTACAGCGGTGTGGGAGAGCTCCTTGGTCTTTGTCTCCAAGGTCTCTGAGGTAAATTAACTGGAAAAGAGCATTTGCATTGTCAAAACAAGCAATTAGGCTGGAACACACATTAAAGTAGAAGAACAAATTGTCTGTTAATCGAGGATTACATCCAAAACCAGAATTAGGGGTTTTGTTAAGTGGACACAAGACAAATTATTTAGAATTATTTTCCTTACCTGACTTTGAGTCAGAGTCCGTTGAGTATCTTCTCCCTTCAGCACTCCCTTCGCTGAAGTCTGAAAGTGGCCCTTTCTTTCCTGTCAGCACGGTAAAAGATAAAAGATGACAGCAATGTTTGATTCATGTCCGTCTCTGTGCTCCCAGGAGACAATAGGATGTTGGGACAGAAGTGAGGCTTGCACAGGGTTACACCAGCAAGCATCCACACTCTGTCTCTGATTATTGGCTCTCGTAGGAGACTAATCCTGGCCTTGCTTTAGATTAAGATTTTAATCCTGTTGCCTTGGGTCAAAAGAGCAGTGACCCGAAACTACTTTGCGTAAAATATTTAAAAGGTACAATTTATTCATAATTTCAAAATGAATCAAGGAAATAGATCAGAATAGGGTTTTCCTGTACCATACCGGATTTTCCAACTCACTTATGTACAGATAGGTAAAGAAGGCATGCCTGTTTGTCAAAAAGCCCTTATTCAAAAATAATGTACAGTGTCATGCCTATGCTCAGCAAGTTTTCTCCTCTTGTATGATGACATGATGCTTGTGTGCATTTACAGGACTTAAACATGCATGCTCACCATGAAGTCTCTCTCTGATCATCTGGCTCCTGCCACTCAAAGGGACCTGACTGTCTGGCAGAGAGCCATGGTCCATCTGGAGGAAAAGACAACACATTTACATTTTTCTGTCATTATACACATTAGCCATTCAAATGATGCTGAAATCTTACAGATAGGAACATGTAATAAAGGTATCTAGACTCACTGATTCGTGAAAAACTTCCTCCACCAGCTGTCGGATGACTGTGGGGGGTGGCGGCAGGATGTTGGTTTTGTGCTGAGACTCGCAGGCTTCCAGGATGGAGATGAGGTTCACCCTGCGGTGGGCCAGGTCCTCACACATGCTGAGCAGGAGGCTGTTCAGGTGGTCACTCAACTGGACCGGCTGAGACGCATGAGAGGAGAGAGTGATTAGAATATATGGCTGAGGAGTAGTGGTGTGGAATAAAGATGACAGCTGTGAATGACCCACCTGATTTTGAGGTAGGTGAAAATCAACCGACCAGTAGAGAGTCATACCCAGTGAATACACCAGCATCTGCACGACAAAAGTAATTGGTTAATGACAACACCAGTTGAACATGTTAAAATAGTTTACATGTTCAAATGTGATTAAAAAAAATGATAATAAACCACTGTTTGAAGATTCTAGAAATGGCTCAGTAAAGTGAAAGGCAACAATAATTGTGATGGCACAGTACATGTTGTTTTAAATTATGCAGTGGGAGACATGTCCTGCTGCTTTCAAACAAGTGCTTCACTATTGAAGGCTTTTATAGATTTAACTAATGTAACATAGGCAGACTACCTGAAGATGTGTGTGAGATAAGAACACATATATTTGAAATCCTTCCTTAATGTTAAAACATTCTCAAATATGATTTCAAGTGTTACTTTAGGGTTTTTCTACCCAATGTCAATACATGAAGGTTTAAATTCAGAGCTGCAGTTTCTTTGCTCAGCCACTAGATGGCGGGCTCACACCTCAGCTGTCCTTCAAATCCTGACATCCTGATATTTTACCCTCAAAGGAAACCCACATAAGTATATGACAGTAGTAGTATATGATTGAAATAAACCCCTATATGAACTTATACTATTGTGTGTTTACCAAGTCTGCCATCAACTTCCATGTGAGCTATTAGGACAGGTATGAGGATGTAAGCACTGACCCTCTCTAAAGCAGGTTTGCTTGAGCTGGCACGGCCCTGCAGCATCTCTGGAGCGGTGAAGGTGGAAACATCCTCTGATAGGCCACAATTCTTAAATGCTAAGGTACCAGTGGCTGACAGCAGCAAAGAGGTGGGGCTTATGATACTACACATGTTGTTCTGACCTGCAAAAAAAGTGGGAAGTCCATAATAATGCTGCTGATACACGGTAAATTCAGTTTTAAACAAGATATATTTAAATGTTAATGTCTTTTTACATTGCCATAACATTATGGTATGGACATAGCATTAAGGCATCGTGTAATGTATGTGTGCGTACAATAAGAGGAGGATATCTGAAATGATTTACCCTTATAAGAGGCATCCACTAAAGACTCTGCAGTGGCCAGCAGCAGGGACCAGACCTCCTCCTCCAGCAGAGGTCCCCCTCGAGCCTCCAGTACTTCAGCTAATGTCACAAATGTGCTGCTCATCCTGCACACATTCCAATCACGAACCTGAAGATGTACCACATACATGCACACATGAAAAACACACATGTACAACATCAATTTCTATATTGAAATATCTACAGCTGATTGTCTTATATGTCTTGTATATTTTGTAAAAGCATGATATACTTTGTTGGGTGTCCTCATTACACATTTCTACTTTATCTTAACATATCTTCATGATAGTGTTACTGTTGTTGTCAAAGCCTGTCAACAGCAATTGGCCTACAGGGACGGTTATGAGAGACAGTTCTGAGAAAAAGGCCGTTCTTTGCGCTGGACTCTGATTAAATTATCTAACTCCATTAGTCTCACTGCCTCTTGCTCTCTCTTGACCCTCCCATTTCCTAATAGGCTTTCCTCCTGACAAGAGGGCACTTCTGAAGGGATCTGTGCTTCTGGCACCAAGGCAACTGTGTCATGGTGGCATGTTAGTTTGTTGTCACATACTGTGTGAATATTATGACATCTGTACATTCGAGAATGGGAAGGAACAAAAAACACCTGACCTGACAGAGAAGAGACTGTGAAAGAAATGCAGAAAAGCTTTCTTACTTAGTATTATTTATATTTTGGTAAAGCATCTATTAAGAAACATGGAAAATACATATTATTTTGACTACATTATATAAATGTAGGTGTTTTCTTGTATTATTAGTCAGATTTAATTTAGTAAATTCATTTAATATCCAATCACATTAGATGATGAACCAATTAAATACTTAAAAATCAAAGCATTCTACTATTTTCTAAAAGATAGCATGTTGTAGGATATCTGTGCGGATCAAAACAACAAACCACACTTGACATGATTATGTAAGATAACAGCAAAGCTATGGATATTTCCATAAGTATCTGTCTCAAATACAAGAGACATAGGAAAGTTTCAAAAGTCTTATATTTGTTTTCTAATTTCATTCATTAAAGTGTTGGTGTGAGAGTATAAAATGAGTAAAAACTGACATGCTGTTTTCTTCCTGGTTTAACCTTCCTGCATTTTCTCAAACAACTAAGAGAACAGATTCAGATTGTTCCCAATGCATGGCAAAGGCTGTTAAACCAAACCATCATGGTTTTTATTGGACTTTTTGTATAGTTCCTGTTCCTTAAATGTTACAGACCAGTAATTTCATAGGACAACCAACCACAGTGTGCTGAAGGAAGCAACATGCTTTCAATGACACCGACCAACCCAATTACTTTAGGCCTGATTATCCTGCACTTAAACTTAATTTACCCTCGGCTTGTGACACCCAGTGTGTCAACTAAATACAAGGATAGTTGTACAAGATTAAATGTGTTGCTAAACCCAAAAAACACAATGCAATTTGGAGGTAATAAGGTTTCCTAGAAGTGCACAAGGCCGTTCAAATCAGTGAAATAAAAAATGATGTAACTGTATACCTGTATTCTGCTTTATCGTTATGATGTAGAAAGGAATTGAAGAAAAAAGTAGGAAGCGTGCCAGGTGCACCCACCTCTCCACTGTGGACCAAAACTTTAGCAGCTGTGCTCCCTCAAAGTGGTCTGTCTACAGGTGTAAAGCTACTGTTGTGAAGCCATTCAGTGCTGCAGGGACCATCACTGAAACCTGGCAATTATCAACACAACTCTCATGTGTTGCTGGAATCTTTTTGGACATAAAGAAACTGTGCTGTACTGTGCATATCACATCATGGCATTTACCTAAACATGTGGCTGGGTTCAAGTTGGACCTCTTTAAACGTTCACATCCTCTGCATTCCCTAAATCACAACCTTTAAAACGTGATGTTATTATAGAGCATATTAGAGCATAAAGACGACCTTTCATGCAATTGAATAATGTGTACTGCTGTCTAGAACAAACTACTTTAACATCTAATAATCCAATACCATGTCCAGATTATTAACCAGTTGTCACACTTTTTTCTATTTGGTGTACATGCAGATGTATTATTCAATTTGGACTCAAATGCATCACATACCATGGTTTTAATGGAGCAGTCAACAGCTAGTTCCTGCTAATTTTGCTAGTTAAGCTAGCCTGTTACATAGAATCTACCTTAGTGATCCATTAAGCAGACAATCAGATGACAGACACAGACAGTGAAGCTGTACAGTATCCTTGAGAATTTGGGACAAGATGCTTCATCAGGATCTCGGTCTCCTATAGCCCTTTTCTCACTCCAGTAGACAATACATTCCTATGTTCATACGTACCATGACAAAGTGTGATAGTATGGACATCTTGGCAATGTGCTGTTTGTGTGTAGCTACAACATAAGCAGCCTCTAATAAACAACACATTTCACCATGAGGATTTTTGTCGTCACAGGCCTGAATGTGAAGGCTATACTATAAATTACTCTTAAAGGTAAATCTCATTATAGCCATGTAGATGTTTAGCAACGGTATGTGCCTGAAATTTATTTATTTCCATCTTAAATCTTATACCAAATGCATTTAAAAAAAAATACGCCCACCTCAATACACCAAACTAACAAATAGCACGGTGTGAAGGAGGAAGATAATGAAAGATATCTCAGTGAAACCTTACCTGGTACGAGATGTAACCTATGTCAGCAGTGTGATCCTTCGTATTATCTTCAGTGCTCCCACCACGGATCCAAAATAATCCTTGTGATCATCGCATTGCTGTTTTGACGTCCTCTCAGTAAAGGCAGCTCCGCGAAGCCAGGTAATTCATCAATGACATTAACTGTACATCGTGCCCAATTCATTTGCTGTATGACCACCAGCACCACGCTGAAGAACTGAAACTTTTTGCTGTAATTGGGGCTATTCTTAGTTTCTCGCCTTTAAACACATAATTGGCTTATCTTTGCTGTTGACAGCGCCAGGTCATAGCCACCAATAGCGGATGGCGTGGGATCAGCTACACCGATTTAACTAATCTGTCTGACGCCCAAAGGTGCGGTGGATCTCCGGTGGTAGGTGCGCTACAAAGAAGCCTGAGAAGGACGAACGATCTCGGCCAAACGAGTGGATTGTAGCCTGCTGCTATAGGGCTGCTCCCCCACAATGATCATAACACTGCGGGCTCTCCTCGAACAAGGGGTAAGAAAGCGTAGTAGCCTTGTCTTGCTGCAGGAGTCGGTACTGGGACGTTTATCCATGCCGCTTGCCTTCTCTATTGCGCGCAGCTTTTCTCTGCAGGCCCCGGGGTATCTGCGCAGGGACCAGGATAAATAACAACCATTCAGGCCTGTCAGGAGGGCGCAGGGAGAATTTAAACTACTCAGCGCTAAGTTAACGTAATTGTACCTAATGTCCTTATTTAGTCACATGCCTTTGCAGAGCATGCTGCATACCGTCGTTGTTGTAGCGTATAGAAGCTGATGCATGAACTCTACACGGTTCCCTACTACTATGGATTTCTGCAGAGCCCTAATGCATGTCATAGTCCACCAATGATCCCGCAGTTAAATATGGACAGGAGATAAGATCCAAGGGCTAAAAGAAGATAATATTGCTCTGATGACAGTGATGATGCAAATAATAGCCCTCAAATCTTTAATAAATGCATATGATAACTGCAGCATCACTTTGTATCCTGGAAACATATATAAAACCTTTTATGCTTTGCCCATTGGTCCAAGTATGGAAAGAAACTAACCAAGGAACTGATGATGCAAATAGCTGTCAAATCATTTATCAATGGATATGATAACTGCAGCATCACCTTTTACCCTGGAAACAGATATAAAACCTTTTATGCTTTGCCCATTGGTCCCATATGGAAATAAACTAACCAAGGAACTAGTGGGAAAGAACATAAAACTCTTAATTTAATTAAAATCCCAGTTATTTATTTGTGACTATACTGTTAAACACAGGTATACTGACATAAAACAAAAATAATCATAGCCTATTTAAAAGTATACTTATACCCTGTGTTCACCATCATCCAATGTACTGTAAGAATCCCATCTGAAAACCTTTATAACTTGGATGTAGTTGTCTGTTAGTCTGCATAAAACAAATAGCTTCATCAGTCATGAAAGCAGGTCTCTTATTTATAGTTTGAATATTAACACAACATTACTAGCATAATACAGACAAAGAAAGAAAGAAAGAAAGGAACCATTTTAAATTCTTAAACATTTCAAATGTGTCCATATACTTTACTATTTTTGCTTTATGCTGTGTATGTTTCACCTGTATGTGGACACTGGCTGTTGTAACATTAATCTTTGTGAAAAATGTTGCAGCAAAGACATTTTGTGGACAAAGATCAGTTGCCAAAACATTTCATTTTAGTTAGAGAAAAAATGTCAACTCCTTGTTGACCTGTTTGCTCAATGAGCCATTAACCATATTGGCACTCCCTCCCAGCTATTCTCTTTATTGTCACCAGGAAAACATATTTTTTTAATGAAATGTAAAAATAAATAAATATGCTGCCTCATATTTCACTCATTGGGAAATTCTTATTTCACATAACATTACATGTATGTCTCTCATGCAGAAGAAGTTCTATATTTTAAGTGAGGCTAATGTCTGCCCTTTGCAATACATTTCAAATAAAGCATACTGTAACATCTTATGGATCATGTTTTAAACGGAAAAGGGACAAAACAAATAGATAGATAGATAGATAGATAGATAGATCTGATAGATAGATAGATAGATAGATAGATAGATAGATAGATAGATAGATAGATAGATAGATAGATAGATCTGATAGATAGATAGATAGATAGATAGATAGATAGATAGATAGATCTGATAGATAGATAGGCGGAAGGAAGGAGGTAGGATGGATGTAGGAGGCGGTGGGAGGCGGTGGGTGTGTCTCTGGATCGGTGACGTACTGCTGGGACGCATGCCCCGTGCGCACTGCGCGTCCTGGCCTGTCAGTTGTAGCCAGATGGAAACGTAGGCAAGTGAATTTTGGTGAGGTCATGTATTTTTAAGCCGCACAACGGAATAAACCATCCTTTACCGGCGGCATAAACAATTAGTCCGGAACATTTCGCCGCAGATCACACCAAGGCGGGATCGATAGTATCGTTTGATGACAGAGGTAAGATGAGGATTCGCACCTCTGCTCCTCAGACGTGCTCATTGTTTGGCCGTGGGGGAGGGTCGTATGTCGCTATTTGCATGCTGCTTAACCACAGTGTTGTTGTTTAACGTTGTTACAGTGTAGCTTCACTTATTACTTACCCGACTTACCTACTCTTCGTGTCGTTACAATGAGATGTGTCCGTACATGTTGTAGCCTTTAAATATCGTGTGCAGATTGAAGCTAGCATACGCCGACTGCGCACTGATTCACAAACAGGCCCTGTCATATCGCGATATGACTGTCATTAAGGCTACAATAATGTCTTCTTGTGCAGCGGCCGGCGTATTCGCAGTCAAGCGGTTACGGTATTAGCTCCTTTTTGCCGTCTTTACAGTGTTTTACCTGCAAGCTACCTCTGCTTTTAACAGGAAATAGAGGGGTCGTGTGGCCAAGGTTAACACGCTGACAACGAGTTAAAATAAAAACGGGTCGATAGTGTTGCTCCACTGTTAATATAGGCCTGGAGAAGGAACAGGGTCTGCTTTTCCTCTGTCTCTCTCCGCCCTGCTGACACTTTTCATGTGTGGACTGGGAAAATGGCTGTTTCAGTTTGGGCATATATAATGTGACTGGAGCTATTGTATCAACAAGGTAGATTATAATAAACGTCTGCAGTTCAGATTAGTTATTGTTTTTCCTCATCTGCTGTTGCGGGATGCATCTAAATTGGAAGAACACAATATTCTAATTATGTAAATATAAGATACATTATCATACAATTAGATTTTTTAATTTAATTTTATAAACAAGAAAGCTACTTCATATTCTGTTGTGTTAATAAGTGATGTTACAGTTTTCCAAGGAAGGGCATTTTTGTAATTTGTTTAATTTATGTTTATGTTTACCAGTGCCATGATCTGAATTGTCCTTGAAGTATGTGCTTCTGAAACCATTCATTAAATCATTAAGCAAAGCAGCCTATAGAAAACAGAGGTTAGGTCATTAGAGAGCAGTGTGCTCCAGGAATGACCTCCCCATATTTATGCTTTTGCTGGATACATTTTGAGACTATATGTATTGCAGTTCGCTGCCTTCAAATCCTCAAACCACGAGGTCCAGACCTCTTACTGTAGGTGCTGCTGAGACTACTGATGTGGCTGCTGCACTCCTTATAAATACTGCAGCTGACACATAACTGCAATCTAATAGAAGGCCATTGATTTCAGCAGTATTTGCCAACGCAGCATGTAGTTAAGCGTCAATACTAGTTATTTCTCAGCAGGGGCAGTGGTATTAACACAATGGGTTTTAATGTGATCCAATGTGCCTGTGATTACCTCCCTGCAATGACCTGACCTCAATTACCACCTTGAATAGCCATTATTATAATCATGATCTTACTACAAAGTAAGTGTCTATACCACCCACATCACTGCACACTAGCTGCAATATCAAGCCTTCATAACTAGCCAACGAAGATGATGGTAGCCTAATTGTCTTCCTGTCTGAAAAATAAAAAGAAGCGGCATGTCTATTTTCATGTTGTGAGGGAGGCGGATGTTATGTACGTCTTTGTGACGTTGAACGAACAGAAGGAGAGCTGACTCATTTTTCTCTGGCAATTATATCCCTCATATGGACCGAGTGTCGGCAGAGTGAAAGAGTGGGGAGGGTGATTACGCTTATATAAGAATTGAAGAAAGGAAAAGGAAGCTGAATATTCCTTTTTTGATTTTTAAGGTGGTTCTGTTGACTTGAAATACGTTTGGGAATATCATTCACAGAAATTTGGCGTCTCTGTGTTGCGTGTTGTCTGGACTCACAGCCACATGGTGCAACTTGACCCAGTTAGCATGTGCCTGTGGAAGACCCGCTTGTAGAACTGGGCTCGAGTCCTGGGCTGGGGTCCAAACTCACAGGAATTATCACCTAGCTTGGTTTTCCAGTGTGACAGTCACTATGAGAGTCGTGTTTCACATGATGGAGTAGACCTTCCCGTTGCCTGCTGTTCTGTCACCACCACTGCTGATGATTTCAAATCCTCCATCCTGGTGTGTTTGCTGAGTTGCTTAGATAAGGAAACGCAGTGCTCGCCTCAATTGTGAAATTCAGCAATATCTTTTCTCCTTTCCTTCTAGTTTGCTTTCTTTTGAGCAGAGATTTCATTTGACTGTCTTTTTGCTCATCTGCTGGTGTAGTCCTGGAACAAATATGTAATTGTGTCCCTGTCTTTGTGTACACAGAGGACATTTTTGGATGCACAGAGAGAAATAATAGAAGACCTCGCCATGAACAAAAACAAGAAAGAAAGAGAGTTCTACAGCCTAGATGTTGGGGACTCAACGTTTACAGTACTCAAGCGATACCAGAACCTGAGACCCATCGGCTCAGGAGCTCAGGGAATCGTCTGGTGAGTGATGCAACCTCGTCAACATTTTTAGTCAACAGCTGATTGCAAAAATAAAGGTCACTGATATGTTACCAGAACACTCATGATTAAGAAATCACAATAGGAATCTATATAAACAAAATTAAATTGTAATACTCTTTTTGTACTTGTACTTTATGTTGTTAATGAAAATAGGAGAGCTGTTTAGACTATTGAAGTCATAATACATAACCTGTAATGTTTACTCATTTTCATGCTACATCTGTGACCATATTTTTAAATGATTTGCTAACTATGTTCCTCAGCTCTGCCTATGACCAAAACCTGGAACGAAATGTTGCCATCAAGAAGCTGAGTCGGCCGTTTCAAAATCAAACCCATGCCAAGAGGGCGTACAGAGAGCTAGTCCTAATGAAATATGTCAATCACAAAAATGTAAGTTCGCAAATAAATTCACTCGCATAACCAGTGGGAGACATGGTGTTTGAGAATGACAACATGTTTACGGAGATTGTATGCTTTATTGTATGTGCTTTACTTTATGTAACTGACATGACACCACTGTTCTGATTCATGTCATTTTATACCCACAGATCATCCACCTATTAAATGTATTTTCACCACAAAAAACATTAGAAGATTTCGCAGATGTGTAAGTATTTTTATTTAGGGCAGTAAGTTTGCATACAGTATGTATCATTTCTGTGATTGAATTATTTCCTTCTCGTATGTTTGCTGAAATTGTTTCTGCCCCGTCAGATACTTGGTGATGGAGCTGATGGATGCTAACCTGTGCCAGGTCATTCAGATGGAACTGGACCATGAGAGGCTGTCCTATCTGCTCTATCAGACATTGTGTGGCATCAAACACCTGCATGCCGCCGGAATCATTCACAGGGTGAGCATCAGCTGGCTATGTCTGCACAGACTAACGCCACGCAGGTTTCCTGAAAAAAAGGGAACCGTTAAACCCTCTGTGACACTTTACACTGAAATGCAAGGGCAGTATTTTAATGACCAACAAATCTATCTTTAAAATAAATTGGAGATATAAAAAATCTCAAAACAAAACATCAATAAAAAACTATTAACGTTCTATACTTCAACTATTGTTGATGAAATGTCTTTGAACAAAACACTGAATTTCTTGCTACTTTTCTGAGGTGTGTACTATGAGCTGGTACATACTTCTGACCTCCACTTTGAAAAGGGAAGGTGAACATTTGATACCATATTGATTAACAATAAGAAGTTGTTGACTGAGGTTTACAATTGCACTTTTCATGAAAAGACTCCCAACTAGTGATATAGCACCAAACCCTTGGTGTAATATGCCAGTACTTGATTTATAGTGGCATTACTTGATTCATCTTGAAACTGTAAACTTTAGATGCTTCTAGAAGGCAATTCGTATTGCAGAGAAACATGGCATAAACAAAAAATGAATCTCCAAAAAAGATCTTGAGCAGGAGCTGTCAGGTGGATTTGACTCTTGGGTAATGTTTTATCATATGATTTTCTGTAATTACAAAAACCCACAAAAAGTTATCACTGTTTAAGTAATGCTGCTTCATGCCACCACTTGCTGATACTGTACATCACTACATCTGCATTTTTTTGTCATTGCTTGTAAATGACAAAATTAACATTAGAAATGACAAGAAATCACACTTTGCTGTGTGTTTCTCTGTAGGACCTGAAGCCTAGCAACATAGTTGTCAAGTCAGATTGTACACTGAAGATTTTGGACTTTGGCTTGGCTCGGACAGCTGCCACGGGCCTCTTGATGACACCGTATGTGGTTACACGCTACTACAGAGCCCCAGAGGTTATCCTGGGCATGGGCTACCAAGCAAATGGTTAGTGTTCATCTACTGAATGCACTGTTTTTGTGTTAGATCTTTTATAACCCATGTACAGGCACCTGAAGATAAGTCTTGCTATTAACACAAGCTTCATGGTGCTTCTTCACATGATGGGACTTTGTTTTAACAAACTGCTCACTAACCGGCCTCCTGCGTGTAACTAACCTGTTGTTGTGCATTCCTCTCACCTCTTACCGGCTTTGTTCCACTTCACTAGTGGACATATGGTCTGTGGGCTGCATACTGGCGGAAATGGTTCGCCATAAAATCCTCTTCCCGGGAAGGGACTGTATCCTTGGGTCTATTTGAATATTTCTTCACGCTTTTACAGTCTTTTCTAAAGGGTCTGCGCCTCCTGCTGAGCAGACTGTCAGATCTTTCCCTAGTCAAATGTTGGCTCGAATACAGTATGCTGTGCCAGGCTTTGGGGACTTTCTATAATAGCCCAGTTTAACATGCATTATTGCAAGCTTTCTGACTGCCATGGGCTTTAAACATGTCAGTTTTCATTTTCATCACTGCCTTGCTTTCTCTCATCTATCTTGCTGATGCTGCATGTTCTCCATTTTCATTCCCACTGCCATTTTGCGTGCATCATTTTCACCTTGTTGTGCTTTTATTTTTATCCCACCATTTTGTTTGCATGTCCACCTCCCTGTCATCTACACATCCATGTGCAGTGGATGTATGGTCAGTGGGCTGCATAGTGGCCGAGATGATCAAGGGGTGCGTGTTGTTCCCCGGCACTGATCGTATCCTTCCCTGTCATTAATTCATCACTGTGTCATCACTTCATGCTGTGTGAAGAGAACTGAGTTCCCCTCATTCATTCCCAAAATGTTCCACCCTGCAAACAGGACGTCCATCATTGCTCGGCTACACCCACTTATAGTGACTATATTAAACCAAAGCAGAGAATAAAGGTCAATAGATTGATTGATACTTGCTGAGACAGATTCTTTATTAAAATAGCTTCGTAGGAAAAGAGTGAGTGGCTGCATCATTTATGTTATCTAAGTTTGTGTGTTTGAACAATGTAAGAAGAGTTTGCAACGACAAAGAACGCTGCTGGTGTGTTACTGTATATGTGTTTCCTTAACGTTTACACTTTAGACATCGACCAGTGGAACAAGGTAATTGAGCAGCTGGGCACTCCATCTCAGGATTTTCTAATGAAGCTGAACCAGTCAGTACGAACGTACGTAGAAAACAGGCCACGCTATGCTGGGTACACCTTTGAGAAACTCTTCCCAGATGTGCTCTTCCCTGCCGACTCTGATCACAACAAACTCAAAGGTAGTGTGTTTTTTATTTACTATAGTCATATGACCTAATAGAACTACTTCACCAAATACATTTTTAGACTTGTGTTTATTTGCAGAGCTTCTTATGTATTTGATGTTTCTCCCCTCAGCGAGCCAAGCCAGAGATCTTTTATCCAAGATGTTGGTGATCGATGCCTCCAAGCGCATCTCCGTAGATGAGGCCCTGCAGCACCCCTACATTAACGTTTGGTACGACCCAGCCGAAGTGGAAGCGGTAAGTTGATCTCTGATCCTTAACTGAGTCATGCGATTTTGATTACATCACTTGATGTGGAAATTTGGCATCACTCTTGTGCCCCTGTCTGCCATTCAAGCCTTTTTCTCTTTCTCAGCCCATTCCAAAGATCCTAGATAAGCAGCTGGATGAGAGGGAGCATACCGTGGAGGAGTGGAAAGGTCAGACATCATGCTAAGACTCTTTCACACTCAACACTTCTCCCAGTCCGTTTTCAGTGTATTATTTACCCTCTGGCTTCTGAAGCAGCACAATAATTACCTATGAGGTTTCACTCTGTAATCTGAGTGAATAGTCTGATAAAATACATTTATTCTGATGGATGTCAGTACCTCGAAAATAGTTATATGTAGATAAATACATTTTAGTTTCAAGTTATTTACAAAACCAGCTGGTTAATTAAACATCTAACATGTTAATATGCAACTTTTAATC
Organism: Trematomus bernacchii; assembly: GCF_902827165.1. Classification (NCBI taxonomy): domain Eukaryota; kingdom Metazoa; phylum Chordata; class Actinopteri; order Perciformes; family Nototheniidae; genus Trematomus; species Trematomus bernacchii. Next base: position 6,808,167 of record NW_022987828.1, on the reverse strand, counting down.
ATTTATAAATCCAAGCTATTTTTTCATCAGCTCTGTAAACGTTAAACTCTATGATTATCAGTTTACAAATGGTGACGTGATCACGAAAAGCACAAAAATAAACCTTGTCTAAAGAAATCCAGTGGGACAGCCAGTAAATGTGCAGATATGCAGTTGCTTGGTTGCCCATGGAGATCTGTATCATCACTGTAGTTGCCAGAGGATGCGTTGCATGATTTGAAATCCATTTTGAAGCCCCTCCGTTAGTGTTTTCCACTGTGGGGAACCTGATTCGGTGGCGCAAACAAGGACTTCAGATTGAAAAAACATATCCCTTTCAGTTGTGCTGCAGGATGAGCTCATCCTAACCCCTTCCTGGTATAATGACCCCTTACTTATTTTAAAAAGGGTCACGCCCACAGAGCCTGTCCAAGTCAGAAACATGACGCTGATTGAACTGTGCAGTATGAAATACATTTTGTAGGCACATTTTAAAGAAGAGTATCACCTACACACGTCATTGATCTCTACCTGTTTCTCCTGTCCCACTTAACCTTCTCCTGTTCTGTCATTTGTAGTGCTAATTTATAAGGAAGTGAGTGAGTGGGAGGAGCATAAAAGAAATGGTGTGATAAGAGGCCAGCCTCCTCCTCTAGGTGAGTAATCTTTATAATTTTGTGATATAAGAAGCGTTGGGAAGAATGAACCAGTAAATAAATAGAAGCACATGATATAAGAAGGTTGATGTTAGCCTGAATGTGTTCTGGGTTCTGACGCTCAAATGTTAATACTTTTTTATTTTGTACAAAAGTACCTGAATACAAATATGATGGTAGGTTAAACCAATCTACATTATGTCAAATCTGAGATTTCTAGACTTCTGGATATTGTTAAAGAATTATGTAAAGTCATTGTTTTTTTTTAACCCTTCAATATTTCAGCTTAAAGTACAGTGTACTACGGTCATGAAGAGGTGAAGTCTTTGGAGAATAAAGTAATTAATTTGGAATATTTTAAGAATGAAGCCATCATATTTTTCTAATAAAGTTGAAATATTGCTATAAAGCTCTGGTTATTTTCAAATAAAATCAAAATATTTCGGGACCAAGGTAGTCATATTTCCAGAATATATGTTATGTTATTTAAGCTTCACATAATTTGACTTGCAAATGACCACATTTTAGATAACTTTGAATTGAAATGTAAAATTACTGTTTTCATCTGTATGTGTGACTCAGCAGACGATGGCAGTTTCATGTTTTTTCAAACAAACCTATGTGGTGACGTGTGTTTTTCGCAGCACAGGTGCAGCAGTGATTGACAGCCCCCCTCAACCCACGTCATCCTCCTCTTCGGCCAACGATGTCTCGTCCATGTCCACAGAGCCCACTGACCCTAGCAGTGACCCCACCATCACCTCTGAAACAGACAGCAGTTTAGACAGCCACACCTCTCTGGGTGCGCTGGCCTGCTGCAGATAACACACGCATACAATCCACAAACACACACACACACCTACACAAAAAAACCAACCTTTCCTCATCAGTGTGTGTGATGGGAGAGGGTTTAGGCCAATGGAACTTCTCATGTTAGTTTGTAGAGCTGAGCTTTTAATGTACAGTTTGTTTTTATTTCCCCTCCCCCTATACTACTGTAAATGACTGTGGTTTGAAATTGTATCATTATAACTGTATTTTTGCTGCAAAGAAGAGAGTATGTTTTGATGTGAATCTGTGATGTATGTGATGGAAGAGAGGGATTCGACTGTACTTTACTCATTGCTGTTTTTTTTAGCTACTGCTACACAGTTGAAAACCACATTGTTAGCACTGCAATATTATGTTGAGTATATTTTTTGAATTGTTCATTTGGCATTTTTGTATTGTTTTGGGACATGTGAATGAATCTACACCAATTCTCTTTTTTAACAGTAGTCTATAGTGCACTTCATCTTGAATCAAAACGCAGATGAATGATTTTTTTAAAATATTTTCCCTCATCTTTCTTGTAGAAAGCGTCCTTTGGTGTATCCACCTTATTTCTTAGTATTACGTCACCTCTGATTGTGTGCATCTTGACAAGCAGTCAAATGGTCTATTTCCCTGACACTGAATTTCTTTTTTACTATAGCATACTGTTAACTGACTGTATTTTAACTTATGTAGGTAGATGTAACTTGTAGGTGATGGTCTGTTGGATGAGGAACAACAGGGTGAATGTAAGTGAATATAAATGTTGCTTAGTGAGGAGCCAGTGATTACTGTTAGCACTGTAACAATTTAATATAGTCCACTCCACTGGCTAGAATGAGTTCTGTATTTGGGACTGTCACCAGAAACTAAGTCTAAATCACTTTCAGACATTGGTCACAGCTGTCTGATATTTAACATGTTTAATTTAAGTGCCCTTACTCACTTCAATAACTTTTCAGTCCTCTTTGTTGCAGATGCTCCTCTCTTCTGTGGTGCGTCTTTCTGAGTTCTACCTCACATGCACACATGTTTTTTGAAGATGCATTATGTATATCACGGCACACATCATTGGAAAGAACACAAGATCCATATTTTTTCTTTATTTGCGTTATTTATTTATTTATTTCAAGCTAGGAGGCGTCTATTGTATGTAATGTACATTTAATTCAGAACTACTATTTATATGCATTTTTGTTTCATTTTTTGTTTGTTTTTCTGTGCAATATACTTCATAGATTAATATAGTCAGTGATTGATCTGTACATTTTACTGGAAATGTATGTATGTTTTCTGAGGCTCAGGAAACTGCTACTTGCCATGGTAACCTTTGGATGTATATGATGGCTGAAATTCCCAACCTGTCCCTTTGCTCTTTTCATAGTTGGGCACTCCAGGCAGTGACCCATAGCATCAGCTCCCAGAATGCACTTTGGGGATTGTGACGCATGTCCTTACCCCTTTCTAGGCCACATCTCAACTGACTGTTGTGACTTCCTGTTTTTGTCATTTTCCTCTTCTCCATTTCCTCAAAAATAGAAAAAGATAGAATAGAATACGCATGAGTTTTCTCTGAGCAAATCTGGCTTTAGTGCAGGTACATTTAGAGGAAAGATGGGAATTCGGCACCACTGGGATGATGTTGCAGTCTTCTGATGGGTTGGCCAAATACTGACAGCAAAGAGCTAACCTGTTGTAGTGTGTTTAGATCAGGCCAGTTATGTAAAGTTAAGCCTTTTGATCTGAAATTGCCTCACTAACAGACCAATTATATACATCAGAAATGGAAACTGTCTACCTTCAACTCCAACAAATAAAAGAGTTGAATTTTTAATGTCTCATTGTTCTTTATTTTAATGTCAAGTAAATGTTTCTCTCATGAGTTCTAATGGGAAATGAGGAGGGTGTGCATGGGAAGACTTCATATCATCAGAAAAGCCTTTTCTTTGTTGCTGTTTTACAAACTTCGATAATACATATTAAGCTACATGACCTACAGTGTATAATAAGGAAATCTGCGGAATGATAAAATGCTTGCTTTGTCCAGAGGAGTTCTCGTTTGGCACCGGCACTGATCAGTGTAGGCACAAGACGGCTGTACTAAACAGGACACGATGGCAAGTAGTACTGCACTAGAGGTATTTGGTCTTCAAAGCTTTGGGGCTTACTGGTCTTCCAAGTAATCTAGCTCCTCCTCTTATGGACCAGATGAAGGCAGGTTGGTCTGGGCTAGGTGGTCCGTGTTGCTCCTGTGGTCAGATCTCCAAGGGTTTTGAAGAACTCCTCCATCTCTTTCTGCAGGAGGTTGTTTCGGTTCTCTGCGTCTTGATGTGCCCTCTCCGAGTTCCTGAGTCGGATCTCAAGCATTTGAAACTTCTTCTTCTCCTGGTCCAGCTCCTCCTCGAGGCGGTTGACTTGGGACTGGTACTTAGAACAAGACTCCTCCAACCTCAAAGAAGAGAAGAAGAAGAAGAAGTCATAAATAACAACACATGCTGGTTTATGTTTTAAATAAAATATCAGTGATTTATACTTACTTTCGAATGCAGGTTTCGTAGCTCGTCCTCTGTTTCTTCAGCTCCTGCTTGAGGTCAGTTAGCATGTTGGCGAGACCTTCATTTGTTCCTGTAATATCATCCTCAGTACCGCTTGCAGTGTTATCCAGAGTACTTGTACTGTCCTTCACCTCTGTAGGGCTGTCTTTACCCTGTTCTAGTATTACTGCTTTTTCGCTTCCCTTTGGCTCGGCCAATGAGATCTCAAAGGATGTCCAGATGGAGGTGTCAGCAGGCAGGCTCAGACTGGAGGGGGCAACATTGTCATAGGCAGACAGTCTGTGGGATTGGTGGAGGCCTCTGTGAGACAGGGGTGTCTGAAGGCAGTCTTCATCAGAGTCTCTCTGTGTGTCCTTAAGAGGGAGAGTGGTCTCTTTCAGTGAGAGGGTTGAATCCTTCAGGGTGTCTTTAAGTCTTTCACCAGATGAGGTGGTGCGCCTGTGAACTCGGAGGGACGACAGGCCATTCATCAGCCAGTTGCTCCCACCAGCTGCTGACACATCCCCTGCAGACCCCCCTATTTTGCCCCTTTGCACCCCAGATGCTGTCCCCCCTTTGAGGGAGCACCTCCACGTGGGCAGGGCTTTTGACTGTTTACTGGGGCTCATAGCTACTTCATTTTCACCTTTCCCTTCAGTTTTGCCATCTGCTTTTTCATCCCCTTTCACTTCTGTCTCACCCTTTGTCTTTTCTTCAATCTGACCATCCTCAACCTTTTCTGATGTTGTAATTGGGCTTGGTGCAGTTGGCTTACTTTCTGTTGAAGGGGTGGAAGATCGGCGTTCCTCTTCAGGGGTTTTGGAAGATGGGGGGTCATTGTTTTGTTGTGAGAGCCATTCTGCTTTGCCCCGTTGTGTTGGACTCTGCTGAGGCTTTGGGCGAATCCTGGCCTCAGTTTCCGGCTGCTCCCTTTGGTAAAGTTGTGTGTATTCACTGATCAGCACAGTCATGAGGTGCTGCACCTGGGAACTTCCTGTTTACAATGACAAATTACACACTTGCTTGACTATGTTCATGACATTGTAAATATTGATTGTGAAGCAAGCTAGTGTCACAAGCTGCAGGTAAACATGTATTGGCATTATCACCAACCCTCCATCATGGTAACTGGATCCTCCACTCTGGGCCGAAGGATATTGGGTCCAAACACAGTGGCCAGATTCTGTACACTCATCTTATTCTCATTGGAGTGAGATTGAACCTCATCCAGAAACCTAAACCAGGAAGAACCAGAACTTATTAAAAAGATCATGCCACATCAATAAACCACTCATTCTTTCTAGTAAAATGCAAACAGATGAAAAGGAGGACTGAGTCATGACTCAAGCTGATGGTATTTAAATATGCGCAGAAGGCAGAGAAGACAGGAAATTATTCACACTCAAGAGTCAATCAATGATGCCACTTCCGCTGATGACGAGGATGTGGGTGTAATGAATGACATTTCTTTTGTATGACAGACTGACACATCTTCAATCAAACAGTGAACAGGACATAGCAGCAGGAACAAAACACTTCAGTGAGGAATACACTGCCGCCAACATGACCATTTGTACATTATTAGCTCGCCCTGTGTTACCTTGTACTTGTAAGACTTTGTTTTTCTAGCATGCTTCCACAGTGACAGAAACCAACATTGAGAACATGCTCGAGTAAAATTGTATCCACGATTGCATACCTCACAAAAACATTTGAACTAAAATCATACTTTTAAAACACACAAGCCCCCATTTACTTCAGTGCATCATGAATTTTCTCCAGTTTTAGTATCTTTGGTCATAGTGGAATATTTAAAAAAATTAATTAAGGTAACACTGCATGAATTATTGATATACAAATTGTCATGTAAGGGGTGAAGTATTCCTTTAACAGCTACTGATATCAGACAACAAGACAGTATTGACTTACTTGCAGATGTATGTAAGGAGGTTGTAGTTGACCTGAGGAAGGGATTTCACTTGTTTGCCAAGCTCTATGATACCCTTAAACATACATAAGTCAAGTTTAATGCCAAGGCAACAGTTTGGAAATCAAGCAGTAAATTGTTAAGTAGACATATAACTACCATTGCTTTGTCCTTGGTAAGAATCTGAGCACAAGATAGAAACTGTGTGTATTTGGGGAATGGGATTATAGGCTCCGGAAGCTCCCGTATGTACAGCTTTAGCAGTGATGCCACTGTGTGGACATCTGTGGTACTGTAAAACACAGAGAGAGGGGACATAGATTAACGAATTCTATCCAGCATGGATTATAAATTGGCATGCAGCTGTATATAAAATGCCCTCTCCCACTGCATCACCTGTCAAACACTGGCTTCTCGCCACGGTCGAAGGCATCCTGCAGCTCTCGAACATGATTGGTCTGTCCGGGGGCCCTGAAAAGGCCCTCCTCTTTGAGCCCATGTTCACGTATGAAACACGCACACTGTTCCACCAGCAAAGGGACCGGTCGCTGCGCTCCACACTGAGCCTCGTATAACATTGTCTCCTCTAGGTGCTGCCCGAAGACACCTGCAGCCACACAGAAAATGAAGACCAATCATTAACCGCTCAGAAAGTTCTCTTAGGTGTACCCAAGAAGTCCAGTCTTTAAAGCATTAATAGTTGATTTGCTTTATTATTGTAAGTAAGTGTTGTATGTGGACATGTGTTTTTGTGTGTATGCCGTTGCTGTAGGGAGAACATTTTAGTACTCTAAGTACAATTATGAGGTTATTGAAGATGACTTAAGTATCCATGTTATGCTATTTTATGGATGGAATATTTTACTTGTTCTTGTATCCGATTCCACCACATTTATTTGACAGCTTTTAAAATACAACACATTGTAAAAGACTTGTGGTTTTCTAAGATTTTGGAATTCTGATGTTATACATTGCTTTATTGGTACTTTAAGAAAATAATCTGGATACGTTTTAAGAACACACCTCCTCCAAGTGGAGCCCATATGACTCTACGTATGGCCCTGACCCAATCCTCCATGTCACTCTGGGAGTTGGCCATCAGCAGGAATGATTCGTGGCTTACTCCTGTTCGATCCTTTTCTCCAGCCCCCCCTGAAAACACAGACATATTTCATTACTTTCTGGATCAATAGGACAGAACGACAACTCAAAGCCTTCGTGCTGTGTGGATTCATACACAGAACCACATTTAAAAATACTTTGAGGTTCACATAAAGTGAATCATCTGTAAAAAAGTCAATTCTCCCAACTAGAACTATCAGTATTTTCAATAACCTTATTAGCTCCAGCACCCCTGTCAAGTACAAAGACGCAGCCATGCAGTTCTGCCTCACCGCCTCTGGCTGTCCACAGCTTGACATTACCCAGATGGACATTTTGGTTTGACATTTTAGTGTATTTCAGTTTAGCTTTAATGGGGATAGGTGAAATCCTCTCCCTTTATGGGGTTTTGGGAAGAGGTGGAAGCACAGATGAAGATAAAAGCATCAAACCGGCTATTTAAAAAATGATGCTATACTTTGTTTGTACTGATGAAAACCTTATGACCACTTTCCAAAAGATAAGGACATTTGTGTATTTGGTAGGGGTTACTCTGTAGGGTATATACCAAAACCTGCATTCATTACTAAGTCCTTCACTCTCCTGCATGGTGTGTTGTGTGTGTGAGAAATGACCCAGAAAGAGCAGTGTTCCCTGTGGACAGCAGCAAATGCACCATGCCTCTTTTTCTTTTCTCCTTCCATCCAGATCCTTTACCTCAGCATATTTTTAGCTGTAACATCAGTGTATTTCATCATTTTACCCAATTTACATGTACAGTTTGTGTGAAGACACACACAAACATGCACAATGACAAAAAAGCCACATACATAATCAAAAACAATAACTGCAACAGCCAATTATTATAGGCAGTGCCACTATGCAGCACTGCAGTGCAGTAGCTGCTACATCTGCTGACATTCATGTATTTCTAAACCCAGGTAATGTGTAAGGTAAAGCCATTGAGGGAGATTTATGCAATACTTTCATCATTTCAATTGGCTTTCAAAAGTACCTCAATACAGTGGTGTGACAGTGTTTCTACAATACATTAACCAAGCCTCCAAGCTAATACTTACTACCATTTTGAATGGAAATCCCATCCTCAGGATAAACTTTCATGGTGTAAGTCAACTTGGTAATGGCCCATGTTGAGCCCTTAAAAGAACGGATGCTTTCAGGTGAACCTCTGTTGATATAACCTTAGACGCTTTTCCATGACAGACAGAGAAACTACTATTAAAGCCAGTATTTATGCAAAAAGGCTCATATCTTTTAAATCTTAACATCTCCATCCAAGTACAACATTCTTTCTTTCTTTCTCTGGCCTTTGATCTTTCTGCTGTACATACTGTCCATGGTTCTGAGGGTAATCATGCCAACCCCGCGCTGTCAAGAGCAGAGATGAATTAAGCTGTTGTTGAATCCTTGAGACACATGGCCATGGAAATCACATCTTTTCTGCTGTTTTGCAAATGTTATGCATGCGTTACAGCTTGTGACTTATATTGATTTACTTCTATTTTCCATCCATCACTTTGATTCGGGGCCAACACAGTTTACTCAGAGGATATGGCATGCTGTATTTAGAGTATGATCCCAATTTCAAGCAACACAGAGACATACTTCCTGCGATTAACGGAAAACTTGGTATTGGGATAATGATCTAGTGGTTGTGGAAATGCACTGATGTTGAAGTATTTGGGGATTTATCACATTATAAACACTGAAAACTCAAAATGTGTTCAAGTTTTTGTACTGGTGGGAGATGTATAACATATATAAGATGTGCTTATAACACACAATTTTAACAACACAAAAAAGTGTTTGTCTGGCCCTTTAACAAAAGGTGTAGAGTCACTTGAACAAGACTCACGCACTTCCTTACAAGCAGAGTTGTCACCATGCCAACTCACCTGGAACAATTTCAAAAGGGTGGCGACCAGGCTCGTCCTGATTGGCAGGGAGCTCATTGACCTGACTGCACTGAAGAGGAATACAACCCTGCAGGAGAAAGGAGAGAAAGGTTTTGAGAAAGGCAGAGAGAAAGACAGACTGACAGATGGGCAGGCAGGAGGAAAACACCTGTATCAACAGAACTCGTGGGCCAAACAGGATATAGATGAGTGGTTCTGGACTTAGACGTGAAGTGCATGTTAAACATTGTAGAGTTCTGAATACACTGAGCTCTGGGCATCCGTCCAAAAGAGGGATGTAATGATGATGGAGGGAGGGATGACTCAGGGAAACATCTCTTCATCTATTTATCCCTCTGCTGCTTCCTGTACTGTGCATCCTTCCAGCATATAGGGGGTCAATAGTCACTTACTAAGTGCTAATAGCAGAACCACAGGGCAGCTTGTTACCACATTATCAGTGTATGTCAGGGCAATCACAACTACTATGACTTTAATGGAGAGTGTGGAGGGTCTTAAGGGTTAGTATACGGCACCAACACATATACCGATTAGAGCATGTAGCTTTTAAACTCAGTGATGCATAATGCAGAAAACTCCTTCATTTTACTTGAGGGCTACAACATGTATTTTGTCGCCTGCTTTAAAATAATCAATAAGCTATTTTCAGAGTCAGGGAACACAGGATGGATCAACTGGCCCTTGGGGAAATAATCAGATCAATTCATGAAGCTTAAATATGCATCACGCTTCTAACCAATATGATGAGAAACACAAGGCAGTGCAGCCTCTTAGGAAAACAGGTGTCACCAGGTAACTGTCTTGTGAATGTGTTATTTAGTGAGTGTCACCTGTGCCTTGGTTTCATCCTGGTCCTTGTAGAAATACAGAGCTTCGTTCCTCAGGACAAACCAACGCAGCTGCCAGTTTTTCATGATGCTCCGCTGCCTCTTTAGCCATCCTGCCTTCAGTGTTTTCTCCTGATCCAGAGGAGAGCAGGGCCTGGAGATCCGAGATAACTCTCCAAGCACCATGCTCTTAGACCGCGCTGAAGGATTACCAGCATCAGAATGAGAAGGAGACAGAGAGAAATAAAGATAAAGAGAGTTACATTAAGACAGAAAATATCCTTTCTTTGTTTGTTTTGATATTATTCTAAAATAATTCACCCATTGACAATCCTGGATCATTATTCAGAGAAGTCTCTCTTGGATACAGCTAAGCCCACAGGCTTTACCATGCATCCAGATTTCCTCTTAAGTCAATCTACAGGGGCATGGCCTCCATTTTGCAGTGAATACATCCTGCTTTAAGATGAAATCCATCCGTCTATTCCATTACATTTGATCATGTGTTTCAGATATTATTAAAGGCATATATAATTTCCATTGCGGTATGGAGAGGAGTTTTGTTTGGATCAGGCTGCGCTTTAACTGCTACAGAATGATTATAAGCATGGATTATATGTTAGCATAGGTGCTAAATGTATAGAGAATAAACAGTGACAGTGGAGTGATCCCTGGGGAGTCATGGGGAGGGAGAGAGAGAGGGGGAAGAGAGATAAACACAAGTCAGGAGGAGAGGAGAGTAAAATCAATGACTTATTTTTTCTTGTTAATTGCATCTTGCTTTCTGCTGAGGACAGCAGGGAAGGTATCTGCAAGGGCCTCGACTCAAATCTATCTCCTGTTTCATCTCTCTCTCTGCTTATCAGCTATAGCTCTATGTCTGGTTTCTCCATTTTATTTCTCTCCTTTCTGAATGTCCTTCATTTGCAGAGTCATGATTGCTGGAAAGAGACCACGTGAAACAGTCATTAATAAGACTGTATGACAGCAGGAGTAGGCGCAGCAGGATCGACTAATGTGGCAAGATGTGGTCATATACTGTTAATCTTTAAGAGGAACAACACCTGAGAGAGGAACTTATTTTTTTGTTTACTGTCAGCTAAAGATTATTGGTTGTACAATGATCAAACTGTTATCTTTAATTGATGTACTGTTTAATTAAAGTGCATTACATCAAAGATATCCTTTACTAACTCTTACCATACCACAATACAATGATACTCAATGACAAGTCAAAGTGCCAAAAAACATTTCAAGTCAAATCAAAAGAAAATTGCTCCTATTGGTGTTTCACAGTAATAAGCTTATAGCTGTTAGCTACTGATGCATGAATGTATTGGCTATATAATACTGTTGGCTGAGGTAGAGCTGATTTGAACTAAGTTATATACTTTGGGTAGGTTAATCTGTAATAGTGCATACTATTTTATAAAAGGAAAATCATATGTTAGTAAAAATCTTAACCAAATAAATCCACTGGAGTAAATATTTATCTTTGAATTGTAACGTAATAGTAGTAGTAATTATAGTAGTAGTTATAGTAGTAGAAGTAGTAGTAGTAGTAGTCGTAGAATTATAATTATTATTATTATTATTAGTAGTAGTAGTAGTATGAAGTAAAGCATAACATTGGAATACTTAAGTTATGTACATTGTCTACAATGTGTACTTAGTATCTAACTAAATGTGCTTTGTGACATTCCACCACTGCAATATCAAAAGTGAATACTCATTATTATTTTACAGCAGAAAAACGGGCCCAGTCAGTGTTACATTATATCACATGAATTATTAAGGATACATTACTGTACCATTTTGCTGTAATGCATATCTGAAGTGGAGAAAAATTAAACTACTTTATTTACTGTTGGGCAATTAAATCTATTACACTGCTTCCCAATTTCAGATCATTATAGTTTTGATTATACACTTCTTATATCGTAAAGATGTCAAATGCATAGAAAAAAGCTGTTTACAGTATACCTCTGAAATGTAACAACACAGATGGCCGTCAGTGTAGTACCTTACAATTGTACTCTGCTTGAATTGAGGTACGATGGTACATTCATTCACCATAGGTATTAACTTGTGGATATTCAATCCAAATGCTTTCTTACTACCAGAAAATTAATTACGTAATTAATTGGTATAATTAATCTTATTAGACTTTAACAAGTAGTTAGATCATTACATATAGTTTCCAACACAGATCCTAATGTTTTTAACTAACATATAAATGAGACCAGAATAATATTTTGCAATATTTACAATGAACTTGGTGTTGTATCAGTTTGAACAGGGTCTCGCTAAGGATATCATGAGGAAAATGATTTAATGGTTTACAAACAACTTCCCGTAAGAGTCTACGACCGCTTCAGGATTCTGCTCTAGTATCTAAGCTTAAGTGCAGATCCAGCGCTGTGATGCTCTGTGATGCTGCATAAAAGGGTCAGAGCAGAGCAGAGCAGAGCAGAGCTGGGAATCTAATCAAAGGAGGATACCATTACAGCAAATTAGAGATGGCAAGTGCACAAAACGTGGCAAGAAAACTGAAGCGGCTGCAATCTCCAACTGTGGTCATGAAGGAGAACGAAAAGCCATTTCTCCTCCCCATCACACACAAACACACACACACACACACACACACACACACACACACACACACACACACACACACACACACACACACACACACACACACACACACACACACACACACACACACACACACACACACACACACACACACACACACACACACACACACACACAGGCACTCTCTCTCTCACACACACACACTCAAGTATGGGTTCTTGAAGCTGCTGCTAGCTAATATACTTCAAGGAGATCAGAGGGAAAATCTCTCAATACAAACAATTCCGTTCCGTTTACAGGAGATAAGTTGCCAACTGTCACAACTCCCCAAGCACACGTGTGTCGCATAGCAACTACCTGCCGTGAAAAGCACAGGAAGTATTAACTCAGGATAATCTCAGTGCAAGGAGTAGTTCCTCTAATTTACTGCTTCATTATTTATCTTCACACAGTCATGTGAGAGGCATGTATATGTGCCCTCCCAACTTCAGCGGTCACCAGCGGCTTTTATCCGGCGTTAGGGGAACTATGTTTGACAATCAGCTGTTGTGACTTACAGGAGTGGAGAGCCCTGCATTCCTCTCACCACCTCTGATCTGGAGTCCCCTTTCAAAACCACGGCAAGCTAACACACTAAACCCTGAACAAATACAGACGTAGTCACAGGTGTGAACAGGTCAGGATGCAGACCATTGTTAGGTAGGTGAGGGAGGATTATCCTTACAGCAGCCATGTTCACCACAACCTATAGTATCTCCTTCTCTGAATCAGGACGGCATGATCAAGTCACACGCATGATTACATCACTCTGTAGTAGAGCATGTTAACTGAGTGAGTTGTACATGGAAGATAAACACTTCAGATCATGCAGGAAAACTCAGGTCATTACTGATAACAATAGTCACTGGGATGCTGAATGACACCAATGCTACTAATATGGCGCTGCTCCACCTTTCTGATATCATTATCATGGAAAGCACTGACAATATTGAAGTCACATTATTAAAAAGACAGCAGGAGCTCAATAAAGATGAATGGGGAGACAAGGAGAAAGGGAGAGAAAGAGATGGATTGGAGAGAGAAAAAAAGCCTAAGAGAAATAGAGATGGAGGGATGGAGAAAGGGGAGGAGGGACTGTGCTTACCCCGGCGTGCCTGTTTTATCTTGGGGCTCAGCATGGTTACCGTTGCTGTGCTGCTCCCTCTCACAGAGACATGACTGCATCCCTCTGTTCACACACTATTCCTCAAACACACACAAACTCACACACACACACACACACACAAACTCACACACATACACATAGAGCCTCTCGCTGCTGCCTCGCCCTGTTACTCCTCATCCTCCGAGCATCTCTCTCCCCGGCTCACTGTCTTGCACTTGGACCCTGTCTCTGTCTGATTTTACACACACACACAGACACACAAACACACACACACAGACACACACACACTTCCAAGCACTTAACCACACAATCTCCACTTCCTCCCCTCCTTTCTTTCTTCTCACTCCCCCTGTCTGTCCCACTGGCCGGCGTACTGTTATTCTCACATACCTAGAGCCCTGCCCACTCTCCCTCTCTCGCTCCCTCTCCTCAGCTATCCGTCTCTCTGCCTTCTGCTGCACACTCTCCGTATCAATTTCTCACCGTCTATAAATATGTCTGGCTGTATGTCCTCTGTCTTGTCACCCATTTATTTACATTGGCTCCCACATCGCTCCACAGTCTCCACCATCCCTTCAGCTGTTTGCTCATGAAGATTTGATTATGGTCTCTTCTGTACCTGAAGTACAACCTCAGATCAATACATTTGATTTACTGACACTATTTATACCACTAAATGTTTGATGCAGAGTAAGTGTCCAAGTCTTGGTATTGTCAGTACCAATAATCCATGGCAGATGTTTGATACATATGGTATGTTTAAAACTGACAAAACTCCACTGTTTATATTTAGTATCCCGACTCATTCGGGCTAAGATTTATTGTCTGAGGGGAAATGCCACACTACTCAGTCACTCAGCAATCTGTGCGATGAAAGCCACAGCACTCAAGGGTGTGATGTTCTTGTTCCTATTCAGCCTGAAAGGGTTGCAGCGGATGTGTTAAAGCAGATAAATGCTGTAGTTCAAAAGACTGGATGAGAATTAAAAAATGCAGTACGTGGACACTGCTGACTGAGCTTTCTCATCAGAAAAAATAACCTACTCAGCTTGCACATAACCATCAATGACAAATAGTCATGGTCATACACCTCATGATAAAGGCTTTGTAAAGGAGTAGCGTACGCAAGTAGCAGGACATAACTTTGGGAAAGTAATTCTTTACATTTTCAGAATTTAAAGAGCTCGTACCCTGACAGATAGATATATAGCAATGGTGTAGAGACCAATATAGCATACAATTATAGCACACATGTTTATTAGAGCTCAGAAAGTGGGATCAAAAGCAACACAATTGATGGCCACCTTGCTTGACACATTATAATTGTTTCAAAACAAACTTAAAAAGAACTTTACCTGCCCATTCCTTTGGTTTGCCGATGGTCAAAGTCCTGGATGGTTTCATGGCAGTGAACCCGCTGCACAGTGTATCCCTCTCCACTGGGCCCATTTCTAGCCTCAACACACACAGACACACTCAGGGTCTGAACAATGGCAATACTGACATCTCAGTCCTCTGCTTATTTGATAATCACTAAGAATCAAATCATATGACATTCACAAACCCAAAGAGAAGGGGCCACTATGGCTGCCATTAGTAACACAACAATGACGCGCGCCTGAAATATGCTGATGTGAACAGACTCTTAAAGAAGGAAGGACATAAAGACAGTCATGGTAGTATTACTTGCCATGTCATCTCGGATTGGCAGACCAGACGACTCAGAATCTGGAGCCAGACCCTCTGTGCTGCACAAGAAAGGCTCACTCAGTCCCGAGCAGCTGCTGTGGTAGGTACTGCTTTATAGAGAAATAAAACACAGCTGTGCGATGTTCTCCCACTGTCCTCCTCTTCTGGGTTTACCAGTCCGTCTCTCACCAGGGAAGTGAGCTGCCTTGATGGAGAAGTGAAAACTGCTGACTTCTGTTCAAACAATATTATGAGTTTCTCCTTCAGATGTTGATACCGTCCATTTTTCAGGCAACACAGTGAAATTCAATGCTCTGTCTGATAGTGATTTGATGTATCACTACCAACCGTGTGTGATAAAAGGCTTTGATGTTGAAAAGTCAATTAAAGTATCTAAGTACATTAACTCAAGCTATAAACTTTTTTGACATACTTGAACTTAACTATTTCAAATTTTCCTTGTACTTTTTCCTTCACTACCTTCATTTATTTATGTTTAACAAAGGAAATGTGTTAAGCTTATATGATATGATGCACTACTTTATTACTAATCAACTGAGGAGTAGGCAAAGTATCTGAAAGTATCTTATGAAGACTTTTACTATTCACATGAAATAAAAGATAATAATTTGTTTGTTTTTTAATGTTTTTAATGGCAGATATTCGTGATGTATTTAATCAAGCATATTTTTCATACACCATAAAAAACCATCATGGCACAAATGAGGTTTCATACTGGAAATCAAAAGAAACTGTGAAACCACAGATACATTATGTTAGAACATATAAAATCAAATGTATTGGTATATTAACAAGTGACAGCCAGTTATACAATACAATAACACTGATCCAGTAAAAGCACTCACAGGCTTACATGCACTCACTACAGCAGACACTAAATAATTTTGTGTGATGTAGCCACTCACAAAGTCCAGACACACCAGCCTCTGAGGGGTGTGGGGAACATCATCTATAATCTTAATATAGGGTCCTGAGGGACACAAAGGAAATGAGTGTGTTTAATTGAAAGCATGAAAAGATCTCATTAGTGAGAGCAGAGGAAGTGTCATGGCTCAAATGACTGGGAGCAGGTCAGAGAGGTAATGACATTATGTGAGGAACAAAGTCTAACAGTGCCCCTGATATTAACCATTATCACTAGCTAATCACAGGACCTGCTAATGTTATGAGACCTGTGAATGATGCTTTACACCATTGGGCAATTTTATTCAACATAACATAACAATCATTCATTCTGAGGCGTTCCCTGCTAAAACACAGTTTCGGAAGTATGCAGTTTTCACAGTACAATGTAAACCAACAAGTTAATTGTTATCTTAAAAGTATTCAGTGAGGTCTCTAAAACTAGGTGAACATCTAAACTCTAAGGGCTAGTTATCCACTTTAAGGACAAACCTGCCAACAAATCTACTCTAAAGCCTTTTGTGAATTTAAATAGATCATTGTGATATAAGCTTGTTTTACATTCAAGTACAACATGATATGGCATTACGGAGCCATTTATTCTAAAGAGGACATTATCAAGGTTGAATGCGCACAAGTGACGCTGTAAACTCAGAAGCAAGTGAGCGATGTAATGAGATAGCACAGTACAAACTGACAGTTTTAAATGTCTATGGAAGTTTTGTCCTCTCTCATTAGTCCGCTTCCCACCCGTCTTCGACCCTCCAGCAGAAACGACAGCACTATAGGCCAGCGCTGCGCTAGTGACCGCGGTTTTACTGAGCTTTCACTCTGTCCAAAGTAGGTAGTTGTTCCCGAGGAAACAGCATCAAACTGCTCTATGAGTAGCCATACCTCCCAAAGCAGCGTCACTGCATTCATAACCATCAGGGACACGACCCAGAACTCATCCCCTAACAATGTAAACCACGATGACCAGAGGTGGAAGCCGTCGTACTTCATTTCATACAGGTAACTTGTTGCCGTGGAAACAAAAAGAAGGTGGGCCATCAACATGGAGAGGATGAATAAGACGAAGAGGCGGTGGTTACCACGGCCGATGCAGCGGTTGAGGAACAGGCAGTGGTGGTCGTAGTCTGTGATGCACACGTCACACAGCTTGCAGTGTTTAGTGTAGTCAGGCTGGAATAACTACAGTACGAGGAGAGGAAAGACAGGGTGGAGAGGGGAGAGAAACATAGTTATTATATGATGTAGACCTTCATCTCTAGAGAATGTTGCATCCTAAACTTTATCAGAAGCCTTTTTAAAAAGTATGGCACAGATTTGTGCTTCATTCCAACATTTCAGACAAATGTTGTATATTATTGTTATGGAAATCAATTGGCAGAGAACTAATGAACATACACGTTGTATCCCATTTAATTGCGAAGCCCAAAGGCCCAAAGTCACATCATTATTGAATTAAGACATCTGAGCTGTTTGGAGAAACACACCAAGGCAAGACGTGCTTGGTGTACATTTCTGTAACATCCTGCTGTCTCTGCATATTGTATTTCCTGTTTTATTTTGAAAGACAAACCACTCCTTTTGCTTTAGTTCCTGCTCTGGTATGTCCAATGTCCTTGACTATCCTCCTATCATTAGCTGGGGTTATTGCTGCTGGATTAGGCAGCCCCCCTGTAACTTTGGCCAGATTTTTTTTGACTTAGTATCTGTTTTTTGATATTGTGTCTACTCCCTGTCTGGATTTATCAACATGGTTTGGGCTGACCGCCTGGATATTACTTCCTGGTTCTACAGTAAAGATCTTTTTTGACTTCACTTTGTGTCCGTCTCTGCTTTTAAGTCTCTGTTGACCTCAAAACCGTTACATATTTTTTGAAACGTATAACTACATGCATAGATACATATTGGGGCATAGGCAATATATCATGGCTCTCCCTGATCTATGACCAGTGTGAATGTCTTACCTCACAGTATGGACAGAACCTGTGAGGGCTCTCGTTGTTCTCCACCAGGTCAGCGATACAGGAGAACCGAGTATCTGCGTCTGCTCTTTCCAGTGTTCCAGGGTCCTGAGTCAGGATCTTACAGAACAAACCCAGGACAAGGGAGAAGTGCACCATTGACAGGTTGACCAGAGCACTGGTCGGCCACACGCATTCAAAAGGTTAAGGATGAACACTTTTATTATGCAAAATCCTTGATTACATTTTAGAATTTACTGTATATGTTTTGGAAAGCTAGAAAACTAGAAGGGTACTATCATGTTGACAGATTTCATAATAAAGCTTGTCCAAAATAAAAATGTATTCTTTAGGGACTACAAGTGTGTTTATAAATTAACACAGATTTTTGCACTTTAAATATTCATTGAATATGAATGAAACTGAGATTGTACGCTATTGATGGGTAGTTCAGTACAAACTATCACTATTGAAATACTTCTCACAGAACTAAATGTTGGTCACAATGTTGGCACCATAATATTTATCCTGCAGGAATCTTTAAATTAAGGACGACATTTTAAAGCTAAAGCACCAAAGACAGAACTGCATCCCAACCACCATTGAGAATGTTTTGTCATACTTCTAGCAGGACAAGAAATAACACAAATATAAATAGGCATGAGACTCAACTTGAAACATTTGTTAAGGATATTAGGCATTATTCTTCCATAGAAGCAGAGAAGGGAATGAATCAAGCCAGCTATGAGTGTTCCCAGGTAGACCGGGTTAGCTAGCCTACAGTAGAAGAAAAACAGATGGAGATATAACAAAGAATATGTATACTTAGTGATTCATATTTTATAATTAAAACCATTTTTGTCAAACCTTTGGTATGTGGTCATGCGGTGGAACTGTGTGAAGATGCTTCTGGCCAGCCAGGGGAAGAGCAACGTGCATGTTATCCCCCCATAGCCTCGCAACACAGTCGCTATTATCAGGATGGTAGCTCCACTTAGGGTTGGAAATGACAGTGTCCAGCAATACAAAGCTGGTGAGAGAAGAAACAAAAACAACAACACATAAATACACACACAGCCCATGTTACAGTGCCATTATTAGCATCATCATAGTCAGCATCCTTGTTTTCATTGCTAAATACATGATCAAATGTACACATTAATATTCACCATTGGACTCTTTGGGCTTGTGGTATTTTGGCTCCCTCATGTACCGAACGAGTAGCTTGTTGAGTTGCTGATGTCTAGAGAAAAGCAATACATTAATCAACATCAGGGTCCCAGGAGAAAGAAGTCATCACGAAATGCGAACATACTGGAGATCTACTGCGGTACTGAGGAGTGTAACTATCGTATGCAGTGGTTGGCAGGTAGTCAGTGATTTTGCAGAGATTTCTAGAGACAGCAGGCTCACCTAAATGTTTTCCCCTGTCTGCTGAGATCCAGTGGTGTGAGGCCGCTGTTGTTCTTCAGATGGAGCATCCAGCAACCGGATCTCTGCATTAGTGTCCAACACACCTCCACACCGCCATGCTCTGCTGCAACATGGAGCGCTGTCGCTCCCTGCTGGTCAACTGCATCCACAGCACACCTCTGAGACACAAACAGAGGGTTGAGCTGCACAGTTGCTATAGTATATCTGCTTTTGACCCAGATTCACAAAAGCATCTTAACATTTAACAGCCGCAGAAAAAATGGATGTATATTTTGTCATTGTAAATGTTAATCATACTATAAATGTGTGGGATTGAGGACCAAAATAATGAGCTAAAATAGACTAAAAGCAGCTAACATTTGAGTAAAGTCACAGTACATTGTTGCATGGTAATCATCAGTGGGTGACACAGCAATAGCTACCCTTCCAAATCCTCTTTATGTGACTCAGTTAAACATATATATATATTCTAAATATAGCTTTAAAAATGTAAGACTGAGTTTTATTGTTTGTTGAATGAAGCATGTAGGTTAGTGATAATGCAAAGACTATAGCATACCTGGTCTCTGAGCAAATAACGGACCAGCTCTGTGTTGCCTGTGGATGAAGCCAGGTGAAGGGGCGTCACATGGTACATGTCTGTGTCTGAGAATCTGAACATTCCTGTCTCCAACAAAAATTGCACTGCAACACTGGGAAAGATAACCAACAGTTAGTGCAGGATGACTATGAAGCAGACAAAAACCACTAAGTGTGACATGTTTCCTCTACTCACATGCTGCCTCCAGAGACTGCATGATGCAGTGATGTTTTTTGCTGCAGGTCTATGAGGCGCAAATCAGCTCCATACTGCATCATTAGGTGTATGATAAAGATGTTCCCCTGCCTAATAGAAAACAATTTGAATCACACCGTATCAAGCACAGAAGAAAATGCATTCAACTCACATCACATTATTGTCAACGTGAGGATCAAGGCATGTTTTTTTAACATTAGACACCTAAATATGCAACTACAACTCACCTGCAGGCAAAATGAAAGGGTGTCTGTCCTGCGTTAGAATTCAGGTTAGGGTCAGCTCCATTATTAAGGAAAAAGTCAACCAAAGCACGGTTACCATTGAGGGCAGCGTAGTGGAGCGGGCTGAAACCACCCCAGCCTGGAAGAAGAGAAACACATGGTTATCACAGTTAGATTTGCAGGTATACAACATAAGCCTGGCATTAAAGCACAGCCTGTCAGCCTGTTGATCCTCGAAACCCTGGGGTCAGAGTTTGGGTTCCTTTTGGCACAATGTGACTTTGTGCAGTGTTATTAAATGATCTGTCCATTTAGATCTGTGCTTGACCATCTCACAGTGGAGCTGCAGCAGGGTTAGGTTTCCCTTTGGTTGGGATTGTGACAAAAGTGTGAGTTAAAGACATTTGACCTAGGTATACAGTAGGCAAGGCAAGATCATGTATCACCTTTCAACACAAGGCAATTCAAAGTATTTTACAAACATTTACAAAATGAATAGCATTAAGAAATAGTGGAGCAAACACATTATAAAATGGCATTCAAAATCAGTCTTTAAAAAGCAAAGAGAATACAATAAACATAAAACAAGCCAATATATGAAAAACATTAAGAGCATTAAGAAATAATGTGCTCCCACACATTAATGCGGCTTGCTATTCTTGGACCCCATCATTAGTCACCATTCAATAACAAAAGGTATTTTAGTATTTCTACTATCAACTATAGCATGTTTATCTCTTGGAAATCAATGTCATCAGCGGTTTTCTGGCTTTAAAATGGGGGAAATCAGGAAATACGATCGGATCAGTGACAGTTACAGGCTAATAACTGTAGGCTACACACAGGCTCACAGGAGCACAGAAGGAAACAGTGGCCTGTAGTTTCACACATATATGACGTTAATAAAAACAACAACACTGACCAGATCTTTTTAATCTTATTGCAACTTACCTTGTTGCTTGAGAATTGATCGGTCATTTTCAACGAACTGTATACACTGTTCAATACTTCCCGTCTGTATACAGTCAAATATGTCTCCTTCGCCATCCGAGTAAATAGGGATAGGATCCATTATGATGGGTGGACAGAGACGGCCTACTGTCACTTCCGCCGACTGCAAACGGCAACGGAAACACAAATCAGCTCTTGGGACGAAGCGCTACAACATCATAATGTAAAGTGAGAAGGTATATCATCTTTCGCTGCAGAGTAGGAATCTTTCATTGTGCTAAACTGATTGAGGCAGACCACGCCCTGGACACCTAATTGGCCGCATCAGGTCACATGGCCTTTGATGTCAGCGCGTCAACAAAACACGTGGTTCCTATAAATACGGTGTCAGCAGAGACGATCTGGTAACGCCAAAAGTTTATTAGCAGGGTTTCAGTGTCATTACTGAGCATTGGAATGTTGATACAGGCATTTGCAGACTGTTTATACATGTTGTTTTGAAGCGTAACACTAACATTAGGTTTGGAAACTGACAATGTAGGACATTCATTTGTATAGGCTAGGTATTATTAATGTATTTTAGCACAGCGAGACTTTAACCTGCAGTGCAGAGACTGATAGCGACACCGACTGAAATGAGAGGACTTTTTTACCCCGGCGGGAAAAACGACATCGTATCAATTGCACCTTCTGTCAGCTTATTAAAGTTTGTTAACACTTTCGAAATATGATGCTACGACTTAGCTACAGCTCTGTCAAAGCATACGTTATCGACTTGAGACAACACTAGGCAGGGCCTGCATCCCTATCTCTTTAAACAACAGCCTGCAGAGGGAATACAATGGCTTGAAGGCGATAGTAGGTAACGCGCCGACGAGCTCGTGTCAGTGTGGCTTCAATTTCAGCAGGTAAAGGTCATTCCTTTGTTTCGGGTGGGGTATCTACGTTGAAGAGTAAAATGGCAGGTGTATTGTGATGTTTCCTTATTGTAATTCAAATGTCTTTCCTCTTTATCTGTAGATATGTTGAATGTTCTCTCTAGCATTCAGTAGTTTCAATTCAATTAATGTTTTCCTTACATTTTAGACCCAAATAACCTAGAATTTCCATACGCCACATATGCCCAGGAAAACAACCGATAGTGCTAACTTAATTTATACAATTAACTACATCGGTATTTGGGGTCCTACCTAAATGTCTTCAGTAAACAAAAGGCCATTTGTACTCTAATTGAGCAGTTTTTTCCTTTGTGGGACATATTTTTCTTTATGTCTGCTGTCTCTATATGTGTATGCTATTTAAACCCACAAGATGGCGCCGTTTAGCAAGTTATTTCAGCACTGGTTTTATTTGTGTTCTATCAATAGAAACACTGTAGTTGCCCAATCTCAGTGCAGTAACCCTAAACAAGCATTGAAACCACACTGACCAACATATGGTTACCTTAGTATGATTACATGACCATTAGGTCAACCAAATGTAAAACAAAGAAAAAGTTTGGGTGTTTTCTAATGTTTTTAAAAGTGTGTTTACCTTTTTATAATAGTCATATAGACCTGACAGTAATTATTAGAAGAAAAACACAATTAGTTGTTAATTCTTTCACTTACAAATCCAAGCCTTTATTCTCTGCACATAAACCTGTTTATTACAAGCGGTGTTGACCTGGCTTCTTTGGTGAATCATGGGATCCTTTCACTTTGATTCATATCATTCCAGTCTAACATGACATATCTATAAAAAGAAAAGGCACTCTTCTTTGAGCTTTGGTGGGAGGGCCCCATCCAACAGGCTGAACAACACTTTTTCACTTCTGCTTCTCTAAGGAAGTAAGAAAGCACATGACCTGCGCCAGCTGATCTGAGTTGCTCTGCTTGTTCAAAGTTCAGTCTACTTGGTGCAGATTAGTGAGGGGCGGGTAGTTTCACAGAAGGGTCTGTCAGCACAGTCAAACCGAAGTCATGTTTTATCAGGTCTTTGCTTGTCTTTCCTTCTGACACGGGAACAGTGAACAACACAACAAGGATGACAGCGTCCTCTTGGAGCTAGGAAATTCCCAGATGGCTCTCACACAAGTACAGGTAAGACTGTGTTAAGTTTCTTTTAAAAATGCTATAAAGGTGGCTGAAGTGTTACTGTAACAGTATTTGTGTATTTCACACTAATACTTTATTGTATATCATTGTCAATATATGATTATGTGTTGCTGGTACATTTCACAAGCCACTTGTGACTGAATGAATTTGCACCTTCTTGCCATGCGTCTCTCTTACACACTCACATGAGAAAACCTCAAAGTATTAATGAATTTCTCTGGAATGTGAACTCCCTTTTCCTTTACTTACCATCATAACCGATTCAACTGGCTCTGGCTAATCAGTTTAGCAGTCTGCCTCTACTAATGCCACTCATTGTTCACCATGTGTGTTTGACTTAACAGAAAGTACCTAAAGTAGTATCACTAATGAGAAAACACAACTCTAGTCAAA
Organism: Trematomus bernacchii; assembly: GCF_902827165.1. NCBI lineage: Eukaryota > Metazoa > Chordata > Actinopteri > Perciformes > Nototheniidae > Trematomus > Trematomus bernacchii. The sequence continues at coordinate 6,784,156 of NW_022987828.1, read as the reverse complement.
GCCTCAGTCATAGAGTAACATGTCTCCTAGGGAGCAGCTTTGTGAACAAGATAAATTGTATTGCAATCACAATATAAGGGACAACTGATATGGACAGAACCTCCTAGGGTTTATCAGTGTCACAATTATTTTTGTAAGAACAGAGACCTGATTCGCTAGGTTTTGTACACCTCAAATTATCAAGCTCATTTCCCTTGTAAATAAAGGGACTGATAAGGTATTCCGAAAATGCTCCACACTGACTGTTACAAAGGTAAAAAATGCTAGCATTTTGTATAAAACAAATGCAGTAAAAAATTGAAACGTATAATTTCCTAGCATGTGTGATTCCAATTACTGAAATATTGGCATCAACCAAATGTGCGGATCCCTCGCAGAATTTGATAACTTGTTAATGAAAATGGCACATGACTGCCAGTTGTTTGTTCTTCTATCTGCTGATGTCTCGATGCAGACTGTGATGTGTGGGCAAGGCTGGTTTTAGACACATTTATTTGAGGAAGTGAGATAATCTAAGGAAACATGATTATGAGACATGTTGGATACTTTTTAAACTTAGGCTTTCTAAAAAAAGAATGGAATAATTTGAGGATTTCTCACTCTTGGCTCTTTTCCCCCCTTCAGGACCAGGCTGCTAAAGGGGAAAGGATCAATAAGGAAACCGGAGAGCTGAGTGCTTCAGGGGAGTTATCGGTCTCTGTGGAGGTGAAGGTGGAGAAAGTGGAGGGCTCTTGTAAGAATCCCCAACTCGCACAAGTGCTCAGAGAACAACTGCAAGAGCTGGGAATTCACACGAGCCCTGACCAGAGAACTGACCATGTTCCTTTAGAGCAGAGAGAGGAACATTTAGTCAATGTCCTGCCTCTCTACATACAGGTAAGCTTTACTTAGACAATAATGTGTGACCAATTAATAACAACATTTTCATTCATGCATCATTTTCAAAGTTATGCAGATTCACTCTTTATTGTCCTCTATAGAGGGAATTTTAGATCACAGTCTGTTCAAATAAATAACATTCATGCCCCATCTTTGATTGTTAACAAATGGAAAAAATAATTAGTGCATCTGCCTCATGATTTGTATTTGCTGCAAATTACAATTTGTTCTTCTTTGGCGCCTGATACACCCTTCCACTAAGTGTCATTAAAATCTGGCCATACAAACAGACAAACAACCAATAACATACCATCGTTGGTAAAAGTTGAAACAAAACAAATCTATTATAGTGTGTCCATGCTAATCAAAGAAAGTTTTGGCTGATTCCAATAGAGTTATATTTATATATTTGGATAGCAATGCACTCGCATATGCTGTTCAAGTGATTTATGCTTTTTTCTAATGTTAATGAAGTTACACTTGTTTCTATTGTGAAACTCTTGAAACAAATAAATAGAGGAGAGTAACAATCGTTTGAATGAGAACCCAACCTTGGAAAGGATAACTGGGGGCCTCAGGACACCGTTTGAAAAAGTGCTCCAGACTGCTTGAATGAAACGGCATGAAACGGCATGAGACGGCAGTCAGCTGTTTGGCCCTCAGCTGAATCATCTGAATAGCGTCATAGTTATGAAGAAACCTTTTTACCCAGGCACACACTCAGTGTAAATTCCACCCCTGATCCGCGTGTGTGTAACCCCATTGATTGAGCTCATAGCTGCAGACGTAATCACTCTTTTGGATTGATTGTAGATCTGTGTGTGTGTATGTGCTTGTGTATGTTAATTACACTTAACTGTATAAGCCTCATGACTAAAGATTTGACCTGAACGTAGGGCTTCATTTAAGAACAGCAAACTCAGTTAAATGAGATTTCCTCTTAATGAACTGAAAGAGCAGAAAATACCTACTAGCTTCTATTATTTATAGTGAAGTGCATTACCCAACGCAACCAATAGTCAACTATAATATGGTAACATGCCATTTTATACAAATAATTCTTATTACAGACAGATTTAGATACCATTGTTTTTGCGCTCCTGACTCCTGTATTATGGACTCTCCCCTCTCTGATCCCAGGTCTGTGAGGATGGAGGCAGACTTGAAGGTTTGAACTTAAAGGGGCTTGCAGCTCTTACTGCTGATACCGTCATCTATAACATCCACACCCGACTGGCAGAAAGACATGCAGGTAACAAAAACTTCTTATATTGCAGCAAACACTACACTATTTTTTTCCTCGTTCAGGGACTTTCTACCTTGTTCCTACTTCTGCATTTTCAGTGTTTTTCAGGTACTTTTCCAGTAGTTTTTTTGATAGTGTAAAAGGTTTGGATTCCTTCTCTGATGTTACTTTTATCTACTGATGTTCTGCCAGTTTTCTGTCGCTATTTGTTTAGATTGTATTCTCTCTGCGTCTTAAGCTCTGTCCTTCTTTCGCTGGTTTTGCATGTAATTTATTGGAGGTATGAAGCAGGCGCCTTTTACATTTTTAGGGAAGTGGATGCTCTTGGTTTTTGATGTAGCTCAGGTATAGGTTCTAGTTTAATGTTGTGCTAACATGTTGCATGTAGTAGCTATTTACCAACAAAAGTGTGACTTTCTTTACCCAATGCAAGCCTCAGTAAATCCTTTTCGGTGACCCTGTCATACTAAAATAAATTGCCTAAAAATAGAAAAGTAATGCACATGTTTTCTCTGAAAATAGAAATGAAACCTTGTGAGACCACTAATCCGCCCCAATTCCTTTACATATGCATTTTGCTTTCTATTTAGACGCCAGTGCACTTGACTGTAATGTGAATTAAGATTTTATGGTCAGTATTTGTTATCATGGGGCGGTAGTTTTACCGATAATCCAGCCAGTATTTCTCTCTTGTTGCCTTTGTTCATGGCCCTTAGTGTAAGTGTAATTGTTAGCACATGTTTAATCCTGTTGAGTTTTCTGTGTTCAGAGGGGGCTCGCTGCGAGGTGGTGCGGTTCTTCCAGAGGTATGATACTAAGGAGACAAACTGTGAGAAGCGAGACAATCAAGGATGGCTGCTGTTGAAGTCTCTGCTGCTGCTGACAGCTGACAGCTCAGTGAGTCAAAAGGCTGTTGTTGAAGGCTTTTTACATTTGATGGCAGTCACTGAAACATGGCAACATACAGTATGTCATCGTGACATTGTTCAAAATTCAACATTCATTATATTGATATTTACCACCATATCTATCTAATTTAAATTATTATATTTAATAACAGTTACATTTCTTTTTGAATTTTCATCATTAAAGTATAATGTTTTTTTGTTCAGATATTGGACTGATTAGTGTGTGTGTTTGCAGGATATATTGTCCTGTATAAACTCAGGGCTTCCTGCTGCTCTGGTGAAATGCTTGTACCTGCTAGTGTGCCTACCTGCTCAAAAGGAGAACTCTGCCTCAGAAGAAACCTTTCAGGAGCTGCTCACAAAGGTCAGGCCCAAAATGCATCTTTGTTTTCTCTTCGTATTCCCCCTTCTCAACCTGCAAGCTTTACTTGCCTATTCTTCTTCATTGGATTTCCATCTTACTCTAAACTTCTTGCCCCTGCTCTTTTCCAGGTTCTCATTCAGCTGTGTAGGCAGCCAGTCAATGTGGAGAGTCTGGTGGAAACTCAGGAACTTCAGTGTCTTATCATCGGCCTCACTTCACTATGGGACCAGACGAGCGTCGCCTGGAGACATCAGGCCTCCCGCGTCCTCAAAGCAGTGTCTGCTGTAGCAACAAGCAACACTGTCCCGAACTTGCAAGGTGAAGGAACACAAAACTATCAGGACAAGAAACCTTTCTGTTTATCATTTAAATGTTTTCTGGTTATAAAAGACTATATTCCATCAGTTCCACTGAACACATAAGATTATACATTTCTCGGAAACTCCACAGAAATTGAATAATTTAAGATCTTGGGAAAGTCATTTGTGCAGACGGACTGATATTTTTAGGAATGGGTTGATTATACAGAGACACATGACCACACATCCTAGCAGAGAGACGTAGTGAAAGTATGTTTCACATGATGCCTCCATCAGCAGATAATTCACTTAAATGTTCCGCTACCCACAAGTTTACTCTGGCACTCTGCCATGACTTTTTCTTACATAACTCTATAGCTTTATGCTATAAAGATCATTTATAACAGTTGGTTTAACCTGGGTGCAATAAGGCCATGAGTAAAGGATTTTACTTTACCATGTTCTGTGTTACTGTAAAACAGTCTTAAGAGAACTGTGCTTAAAGCTCCCATGTCATGCTTTTCCGGTTATTACCCGTCCCCTTGTGTGTTATGAAGGTTTTTATGCATGTAAACGGTGTGCAGAGTCAAAACCCTCAAAGTACACCCTGTAGCGAGTAAAACTCTAACACAGAAAATACCTCCCCAAAACGCCTCGTTGGAGATACGTCACTGCCCATTTGATTCTTCCGGGTACCGCCTGATGTCATGCGGTACCCGGAACGAAATGGACCAATCCCGAAGAGCCGTTACGTTACGTCCGCGGAGCCGTTACGTTAAGCCCCCGCTGATTGGTCCAAATTGACCGATCCACGGACTTCCTCACACACACATCTGTGTGCAGGGAGCAGGCAGCTCTGCTGATTTCTCCTCCCTGGCTGCAGGCTGATAACAGACAGTTGGGATCGCGGCAAAATTCTCTCTGCAGACCCATTCTCTCAGCGTTTATCAACCTTTTTCTTACTCAATATCAAGCCACACTTATTGTTTTTACTTCGGATGTGAGTTTGTGTGTGCTCAGGATGAGTTTGGCTGTGTTTCGCTATGTATCCTAAACAAGGAAGCAACACCTCCACGGAGCTCAGCGCGATTCACAACGTCCCGACCAATCAGAGCACACTGTGCTCACAGGGAGGGTGGGGGCTGGAGCTTTTGGAGCTACAACGAGCCGTTAAAGGCAAATAGTGAAATTCAGTGAATACAAGTAGTTTACAGAGATGCTGTTTGAGAAACCAATGTGAGTTTGGAAAAATGCACAGTATAAATCTATTTTAGTATACCTCAACAATGGAATTATGATCAGTGGAAATGGCCATGACACCTCTCCTTTAAAGCATTTCTTGTTTGTGATGATGAATGTGTGAAGACACTATTGTTCTACATCTCTGTCAAGTCACTTACCAAGAGCTCTGTCTTTTTACTCCTTAGAAAAGAACTGTGTGCGTATCTGCATCCAGAACCTGCTGCTCATCAGTGCCGACGTCTCGGGGCCGCTGCTAGCCGAGGTGGCCGTGGCTGTGTTCAGCTTTATAAGAGACACGTACCCTCTCAATCCAGCCCTCTTTGTGGAGTTTGACACCATGAACGGCTACAAGGCCCTCGAAAACATCCTACAACGGTGAGATAAAGAGACATAAACAAAAGAAGAATGAAACGATTGCAATGTGACTTGAATAATACGCTTACTTGGTTAATAAAGAGAAAAAGCATCAAAAGGCTCTTTGTTCTCGGAGTGTTTTTAGGGCAAGAGTAAATACTTAGAAGTGAAGGAGAGCCCTTCAAAGGGCGCGATTTTTCAAATGAAGGTAATTCCTCTGCTCTTGGAGTCAATACATTGAGACCAGTATTTTTCTCTGCTATTCATTTATTTGTTTTTTTAGTATTGTTTTTTTTTTTTTAAAGACAATGCACGTTAATTCATTGTATCAGTTTCAAAAGATTGAAACGGCAGATTAAACATGCTGGAGTAATACAGCCTTAAAAGTATTTAACATCTGTAAACCCAAGGCTGGTAACAAAAAGCAGAACAATTACAAGTGACAATATAAACAAGCACATTTACAATACACAAGTCAAACAAATACAAATGACAAAGTTCAGATTTTCCTCTAGATGTATGTTTGGTATTGGACTTTGTATCATATTCTCTAAATGTACCTCTAACTTTTGTTTGTCTTTCATCTCACCACCTTAAGCTGTGAGGAAGGAGTGTCTGTGGATCAGTTCCAGCCTGTGGAGGAGTTGCTGGCTCTCATTGCCTCTCTCACCCTGCTTGGTAAAACTGAGCTGAAAGTGGCTCTTTGTGTCACCAACCCACAACCTCCCGCCTTCAAGTTTGACCCGCCACTTACCAAAGGTAGGTTTAGTCTTCACTGTAACTTCTGTATTCTCTGGCCACACCACCCTAATTATCTTGAAACGTTGATTGCACCATGAGGATACACTCTGAACCCCTCAAAATTCACACTCCCAAGCATCTATTTATCATCACAGGCATGACTCAGCAAATGTAGGCTTAGGGAAGAAAGTGAACCCCCCAAATGACCACAAAGTTCATCCCTCTTTTGTGCTTTTGCCCTAATATAACACACCCAAACTGCTCCACCCCACTTCGCTGATTTCCCACCCACCCTGACTCGCGGTTCCCCCCTGCTCCCCCTCTGCAGAGCTCAACACCCCTCAGGTTAACAGGAAGCTGAGGTGATTATGTCTGGGATGATGAAGTGGAGGCTTCCCCTCTAACTTTGTTAGGATGCTCCACATCCATTCACCACTGGCCTACAGCAACCGGCCATCTATCATAGAAGCACACACACCTCCATCCAACACTCATAAATAGAGTGTCCATAATCAACACACACACACCCATCCAATTAAACACACAGACACACACAGCACCCATCCATCACATCAAGGAGTAGATCTCTTTCCAGCAGAGGGACCAGGGACTGTTTTGTGCTGATCTTATTTGGTTCTGATGCAATTTAGATTAAGTGTGGAAATGAATTCTATTACTAACCAGGTATATCTTTTTAAGCATGTTTTGGCTCCAAAATCTAAGACCATGTCTTAATATTTTGACAATTGAGAAAACAAACTCTATCAAGGCAGATTATACTACTTTTCTTTTGCCTTCATGCATGTCATGTTGTTTGTTTACAATATATCTATGTATGGATAACTCAATTGGCTTATGATATTCAGCATGTGCTCTTTGTTAAAGGATGTTTGTTATTTATTGGTTTTCATTTTTCTATGGAATTGTCCTTGCCAGAGCTAAATCTGATAAATTGGGTGTAAACTTTAAAACATATTTTGACTTAATTGACCTCTGGCTGATATTGTTTTTACAGTTCAAGAATACATTGTATCCATACTCAAAAGTTAGATAAACCAAGCTGCAGACCATATTATATTCAGTATGACCTTTTTTAAATGGCTGACACAACCCTTCACAAGAACATTTGACTGACACTGTTTTTATTCTTTATCTTCTAATGTACCCTTCTGCAGGTTCATCAGTAAAAAACCTGCCCGCCTTCAACCTGCTGCAGGCCTCGTTGCTGCGATCCCAGGACTCGCTGCTGTGCTGCAAGCTCCTTCGTACCCTGCAGACGATATGGGAGAGGGACCCAGCTAATTTCTTCCTCTTAGAGTGGACTGTCCAGTCGATGGCCCAGCTGGCTGCCTGTGTGTGGTGTAAACCTGTAGCAGTCCAGAAAATGTTCTTCTCAATGCTAGAGATGGTATGACTTAGTTGACAACAAAGTACCTATGCATACTTTTAGTTTGATACAACATGCATTTGAAGTTATATTAAATGCTTTCCTACAGGTGATATTTAAGTTGAACTACATCCCCCACGAGGCCTTGCGTGCACTGCTGGGTGTGCTGAAGAAGAGCTGGACTGGGACGCTGGCAGGAGGAGTTACAGGGATTGATTTTGGAGTGGTGGCTCTCAAGTGTTTCCACAGGTGAGCAATGATAGTTGGTACACCTAAAATATGTTTCCCTACCAATTTATCTGGTTTCAGTTAGAATTTGATGTTTTTTAGATAAACACACTCATAAACTATTTTTTAAAAGGATGTTCACCCTTAAGTAAAATACAGTGTCCCTTTAACCTGTAGTGATGTCTTTGATATTGGGGTGAACTGTCCCTTTAAATAAAAGAATAACCAAATTATAGCCTGTAACACTTTATAATAACCATCAATTCTAAATGGCAAATTGATAGTTTGTTAAACTTTAGTTATTGGTAGTGTAATACTAAATGTTATCATGTGTCCTCCTGCAGGATGACAGTGCACAGCGGTATGCTAGCTGAGGTTCTGAGTGACTGGGGCCTGCTGGAGCTGCTGCTCAGCGAAATTCGTAGGAGAGCGAAAATCCTCAGGAAGGCTGGAGTTGTCTCTTCTCCTCAAATAAGTATGAACCAACATAATTGTTTCCTTTACTTCTGATGTAATCGTGCTTGTACAAACAGAGAGCGATCGTTTGCCACAAGAACACGTCATTAAAGCAAATTTGTGTTTGAGCAACACAGCCAGCCAGTGATTAAATACTATTGATGTGGACCGTTGTCCTTAGGCCAGCAGGTGTGGATCAGCAGTCACATTTTTTATCTTGTGTGTTTACTGTAGATCCCCAGCAGCTGCCAAGTGTGGAGGACAGCGAGAGACTGCTCACTACCTGTATGCTTCAACTTGTGTCAACCCTTACGTTACGCTCCATCAAAAACACAGGTATTCACATTTTGTCATGTCTGTTCTTTTATTTAATACCTTTCTCTTTCACCATCTGCATAATTGTGTGTTTATTTGATTAATGTTATGTTTATGTTTATTAATGGGCTTGAAACTGCTGTTGTATACTTATTTTTGTGTGTGTGTATTCCAGTTTCAGTGCGAGACCTTGGTATGGTTCCCTACATAAAGATCTTCTTGGATGAGGATCAGTATCGAGGTCCCACTCTGAACATTTTGGAGCAGCTAGCTGAAATAAACCCTGAGGAGTTTATGAGTACAGCCATAGGAGCCCTCTGCTCCTCGACGCAGCAGGAACTTGGTTTGAAGCGGGACCTATTGAAGGTACTTACCTTCTACATGCACTCACAGACACAGCACACACACTCCGATGTGCAGTGATCTCAGCTGAACTGTATACGTAGTCTCCACTCTACATCAAATCATAACAAATTGTAATGCACTTAAAACATAATCAGCTAGTGAATTTATTTTCTTAGCATGTGGGACCCCGATTACATTATAGACAAATGCAGATTGATTTGCTAAAACAGGTTTAGCTGTTAACTCTGGTCCGATTTGATTAGGCCAGCAGCCTTGTGCTGTGGCACTCTGAAGATTACCACCTCTATCAGATCAGTGAGTGGGACAGAGATCTAATTAGGCCTAACCAAGTTACACATACACTGTATGTGTCCGATTTTATAGATGGCAGTAAGAAGAGCACTTACTTGCAGATATTGTGTGTATCAAAGTGTGTGAATGTGTACGCTTTTGATTGTTTGTGAATGCATGCAGGAGCTTGTCATTGTGTGTGTGAGGAATGTGTGCGTGTGTGTGTGTTCTTGGTACTAACATGGTTAAAGTAGGTGGCAATCAGATTGGGTGCGACCTGGGTTGGCAAGTGTTAAGAGCCATTGTGATTACTCCAGTTTCAGTTAATCACATTTCCCTCTGCGTTCTGCCTCACACATTACCTACCTGATGGATTAGGTCTCTAAATTGAATAAAGCTAATGTAATTTCGTTCACCTCTAAAAACTAGTTACCAGAAATGATTTATGATATATCTATACGTTTCATCTATTTTTCACGACATTGTTTTAATTGACCAGCGAGGTGCGTTTAAACGCTGAGACTTCTAGCTGTCTGTCATCAAAATAATTTCTCTCTAAATTAAGCCTTTCGTGTTTCAGTTATCTTGCCCAAGATAATTGTGATTCAAGATATCAATTCAATATTATCCCGATAATCATTGAAATATGCTTAAAGATCGTAAAATTGCACTAAAACAATCACTTTACCTTTGATATATATAAATATGATTATTTCATCAGCGATTTTGGAAACTCCAGTAATATGAATCATAAGGCCCTCCACAGTAAATTAGCGATATAAAGAAATCAAATCAGGTTCTATTTTTCCCAATAGCAAGCCAGACAGCGTCATCAAGACACTCACCTGAGTCATACCAATAATTCTAATTCACCAAGATCAACTTATTGAGTGTTTTCCATCACTTCTGTATTTCAGTCGGTGCTGAAGGTGTTGGAGAGCCCTAACAGCTGGGACGCCTTCAGGAGAGCAGGAGGCTTCACTGGACTGCTGTCTCTGGTGATTGACATGGAAGGAGCTCTGTCCGATCCTCCCCAGGGAGCAGTGTGGAAATCCCTGGGACACAAACCGCTGCTGGACCTCCTTCTCCTCACTCTCCACATTCTGGCCCTGACAGTGCATCTGCACACAGTAAACGCACACCATTTTGAGACTGGTGGCTTTTATGAAAGGCTGTCAGAGGCTCTACTCCAGCTAGGCTGTTTCCACACAGAAGGCCCTGAGAAAGAGAAGTTTGATGGCTCCTTCCTCAAGACGGCAGAGGACGAACAGTCCTCTGGAAAGAGCTTTCACCAGTTTGTTGGGTTAGCAAAGGCCCCTCTGGCTCCCTCATCTGCCTCCACAACACAGCAGCCTAATCTTCCTGTCACTCTGCGGACATGTTTGAGGCTGCTGTCCTATCTTGACCAGTTTGCAACAGGGACTTACTCTCCTCTGGAGTTACACTTGGGACTAGAGCCAGATGAAGGGTGTGAAGGAGATAAAGAAAAACTCAATGGACAAGCAGGGCATGAAGGAGTGTATTCAGGGTCCCCTCCTGTCCACTTGGGATCAGGCCTGCAGTCTGTGGAGGACACACAGGGAATATCCAGGAACACAGCACCAAGTATTTCCACAGTCAGCACAGAGTCGCGGTACAGGTGGATATTTCTTTCTTTTTTAAGTCCTTGGAAGCCATAAGATGAATTTCCTATAAGATGAATTTCCTCTACATTCATATCAACATTTTTGTGAGATTTAATATCAGAAGTATCAACCTATATGTGTCTTTTCTTTTTGCTTGGCTTACAGTAGGTTCACCTGTGATCAGATTATTCTTCATCCAGGAGCAATCCGAGTTATTATGACTCTCCTTCCATCAGTGTTTGCACTGGAGGACCCCCAGGTACCTGTCCAGATTGTATATGTTAGTCTCTAATGTTGCATATCATTAAATACACAATAGGGCCCAGGAATAAGCCAACATTATTTCCATTTTCCTCAGCTCTCAATGGAGGTACAGTTCTCACTGGCAAACCACATCCAGGCCATGGTTAAATCTGAGCCGAACCGTCAGATAGTGTGCGAGGGGGGGCTGGTCTCCACACTCCTGGCTCACTGTCGGAACATGTTGATGGCTCCCAACCACCCGTTGCATCTACCCATTACTCGCATCTTGGAGAAGCTCTCTTCCCAGGCCATCACTCATGTAGACTTCAGGTAAAACATACTCAGACTCTGAAGTTCTCACTTAATGCACTGAAGAGAAGGAGACTTTTAAATGATTGGGTTTGTCTAATAACTATTTGGAGTATTTGTGCTACAATATTCCATATCATATGTGTGTTTCCTACTTTTTTCTCCTCAGAAAGTTCCTGTGTTTAGGGAACCCACTCATGTGTTTGGCAGACAAAACGGCCATGCAACTGCCACTTGCAAAAGCTCCCGTTTCAAATGGTAAATACTTGTTTATTTTAAATAACATATGGTGGCTTAATCCTTCTGTTGTATGATTAAATCATTTTGAAGTTAAATATGGGGTCTAAAGCACAGACATGAAGCAGGTAACACACTGAATGTTGGTTATGTTGTCTAAAGGTCACACCACAGAGGGAGATGCCTCATCGGGATCTCCAGTAAAGACACTAAAGCGGACCTTTAGCTTGTTACAGTCTTCAGCTATTAGATCTCCAATCCCCGTCCACCAGATCATCAGTCTGGTGTCCATGACGTCACCGCGCACCTTCAGGCCCCACCGGGTCTCCACCTCACCCGCCTTTGTTGAGTTTGACATGAGTGAGAGTGGATATGGGTGAGTCCTTATTTAATGGATACCTTTGGAGTCCTGAAGTAATACATACACTAGAAGGAACTGCTTTAGTATTAATCCTTTCATTTTCAAAGAAATCATATAATGCATGTTTTTGGCTTGTGAGTTAATTGCTCTGTAATGTTAAAAACATGTTAGAAAGTATTTTGTTTTTACTAATTTCCGTTTTTACTAATTTCTTACCCTGTGTGTGGGCTTTGCAGCTGCCTTTTCCTGCCCTCTCTGTCCACAGTGAAAGGAGTGACTTCTGATTCAATCCCAACAGGAGGAATTGGAAAAGGTAAATAATGAATCTAAATGTTTAATACTTACATATTCATAAATTACTCTGATTAAAATTCCTAATCATTGCTTTCTCATATTTTAGACTGCCGGGGTTTTCCCCCTACAGCCGGTCTCTCATTTTCCTGCTGGTTCCAGATCAACCGCTTTAGTTCAGCCTGCGATTCCCACCCGATCCGTCTACTGACGGTGGTCCGCCACATGTCCCGGACTGAACAACAGTACATCTGTCTGTCCATCTCCTTCTCAGCCTTTGACGGCTGTCTGGTCATCTCTACTGAGGAGGAAGCATTTACATACCTGGGTAAGAGAGCCATAAAAGTGTCGTCAATATTTGAACTTTGAAAAACATTCTTTGATGAACAAAATAGTTTGAAGGTAGTTGGATAATTTGTTGAGCTTTCTAGTTATTTTTCCGCCCTTCAACCAACTCCAAGCATCAGTTAATCCTTCTGCACGATAGTTACATCATGCGTTTAGACTGCAGAAATCAACCAAATGTCATGTTTGATTTACAGATATGATGGAGCCAGAAGTTTGCACTCCCACTTCTCTGCCTACATCACTGAGGTTCCGCTGCTCCAGCCTGCTTGTCCCGGGTCAGTGGCACCACCTGACTGTTGTCATGGCCAAAGACGTGAAGAAGAGCTGTGTGGCTACAGCATACTTCAACGGCAAGGCAGTAGAGACAGGAAAGGTAGGGCAAGAGGAGAGAAAGGATGATGATTGATGATATCTGATGATTTAACTGATTTTAAGTATTCAGTGCCAAATATTTAATATGCATTCTTTTCTCAGATGAGGTATATTCAGCCGTTCCCTGGTCAGTACGTCTCCATGGACCCCGCAGCTGTGATTGATGTGTTCGGACTGATAGGGACGCCGGCGCTCTGGAAGGAGCACGCTGCCCTGGTGTGGCGAGTGGGTCCCTGCTACCTGTTTGAAGAAGCTCTGAGCCCTGAGGCTGTGGGTGCCATGTACACTCAAGGCACCGCCTACCAGGGGAACTTCCTGGCTCTGCGCAGCACAGGTGAGCCATAAGATCTTGTGCAAGAATTACTCAGGATATCTACAGTATGACTTGTTTACTAACAGTAAATCAGCATCTTTACTTATTAGTGTTTCAATCATCCTGATTTCTGACAGGTACTTCTGCCAATGTGTTTGGTTTGTGCCTTGATTGGAGCTGTGTGCATTGTTGCTTATTTTTTGTTGAGGCCTGTAATGAAGTGCAAGTCAACTAAGGTCGTTTTTAAATGTGCTTTATAGAGACATTTGACTTAGACAAGTTAGTTTCTAGATGCTAATGTAGTTTTCAGGGTTCAACACTTTGGTTCTCTTTTTTGTTTCATAAATGTCTTGGCATGCGGTAAATCAATTTGTCATGGTGCTCATAGCATGCATGCATGAATGATTTTCTCTGCAGACGAGATAATTTGTTGTGGCCTAACTTTACATGCGTTATGTAAGGATAATGTTGACAACAAAGTGTTATTACTACACCAATTACACGCTTTTTATACAATTTAACACTAGTTTCTCTCACTTTATAGTGCTGATTATGGTTACACTATATATTTGCCTTTCATTAAGAATTTCTACTCATACATGCACCTCTCTATTTGTTTCCAGGCTCTGATCCAGATGCCGAGTCTCTCCGGCTGGTTCCTGAGGAGAGGATCTCATTTGGCATCAACCCAGCAATTTCTAAGCTGACAACTGTGGTGCAGATCAGAGAGGATTACAACGAGGTGGACTGCAGACTGATTGCTAAAGAGGTGAGAAGAGTTCATATTAAAACTGTTCTTTTTGTTTTGCCGTTGAAACAGAGAAGCAACCATGGTGTGTAATTACAGATGGGCATAACTTCTCGGGATCAGTGCACCCCGGTGTTCCTATCTCAAAATATCAGCCAGCATCTGAGTGGTACGGCTCGCACCATAGGAGCAGCCCTGGTTGGACATTTTGGTAAATAAATCGTCATTCTAAAATGTATTTGCAATGATTCTTGCTGCACATACATTATTCTCATGGTCCTCTTCCCTCCAGGTGTCCGTACGTTCACCCCCGGCAGTGCATCCAATGGTTTGCTGTACGTCGGCGGGCCTGCAGTTGTTCTCAGTCTGGTTGCAATGGCGCCAGATGATAGCTCTCTGTATGCAGCTGTCAAAGTTCTTCTGTCTGTGCTGGAGACCAACTCTGCAATGCAGCAGGAAATGAACCGCATCAATGGATACGAGGTCTGTCAGAACTTGTACAATCGCATGTTGGGTATCCAAATCTGCTAGCTTACTCAGACTGATCTGTCTTTTACTTTTTTGTCTTTGTAGCTGCTAGCTTTCCTGCTGAAGATGAAGCGCAGTCTGGTCAGCCACAGAACCTTTCAGTTGGTTCTGTATCTCTCCAGGTCGGTGGAGCTGATCTCTGGTTCGGTTTGCCTAGAAAACACACCTGCTTTCCAGGCTCTGCTGTGTGACCTGGAAGTAAGCCTCTACATTATACCATAAAAATGATGTGGAAGTAGTGAATAGATGATGTTTTTATGCCCAATCGGTATATATTTGAAGCGTTTTAAAGTGCATTTCTAAGCTAATTGTACAATTATGTTTTCTCTCTCATTATACTATGTTTTCAGGTGTGGCAGAACACTTCAGATAATCTGGACCTTTCAGTTCTCAACCACTATGCTGAAATCCTGAAATCGTCGAGGTAATTTCCACAGCCAGTGTGACCAGACATGTTGTCGCTTTCATCTAATTCAATATGAGTCACATGGCCAACAAGGTAGATTACACAACCAAGAGGCTCCTGTTCAGGTCTGACAACATACTATATCAGCTGTTCTGTCAACATCTACCGTAGCCTGTCAATATCACGGAAATGTTCTACCGAAACAGTCAAGGGAGAGTTCAACTGAATCCGTCGCTGAAGAGAAGAGCATGACTGAACGTGTGCATGGATTACTGAATTATGTTTTCTGTCTGTGGGAACAGGTTGTGATTGATATGAGTGCTCTCTGTTTCCCTCTCTGTCAGCAGCAACAGCAATAATGCAGAGGCCATGCACAGTATGGGTCTAATGCCAAAGCTGCTGTTGGAACTTTCCAATCCCGCTGTGACCGTTCAGAAGGTTAAGATCATTTTGTGTGTCGTCACAACCCTCCTCAAAGCTCACTTCACTCCTCTTGACATAAGAAGGTACAGTCTGGGGATGAACCAGCCACAACAAAGTACACATGATTTCAAATATAGATATCACATCAATTAGGTTTTTCGAAAATAGCTCTGCATTTAAAATATGTCCTTTTATTTGGTCAGACTTGGGCTCTTCCTGGTCTACACACTCCCTCCTCCTCTAAGTAACATGGATGAAGGAAGCAATGAGCTATCTGACCGTGATCTACCACAGGATATGCCAGGTACACACAACCACACCTTATGCAGTACCTTACATATGTCATGTCTCTCTTAAATAAAATGCTAGATACAAAATAATCATAGATTTCACAAGTTGTTACTTGTACTGACCCAGAATTGTTTTAATCTGTTTTAATGTTGTCTTCCAGCCAGCCTCATCTGGATCCGCAACCAGCTCTTACTCTCACTTTGTGAAATCCTCAACTCAGACAGCCTTCTAATCGAAGAGTGAGTGGCATCTGATACTGCTTAGCTGTTCCAAAACTGGAATGAAAACATATTTTCCCAGTATTTTATGCGCCAGAATGTCATGGCAGAAACATTAACTGATTAGTGTCGTCATGATTGTATTCCCCTGTAGTCAGCAGAAGGCCTTATTCGATACCCTGGGCAGTGATTGGTTCCTGCTCTTCCTTCAGCCCCACCTTCACCATACCACCTTAAAAATAAGTCTCATCCTGCTCACACACTTTCTGTCAAGTCCCAGCCAGCAGAGCAGCTTCAGAGAGGGGGTGCTCCCAGCAACACTCATAGAGGGCATGGAGGAACCCTTTGCTGTCTTAGGTACATACACAGTTGAATACTTTCTCACAGTGAAGCAGGGAAATAAATCAATGTTGTAATTTGACCACTTTTACTGGAACCGTTTAGTGATGATATTAAATTATCTCGATACACAATTCTGATGTTTATAAAGGTTAAACTAGACAAAGGGATTTTAAATGGTGTGTACTGACCAAATACATTTTTTTAAAGAGATATTTAATTCAAAGTACAGTACATGCAGCTCACTGAAATATACAAATTAAATGATCAGTTAACACAAACTGCAAGACTCAAATATGTAAATTGATATTGAAATAATATTATTAGTAACCTAATTCAAGTTTAGATGTGTTAAACATGCTAAATCATTCATTTAAGATGTTGTTGATCTATAAGGAATATTTGTTGCGTGGCTTACTTTCATCCAAAACCAACATCTATCAATGATTTCTTCCATTGTCACCTGTCACCAGACAACCTTCAAGCCCATTCTTTGTCCTATGAGTGCCTCAGCACCACGTGTCCAGGCTTTGATGTTCTTCAGGGGCTGCTCAGCAGACTCTCCCACCTGCCTCAGGTGTTTGAAGCCCTGGCTGCTCTGATGCTGGAGAGGAAGGCCATTCACACTGCTGATGGAAAAGTGGGTACTCTTCATCTTCTAAGCCGAATTGTTCATGACCCCTTTCCTAATGCTCCTATTATGTGTCATCCTAAGGTGCCTTTGGATGATACGCTACAGTCATTGATTGACAGCCAAGCAGACAGTCCTGCTCAGCAGCTCTGTGTTGAAGCTGCTACAATATTGCTGGAATTAGTCAAAATCATCATCACTAAGGTGAGAATGTAATTATCTTACATCTACAGTATTATTCACCACATATTTATAAAGCATTAAACCTATCATTTATTTTTATTTTCGAACAGCCTGTTACTACAACAAAGCACATGTCAGACACTGATGCATCATGGGAGATGCAGCTCCCAGCCAGTGTGATGCAGTTCCTTTGTCTTCTCCATAACATCCGGCCCAGAGACCCACTGTGGGCTTCACCTGAGTTTCTCCATACCCTCGCTGGAGTTGTGTACCCTGTGGACGTTCCAGAGGTTGGTCTGTTACGCTGGGTTTATGAAACCGGAGCTGTTCTCAAATGTCTGGTCTTGCTCACCCATTTGATCACTTCTTTCAGTGCGAGGTAGAACCCTGCGTTGCAAGTGAATGTGAGGACACATTCAGGAGTCATCCAAACAGGAAGCCGGTGTGCGACTTCATCCGTATTCTGCTAATGGACAGTCTTCTTAATGTGTGTGCCAACAACACAGCACATCCTCTCTTTCTGCTGCTGGAGGTGAATGCAAACACACACAATAACCAATTATTTACAGTGTCTTGGTAAATATCAACATAAATGCAACACATAAACATTATTTGCAAAATGCAACTTATTAGGTACGATACTGCAAACTCTAGTTTCTCCAGAAGATGCCACTCTTGGCTCAGTTACTAAAAAAGGCAGAGCCAAGGTGCTGTAGGTAATATGATTCACCACTAGGAGGGAGAGTACATCTGTATGCCTACAGAACAGATCATGTTGAGATGTTTTCATCCAGACAAGCCTAATGTGCATACACTTAAACCACCACCAACACCTACATTTCAGACAACATTAGACAAGATGTCAATTAAGCATCATGGAAGTATCAGCAGGCACAAAAAAATAGTTATCAGTGTTATTTTAACTAAACCGCATGTGTCAGTTCTCCCCTGATGATGCATCGCTGGAGCAGAGGCAGAGTTTCCAGACTGAGCTGCTGGAGTTGATCATGGACATTATTCACATGATCGGCCATGAGGAGGAAAACAACACTCATCTGAACTCACACGGTAAAATGACAACACATCCTTTACTCATAGCCTAAACTGGCTAGACCATGTGCAAAGAAATTTTATCTGAATGTGCTGATTTTATAATTTCTCTCAGACTGCAAGAGTGAGACGCCTGATGGTCAGATGGGCTTGTTGATGGAGAATGTGGTGCTCTTCAGTCAGACTCTGCAGCAGAAACTTTACAGCGGAGCATTTTTGGTAGACTCGCAGAGTTTGATCAACTTCTTCGCTGATCAGATTGTGGGGGTGAGACAAACAGATAAATACACACCTCATAATTCCTTTCCAATAGTAGCACTGGATTGTGAAAATCAGCCCACAGGTCACTAGTGTTTCCTTTTAGTTTTATACAGACTGATAATAGATACACTGCTGTGTGCTTCTAGGCTCTGGAGAAAGGCTCCACTCAGAAAGAGAAGGCCGTGTCAGCCCTCTACTCGTGCACCAATAAAGTGCTGCTTTATCTCTTGTCTCAACCGCGACATTCCCAAGACGAAAAGGAAGGGGTCACCATGGCCTTAAAGACAGTCATGGAACGCTGGGATGTTGTCATGGCAACTTACAATGCCAATGTGAACTTCATCACATGCCTTCTTCATTGTTTGTTACTGATACGATCGGGCAGGTAATAGCCAAATCAATATTCAGATACACACAGCATGTAGTTGAAACCAGGATTCACTGGTAATTTAATCAATTACATTTTCTTTTCTTTTTTTTTTTTTAGCTACCCTGAAGGTTTTGGATGTGTGGCACAAAAAGCAGCTGGCAAAAAGGGATTGTTCTGTGCTCGTAGAACCGGACATCCTGCATGCCTCGGCAACGGAGCAGACATTACCACAGGTATGAAGGCCAGTATGTGTGGACTTATTTACACTCATCACTTTAGCCGGAAAAGTCTATGGAGGTTTGCTGGCTCACCCGAGAGTTACAGGACTAATGTGTGTGTGTGTGTGCTCCAGATGACGCAGAGCTAGTCTCCCTAGCAGAGGCCTGCTGGTCAAAGGTGATGGTGGAGAGGCAGCACACGCTTGAAGAAACCTCAAAGATAGAGATCTCTGCGAGCCGGGCTGCAGGGACAGGGCCCGTCCGCATGACGGACATCAGCCCTCTGTGGGAGGAGATGGCACAAAAAGATTGGCTGCGATACACAGGTTAGCTCTGACTCTAACTGCAGAAGGGGAAGATGCCTTAATGTAAACGTTATCCCCTAAAAAAACATTGTGTTTGCTTTCTCAGAGTCTCAGAAAATGAAGGTGGCCAGCAGCTCTCAGAAGAGGTTTGATGAGATCAGCAGCGCTGTTCGCTCAGCTTTGGGCAGACTTGACAAAGAGTCAGCAACAGTTGAGGTAAACACACACTCACTTAATGTTCCAGTTCAGGGGGCGGGATATAGAGATTTGTATTTTGGTGCCTGTTGTCCCCTTTGAGGAATGTCGGGTTGTTACCTTTCCCCAGGT
The DNA here is from genome assembly GCF_902827165.1 of Trematomus bernacchii. Lineage (NCBI taxonomy): Eukaryota > Metazoa > Chordata > Actinopteri > Perciformes > Nototheniidae > Trematomus > Trematomus bernacchii. The sequence goes on along the minus strand of NW_022987828.1, from coordinate 6,764,704 downwards.
GCCCTAGTGTCCCAGAGCGCCGTGCCCAAACACTCATCCCAAAGTCACTGCTGTGTTTGTGCTGTGGGCCGTCCAGCCCTGTGGGGGTGTTTGATTATTTCTTTAAATGGATTTGGATTATCACAGCTGATTGCCCCTGAGTGGGCTTAGTAATTGATATCTGTTAGGCCTATCCATGGGAACACTCACTACAACACACTGTTTGCTGCTGAAGGTTAAAGACGCGTTTATTGTTGTTTTTCCCCCCGAAACACGTGGCCCACATCATTAGTTCCCCCACAACGCTTAAGACGTTGAGCCATCTGGAGCAGGGAGCGGGGACATATTACTCAGGCACACAGGCATGAAATTACCGCGTCTGTGTGTCTGTCTCACCCCCACAAAGCGCGTGTGTTCTTGTTTGTGCGCTTCTCTTGCCGACAGAAATCGGGTTGGCAATTATAGTGGTAGCAATCTGATGAAAACATTATTCATTTGATGTTATTCTTTATCATATCAGTCTTTGACAGGCTATCAGAGAGGGTGATGAATTGTTTTTTCCGTCTGAGAGGCAGGGGAAGAAGAGGGAGGGATGTTTGCCTTCTCCCTCTCTGCTGTGTCTTGCACCGCTTTGCTCTTCATAGGTTGCAGCATGCAGCGAGTGTTCCAAAAAGGATATTTAAATCCTCACTAGTGGTCAGCCAGTCTGTTAATTTTCCATTCATCTTCATGGAGGAACAAGTGAGTCATTAATTAATTTCGGGATCATCAACGTATGACCTTTAGTTGGCGAGTCATGAGCTTAATGGGACTCTCTTCTGAGTCACTGGATCCACAGTGATGTATTCCTACAGAGCATGGTTTCCAAGTCTCAGATATTTACTTTTAATAAACAAAAACAAGAGTTTTAAAGCCTACTGTAGGTAATGAATGAGAATCCTGAGACTGATAGGCAGACTCTGTCCTCAGTCAAGCTTCAGTGCAATTCTTCTAGAGATTTATTTCATCAGCGAATGCAGTTTCCATAATCATATCTGTGTCCTCATATTAGAAAGATAATTAACAGCACTAATGATCACGTTAAGTTCATTACACATTCACTGCCTGCCCAGAATGAAGTTGACATTATGTTGCCTTATCATCAAAGGTGGCGTATTGTTGGGAAGTCATTAAAATGGAAATGAGTGTGATGTTCTGATGTTAATTGCAGAGGGAAGAGATGAGTTATGTATTTAATGCAGCATTTAAAAAGCCAATGAGGTTCCTATCTGCTAAATAGGGTAATTAATGCTATATATTACTTATGTTTGTCCAAATGAAGGAATGAAATTAGGAGGCGATGACGCCGACTTGCTGTTTATCTGCCGCAGCACGGCTCTAGTTTGCAAACTTCATTACTACACTCTTTTTTTGTCTGTAATATTTCTATAATCTCCCCTCAAATTACTCCTTTATTTTCTTCTCTGCACAACATCTCATTTGGATAGGCAGTCAGTCATTTGAGGAAACCGTTTTCATTCTCCAGAGAGCTTGTCAAAGTTAGTTGTCAACTTTTATGCATGGATTTAGTCTGAAATTACATTGAATGTTTGAATCTCTTGTATTACAGAAGTAGATTTCTTATTGTACTTGAAATCAATTATTGCATTAATGGGGTTGTTCCCGAAAACACAGAATTAGCATCTGTAAATAAGACTAGATATAAAAAGTTAGTGCATGTTCATTCAGTCAATGAAATGGCTTTCCTGGGTCAGCTGTGAGGATGGACACATGTTGTTTCACTAGTCTCGCAGCGAGCACTGCTGTGATGATGGGCTTAATGAAGCAGTTAACAGTCAGAATATGATCCCAGTGTGTCTGCTGAACATCAGCATCCTGCAGTGTCAACACGGCTCGGTTTTGGGGTTTTTCTATTTTTTATTTCCTTTTCTCTTTTAATCGACTCGCACACAGTAAAGGCGCACACACACTAGCCTTGCCCTTGACTGTGGCGTGGCTCAGTGATATTAATGTTTATGTTAATTAGATCACACCAACAAATGATTACATTTCCAGACAGGGTTATTGTAAGACTGTAGCCACTAGCTTATTTTGCCCACTGAATGCAATTTAGAACAGATGTAATTGTATGAATGCATTGTAATTGCATGAGGAAACAACAATACCATTATGAATATACACAATATTCTCTGTGAACCTGATGTGTGTTTACAATATGAGTTAGAGGAAGAGCGATTGTGCCGCCTGCTCTTTTCATTTGCACCCATCAGGTTACTCTCCTTTTTTTGTAGGAGTTTCTGTCCTACATGGAGTCTCATCGACAGAGAGGCCACAGCATGTTTGAGAATATGAGGACAAACCACTTACAGGTCTGACAGAACTGTGTTCATTAATAAACAAAAAGAACTGTAATAAAATAGCCCAAATTGGATCTGTACTCATTAATCTCTGTGTTATCTACTCCCTCTATCCGGGCCTGTTTCCGTGTCCCAGTTAAGAGCCAGTGAGTATGAGCGAGTGAGCTCCAAGTGGCTGCTTGTGGAGGCCGAGCTGATGAGGGAGAGGGCTGTGTTCGGCCCCGGCCCAGGGGTGCTGCTGAGCCAGGACTGGGTGCAGGATGCTGCTGAAGGACCCAACAGGACCAGATCACGCATCCGCAGAAAGGCTCGGAGACAATCCAAACGGGTATGGCCTTTCAGTGTGCAGCAGGATAGTGTGTGATGGTCCTTATTAGGGATCCACTGACTAAAACTCTGGGCCGGTACCCATGTTGAAAATAACAATTTGACTTATAAAGATACCAATGTTTTTGTTATTATATATTCCCCGTTTGGTTCCAGGGAAAATACATCTTAATTGTTAGGGGTGTTGAAAATAATCGTTTCTACGATGCATTGCGATGCGGACGTGGACGATTCGGTATCGATGCAGTGACGGAAGATAATCGATTATAGCGTAGTAACGTTGCTTCCTGATTTTCCGGCCGAGGCTTTACTATAACGTTTTTTTATATATTTTTAATATCAAATCGGTCGGTGACGCAGAGATCAGGGAACAGACGTGACAGCGGCACAGCAACACCAAACACGGAGCAGTCTGCTTTATCCACCAACACAAGAACACCAGTCCAGAACCAACAGCAGAAGGACCCGCTCTGAATCACTCCGTGTCGCTGCGGCTCAGAGACACAAGGATTTATGTTTTTCAAAAATAATCGCGTTACAATCATGTCAGGTTTTTGGTGGATTTAATTAAGTCTTGGATTGCAGAGTATGAATGTCCTCTAGCAATTTTCAGACTATATATACGTGTGTAAAGTTTGTGAAGGCAGGAGGAAAAAAGCTTCCGCGATCACCGTCTCCTCTGTTCCTCCAAACCCCGCCCCCTCCCTGAAAATAATGAGTGACAGGCTGATAGTGACCCGATAGAAACTTTATTATTCACTTAATCACTGATTGAGATATAATGAAGCTAACCTAATCTCATACATTCATGGGATTTATGTAACAGTAAGACAGAGAATGTAAGTGTGCACCCACATGCAGTATTTTTGTTTTTATATGCTGTTGTAAATACTCCTGTTGTCTGCTGTGTTCAGACCATAGACTGTATATATATAAAGGTTCAGACTCAAGTCCTGTGTGTGATGCCACATTCAGGACATTCAGTGTCCTTTTTTTAACAGAAGACCGTTGCTAGAAGCTGCAGCTAGACTGCAGAAGCATTCGTATTTTGTTTTTGAGGATGGAACAACTTCACACACAGATATAGGGAGGCTAGACCTATACAATTAATTTATTTTGGTTTATAAATTAATGTCAAGACATTTATGTTATTGATTTCTGAAGCACTTTCTAAATAATAAAAAGAGAGTTCATATGTATTTACTGCATGTATGCATTGATGAAAAATAAGCCATGTGCAGTAATATAGAAAATTGAGGATGCAACGCATTGGTATGAATCGTGATGCATCGGGATATCGAATTGAATTGAATCGTTGACAGGATAATCGTAATCGAATCGTGAGACCAGTGAAGATGCACAGCCCTATTAATTGTTCAAATGAGCACAAACTTATTCATACAAAATGTATAAAACAACAATTTTTTTTTTTTTTAAATGAACAATGAATTCTTATGTTTTACATAATTTACATGTTATTAAATGTAAATGTAGGATTAGTAACATTGACCAGGCTATCCTTCACCTATGTTTTTCATGCAGATTTATAGGCAGCAGTAGCAGTCAATCTACTGTTTTCCTAGTCCAGACTTAAACAAGGCAAATACTTGGACGATTAGTTGGTGCATCCCTATTTATTATTAGTGTTAAACCTTTAACTTTGCCATATACTATTAAAACAGGTGCTAGGAACGCTGTGTATGGGTTTAAGGACCAGCATGTCTGAGGAGGACCATAAGAGATCAGAAGGTGACACAGGTAAATACATAATCCCTGGTTTAAAAAAAATAAAATGTATTTAACCATAAAAGGTTGTGTTGAATGTGAGCTCAGTGGATACATTTGTTTCCTTTTCGACAGAGCCCAAGATCCTGTGTGAAGTTGGAGCCGAGGTTAAAGAGGATGAAGAGGAGGGTGGACAGGATTGTGATCATCTGACCTTCTTCCCCGCTCTCAATGAGACCACTGCTGTTGCTGAAAGTACCGCCGACCCCCTCACCCCTGAGTCCTGCTCCCACATGCAAGACTGCCATGACATACGCATCATCCTGCAGAAGCTGCAGCCCGGAGAGGAGGTACTGAAACACAGGAGGGTGTGTTGGTATGCTGGGTTAAATACAGCATGCCTCCTTTTCACCCTGCTAATATTCACAATCATAATTATCTGATGTAGACTAAGGGATTCCAATAGCCCAGCGCTGCTATCACAATTTCATCTTTCCTCATTAGTGTAACGTTTTAATGTGGAGGCTCAGCCCAGCTCTTCTCATTCTTCCACTGAGTTAGAAACCACAGCACATGTTGACAGGGACTCTCATCACTCCGGCAACCAGCCGCGGCTTTTAATGTTTCTGACAGAAGTATTAATAAAAACAGTAGGAGGTGATGCAGGCTGTCTTGCATCCGCTTAGTAAGTGTGTGATGTGTGCAAGTGTGTCCTGTTGTCTTGCAGTGGTTCAGTGTGTGAGTCCTGCTGAGCTTCCTGTCAAATGAACACAGTCATTAGCTCTGAAAAATGCACACACACACACACGCACACGCACACGCACACACACACGCACACACAGTAACACACAAAGGGAGACCCACTCATAATTAGCTTGCCAGCGCCAATAGTGTGATTATGACAGTAATGTGTGTGGGGAGAAATCAATGGTCTGACATTAGGCTCGCAGTCTATAAAAGTCCTCCTTTTTTCTCCTTCTTCCCATCATCAGCTAAATAACCAACAGACTGATAACGCTGTCCAGTGCACAGTAAAACGATAAGGAAACAAGTTTATTGTTATGTATTTAATCTTTGATAACAATAAATTAAACTGTCTTTTTCTAAAATCTAGTTATTGTTAGGGACTGATGCCAGTGTGTATTCACTGAATGAATACTGCTTTACAATTTGACCATGATATAGCTCAATGTAAAATGTCTGTGCCATTTAGAGAGACTTGCTCGCCTTGTCTCTTCTTAAACGCCTTGTGTGTCAAGTGATATTATCCATCATAGCATGACTCGATGTGTGCATTCAGACAAGAGGTTCTGATCACTTAGCAGGTTTCCTATTGTGTGTTTGGCAGTGATTAATTCTCCTAATAATGACCAGGCAGGGCCTCCTCCACACCAGTGTGTGACTTTGTGTCTGGATGTAGGCGGTCTGATTTGATTAGTATAAATTGTGAGGGGCCTCTGGGTGTGTTGGGGCCCCATATGGTTTTTGGGCGCTGTGTCCCAGAGGGCCTGCAGAGGGGCCGACACAGGGAGACAGCCAGGTGCACACACTCACTGTGAAATGAGGGGAGACAATAGAATTAGCCGCACATTATCACAATGCAGTTAGCATTAGCTACAACCAGCGCTGAAAGCAGCATGTGGGTCCACTTTGGCGCTGGATGAAACGCACAGTCACACTGCTCCCCATCAATCAGCTCTGATAATGAAGTGTTCAACTGTGTCTTTTTAATAATGATTAGAATATGTGATTAAAATGATCAATCAAGTAAAGCCTGGAGTGCCTGCGTTGCTGCCATGTCATGTCCCGGGAGAGAAGTGTGCTGATGTGTATTGTGCCTCTCACACAGGCCTTAATGCATCTCCCTGTCTCTCCTCCCTGTCTCTCTGTAGGTAAAGGCTAAGATGTGTGTAGTGACGGTGAGCGGCCTCAGAGTGACGGAAGGGGTGCTGCTGTTCGGGAATGAGAGCCTGCTCTTGTGTGAGGGATTCACGCTCAGTCCTGCTGGAGATGTCTGCTGCAGGAAACACCACCCCAGCAGGTACAGCTGTGTACAGTACCTAATTATTACATGATCATACATTTGCTTTTTACTTGCCTCAATTATTGTTTATTTCCTTATGAAATAATCAACATATGAATATCAACAACCTTTTTTCCATGACTAAGATTTGACAAGATGTCAACCTCATCATTTATCCAAAACTATGATGATATCAATATTCAATATCATTTAAGAAAAAAAGGCCAAAAAGTGATTTAAAAAAGTAAAAACTTCACCAAAATGTCTCTTTGTTTTCGTCACTTCTCAAAAAGTCTCTCTCTTTGTGTCTCTGTCTCTCAAAATAAATTATTGCTTTTGCCTTGACTAAATGTACTGAATTATAATCTGGTGAATAAAAATACTAAAATATATACAGTTAAATTGTCTTAAACTAGATTAAAATATTATGGTTTTCTTTTTCTAAAATAAGATTAATATCCTCAGACATTCAGTCAACTTAAACTTGAATAAATAATTAAGTTATAAAACGTATAAGTACATTTGAGACAGGACAAAGACTACATTAAAAAGAGCTAACAAAATTAACACTAGTTACTCACTAACACTCAATTGGTCGTCTAATTTTCTTTGTGTCCCTTTCTTTCCTTGCCAGTGTGAGGGATTCCTATATTTCCACCATGCTGAGTAAAGAGCTGCCTCCAGCCCGCTGCAGATGCTGGCTCTATGAGGACATCAAGGATGCTCGCTTCATGCGTTTCCTTTTAGAGGTAGAGGATATCCTAATTTCTCATACAGATGCTTTACATTGACATGCATCTCATATTCAGATGGTTTCTAGACAGGTTTTAGTTGAAATTCACATCAGATTTGTTGTGATTTTAATTGAAGTTGTTACCTTTCAGAGAGTCTGATAAGGTTCATGTTAAGTGCAGGTTTAAAAGGGATCTTATAGATACTAAATATCTACTAAACTTAACACAAAAAGAAAGGAAATGTGTGTTTGGTAGATTATTTATATGTTGTAACAATGCTTCTTGGCAAATTTCCATACTTTTTGTATTAAGTTTAGATATAAATGTCATTGAAAAAACGCGGTGTCTCTTTGTTACTTTCAGGACAATGCTATCGAGGTCTTCATGAAAAATGGACTGTCTGCCTTTTTGGTGTTCCTGAATAAAGACCATGTCTCTGCATATAAAAGGTACCGCATTCATATAGACTGGAGGCTAACAAATGCTTTTTTTCAGCATTTTGAAGACTGATGCTCAATCGCTCCTCTCTGTCTCCCTGCAGGTTGTGCACAGTAGTGTCAGCATTAAAAGGCAGAGGGGTTGCTGAGGTCATTGCTAATGCCAAGTAAGTGTCCACAGTTTTCATACAGCAATAATTCAAGTCAGTAACATGTCGCTCTTTTTATTTCAGAAATGAAGTTAATACATCAAAAAATACTAGTATAGTATGCACAACTATGCAGATAACATGCACAACTATTCAAGTTTTTAAAGCTGCCTGAATGTGAGATTCATTTAATTTAAGAGGATTTTGAATGACGCTGTTTTGTCATTTGATTTGCATTTGTTCCACTTTTCTTATCCTCCACACATCCTGATGGACTGTAGCCACTGAGTTTGGCACAAGCAGTCCTTTATAAGTTCTTATCCTTTTTTCCTCATATGCATCACCCCCTCCTCCTCTTATAAGCCCTTCTTTCTGGTCTTTACATCTCTTAAGGCATGTCCTACACAGGCTGCTCTCCTGAACTAGATACACATGTTCCTCTGGTTCTGAGTTTTCCTTCTGCATCTCCTCACCATCCCCCTGAACATACGATAGTGGAGTGCGTTTCATGTTCAGCTTTGTGAGGTTGCGTAGCCCTCTCACAAACTCTGGTAGATGAATGAAAAGATTATCAAACAGACCTAGCTCTTGCAAACTATCTAGAGCCTCCATGCTGGGAGGGAGGGTGTCCAGCTGGTTCATCCCCAGATTGAGTATTTTCAGGCTGGTGAGACAACCCAAAGAGGAGGGGAGACCTGCAGAGATCAGGCGGTTGTTCGAGAGGTTGAGGTGTGTCAGTCCCACCAGGTTGCCGATGGACTTGGGCAAAGCCTCCAGCTTGTTGCTGTGCAGATCCAGCAATCTTAGAGATGAGCAATTCCCAATGTTATCTGGGAGTTTCTGTATCGAGTTGCGGCTGAGGTCCAATTCGTCCAAGTTGGTCAGTTTAAAGAGACACTTTGGGAAGATGGTTATACCCATGTTGCTTAGGGTAAGTCTGTGCCGTCCATCCGGGGTCATCCGTATTGCCTTTTTGGCTATTTTGAGGGTCAGCTTTGTCCCTTTGGCTCCCTTCTTTTTGGGCATGGTACTGCAACACACATAGGATTACAATTTAGAATTTAAGCTCGGCCTCAATTTTGCCCCCCAAGAGGCGGATTTCCAATAAGTAATCTAATCTACAACAGTACTATAGCAAATAAATGTGATGTGTGTATGTTTACGCGTACGTACGTATGTGTGTGTAAGGCTGATGTGATTTATTCAGATACACGGGCTTATGTATGGCCTGGGGCAGTAGGGAAAGCATGCTCTCTGAGGTATGAGAGCTTGAGCTGTGAGTGAGTGTGTGTGGCTGTGAGTGTGTGTGGCGCTGAGTGTGGTATGTGTGCGAGTGTGCGTATGTGTGTGAGTGTGCGTATGTGTGTGAGTGTGTGCAGTGTTATGTCTACACTAGTGTGTGTGTGCTCAGCCTGTGTTGCCCATGGGGGTATTTAAGAGCACGACTCTCTAATTAAGGCTAATGCAGGGGAACAATAGAGGAGAGGCGACACTGGGTAATACAGCAAAAACAAATGAGGGCTGATGTTTCCTCACCATTCAACTGATTGAGCTGCTCTTTTCAGGCAAAGAAGGTGTGTGTGTGTTGGGGTTGGGGGGGCATTCACATGCAAGTGTTTTGACGGACATGCATGTACTGTACTATAGTATATACACGTGCACAAAGAGTGAAATCAGGGCTTTGATAAATGATAGTTGGAGAGTGTTGAGAGTATGATGAGGCCCCGCTCTTCTCCCCTCCCTGTCTCAAAGAGCAAGGTGTGTGTCTGTTTGTGTCTGTGTTACACCCCAAGGCCCTCTCTCGCCTCATTCATCATCCTCAGGATGAGAGGGGTTATCCACTGGTGCTTGTTCCCATTATAACCTCCTATAGAAAACTATTGCATGAAATTATTGCTTGCAATTAGATAACACATACTGGGCCAAATACAGTGATTGATTTAGTGTAGTTTTACAAAATAATTTGGTCAGGAGATATTGGACGAGGAGAGGGATTATTGGATGCAATTAAAGGAGCTACATACTCTTTAAAACACATTTACTGTTTGCAACCTAATTTAATTGTTCAGTTATGTCACTGTTCTTTTAAAAAAAAGAAATGTTAATTTTCAACATAAATTAAGATATGTACTCACCATATTTTATCTTCTTTTTTTCTTTAATCAATGTGATTCAAGTTGTCTTCAGTTTTAAAAACACGCCAACAGCTTTAGCTTCTGCAAACCGGACATTCAGCTCAAAGCCCCTCACCCTGACAACAAAAATCACAATGTTAAAACACAGCAACAAAACATTAAACACATTTAAACTCTGATTTGTTAGCATTTGTTAGTTATATTAATAATACCTGGTAATCCTTGCCTATGTTGTTCCGAGGTCAAGAGTAGAGATGAGGAATGCACAGTCGGTGTTTATCACCCTTTCCCTCGCCCTCCTACACCAAACACAGAAAGTCAAGGTTCCTTTTGTTTAACAGCGTTACTTAGCAACTGGGGTGCTTGGCGCCAGGACTTTATTGCCGTGTTACTGGCCACAGAGGGAAAAGAGATTTCAGGAGCACTTCAACGCTTCTTTAATTTAGATAGTTTAGCGTGGTGTTACATGAGTTAAATTCATGATAACATTTCCTGCAACTTTGTCATTTTGTTTACATTTCTTTTTAGCTGAAAACACAACAATAATGTATTTTAATCAAGCTGTTTTTGTGATTAGCAGTTTGAAGTCAGTGCCTCCATTTAAGTGAATGCCCGTAAAAGGCTCACCTTACAACATTCTTTGAACAAACACCTAAAACTAACTAAATGAAAAAACAGCTGTAGACGAACATCTTGTTTGTCTTAGCTTAGCCAAGCAGGAAGTCTTGATGTTTTTTCTCGGAAATCAGTGCACTTTTCTGTGACAGAAATGTAAAATAAACATGTTGTTCCTTGTTCAACCAGTAATCATTAACCCCCTGCATGTTATTTAAAAACTCACCGCAGAAGAAAAAACATTTCTTCCTGTTTTTAAATAGCTCACTCTGCTGATGGAAGCTAGTCAGACCTGCTACAGTGTAACTAAAAGTAACTCCCTCACAACCTACGGATGTCAACTTTTGCCACATCCTCAACATCTTTACTTACTATTTATGCTACCAAGTGTAGCTCACCTCCGTCCCATAACTAATCCTACAGCTGTGTACACACGGTTTCAGTTTCATTCACTCACCTCCACTCTGCTGCCTCAGAACTCTGCTGTGTTTCATTTCAACATGGGTTGCTAGGCAACAGAGCATGCAAAAAGAACTTTGTGTTTAGCCTCTGATGCTAATTCAATGTTTTTCTTTTGTTACTGTGCTTTAGGAAAAGTCCTGTGGTGGAAAAGGCTGCCCTTGTAAATTGGCAGGTAATATGATAAACAGTAGCTTGTGCTCACAGATTTTGACCTCAGTAGAGACTGACAAAATGCTGAAGAGATATGATATCATTAGTAGCCCAGGCCACTTTAGTTTAAAACTACTTAGCATTTCTACTGTTTTTTGTCTTCCAGAAAGGGGAAATAAGTAACTTTGAGTACTTGATGCATCTGAACACCATTGCTGGGAGGACATACAATGACCTGATGCAGTACCCAGTCTTCCCCTGGGTCCTGGCTGACTACCAGTCAGAGGTTAGATCACACACAGTGACATCTTAAACATTAATATTGTAAAGAGATGGAGTGATGAAAGTCCTACCTACTGGTTTGATTTATCTCTGTCCTTGATAGACAATCGATCTGTCAAATCCTGCAACTTTCCGTGACCTGTCTAAGCCAATGGGAGCGCAGACGGAGAAAAGGAAACAGATGTTCATCCAACGATATGAAGAAGTTGAGACCACTGAGGGGGAAGGTACCTATTTAGCTCTTTGCTCGTCATTCATTATTTTACGATAAGTGCTCTTTTTATTCAACGCCTATTTACTCAATAGGAAATCTGTCTGCACGATGCCACTACTGCACCCACTACTCCTCAGCCATCATCGTAGCCTCCTTTCTTGTCAGGATGGAGCCATTTTCACACACCTTCTTGACACTGCAGGTGAGACCTTGGAAAGTCATTGTTGGTCTTTTTATGCCCTAAAAGTGAATAAGCCAGTATTGGATTAACACAATGGGGAGGTTTGTGGAAGAAACAGGCACTAATTGTTTGCTTACTGACCATTCCTTGGGGAAAAAAACTAAACAGTTGAGATTCACATAGAAGAGAAAATTAACAATGTGTTTCTATGTGAACCTACAGTACTCTATTGGTTAGTGCCATGACATCAAGTACATCCATTACTTAAGTATAGCACTGAACAGTTATCTAATGTGACTTGTCTTTTTGGCTTTTTGTAAATGCAAAGCTCTTCAACTGTAATGCATGTATTAATGTGTGTGAGTCAATTTGATATTGATTTGAATCCCTGCTGATCACTGCAGGTGCAGTCTTAACTTTTCTGTAATGGCAGAAGTTCAGTATATCCTGCATCACTCAGTGCCAACTAAAAAGCCAAGATTTAAATTGACATTCTTCACTTTCAAACATATTCTTGCTAATAATATCACCCTAATATAAGCTATTTTCAGAACTCTAGATCCTGTTTCAATGCTGTTTTTGGAATGATTATAAGAAGATTTTAATATATATGCAAATAATTACAGAAAGCATTTAAAAGAGGCCAATGCAAATAGCCAAGATGTTATCAATTTACAATACAGCATCCAATTGATTATAATGAAAAGGCATGCATATTTGATAGTCAGAATAAAGCAATAAAGATGTTAGTCTGGTGCCTTTTTGTCTTCTGAATCACATAACGGCCGTATAGTAATATCCATAACTGGATTTAGATCTCTAACCACGTTTACCAGCGTATATGCTATTTTCATTCATTGAGGTAATTGTTTTACTCTAAATTACATTCTCTCTCATGAGGACGGAATTTTACGAAAAGATGAAAAGCTTGCTTCAAATAATAGCAAATATTTCCTGCTTACATAATGCAATAAAGAATTTAAAGCATGATTCACTACACTGAATCAAGCAGACTACTTTATTAATAATGCCTAAAGTTTGGTTCTACAGTGTGCCGAGGGTCTGACAGTGTTGTGCCTCCTCTCCCCACAGGGAGGGTTTGATATCCCCGAGCGGATGTTTTACAGCATAAAGAAGGAGTGGGAGTCGGCCTCCAGAGACAACACGGGGGACGTCAGAGAGCTGATCCCAGAGTTCTTCTACCTGTCTGACTTCCTGCTCAACTCCAACCACATCCAGCTGGGTCAGTACCACAAACCACCCTCTGTGAATCTAGATGACTGACTGAAAACTGGCTCAAAGGATTATCATTATTCATTTTTATTCTCATTGTCAACCAGTGCTATAAAAAGCCCAAAACCTGCTCTCAGTACTTTCATGTCTTTCCAACCCTGTTTGGGGCTTTCAGTCCCAAGCCCTCTCGCTACTAGAAGATGTCAATCTTGAAAATCACGATGTTTAATAGAGGGGGAAAATCCCTTCGAACATTTTGGTCCATTGATGAGTTTTAAATACATTTTGGACAACAATAATGGTGTAGGGCAGAAAGGAATATGCTTATTGGTCTTTACCAATACCTGTTTATTTTTTGTTATGGTCTTTCAATGGATGTGGATGGCAACAAAAAAATCTGTTTACATAAACTCTTTTTTGAAATCATCATAAAAGCCTTACACACATCTAAAATGCATTTCCCACCTCATAAATCATTTCGAAAGACAATTTTAATAGAAAAAACAAACATAGTAACTGCATTGTTAACGTTGAATATCAGGGATGCGGATTGCATTACCCACAGGCTAATGCATGTACATGCGTCCTTTTCCATATGCCGGTTGAGTGCACAAAGCAAAATGAGGAACCAATTCGTACATTGCTCCACAGTGCCACCAGGAGTAAGAAAAAGTACAAAATGTATCTTTAAACTGCTCTAAAAGGATGAAACACTGCGATGTGATGTGACCCTGCATGTTATATCCATATCTGTAAAGGCTGCATGGAGGATGGAACCGCTCTGGGAGATGTGGAGCTGCCTCTATGGGCGAAAGGTGACCCCCAGGAGTTCATTAGGATCCACCGAGAGGTCAGTGACCCCCAACCTCACAGAATTGTCTGTTACAATTGTCCAATCTGGTCTATTACATACAGGAGCATTTCCCATGAGACCTAATAATGTTTGTCAATATTATCTGATGAATGTGCACACAAAAGGTTTTATATTTAAAACAAGTATCTACTGTTATACTTGAACTGTAATTGTGTAGTAGCCTGTTTGTCCTCAGTCTTTTTCCCACAGTATAAGGGACGGATCTTATTTACAACAGCCACTGTCTCATTCATTATATTCTTTAAATGCCATCTTGTCTCATCGAGTTTGGTACAGTTAAACTCTTTTAGTACTGACTGTTTTAAAGTATAATGACCAATTGTTTTTGTATTCAGAACATCTACAGTATGGAAAGGCATGTATCTATATGTAAGATAACAGACGGTGAAGGACAACAAGCCTATTTCACAATATTCATGGCAGGCACAATACTTATTTTTTCATTTCCATTATTTCTGTAGATATTAAGGTCTCTCTGTTGGTCTGATTTCTTCAGTCTGACCCTCCCTTTTTCCATTCCTGGGGCATATATGATAGTTATCACTCTGTAATCTACTGAACTACTCATATTGCCCACCATTCTTAAAATTAGTGACTTTAGAAGATTGTTTTTTTCCTCCAAAGACAAATTAACTCAGGACAATATCCCTGTTATGATGTTTTTTCGTTTTCTGTTATTCCAGGATGGGTTTATTAAGTTCGGGTGCAAGGATACACATGCTGGTCATAATGCCCACTTTTCCTTATTACCTCTTCAAAACCAATCTCCGGCTAATTCCACCCAAATCATTCTTTAATTCGCACATGTTCATAACACAGCTGTGCAGCTTCTTGCTGTTCCAGACTTTAAATTGACTTTTGGAAGAAATCATACCTGAATAATTTAATCGGTTGTGCATTCTTGTAGAAGTTTCCTGTGTTTCTAAACTCTCATATTAACAGTTTGACTGATGGTTTTGGTCCAACTGTAATAACAGTGAGCACTCCACACCGCTGTATTTTAAGACTGCACAGTGCATGTACTGTATAGTAGTTTTGTAATATTACTTGAATATGTTGTCTGATTTTATGCCACAATCTCCTGCACTGTTTCCCTTAGGCCTTGGAAAGTGAATATGTGAGTGCGCACCTCCACCTGTGGATCGACCTGATCTTCGGGTACCGGCAGGAAGGCCCTGCTGCTATAGAGAGTGTGAACACCTTCCACCCTTACTTCTATGCTAAGAGGGGCAGGAAGGATGCAAAGGACCCTCTTATCAAGAGCACAATCTTAGGATACGTCAGCAACTTTGGCCAGGTTCCCAAACAGGTAAAAAGTAAAAGCTTAGTTTCACAAGTGTAGAAAGTACATTACTTTCTGCATGTAGGAGTTCCTGCATCATATTGTTTTTGGAACTATTCTGTATTTTTGAATTATCTATGTCCTTTCCATAGCTATTCACAAAGCCACATCCACCTCGCATTGGCACTAAGAAAGAAGGATCATCGCCACCACATCCAACTCCATTTTTCTTCAAACTGGATCAACTGAAGACCACCAAGCAGCCATATAGAGGTACAGCTACACACACAAATAAAAGATCAGACACCAAATAAGCTCACTTAGTCTAAAATTGTTAAACATTTTAGGAAAATACCTTTTTTTGCTTTCTTTTGAAAAGTTTGGTGAAAAAATACCAACTTTCATGTCTGGGTGCCAACTATGAAGTTATACAGTAGCCTGCAGCCCAGCCCAGCTTAGTACAAAGACTTACTATTGGTGGAAACACCTTTCCTGTCTCTGTCTAAAGTAAAAAAATAAAATCTGTCTACCAGCATCTCTCAAGCTTGTTTAACAAAATAGATATAACATGTTTTTCAAATTGTTGACAGAGCCAGGATAGCTTTTTCCAATTACTTTCTGTCTTTATGCCATGCTAGGCTTATCGGCTACTGACTGCAAATTAATATTTAGTGTACCCTCAGCCAACATGCCTATTCCTTTAATGATGATATAAAATTAAAGTCAAAACCAAGCTTAACGAACAACAGATAATTCCAAACAACTAAATTACCTATTTTCTGTTAAATAAACTGAATTCAATCAGTTTAAGTGATCTTCATTTGTCCCTATTTTGTATTGTTCCTCCTTTGTTTTATTTTACAACATTTGTTGTCAATTATTCTATACAAGATGCCCAGGTCTCCAGAGGATCGTTGGAACGGAGCGAGAATGTCCATAGATTAATTTACACTATGAAGGGGTGGAAGGAGCTATCTGTTAGAGCTACAATGTGAAGATGACTCTTCCGCTGAGCCCTACTTAATAATCTGAATATCCCTACAGGCCCACTGAGGGAGAGGAGATGAATCTGCGAATGCTCAGGGAGAGATTCCTGCATATTACATTTCATATTAAATCTTACAGTGTCTGATCTGATCAATAAGCAGATAGAGATGAATAGGAGGAGGACCGTTAAAACAGATGCAGACATAACTTCTTTCTGGGGATTTAGGCAGCGGAACTGGCAGTAGGATATAATGATTTCTGCCTGTTCCTGCAAGAATTGGTCAATTACAGGTACAATTACAGCCACTCTCTCGCTGCCTCACCCACATACACACGCACACAAACAAGCAAAACCCCAGGACAGAGCCTCAGCTTGTTTGTACCTGAGAATAGCTGTTTTAATTGCCCAATTTGGTCAATTTAATAAAATACTTTACAATTTGACTGAGCTACCAAACTCTTTAATGTGATGTTTTTGAAGATCCATTCACTTAATTTCACCAGGCAAGTTTATTTCAGCACACAAAAGGCAGAATGAGGTCACTCTTTCTATTATCTAACATTACATTTTGTTGGTGTTACTAAAAAAGAAAATCCTCATACTTTGTTCACAACTTTTTGCTGATGGTGCCCCACTCTCCTCTCAGTTACACTGTAAACCTTTCCGCAGAGCTGCCGAGGGGCCCAGTAGGTCAGATACTGTGTCTGGAAAAAGAGGTGGTGGTCCTGGAGAGAAACCGTCTCCTCCTGTCGCCTCTGTCGGGCTGCTTCTTCAGCTGGGGCTTTCCAGACAACACCTGCGCCTTTGGAAACCATGCCACAGAGAAGGTATGTTTGTGCACCTTCACAGTAAATCACTTGCACATTATTTGTATTTTTTGCACATACAGCTCCACCCAGTCGTATTAATTAAATTGAAATAGCCATTGCAAATCCTATACAGGCTTTTTTAAATGCCAGAATTTAAAATTGATAAATTAATTAAACATTAATTATAATCTCTCCAAACCCTCTTTTTTTATTTAGATAGTTCTTAGTGTCAGTCCTATGCACATTTATCGGAACAACATTATAACCAAATGTAATCACATATATATGGACTTACTCAATTGGTGGAGGTCAAGCCACACACAGCTAACCTATCAGCTGACTCTTAAATCACTCGTCACGCTCAATTTAAAACCGTGAGGCAGTCTTTATGATCTGCCAAAAAATCCCTCGCCACAGAGCGCTGCACAATGCCGTGTTTGCTGTGTCAACTGATTGATTTCCCGACAGCTTTTTAATGTATTTATGTATTCAGCATACCTAGCAAAGCCATCTCTGGCCTTACACATTCTGTGTGTCTGATACCTCAATGATGTTTCTGTTTTGTACAGCATTTACAAGAGTACAAGATTATACATACAGTATCCGATGCTGTAAAATAGCTTATTAAACAATGGTATCAAATTAGGACATTAAAACAATTATATTTTATGAAATGATTATATATACTCCTCTATAAACTCACTCCATCGTATATATTATTTATACACACATCAAATCATAATGGTCTGGCTATGTGTGTCCATTTGCAGACCTTTGCTGTGTGTGAGAGTCTGTGTGACTGGGGGGAGACGCTGTGCGCCGCCTGTCCCAACCCGACAACCATCATCACGGCAGGATCCAGCACTGTGGTGTGTGTGTGGGATGTGTCCGTCAGCAAGGACAAACTCACGCACATGCAACTCAGACAGGTTGGTTTGTCTGCACGTCTGTCTGCAACAGAAATGTAACAGCAACACCCAGAATGTATTTGCACAAACTCGGAATAACACTGTCCCAATTTTCCTTCACAGCCGTTATACGGTCACACAGATTCAGTGACGTGCCTGGCTGTGTCTGAGGTCCACAGCATGATAGTAAGTGGCTCTCGGGACCTCACCTGTATCCTGTGGGATATGGAGGAGCTGAGCTACGTCACACAGTTACCAGGGCACTCAAGCAGCATCTCCGCACTGGCTATTAATGAACTCACCGTAAGTCCACCAATTGAATCTCCTTTTTTAGTAATTCTCTACTCACACTCTACTTTTTCTTCTGTTCTTTGTCATTGTTCAGCTCACACCTTGTTCCCAAAAAGCGTTCCCTTTGTAGACAGCTCACATGTCCTCATTTCTCATTTCTCATTTCTCCTCCGGATTTTTTCTGTGAATTTCTGTGTGTATCTTTGAGCACATGGGCGTCAACACCATATTATTCTATCGCAGGGTGAGATTGCGTCATGTGCGGGACCTCAGCTCTACCTGTGGACGATGAAGGGTCAGCTGTTGACCTACACGGACACTTCCTGCGGGCCTCAGCCAGACGTCCTGTGTGTCCGCTTCACACAGCGACAAGAGTGGGATGCCAAAAACGTCATCGTCACTGGCTGTGCAGACGGCAATATACGGGTGAGTGTAAAAATAGTTTTACAACAGGAGACATGCACTGTTTGATGTTGACAGTTTGGGCTAAATGTCTTCTTTCAGCCTAATGAATAGAAAACATAAAAAATACACTAAGGTGTTTTTTACTACGCTTTGTCTGTAGAGTCCTCCTTAATTGACCAAAAGATAGATAATTAGATAATTTCTCATTTGCATATTTAAGCATTACAATTAACCTGTAATGTCTTGAAATATGTTTGGATTCAATTCCAGATTTATATCACATTTTAATTGTTAAAACATTTGGGGAAATTTGACAGAATCTTTTTTTGAGCAGATTTATTGATTAATACAAATTGTACAAAAATAAGCACCTTTGACTTTATTATGACAAAAAACTAATACATGGATGGATTTTTAACCTGGCTGAATCAATGTTGACATTTCTATTCCAGAAATGTGTATTGTTTGAAATGTAAAGAAGTAACATTATGATATCTATTTGTTATTTTTGTACGTATTGACCTCGAGTGTCTGTCTGGCAGCTCTTTGTAGGACTAATAGATGAGCGCGGTTGCTTTGTTTTATACACTATACTGTATTCAAAATCATTACTTTAGGGAAGAATCTTGGATGTCCATCAAGGTACTAATAACGGCACACAACGGTGTGTGTGTGTGACTGCTTTTGTGTAGAATTAAAACGAGCACATACTGCCTCTCTGTAATCAAAGCTGCAAACTCTAAATTGGGCTTCACTTGGGAGAGGCTGCCCATGCATAACACACACACACACACACACACACACACACACACACACACACACACACACACGGTATTATTACTTTATTATTACCTTGAGATATGGGGTGTGTGTGCACGTGGCGGTTCCTATGTGAGTGTGTTTGTTATTATGTTGAATTATGTCAGATTTTGCTACTCGTTTTGTGTCCCTCATACAGATATGGAAGACAGAGTACACCAGAACACAATTACCTGGCCCTCCAGAAGAGCCTGTGTCCCCAGGGCAAGACGGAGCAGAGAGCGACGGTAATGTTTCTGGCAGTGGGGTGGGGTATGCAGATAGGAATTGTTTTTCTAACTACGCAGATGAGGGGAGTGGCTGATGGTAGCAAAACTGTGAAACACCTTCACAAAAGGAAACAATTCTGGTGGTTTGTGTTTCAGAAAGAAACCCCATCGCTATCTAATTAGATAAATCCTTAAGTGTGAGATGATTATTTTTAACCGCTCATCTCTAAGCTAGACAGACGAGTGTGTGCTCACCCCAACCCTCACTAGCATTATGGCTAGCAGGAATTATGTTGTTATAAAGTTATTAAACATAGAGGCAGTAAACACTGATGAGTAATTCTGCTGACGTGTGTGTGCGTGTATAATTTAGAAAGCAATAATACCCAGATCCAATTTGGCATACGTTGGTTACAGCCTCGCGTCACCTCATAGGAGTATTATGCCTGACAAATTACATTGAGGCCAGTCTTTACGTAATGCTGAAGCATTTATATTCAAGGGATTTTCTCCCTTTAACGGCCTGCTGACCGAAGATAAACACCGAGTTAATGCACATTTTAATTCTTTGCAGGGACCCGCTGGGTCAGCGGCACAGACAGGGTGGACACCTGCCCTGTGATTCAGATATAAATGGGGGTTGATGTATTCTCATGATTTATCCACAGTGAGCGGCTCCTGTCAGGTTAAAGGCTGGGAGAGACATCTGGTTTTATGTCAAGAGCTGAACAGAAGTCAGGCCGTGTCGCAGCGCCGCAGCAAGAACAGTCCGGCCATCACAGCGCTGGCCATCTCCAGGTACAGTAACTACCATGCTCACAGCACAGAGAGCACACATTTAGTTTACGTTCGGACACTCTAAGGCAAGAAACTATATGCAAAAAAAAAAATGTTATGATGCACTAGTCGATAAAAGAGTTTGGACTGTTTTGTGTAGTGGAAAGCAAACATCCAAAATGCACAGTTTTGAAATTGCTACGTTTATACGTTTTTTCTAATGTAGATTTCTTCTAAATTCACCAGAAGTTAGCATTTGATAATGCCTCATCTGCATTGTCCATAGTCAGATTTATATCAAATTGTATTCCTAAATTGGTGATACGTATATTCGGTTTGTTGCAGCAATATTTTCTGAATAATGGAGTGATACAAACTTGCTTTATTAAATCTTCAGATTTCTGTTGCAGAAATGTATGCATATTAAAAAGTATTAAGGAGATAATGCATATGCATATATTCGAACCAAACCTTTCAGAAAAAAAAGTAAGACAATAAAATAATTGTCTTTAATAGGAGAAATTGATTGGGTACGTTTAGCTATTAAAATGTAAGGTTGACCCTTAATAAAAAAATGATTACAAATATTTTTCAAAACACTTATTTTTCATTCACTTACTGATTGTAAACCTTCTCTTAATAGCTCTGACTCACATTGTATGTGCATGGCTGTGTGCTTTAGAACAGAACACATTTACATAACCTCACTGATTTTAAAATGGTTTTCATCATTGAAGCTCTTCTCTGTGCAGGAGCCATGCGACTCTGCTGGCGGGCGATGCCTGGGGCAGAGTCTTCACCTGGACCTGGGACAGTGTTTGAACACATCACGCCTCCAGCCTCCATTACTACACAGCCTGTGTCCTCTCAGACAGACTGACCCAGAGTCAGTGTCTCAGGTCGGACCAGCTGAGCATTGAGACCTGTATTTAAGTTTGGTTCCCCTAGAAACCCGTTACAATATATGTTACACTTAAGTCTCAGGCAATATTTAATATTTGTATCTCTTGCATGGATGTAACTCTGTATTTTTCTTTGTAAATACTAAATCCTGGAAATTTGAATAAAAGTATTGACAGCTATTTGCATAAATATTCTGCTGTGAGTCTTTTGATTGTGATAATGGCTATGTATACCTGGGTTGGCCAGGATCATTATTTTTTATTTAATCTGGGATTCACAAACATTAATAACAGAACGACACTGGCTCTAATTCTCCTGAACTGCTGGGGGAATTTTCATGATAGGCAACGCAAGCATTTAAAAAATCAGGTCAAAACAGTGATGGAAATGTGTGAAACAAGAGCGTGCATGTCCTGAGACATTTTGTTGTAGTTGATTGTATTTTCAAGCTGCAGCTGCTAATTTCTCCCAAACTGCACAACAATCATCCATGATCATAATATGAAATTCACACGTCAGCATTTGTTGCTGAGGGTTTTAGTGTTTTGCTTTGATACATGTTTGTGGTCTGAACAGCAGAGTTTGTTCAGTTAGTTGTGAATAGTTCACTGAGCTTTCCTTTGTTTTTCACAATGTGTTTTCAATCTGCTTTGTAATGTGGCATTGACAAGTATTTTAAGCATTTGACTGCTTTTCCATTTGTGGAAGTTTACTGCGTTCAAGTCAAGTGTTCGTGTTGTGGATAATGTAGAATGTGTCTGGGTGTTGTTGAGGTATGTTTCGTTTTGCTTTTTACAGCTTTTTGTGTGTGAATTCATAGCTTACCAAGGACAAATTCCCTTTTAGCCACATAAGGCTGTTCAATCTCTGTATCACAGAAGTAGACAGTATAACAAATACATTTCTTCTTTAAACCCATTTGTGCATTTTTCACATAGATTCTATCATTCAGTAATATCTTCTTTTTTGCCATTTATTCTAGGGAATCTACACACACGTATGAGCCGCATAGGCACTTTTGAGAGCCTTCATGTTTGTGCCAAATATGTGGTAAGTGCCCTATTTCCAATTTTTAGGTGTAGGAATTAAACTACAATCATATTTTTTAAACAATTCTCCTTATTTTACAAAACGTTATTGTCTTTAAAAATAAATTAAAATGAACATTAACTATAAAAGTCCAATCCTCCAGCCACTTAAGACATTTGTTTGGACGTTGTTGAATTATCACATCTTTTTTTTCTGTTTCTGTGTTTGCACACGGCCATGCAGTCTCTTAGTGCTTATTTGGACAATGGAGTTGATCATTACAAGTCAAAAACTGACACAGTACATCAATGCACTGATTTCTCCGATGTAGAAATACTGTGGTGACTTGCTCTGTTTCTGTATCTCCCTTTCTTTCTTGGTCTCTCATGCACAAGCACCACTCCTCTCTATCATAAAGCAAGAGGTCTCTCTCTTTAACCTTTGTGTGTGTGGCTAATTGTGCTAAGTGGAATGGCTTAATAGAGTGGAAAATAGTCCTCGTAATTTTCCCAGAGAGCGAGCAATGACCTTCTCTAAAGCTATCGGCCATCTCCATTCTCTCTACACCGCTGGTTTTATGATATGAAATGTCAAACCATTGGGTTCCTCAGAATAATTAAATCAAATAAATTATTGCACCTAGGCAGAACCATCTTGTAGCCTAACCCAATTATAATGCACTGTAAAGCTAATTATTAACTATGATTACAATTAGTCTAATTTGAATAAATGTAGTCATTAGCGGGTTCATCCTAGTCAGTGAGTCTGAACTGTGGGGGATGATGGGCTCTCTCTCGGTGTCTCCCCCTCAGAGAGAAGGGTGTGGATGTGCATCATTCTCTTTCTGTAGCACCGCTATCTTCATCCCATTTCTCATACGATGACCTTCACAGAATGGCCTACACCTTCACCTTTCTTGGGTACTTGAGCATAATGCTTGCTGCATCCAGGATTTACGATTGTTTATCCCTGTGCGTGTTGATCAGACTTTGAAACTAGATGCACAAGACTCTCTGTTTCTGTCCTTTTTTGTATGTCATTGCTAGAAAATCACATTCTAGATTGCAAGCTATAGTTGGATATTTTAGGGAATAAGTGTGTTTGTCCTCTTGCCAAGAGAGAAGATAATTGAAGCAACCCTCAAACGTCCAGATAATATGAAACTACAACCAGCACACAGTTAGCGTAGCTTAGCATAAAGCTCAGAAAAGCTGAGTCTAGCTCCTTCCAAAGGTATAAGTGAAACACACTGCAGGTGTTTGTTTGTAATATTGTGCTGGTTGGTCTTATATTGTGTGTTTTTGACCCCAGAAAAGTTATGGAAAAATCTGACAAAGTATAATCCAATCAACTTTTTGAAAGATGAAACAGTATTTATATGAATAAATTGACCTAGGCATATATTTATTAATAAGTACTGTAATTATAAATGCATTTAAAAAGTGTTACAGTGCCTTATGATACTGCAGTAAGAGAGTTTCTTTCCACACAGTCTCCTGAGTTTATACAGAATAGTTAACAATAACATAGCTTCTTATAAACATCTGGCTCGCAGGCCAGCGATGCCAACAAACAGAACAACAGAATTATATGACCCAAAAAACTGCTGTGCTGGAATGGAACTGTGCCGAGGAAACACAAAACCCTCATTTACCAACAGTTGTAGCGTAATTACAGCCAAAAAACAAATGCTAAATGCCATACTGATAGTTCATAAATATAGTACTCTGGTAGCCACTCAGGCAAGTTGCCCTCACCGGGAGGTACCGAGACGTGCACATGTACAGCTGTGTTTACAGCTGTTTCTCCTGGAAGAGGATCTGAGCGTACACAGTGTCCGTGCTGGAAGCAGTGGGGTCAGGGCTGGAGGAGGAGGGGGGCTCCGGCCTCGGTCTGACCAGCTCCAGCTCTGCATACGTCAGGCTGTCGTCGTGTGATACTCGAGGCTGGAGGAGGGAGGGAAAGAAAGAGGGCAAAGACATTTCAGGAAAATGTGTACATAATGGGTGTATGCATTCCCATCTGCTTTAAATCTCTTACAGCCAAGTATTCTTTCACTTTCAATGCTAAAGCTTCCCTTGGTGCTTTTCAGCTGCAGAAAGTATTTGTTTACAGGACCTCTGGAACATCCAGTTTACTTGAAAAACATTTGGTACAATAGGAGCCCTATCCAGCCTCCTCAGATCCTCCTAGCTGCCCTAATCCAATCAGTATGTTTGTGCTCACATCTGCGCAGCTTTGCTTCACGGCACGATCACAAGAACTATCCGTAGAAATACTGATGATCCTTAGTTTGAGCAGTTTTATCCTCGATATACTTGTTTGACATTTTTATTGTGGATATAAAACCAATGAAGCACTCTAAATAAATAATTGTGTTTGAGGAGCAATAAAGCTAAATAGAATTATCAAGCTCATAACTGAATGAAGACGGAGATGGCAATAAACTCCTGTAGACAATCATGCAGTCATGAAACAAATTCCCTCTTGCGTTTACCTCAATAACAACTCTGAGCATGAAAAACATATTTTGTAAATGCTAGAGAACACATTTGAACACATTGGGTACAGTTGTTCATTAATTATTTGTTGGAAGATGTGGACATAGTCGTATGATGATTTGAGAACGAGCACACTTACATTTGCACAACTCCTGAGATGATGCTTTGACCTTCTGGGCTTCTGGGGTCGCTTTGCAGCAACAGGCACTGCAAAACAGAGACAACCTTTTATTGACTTAAAAACAGAGGCCAATAGAAATGTAGAGGGTTTAAAGCAGGGGTGTCAAACTCAATTTCATCGCGGGCCACATTAGCATTATGGTTGCACTCAAAGGGCAGGTTGTAACTATATAAATATACATATATAATATATATATAAAATAATGTATTATATTACATTATTGCCTCTGAATTGGATTATTATCGGATAGGGTAATAACTACGTTTGAAAGCAGAAGTCCAGGGCAAATAATTGCAAGTCTCTTCAGTGCGCATGTCACAAAACGAGATGCATTGTGGGACATGTAGTTTATGGGCAACATGCCTCTGTAAAGTGGCATGTAACCGTATAATAAATGTATTATATTCTTTGCAAGCTCTTGCGGGCCACATTAAATGAAGTCGCGGGCCGGATTTGGCCCCCGGGCCTTGAGTTTGAAA
Source organism: Trematomus bernacchii (assembly GCF_902827165.1). Classification (NCBI taxonomy): domain Eukaryota; kingdom Metazoa; phylum Chordata; class Actinopteri; order Perciformes; family Nototheniidae; genus Trematomus; species Trematomus bernacchii. The sequence continues at coordinate 6,739,246 of NW_022987828.1, read as the reverse complement.
CCCCTGGTTTAAAGGGTTGTAGAAAAAAGGGCTTTGTACTGTCATTGTCAACATCAGTGTTGATTTAATCCCAGACACACTCAGCAGGATGACTCAAATACAGTATAAAGTTTCAGCCCCTGCTGGTTCCTGCTTGTCTTCGGTTAAACTGCTTTTTTTTCTCATGGAAATCGAAACATGCTGGAGGTATCAATCATGTATGCTTTTGTACATGATGGATACCTTACTTCACTTTAGTTTTCATTACCAAATAATTGATGTGCTCCCTTAGCCTCCATGTGGTTCTTATGACCCCACTGTGTTTGCAGAGGAAAGATGAGGACTGGGAATTGAACCATTCTCTGAGGTGACACTATTCAAAAACAAAGAATTGTTTTGTGAAAACATTGATCATGTTGATTCATAACAGAGTAGTGCGCTGTTCCCTTTGTGAGGACATCCCGATGCAGTGATTGATGTCATGATTACATTTAGTTGTTTTCAACATTTCTCACATTTTTGTGAAACACTCTACAAGTAAAAGCCGTTAAATGAAACATTATTTGGTTAAAGTGCTCATAACTCAGATCCATACTGAGGCCTGTGCCGTGGGGGGGGGGGGTTGGAAACTAAACTTTGCTTTATTTTTAAAAGGTCAAAAGCCAGAAAGTTGGAAACAGCTGAGGAATTTAATCTGTCCCAGAGGTAACATCCTGCCTTCAAAACACCACTTTACCTTTGGCTTGTATATAAGGTGGGGGCACTGCAGGTAGTTTAGGGGGTGGTACTGTGACTCTTCTGCCAGGTTTCGGTCTTGTGTCTCTCCTTTGGGCTCTTGGGGAGGAACTGGAGGAACTGCTGGAGCTGGTAACAGTCTCTCCTGAGCTGCACAGAGGACAGTATTTCATTAGTGCAATAGTTATTTTAGATTAATATATTGCAATTGATAATCTATTATCTTAAGAACGTCTTGTTTCCCACCAGTAGTCTGAAACCAAGGATATTCAATTAAACATTATGTAAAACTGAAAAGTAGTAAATCATCACGTTTGAAAGGTTAAAGCCAACTGATGTTTGGCAAAGACTTTAAACTTTGAATAACAACATGATTGGTGATCAATGAATCGTATCGGCAATAGTTTTAATAACCTACTGTACCTGCTTTCTGGACATTTGACCAGAAGGTAACTCGCTGTGGAGAAAAGTAGCAGGAAAAAAATCACGTTAATTTACCAGTTTAGGCATCATGTTGTTTTTTCTGTGAAACTAATTATGTTGTTTACTTTTGAGCCTGTGTCTTCTGTGTAAGTACTGGCAGGCGAGAACCAGGGTGAACAGGAAGATGGACAGCAGGCCCAGTGAGCAGATCAGCACGGCACACAGGTACACATCTACACAACAACAACAACAACAAACAACATCAGAACAGCGGCTTTATCAAGGTACGACTTGTATTTGGTAAAGTGAAACAGAAGTAAGGCTCGAGTTGAAAACAATACCTGCAAATAAACGCCACAGTCCGTCACTGCTACCAGTCTCTAGAGTGAAGTGCACTGGAAAAAGAAACGTTTAAAAAGTCAGTAAAATAGTAGTGAGGGTAAAAAACTGTAACCAGACTCTTCCTTGTAACGTGCTGTTGTCTGAGGGCACTGACCCAACACAGCAGACACCCTCAGTGGTTTCCAGAAATATCAAAACTATACTCATGATGGGCGATTGTGCTGCATCATCAGCCAAACCCACCACACACACACACACACACACACACACACACACACACACACACACACACACACACACACACACACACACACACACACACACACACCCAGCGCACACACACACAGAGGCCTGCCTGTATTGCTGTTCTTGGACAGCGTTGGGGGGTTCCCCATTGCTCTGCATCTCCACTTCCTATTGTTGGTTGCTTCACAATCTTTTAATGTTGCAATTTTCCTTTGTGCGGTGCGAATAAGGAAGTCATTGTCAGTGTGTGTCAATGAGTGATGGGTTGTATATAGGTCAGGGGTATTTAGCAAGAGGCTGAGGAGAGGGAACAAGAGGCTATGTACATAAATTACTTAGTCCCTGCTCCCTGTAATGACTTTTTAATATGTCTTTTAACACAGGTTGATAAACATATTAATAAGAAATGATAAGATATTAACTCGTAATTGACTTCTAGCTTGTTTCCAGACCGCTGAGCCGCCTGCAGAATTGTTAAATGTGGCACACTGTTATTTTTCAAGATACTGCTGTGTGTGATTAGATCTTCACACACCTAATTTTTTCTTAAATACGTATCGGGTCTAAGAAATAAGACTAGTTTGATTATAATAGGAAGGCTTGATAAGAATGCAGTGAAATACCAGAGCTCTGCAATTATTTTTCTAAATGTTTGATGTACATTTTTTTTATTGAGACTTGCTGTAATAATAAGTGAGCTTATCTATAACCTTTTATTGGACTGCATTGCATGGCGTTCCACTTAGTATGCCTTCTTGCTGTTTAAAACTAAATGAAAAGTAATGACAGACATTTAAGGAAGACAAATTGTCTGATGAGGTGACAGGCTACATTTCACAGGCATCTCTTGACAATGTGAGCAGTTAACAGTTAATGTAAGTAAACCACATATCTGACCTTTACACCGCGGTTAACCACATGCTAAACCCCCACATCTGATCAGTGAACGCAGCCCCAGGTTAACGTGTTGGGAGCTATTAAAGCACACACTCTGCACAGATGTGTCTACACAAGCTCAAGTTAATTCAAAGAAAATATACTGCACAGGTATTCAGAAAGGCTGAAGAAACATCAGGTACAGATTTAGGCTCATCTGCTTTCCCCCATCAGTCCAGCTGTGAAGAAAGGACGCAGAAAAATGTAACATCCACTGAAGACCGGCAGATTCAAGAAAACTGAGGTCAGAGAGTGTGTCTGATAAGATTTTCTTTAACCATACATATTGTCTATTCATTTGTGTGGTTTGAATATAAGTCTGAAGTTCTGAATTTGGGATTTTCAGCCGTTTGAAAGGACAAGGACATTTTTTTTTAAGACTAGTCAAATTATCTCAGTGGGATGTTGCCTTTATTTAGAATTCTTTAGACTTATATCTGCAGACTGAGGGGTTCCCTGGATTACATTTACAACTATTTGTGTTTCTCTTTGTTTACCCTTATAATGTCAGCTCTTCTGGTTCTGTGGTCACAGCATGTCGGAGATGCCTGAGGTTGTGTGGCTTCCTAAGTGGGACAGTGCCCTGAATATAGGGCACCACTTACGGCAAAGGGCGTTGTCTGATGGCTTTATCTGACCTTAAACTTCAACTTTGTAGGCATTACATTAGTGAAATAACTTTCTTTGCAACTGTGTCAGGTGTACAGGTACTATATACCTTGTACTGTATGCTATAGCAGCATCTTACATCTCTATCTTCATCCAGTTCATCTTGCAGTGACAGATGGTTTCACTGTCAATCAATCAGATGAAGGATCATACTGTATAAAGAAATATGTATCACTGCAAGTGGTTTAGATTACTTCTGAACCTGCCTTTTTATTACACATTGGCACAGACTAAATAGGTTCAAGTGCAACTGAATTCTCCACAACATTTTCTCTTGAGGCTTGCATAAAAGTAAACCCAAAATGCTGACGTCATGTATTTTGAACATAGCCAGCTCGGCAACACTCTACCTTGTACTCCTCACACTCTTGCACAGAGTGATATTGTTGAGTGCGGTTTGGCTGTGTGAGCTCATTGTTTTCAGATGGAAATGCCTGAGGATTGGGGTCACACTCAAACACACACATGGGCACTACTTAATGTACAGCAAACGCAGCTAGAGTCAGAAAATACATGCAACACATTTGTATTTGGCCTTTATCCTTCAATAAAAACAGTTGCTCCTCCTTTCTTCGGTTATTTCCATTGCCAGATAACACGGGCAGCATGTCTAAGCTGAGGGTGTGCGGCTGTGAGGGAATTCCTTGGAAAGGATTATTCCATGGAAAACATTTTCAGAGGAATAACACAAAAAGTCCCATTTGCATTTGGCCTACTTTTGTCAGCGAGTTGCGCAAAGGTAGAAAAAGTACCTTTTTTGATATCTTGTCAACAGCCATGACACAAAGCACACTTTCACTGTTTTGTTAGGTTCTCTGCTAATAGTGCAACACTTACTGATTCTTTTCTTTTCTTTTTAGACCACATGGTTCTTTTTTGTCTGGCTCTCCACCAGGGCACACCATCTTGGCTAACACGCCATATTAAACAGCACTTTTACCCAATTATCAAGAAAATGGGCCTTTCCCCAGACAAATGTGAACAGTTGTGCAGTGTGTTGCAGTACACCTTCAGTTACCTGTTAGCTGTGTGGTGCTGGTGCCATTAGACGATGCCCTCCATGTGTTTCTGTGCTTGCGAATCTCCTGAACCCTGCAGGAGTAGAAACCCTGGTCCGTCCGGGTCACATTGAGAACCTGCAACCGGTACACCTCTCCCTCCGTTTCCTCAAACAGACGGTACTTTAGTTGGGTGAAACGGCGGGTGTAGTTCCCATAAAGCTTTATTTTCTTTATGCCCAGCTTCACAATCAGAAACTGAGAGGCCTCGAGTGCTGGAGGAGAAGGGGACGGAGAGGAGGGAGGAGGTGCGAGAGTGGGAGCAGCAGGAGGAGAAAAGAACCAGCGGAGGATGAGGACGCTGCCGCTCCTCTTCCTCTGAGACACCATGCAGGACAGGGTCACGTTGTCTTTCTCTGTTACCATCACAACAGGCCCGGGGGTCACCGTCACATTAAGGCCATGACAGACCTCTGTTTACAAAAGACACAAGCAGGACACATGGTATGTAAAGTCATTTGTTGTCTTCTTTCTTTGTTGTTGCATACTTTAATACACTATTGGTTACTTTTGTATACTGTATGCGTCTTTATTAAATGGTGTATTCATATTGTTTGTATCAATACATGTTCTGTTTTATGACAGAATAAAATCAAACCAAACCATAAAACATATGCTTTTCCAAACATAAGGACACTCAGTAGGCCTACACTGTGATCTGGTAGCTTGTGTGACCGCTCCCTGCTAGTTAAATTAGTAATTAACTAGAGTTGCTAATGAGCTCCACATGGGAAAAAGTCTGAGTTCATTTTTGATTTCCTGCCAGTTAAACATAATTGTAGCATTTAGACAAAGCATGTTTGTATGCACACCCACAGTGGCTGTTTGGATTTATGGTGTAAGAGATCACACTATCACTGGTTCTACTTATATGTCATTCCATCACTGGATGGGAATTCAGTCTGTAAAAGCTAGAGAGCAGGAGGACTGAGAATCAGAGAGTAAAACAAACTTTCTTTGCCCCCTTTTTTACCTCTGGGTTACGTTTGTCTATAAGAGACATGAAGTCTGGACACAATAAGTGTGATCAGACGAGCAAAGAGACGCTACAGGTGGGAAACATTCATCTTCAGCGCGGTACACCCTGAAACCGGCAAAGACTATCAAGACAAGATAACAGGGACCATCTGGGCTGTTTTGTTTTGTTGCTGTGTTAGTTGGGGAACTCAGGGTCTTTCCTACAAAACGTTATGTGACAACAAAGGCAGCGACAGTGACTCAAACCAAACACAAAACTGAACATAATCAAAAGATTATAGGGCAGGAAATATGAGTCATAAGTGCACTTTATGGCAGTTTCTAGAATGCAAATTATACTGAGGTTTTCTCTGATCACAGGGAACAAAGTTGCTTAACTCCAAATGTGTTCTTTCATTTTAAACAAAGCCATATTTGCCTAGAAAAATATGTTCTTCTTAAGGTTGACAATAGTTAATGCTCTTGCAACTTTTGGTTGTTTTACAGACTAAGAATACTATGGAGTGTTTTTTGTGTAGGTTTTACATTATTTGTATAAACCAAAATAAATTAAAAATGTCTGGTTTCACTGGTGCATGTTAGATGATAGATCAAGTTACTACTTCAGACACATTCTCTTTCTTTTCTTGCATGCTTTCTCACTCTCTTACTGGTTATTGCTGTAAACAAAGTGAACTTACCTGTAACCAGAGCCTTAGTCAGGACAAGGACCGCTATAGAGAAGTACATTGTCCACAGTCAGCGAATCCATAAACCCAGACAACTGCAGAGCACTTGCACAAGCAGCTACATTCAAAACAGAGTCTGACTGGACAACCCACCAGAGCCCTCACCCACCATTAACTCGTCTCCTCTTTCTCTTCTTTTCTGTGTAATATGAAACAGTAAATGCTCTGTTCCCACTTAGAAACTCCCACTCCCTCTCCCAGTACTCTCTCCCTCTCTCTGACTGTCTCTCCTCCTCTCTCTCTCTCTCTCTCTCTCTCTCTCTCTCTCTCTCTCTCTCTCTCTCTCTCTCTCTCTCTCTCTCTCTCTCTCTCTCTCTCTCTCTCTCTCTCTCTCCCCCGCTTTCTCTCTGTGTCCTGCAAAACGTAGGAAATGTCATTTCCTGTGTTCCTGTGAGAAGTCTTGGACTAAAGCCCAAAACCCCAGAACTCTAAAGCGATGGTCGAGTCTCATGGTTTGTGTGCGTCTGTCAAAGTGTGTCATTTGGAGAGGCACAAAGTGCTGAACATGCATTTCCATCACCCAAGTTACTCTCAAAGTCTAGGGGTGAGCCTCATCTGACATCTCCTATCAGAGTAAACAAAGAGCAAATGTTGTATGTTCACGTATGGGAGCTTTATGTTCACATGCATGTGTTCTGTTCATTGTGTGTGTGTGTGTGTGTGTGTGTGTGTGTGTGTGTGTGTGTGTGTGTGTGTGTGTGTGTGTGTGTGTGTGTGTGTGTGTGTGTGTGTGTGTGTGTGTGTGTGTGTGTGTGTGTGTGTGTGTGTGTGTGTGTGTGTGTGTGTGTGTGTGTGTGTGTGTGTGTGTGTGTGTGTGTGTGTGTGTGTGTGTGTGTGTGTGTGTGTGTGTGTGTGTGTGTGTGTGTGTGTGTGTGTGTGTGTGTGTGCGTGCTGCAACCTCTCCCCGTCTGGACAGAGTGGCATGGGCTTGTCTCTGGCTGTGGTTGTCAGACTGTCCCAGTGGTATGAAGCCTGCTGCTTTATTGAGCAGACTAAACTGCTGAGGCAGGGCTTCTGCTGGCGCTTTGAGCTCTGCCAAAGCCAAATGGAATTACACAACACAGTTAACCCTTCAGGTTGTAGGATATTCTTGAAAAGCATGGATTCAAATGAAAATTCACTGGGTGGGTTAATACAGTAATGTAATCTTCTTTGACAAATTATTTAGTGTTGAATAATTAGTTAATGTATTATATACAGTAGTACAGAAGTTCTTTCAATTGTGGGGCATATGTAAATGAGTTCTTTGGACTTTTGAGAAATATGATGTCTTTATTTCTACATCTTTTACCTGGGGTTTCCCTCAAGTTTTCTCTTACATAAGTTGAAGGCTTTGCTCCAGTGGAGGAATCGCTCTCCTCTGCCCTGCAGTGGTCAAAGCAGGTTACTGCTTCTCAGGGGATCAACAACACGTAGGCTGCTATGAAGCTGGGGACTCTCTGCAGGCATTCTCACCATAGCTGTGTACATTTCCCATGGGTATAATAGGCTAAGACATACACACATGTGTCATTAACAAAATGTTATTTTCCCTTTTTTTGTTTATCAACTCTCTGAGGACATATTATCGTGCTCTCTCAATAACACTTTGTAATTGCCTTATGCACCCTTTCTATGCACTAAAAAGACTGTTCATTGTGAGTCAGACCCAGGGTACATTTCAAGAGTGTAAACAGGATGCCAGTGGCAGTAATATTATATTGTTATTACAGTCTTCTGGGTAGTAAAATGAAATCAACATGCAGCAGCAATATTTTACATTTCCTTTTTGTTTATTCAAAAACCTTTACAATGTGATTCTGAAAGACATTGTGGTGAAATTGTTTGGATGAATGAAGTGTTTTTATTGCTTTAATTAGTCCATTCCGCACTACTCTGTATCACAGCAACATTCTCACAAACTTCCAACTTTAAAAATGGAGTACTGTATGAAATTAAACCTCAAAAACAGCAATAATCACATTACCATTGTCTCACTTTGACAAACTAGGCGTTACACCATCTGCAGATATTTCATTGTCACTTCACCAATTTTTCATGCATCACAAAATGGATTAAAAATAAATAAAACTTAAAAAGGCTTGCCAATGTTCATAGCAGAAACCAATGTTTTTCCAAACTACTAAACACTATTGTCACACTGTTGCTTTTCTAATGTATGATAAAATACTTATAGGTTTAGGAGACAATGGGATACTTATTCATGTATACACAAGACACATATTTTAACTTCTCACATTCAAAAGTCAAATGGAATGGTGAACAAAAAATAGCAACAGTGAATCTCCAAAATCAACAGCAGCAATTCTTAGAGTATTTTCACTTGAAGTCATTCACATACACTTAAAATACTGCATATCTTGATCCATTCATACTGTGCTTTTGGGTACTTTACTTGTCTGTTTAACAGTATCAACCCCTTTAGAAGAAAAAGCTAACAGTCTTTGCTCTCACCAGTCAGACATCTCCATAAAGTCATCCAGTTCACTGATGCTTATTATATCACGGGGCTGACTTTGTGAGTGGGCTGAGTTATCATTTTCACAAACCGGGCTTCCTGCAAGCTGGCTGTTTGTGTCAAACTCTGGGAAGGATTCATATGGGCCATGTGTGTTGTAAACTGTGTTATATGTTTTGTCTTTATCATTAACTGTGTCCATGTATGGAGTCTTCTCTGGGCTGTAGCAATGCCCGTCAGAGTTCTGTCCCATCTCAGCGGCTGTGTGTCCATAGCTGTGGCTCTGCCTGACAGGCTGCTGGTTCTGGTTCTGGTGGACGGTCACAGGGGCCGATAAACTGTGGGAGGGCACAGAGTTGATAGATGGAGCTTGGTAGTCTTTGGGATAACCATAGTTGCCTTGATAAACCCCAAAATGCTTGCCAGCTGGAGATACCTGCATTTGTGGTTGGAGCTGAGGTTGTGTGTACGTCTGCTGGGGCGGGGCTCGGGAGGTGCTTTGGCCAGACTCGCGCACATTCAGCTGGATATACTTTCCCGTCTCTGGGTCGAAGAAAGTCTTAGTTTTAACTTGAACCGGCACATCAACCACAAAATACTGACCAGAGCCGAGGTCTTGCAGCACCTTACGCTGGGTCATTGGGTAGGAATGGGGGTAGCTTGACTCTACATGGTACTGTGTCACTGGAGCTGGAGCTGGGTGTTTGGCATGATGGAGAGTGGGAGAAGAAGAAACATGAGCAACTGTCTTAAGAGCGGAAGTGTGGGAAGCAGGGCCAGCAGCATTAGGCGGGGCAACAGGGATGGAAACGGGGGCAGTGACATGAGGTGATGCAACTGCGAGGGAGATAGGACCAGTGGCATGGGGGGAAGCATAGCTGTGAGAAGATTGGTGCTTAGAGTGTAAAGAAGCCAAGCCAGACCCCGCTGCTGGAGCATGAGCGAGGGAGACAGGTGAGGAAAAATGAGGGGAAGCCACAGCTCGGCGGGTGTTGGAGCATACCTCAATGGAGGAAGGAATATTGGCGTCTTCTTGAAGAGATTTCTCAACTCCAACAGGGCTGTCTGCTACCGTTTTAGAGATATCCTTCTTTATTCTACGAGTTGTCAACCTTTTTGCTCTTCGCAAGGCTTTCTCACTCTTTGGAGGAACAGTTGGAGGCTTGCCCATAGAACGGGACATATCACTGCTGTAGCTACAGGCCGATTCTGGTCTCTCGTAGTCATACAGGCCTCGTAGGTCTGCAAGGTCTGCTGCACTGGTGGCACAACTCTCGCCATCCTCGGACATGTTGCTGATGACGGAGCGAGAGTCGTCTTCATCTAGAATAATGCTCCTCCTTGAGTAAGGTCTGTGCTGGGAGAGATGGGCTGAGTAATCTTGAGATGAATATGGATAAGTGGAGGATTCTTTGATAGCAGCGAGTCTGTTTAAACCTGTGTCAGGAGTACCAGCGCTGCGTCTCATTATCTCCTGCTCTTCATCTCCTCTCTCCAGGGGTGATCCTACCCGGAAATCCTCTCCAAAGCTTTTATGGAGGCGTGGTTTGACCGACTTGGTGAGAGAGGGACCTCTGAAAGTGTTGTCCTTCACCCTGAACATTGAGGGCTTGACTCCCAGAGCAGGAGAGGAGCTGTTTGAGCGGGGCAAAGATAGTGCTGGAGATGCAGTTGCATGTGGCCTATAAGACCTCGTGTGGGATCCTGAGTCCTCGGCTGAGGGATTCTGTCTTTGTTGAGAAGGTGAAGGGGAGCACAGTTGTCTTTCTCTGGGTCTCTTCTCTGAATCTGTTGAGGTGATGGCATAGTACTGGAGGGAATCCATCTTTGGTGTTGCTCTTTTCTGCTCCTCCATCTGAGTGGCTCTCTCCTTTTCTCTGTGATCAGTAAACGTTTGATCTTTCTCTTCCCTCCTTTGAGCCCCGATCTCCTCCTCTCTTTGAGTTTGCATCCGTTCTCTTGCCACTCTCTTCCCCTCCTCTTGTATTGCTGCTTGGCTTTCCTCAATGAGTCTGGTCATCTCCTCTTTGGCTCTCCGTTCTTCTCTTTGTTTTATAAGTGCTTTTTCAACAGCTCTCGTCTCGTCGTCCTCTCTCTGAGTTCTCATCCATTCTTCCCTCTTCTGCCTCTCTCTCCTCTGCTCTTCAATCTTCTGATCTGCTTTCTCCTGCTCTTTGCTCTGTTTCATTCTTTCCTCCTCCAAATTTCGAGCAGCTTCCTTCTCCTCAATCTGTTTGGCTCTCCTCTGCTGCTCCTCAATGAGAGTGGCTCTCCTCTGCTGCTCCTCAATGAGAGTGGCTCTCCTCTGCTGCTCCTCAATGAGAGTGGCTCTCCTCTGCTGCTCCTCAATGAGAGTGGCTCTCCTCTGCTGCTCCTCTTGTGCAGCTTTCTCCTCTTGCTGTCTCCTCCTTTTCTCCTCACTTTCTTTGAGCAACTCTTCCTCCTTTCTTAATGTTGCTCTTCTCTCCTCCTCAACCTTTGTTCTCCTCTTCTCCTCAATGTCTTTTATTCTCTGTTCTTCTTCTGTTTGTTTTGCTCTGATCGCCTCTTTTTCTTGAGATGCTTTTTCTTCTTCTGCTCTTCTTTCTGCTGCTCTCTGTTTTTCCCGCCTCTCCTTGATTTTAGCAGCAATGGCCTCCCGTTCCCTTATTCTCCTCTCCTCTTCTCTCTGAGCAGCTCTCCTCTCTTCTTGAGCCAGAGAAGCTCTATTTTCCTCTATCATTTGTTTAACTCTCATTTCTTCTGCTCTTTTCTCCTCCTCAATCCTAGAAGCTTCTTTTTCCTCAAACTGTTTAGCTCTACTACGCTGTTGTGCCTCGATTTCCTCATGCCGAGTTGCAAGCATTTTCCGTCTCCTTTTATCTTCCCCAATGTTAGCCAGTGCATTTTCAATCTTCCCATCTTTGCTTGGAGTTGCTGTGATGTCTTCTACACTGTGTCCTTCTCCCACAACGTGTTCAGGTGGATTGGAGCTATCGATTGTCTTGAGGTGTTGTGATGCAGAATTGCTTCGTAGCCTGTTGACTGAGGTTGTTGATAGCGACGGAGGATTATTTGGCTGATGAATGCTTTGTTCTTCTTGACAAACTCTTTGGTTATCAGTTCCAGACACTTGTTTTTCACTTCTCTGGTTCGAAAGATAATTTGTTGGTGACTTGCTTGTTTCTTTGAGGTGTTGTGCTTGTTTTGAATCTCCATCTAATATACCTTTATTGGCTTTGGCATCCATTTGCATTTTGTCTTGTCTTTCTTTGTCGCCCAGCTTGAACATCCCCGTCCTTTGGTGTTCTTTCTCTGTAATTGGAAATACTACAGGTTTGGGCTCTTTGATCAACTTGGAGTTGACCTCCGTCTTTTTTGGCACACTTTTCTGTTTCACAGGGAGGACTTGTGGGTCAGCAGTGAACACCGGACGTCTGCTATGGCGGGTCTGTATTATTGGAAAGAATCCCTCCTTTTTGTTAGGCGGGAATTCCTGAATTGGGTTTGCTTCATCTTCTGAAACAATAACTTTTAACCTGGCATAGTCTGCAAGTGCTGATATCTCAGGTATTGTGGATACCCTTTCTTTTGGCTTTGGTTTAACTTGAGGGTTGTCCTTATCTGTATCCTCATATGTTGGGTGGGTGTTTCTTGAGCTCTGCCTTTCCCTTGCTGATAAACTGGGCTGCTTCACTGTTTGATGTTTTCTGATGTGAATAGCTTGACTGGCTTCTGTCTTCTCATTTGTCTTCCCATCACTCTGTTTCGAAGCCAGGTTATCTTCTGTTTTCCCGTTTTTCCTTTTCATATTATCATCTTGAACTTTTGCTGAACTTGTTTCCACTGTTTTCCTTTCACTTTGATCAACCGCATGTTTTTCTTCATTGCATGATTTATTGCTGATAGCTGCCTTGTTTGGTAGTAATCCTGGAAGTTCCTTTTCCTTTGAAACCGCATCTGACGTATCTTCAACATTTGTACAGTTTTGTGTGTCATCATTCGTTTCTGATACCCCTTGTACTTGGAAGTAGTCTCCCACCATTGGTTGTTTCTTTAAATCGTCCACTGTTTCTCTCATATTGACTCTTTGAGGCTGTCCTTTTTCAGCCTGAGTGTTCTCAATGGTTGTGTTTATGCTGTTTTCTTGATTGCTGATTTTCAGTGAATCAGAAAGCCTTTTAATACTGGACAACACACTTTGTACTGCCAATTTCTCTTCCAAACTGTCTTGTGCCTGCTTCTCACTGTTTGCTGGAGCAAGGTCTTTGCTTCTGTCTTCAGTGTTTAAAGTGTTTACTTTTTCTCCAAGACTGGATTGTCCATCTGAGGGGATAGTGGTGACACTATGTTTTCCCACCATTTTCAGGTTGACCTTTTCAGTTACTGCGGGCACAACTCTGATGGCAATGCTGCCTATATTCACTATATCATCCTCTTGGTTATTTTTGTCCATGTGTGTCTCTTCATACTGATGTTTTGGAGACACTTGGGTGTTTTCATTCTCAGTTAAATTAATGGAGGGACTGATTTTGATGAATGGCTTTGGTGGTGTAGAGTCACACATGCTTTCTTCCACTAGGGGTGCACTGTTGCCATCCATGTTTCTGCTTTTGGATGGATTTCTGACAGTTGACATTTCTTCTTTTACTGACGGCTGGATGTCATGTTTTATCAGAGTTTCAGCATCAGCTCCATTTGTGTTCTCTATCACTTTGGGCTTAGAGTTGTTGTTGGTATGTGTTGTTGGACGATCGTTTTGTTCGGTACTAATCTTTACTTTATCTAGTCTCATGCTTTTTGCTGAGTTTTCTCTTGCCGTTTCTTTTGTTTGATTTTTAATTTGATTTGCCATTATGTCCTGTTTGTAGAGAAGGGGTTGCGATTCAGCCAACACTTTATTTTTAGCAAGTTCAGTGACTGTGGAGGGTGCACCTTTTTCAACCAGGGATTTTACAATTATAGTAGAACTCTCCTGCTGGAGATTAGTATTTTTCTCTGTGACAGTCTCAGACACATTTTTCATTCTAGCTTCTAGGGTTGAAGTTTCTTGCCTGTTTTCGTGATGATTATTCATACCAACATTAGTTTGATCTTCCTTCTTTGTAGAATGAGTGTTCCGTACAACTTCAACCTTTGGCTTTACCATGCTAAGTTCCATTGAAGATGTATTTCCTTTACTTACTTCCAGACCCGAGCTAGAATTACATTTATCTAGCTCTGAATTATTGCAATCTTTACGATTAATTTGTTCTAGAGTGCTCATATTACTCTGACCTTTGTCCATAGATTGCTTTCTTTCTCGCACACTAACCATTATTCCTGTGATCTTCAAGCTCTCATCATGTTTCATTTCCGTCTCTTCTGTCGTCATAGGTTTTGAGCTTTCAGATTCAACCGCAGCTATAGCTATTGATGGCTCCTCTTTCTTCTTGTTGAGATGTTCAGTTTTTACATCAACGTTGTCTTTTAGTCCCTCTTTCTGCCTTGAGCTTTTTCCTTGATCTACCTCCTGTTTTTCTTGCCTGTTTTTGGGTGTCTGCTCCTTACTTTGTATTGGTGACTTAATTCCAGTTTGATTTTCATTCTTTTGATTTTCAACCAATCCCTCATTTGCGCTCATGTTATAACTTCTATCTTTTGGGTTTTTTGATGTTTTGGGCCCATTGTCATTGCTCTTAATTAGTTCTTCATGGTACAATAACTTACTGGAGATTGCGGCAGAGTAAACTGGCATTGAAGCAGAGCTTGGAGGTGAAAAAGATTTGACTGGATCCATCTGTATTTCTGAAGGCTCCATCTGGTGCTTGAGGGTGTAATTACTGGACATTGTGCTTTCATGTTTTTTAGACATTTCCTGTGCTGGTGGCCTCTGTCGTATAATCATACTCTGACTACCTGATAACTGCCTGGCAGGATTTTTGGACATAAACCCTTCTCTTACTGCAAACCCCTTTTCCTTGATAGCTGAAATTTCTTTTTCAGCATGGGCTTTTATCCTTGAGGTCAGAATCTCCTGCTTGGTCTGTGCTCTCTCTTTACTGGACAATGCTCTGGGAGGGGTGAAGTGCGAATCTTTATCTGAACCTTCATTTCGCTCCGCTGACTTAGGATTTCTTTCCAAGGGGAACAGTTTAGGCGGATGAGAATCTCTTTGTTCTGAAATATCAGTGTGTTTCAGAGGGTCAGATTTCTTCGACTTTTCAAGACTGTCAACCTTAACTTTATCAGTAACATTGTCAGTAATTGCTCTTTCATCTTCATTGAAAGGTAAATAATTACCACCAGATAATTTGAATTCCTTTGATGACTCACTATAAACATACTGACTATCTGTCAACTCCTTCGGTTTCAAGCTGCCTGCTTCCTCCTCATTCTGTGTGTTATCTGTTGCAACTCTGCTTGTAGGACTAGATTTATTTTTTGTTTCAACTTCATCAAGAGATACAACTGGTATTTCATCAGCGTCATTTGAAGAAACATTTCCTGCAGCCAACACGTTGTTGCTGGTTGGTGAAGTTGTATCAATAAAACCATATTTCTCTCGAAGACGCACATATTCATTAACCCCACTATCAACTTGATCTAAATATTGCTTGCTTAAAACTGAGTCATCCCTCTGTTGATGCATTTGTGTTGACTGCTGTTGATCTGCATTTTTATTGATATTTATCTTTAAACAATCATCTGTCTTACTCCCATTTTCTTTTGTTAGAACTACATTTCTGACTTTCTCCTTTTGCTCTCCTCTCATTTTCTCTTTTATTTGAGCCAATTCAGCTTTAGCTTTAGCCAACTCTGTCTTAACTATCTCAACTCTATCCGGCTCTCTTTTGACCTGCTGTGTCACTGGCGACCTTTCATGCATATTATCTTCTTTAGCTAGCTCAACTTTGGTTAGTTCTAACTTTGCCTGCTCTGCCTTTATGTCTTGGGCTTTACTTATCTGAGTTGAAGGTTGCTCGGCAGATTCTCGACTAGCATTTATTGAATCTTTCAAAACTGTCTCTTGTTTTACATCTTCAACTTGAACGTGATTTATTAGGACATTTTCCATTTGAACTACCTTAGTGTTATTTTGGTCGAATTTAACTTGTTTCTCTTTTATCTGCTCGAGTTTAGCTTGATCTGCTTTAGCTTTTTGCTCTTGTGTTTGCTCAAGTTTAGCTTGTTCTGCTTTAGCTTGTTGCTCTTGTGTTTGCTCGAGTTTAGCTTGATCTGCTTTAGCTTGTTGCTCTTGTATCTGCTCTAGCTTAGCTTGTTCTGCTTTAGCTTGTTGCGCTTGTATCTGCTCTAGCTTAGTTTGTTCTGCTTTAGCTTGTTCTGCTTTAGCTTGTTGCTCTTGTATCTGCTCTAGCTTAGTTTGTTCTGCTTTAGCTTGTTCTGCTTTAGCTTGTTGCGCTTGTATCTGCTCTAGCTTAGCTTGTTCTGCTTTAGCTTGTTCTGCTTTAGCTTGTTGCGCTTGTATCTGCTCTAGCTTAGCTTGTTCTGCTTTAGCTTGTTGCTCTTGTATCTGCTCTAGCTTAGCTTGTTCTGCTTTAGCTTGTTCTGCTTTAGCTTGTTGCGCTTGTATCTGCTCTAGCTTAGCTTGTTCTGCTTTAGCTTGTTCTGCTTTAGCTTGTTCTGCTTTAGCTTGTTGCGCTTGTATCTGCTCTAGCTTAGCTTGTTCTGCTTTAGCTTGTTCTGCTTTAGCTTGTTGCTCTTGTATCTGCTCTAGCTTAGCTTGTTCTGCTTTAGCTTGTTCTGCTTTAGCTTGTTGCTCTTGTATCTGCTCTAGCTTAGCTTGTTCTGCTTTAGCTTGTTCTGCTTTAGCTTGTTGCGCTTGTATCTGCTCTAGCTTAGCTTGTTCTGCTTTAGCTTGTTCTGCTTTAGCTTGTTGCGCTTGTATCTGCTCTAGCTTAGCTTGTTCTGCTTTAGCTTGTTCTGCTTTAGCTTGTTGCTCTTGTATCTGCTCTAGCTTAGCTTGTTCTGCTTTAGCTTGTTCTGCTTTAGCTTGTTGCGCTTGTATCTGCTCTAGCTTAGCTTGTTCTGCTTTAGCTTGTTCTGCTTTAGCTTGTTGCTCTTGTATCTGCTCTAGTTTAGCTTGTTCTGCTTTAGCTTGTTCTGCTTTAGCTTGTTCTGCTTTAGCTTGTTGCTCTTGTATCTGCTCTAGCTTAGCTTGTTCTGCTTTAGCTTGTTCTGCTTTAGCTTGTTGCGCTTGTATCTGCTCTAGCTTAGCTTGTTCTGCTTTAGCTTGTTGCGCTTGTATCTGCTCTAGCTTAGCTTGTTCTGCTTTAGCTTGTTGCGCTTGTATCTGCTCTAGCTTAGCTTGTTCTGCTTTAGCTTGTTGCTGTTGTAATTGCTCTAGCTTAGCTATTTGAGCTTTAGCTGATTGCTTCTGTATCTGCTCGAGTTTAGCTTCTTCTGCTTTTATACGCTCTGCTTCAGCCTGTTCAGCTTTAACTCTTTCTGTTCTGATTTGTTCTGCCTCCATTCTCCCTTTTTCAAATTGATCTGCTTTTGCCTTTTCTTCCGCAATTTGCTCTGCTTCAATCTTTCCTCTTCTGGCCTGTTCAGCTTTAGCCTGCTCTAACCTTGCCTGCCTAGCCTGCTCTGCCTTTGCCAGTTCAGCTTTTATGTGTTCTTCTTTTAGCCTCTCTGCTTCAGCTTGTTTTACTTTGACCTGGTCATTTTTCTGTAATTTGGTTTGCTCTGACTTTGTCTGTTCATCTCTGGCACACACTAGATTTTGTCTAGACTTTTCTTCTATTTGCTCCTCCGTTTTCATATGTTTTGGTTTAACCTGGTTGACGCGTTTGTGCTCTGTTAGTTCTGCTTTGGCCTGTTCTGCTTTGCCTTTCTCCGAACCAATCTGCCCTGCTAAAATTAACCTAGCTGACTCCCCCTTGGGCTGATCCAGTTGAGCCCAGTGTTGTGCCTTTGCCAGCTCTGCTTGGTTGTGTTGTGCTTTGATATCCTCTGCTCTGATCTGTTCAGGCCTAATCTCAATACAATGTCTATCTTTCACCTGGTTAGCCATTGTGGGGGCAAATGCATTGCCAGGGTTAGATAATGAAAATGTCTGCCTATTTGGTTCCAACTGTGGTTTAGTTTCTATTGGCTGCTGACTTTGCAATTCATACACCTTTAGATTTGGCATATATTGTTTCCTCTGAGCTGTTTCTTGCATGAGGGTACTGATGTCTTTATTGAAATTCAACGTGTGTTGGTTTTTATATTGTTGATCAGCATATCTGTCATTATTCTGTGTCAAATAATCATCTTTCAGTTCATTTCCATCATTGTGTCCGTAATACTTTTGAAGTGCATATTTGTCCTTAAAAGCTCCAAGGTGTTGTCCATAATATGCTGGGTTTTCTATACTGTCATTACTCAATGGAGCATTTCGTTTCTCAAATTCTTTATTTACACTCTGCTGATTTTGTCTGTATTTGTCTCTTGGTGAATTGAGTTCCTCCTTTATTATGGCTGCTCTTTGGGAAGCCTGTGCATGTTGGTCTTTTTCCATTAAAGCAGTTATCTCTTGTTTCCATGGAGAGATTGCTTTCAGATTGTCTGTGTCTTGGCTGTTTGTCATTATCCACTTATCATGTGAGGACACATTACTGTCATCATATTGTTTGTCTTTGAGCTGCTGATATCTATCCACTTTTGTGAATTCCCTTTCCACTGTTTGATTTAAATGTTGCTCAGCATTTGCCTTACTTATTACGTTTTCTCTGTGTTGAAAGTTGTCAGCATTTACCCGTGGTGTTTCTGTAGCTGTATAGGATTGTTTAAACTTGTATACATCACCTCCCGGAGATTCTACATTATCTATCCCGCCTTCCTTATAGGGAGTAAACGACAATTCTTCATAGAGATTCTGTCCATTAGCAGGAAGATCTTGAGCATAATTTTCAGGTTTAAGGTCAGTGAAGCCTGAGTGTTGAACCATCTCACTTTGCATCTGAGCTGTTTGGTAATTACTTGTGATTTGGCCTATATGTTCAGGTTGAGAATTTAGTTTTGAAAGCATCAATCCAGGGCTATGATAGTGGTTTGCATATTGATCTGAGGCAGCATTAGTCCTGGTGGATTCCTCTACCTGGAGAAATTGAATGTCTGGATCTGGAAAATCAGGGATGTCTATCACAGTGTCTCTTGGCTCCTGGGTAGAGGGCTGTATGTTTTTCTCAAATGTCTCCAAGCCTTTGAATTTCGTAGGACTGTAGGTGCTTTTGACTCTTTTCCTATTATCTTTGAGATTGAAGAGTAGGCTGCTGGCTCTGGATCTGTAGCTGGACATCCTAATATCAGGAGTGGCTCCTCTGCTTTCTGCTCGCACTGGAGCATGCTCCACAGGTTGAGGAGAAATTGCATTCTGTCCGACCTCTGATGTCTCTGCTTCTTGATGTGCATAAACTAAAGGCGTGAGCAGATGGCTGATGTTGAAGGGGGTCGTCCTTGTGGTACCACTGGTAACATTTGGTGCCATTGATTCTGCATTGTTGTTAAAGATTATTGAATTGTCATTGCTACAAAGCCCTCCCGGTTGATTTGTTGTCATCCCTGTTATACGATTTTGCTCCGTCATCATTTTTATTTTTTGTTGAAGGGCTTTGACTGAGCTTATGGTGTCCTGGACACGTCGAGACATATCACTGGAAGGTGACGCAGTTGATGGCCTTTGTGGTGGAAGCTTGTTAGTTCCTAGGCTCTGTGTACGCTTTCTGTGGGGGTAATGACCAGTCAACTCCGACTCACAGCGTTTCTCCACAGCAGGAGCTTTCTGCATCATTGTAGATGTTGAAGTGGATCGTTGATGAGTGGGAGGAACAACAGGTGCCAAGTTATTCCTCTGGTCTCTGATAACCCTCTCACCAAACTGATAAGGACCCTGTGGTTGGGCCTCCAGTGAAAGCTCCTTGTACATCGGTGTCTCATACCATTTAGGAAACTCCGAACAGTGCATAAACCCTGAGACTCCTCCTTGTGAGAAGGGAAACCTGTTATAGTCCCTCCATACCTTGAAGGGACTAAACTCACTGTGTATAAAGAAGTTAGAGTTACAGTTGACCTGAGCGGAAATGCTGTGATTACTATGGGAAGAGCTCATAAAAGAGGATGCCGAATTCATGTCAGACACTGCTGCCACTTTAGAGGAGTACAAGTTAGTGTCTTGGGAGGCAAATGTGTCATATGAAGGGAACTGACCACTGTTAAAGTTTTGCTGGTAAGGAGTAGAAAACTCTGTAAGTTCCCTTTGGATACTCATCAGAGCCGATTTATCCCAGCTTGTCTCATTACCATCCGCCACTGCTCCATCCCTTTGTCCCTCAGAGTTAAAAGCTCTGATCAGAGAGGATACTCTTGAACGGCTTCTGCGTTGCTGTGAATTCAACTCTGTGGCTCCATTGCTGAGAAGAGGCAACTGTTCTTGCCCCAGAGTTTCCCGCTGTTGAGAGGTTTCCACAAAGGATTGCTGGAATGAGGCAGAGACCCTCCCCTTTGTCTTCTCTCCATAAACCTCCCACTGTGGATCTCTCTGGATCTCTGCCCCATACATTCCTCCATTGATCATGTCCTGTCCATACTGCTGCATCCTGAGGGTGAAGCTCTCATGTGAAGCACTTTTAAGGTTCTCCCTCTCTCTGTCGTCTCTGTTCTGGCCACTCTCGTTAAATGCCAGCTGTCTGTCTCTCTGGGCGCAGGGAGAAGATGAACAGAGGTCTGAGTCATTATAAACAGCCTCATCTCCAATGCAGAGACTCCTAAATGCTCGATCTGTCAAATTGCTGACCTCACGGTCAGTCTCATCCAGAAAGGACCCACCGCTGGAGGTATCACTGTAACCTCCATCGCTGTGCTTTCGATGCCCGCCACTTTTTCGGCCTGAGCGGCGCTTCTCAACTGAGGTCATGATGCAGGTTTGCAAGCAAGGATCTCTGTCTTCCGTTGTTCAGTCATTCATGCAAACACCGACCTTGAAATGATTCACTCCGCCTGCTGCTTGAGCTACAGGACCCTAAGTTTGGGACCTCTTTGTCAGGGTTTTTATGTTGGACAGCTGGTAGCTCCTAAGTCATTGTGCCTTTTAGATGGCCTCTGTCCAAAAAAATCCTGGAATTTGTTCTTTTCCTAGAAGAGAAAAGGAAGGAGAATTAGCCTGGACATGCACTCACGTAACCTTTCATCATAGAAAGTGTTTTAAAATTGTGTTTGCATGATGTGTGCGTGTGTAATGTATTTCAACCCCGATCCAAAGCCTGGGTATACATGTTTTTTCTTAAGCGGGATCATTTTACAAGCTGTAACTCGTTTGTTGGGGTGCTTATTTTATTATAGTTGACCCTGATAAGAAGCTTTCTCCCTTTGCATTAGGCAGCAATGTACTGTATGTGGCTCTCAAAACAGCCCTGTAAATCCTTCGACTCAATCACCATGACCTTTAGAGTCATGTTGTGAATAAGACTACACTGTTGCTAGGCACAGTGATGGCAACTTCACGTGAGTTATTTTGAGAAAGCAGGATGCGTCAATACAACACACACATTTATTTTTGTTGGTGTTTTACCTTTAGAATAAAAAAGCTAGATATTGACATTGGTTTCATTGAAAGAGTCCTTCATTGAAAGAGTCCTGGTTATGACCAGTCAATTGAAGTCAAACCTCTTTGTTTTTACCACAGAGCAGGTGTAAAGCAGATTGCATAGAATTGCTCCTATCATTACCAAAATATATATATAAAAAAAAGTGTATAAAGCGTAAAACAATTATTAGAGTTAATAGGTTAGTGGTTATTTCTGTCCAAAAATCTTTTTTCATGAATATCTGTTTTTTCCTATATCCATAATATAAAACAAACAAGGCCGTGCATATGAAGGTTGTGACATATTTCTATCTGTTGACGCAATGGCTTTTCTTAGCTTTGTTACTCTCACACATCACCAATAAGCTGGCTACTACATTGCTTGTGGATGGCCTTCAAACTAAAATGTAATGTAAGTGTTTATAATGCAAAACATACTTAGCAAAAAAAGCCTTATGGTTAAGTATAACAGAATATTTCTATCTTCCAGCTTGGGACCATCTTATATCCTTCTAACTGCAGACGTCCCTTGTTGTACGGTGCTTTTAAAATAAAATGTTCACACATTAAGGTGCAACAAGGTAACGTCATGGGTATGTTCTGGGTAAATTTACTGCAGCTGTCAGGCAGCTTTCACCTTGCTCAGAATATCCAGGAGTTCATTAATATCTTCTGAACTGGACTCCATCCATCTCGAAAGCATCTACAGAACCGCTACACACTGCACTGCTGTACTGCCCGGCCAAGTCACTATCAAACAAAACTGGTGCAGAAATGAAAGGAAGTTTAAAAATATCATGCACCATCTTTCTCCTAAAGCAGAAAATCAACAGCAACTAAGGTAAGGGCAGGTATTTTGACTCTTAGCATCTTCCTTCAATCCATTGTAAGCACTTAACAAAACAATTAGCACACAGAATCACTCAAACATTAGAAAGTAGCACTAAAAAATAATGCGCAATTATGATAACTGCCCTTAATTTAATCAGTTTTTGCAACAAAAATGTAATGTCAAACTGTCAGGTAATTTCGGGTAATTGTGACAGGTTTATTTTTGTCCAGTGACGGCCCTCTAACTCTAAAACCTGACACCAAAGGGACTGTGGCCCAAATGGAAAGCAGCAGACCTTTCAAATCTGAGATTAGAAAGGAGGTGACTAAATGTTTATAAATATCAGTCAGTCAATACCTTTTTTACCAAATATATACATATAGTTGTAGATTAAGCAGATAATTCTGCATACGTTTTCATGTATTTATTTGCAGGGAAATGCCCGCTCTTACACCTAAATTCACTGAAAATGCATGCATGGTATATCAAGTATATACCTTTACCTAGGCTTTTTAAACGTTATTAACGTGTTCCTCCTTGACCATGACAACAATGTAAAATGGGCTTTGTCTTACCCTCCAGTTTTATAATCCATAATTTGGGTTTATTGTAGACTCCTACGAATGCTTCCAGAAAAGCCTTTGCTTGTCTGATCCTGTCCTCTGATCCTTTCTGTCTCTTTCTATTGACAACAATCCAAAGCAAAAACCTCGATGTACTCCACAGCCCGGTCTTTTAGCATCTGACCAGAGGCCAGCAGCGGGCCCCGGGCCTGGAGACCAGACAGAAATAGAGGAGTAGTCCCAGAGAGAGAGTCCACCATGGGGGGACAGAATGACGGCTTGAGCTTGCATGCAGGTCTGTGAGATCCTTTGGTGTCGAGTGTCGATGGATGAAACAAACAGCCTCTCAACTATTTATAAATCTGGACAGCTAACTCACGTCTAGGAGCTGGAGCTAACTGTCACAAAGTAGGAAAGTGTTACAACTGACCTAGGGGGTTGTGTGGTCCAAACCAGGAGAAAAACCGAATTTCCTAAAGGTGTGTTATTATTGTGGGTGGGTGTAGTTTGGGTGCCCCTCTGGGAGATATAAATAACTTATTTGCCCCACACTAGAGTTTCACCCTCTTACTTGAACGGAATTAACATGTACTATAAGGAGTGTCAACAAGTGGCTCCTGGAAACCATAGACCTGAATGCAGCCCCCTATAGACTGTAAGACCAAATAACCAAAGAATACTTTTTAAATGAATTTCCTTTTTAAAGAGGTTTTATTTAATGACACGTATATGAGGGCCTCATTTCAACATTAATTTGAACACACACTTATTAAGGTACTTAAAGTATGGATGTGTAATCTCCCTGACTACAGCCTCACTCACCCTCCAGTTGAAGAGGCCATAAGGGGAGGAACTGTACCTCCCCCTTCCCCCTCCCCCACCTTCCTCCCCTCCTTCAGGCCGCTGCTATAATAGGAGATTGCTGTAGCAGATAGTTTCCTGGGATTCTTGGCGGGTGCACGGCCAGCCTGGCGGGATGATGGACACACACACATGGGCCTTAATGGAGTCGCACTCCTCCATGTAAGCCCACACACACACACACACAGATGGTTTTGCATACTAAATTTTGAGAAAAGGCTGAGGTAATCCCTTTTTAACTAATCTCTTTCCTCCCCTCTAAACAACCTCCACCAACTCATCCACCATATTCTCTCCACGTTGGCATCTTTGTCAATCAGTAACATCCATGTATACATTTCCTTCATGTTGATGAGATAATCAGCCTAACAGATATGAAACATCCTTATTCAGATGTGCTACTTGCTGCTGTATTGTTTTGTTTTGCTACATACTGATGGGCCTTCAATACTCAGCACTTGTTAAAAAATGTTTTTGATTAGTAAAATTAAATTTACAAAAACGTCCCTCAGCAAATATTACTCAGTGTGTGTTAATCTAAAATGATCAATTTACCAACTGAAGTTTAAACTGAAGGCTGGTGTAGTGTCTGGACATGTTTCCTGCTCCCTAAGTCCCTCTAGTGGACAAACTGAGAACAGGTGTTCAATTCCTGTACAGACTGTACTGACATTTATTTTTTATATACATATATCCAGTCTTTGCACAGTGCAAATCTCCAACTTTGTTCGAAAAATATTTGTAATGTGAAGCCAGAGAGGACTGTAAGCATTGATCAGAATCGCTGAGGATGCTCTTCCCCATGCTGAGTAAGGAGGAGCGGACTGTGGTTATGTGGCAGACAGCAGACAGGCACATTACTAGCTGCATTAAGATATGCTTTGTTTGTATTATCTCCGTTCAGACCTGAGCTTAATTGATTCTAATTGATTGGGTTATTGATCAGGTCTGCTACAGGAATGAAAAGCAGAGATGTTTCTGGAGTAGGCTGTTTTTGGCCCTTCAGTTGTATGCACTTTAAGTTTGATTTTGGAATCCTTGAAAAGTGAAGATGTAGGTGTTGCACCCAATGTCAAGCAAAATAATGTTATGTATGTGCCATTCTTTCTTAAAAAATACTGTCGCTTTCTGTGCGCTTTTTATTGTCTGGGGAAGGATGCATGTGCACAACGTCTCCCTGTTTCAGGACATATCTCCCCACATCCTTGCAAAATATTTCATTACTGCAACAAAAGAAGCCCATTAACTGCACTGTAAGAACAGAGTTCAACTGCTGTCCCCCATATTCACCATGTTTGTCTGCTTTTCTGGCCGCTCTCCAGCTAATTTGATATAACAATGCTCCACAAAACCGCCTCGGGACTTTTTTTAGGTGACAGAAAATTATCAATGATGCCACATGCACAGCTGAATGTCAACACCAACTTGACTTGTTTATGAAATATTAAAGCAGTGAATTATGGGCCCCATGCAGAACTTAATGATGATCGGAGTCATTATAACTTCAGCATCCTTTGTTTTGGCTAATGATTAAATTCCACAACTACTGTATTCAATTGTGGAGGGATTGAATGTGTTTTTCTCGTCTTTTGAATGAGTTGGCTGGATTCCTTCTTCAATATTGTTTTTTTTTTGTAAAAAGAGCTCATTTATATAAGGATATTGTGTTATCATTAGCTGCCATGTCAGGGGGCTTAACATATTTTCTCTGGTGCTTTCTTAAGGCTAAATCATTATATTAGGACATGATGTTTTTGCTAATATTATTTGTGGCATGGGTAGATACAACACAGCACCTGCTATCTCATGTTATGCTACCAAATATAAATAAAATAGGGTACAATAGGTTCTGATTTTGAAACTGAATTCTTACTGCATTTGGACATTTCTGTCTCAACAACAGAAATGTATTAGTAGTATTGTGTATTTTTGTAGAAAAATATAGTCTCCCAGTCAAATTAAAATCCCATCAAATCTTAAAATGTGTAATTGTCGCAAGAAGGTGACTCACAGTCAGTGAAAGTGTCACTTTATTGGAGTATTTAAGGGTATTTACAACATGCACACATAACGTTGTAAAAGAAAAAATAGGATGTTAGTGCTCTGTGTACAACCTGGCACGACTTCTGACATTATCTCGCTCTTCTATGTCACCAGGGTGTCGCCTCATCAATTATTGAACCAGTACTTCATGGTAATACATAATTTCTTATCAATTATTCATGATAATGTGTGTGTAGTTTACTTAATTGTGTTATTGACTATCAAAAGTAATTTCCTGAAAATCCTCAAGGACGCAAATTGAATCAGCCCAACTGCTGCTTGTGTGCTCTGCGGTTAAGTATTTGCAATGTGATCAGCTGATTCTTAAGTCAAGAATCAATGCAGTCAGGAGAAATATTTAGGAACAATCAAATGTATTTCCTGTGAAAAATTCAGTTTGGAGAGGCGTGGTGTAATGTTTTTAAAAATGCAAATTCAACACTGATAAATAGCATATTTCATGTTTAATTGGGTGTATCAAAAAAAATGCTCAGAGAGGGAGGAAGAGAAAGAGGGTGAGCGTTCCTAAAAGTAAATAAATAATAAGAGTCACGATTGCTCTCCTCTCCCAGCTTTAAGGGAAACTGATAAATAATGTATCAGAACAGATGGCTGGAGCGAGAGGCAACAGGAGAGGAACATGAGCGACTACATCTTTGATTGTTTTAAAGAACATGTCACAACAGGACGGGTGTGCTCCCTGTCTGCTGGCGCTACAGATGTGCTAACTGAGCGCTCCGTCACTGCATCTGCCCGCCTGGGGTTCACACATGGACATACTGTATTCTGGCACATGTACACATTTACACTAAAAAGTGGCTGAATAATAAAGTGCACTTTCACTTTAAAATCAAAAAGAATAAGAGATTGTTTGAGCCCATAAATGACCTGATGGCATAAACATTATATTGCCAAAATTCTCCAAAAGGTCCTCCCTGTCCTGCCATCAGCTCTGTACTTACAGTTTACATGCATCAACATTCACAATGTAAGCATCTGTCCTCTTCATGAAAAGAAGAGGATCTGTATTAGGATTACTTGAATTCACATTATCAAACAGGTTCTGTTTCACACATGTATCTATCTTAGTCCAGCAAATAGAGTCCAAGAGTGTGTGAAGACAGATAGATCCAAAACCACATTGTGCTTCTGTGGGGTTAACAAGGCCCCAAATATTCAGCATTTCTCACAAACAATAATAATTTACTGTCAAATAAATATTTTAATGTTGCATCCATACATTGTGATATCAGTAAAGTCTCCCAGACAGTTTCTGGAGTCGGTCAGTAGTTGTGCTTCGTTGCTCATAGGAACGTAGTAATAACAGGCACGGTCACACAGATTTAGAGTATCAGTTCATCCACGTTAATGTTCAGTGCTTCACTTTTTTTCCAGTGGTTCCTTGGAGCAGTGAGGGTGTTTGTCCGGACTGCTGCCCAGGGACAGGACCTTGGTGGCCGGGCTGGGACTGGAGCTGTCCCCCCCTCTCCCCAGAGCGACGGGCACCTCAATGGGGGGACCCACTGTGGGCCTCGCCAGCCCAGCTGAGCCCATGCCGACTCCAGACAGGACCCCCATGCCGGCCCCGGGCCCCCCGTTCGCCGCACTGAGCAGGTTGGCAGACTGCAGCACAGCCTCCGAGTGCTCGCGGGCCTTCATTCGCAGGGCGGCTACACTGGCTGTGCGGTTTCCCTGACAACCGTAGGGCGGCAGGAAGGACAAGCCCATGGGGTCAGAGACACAGCAGGAGCATAAGCCATTACCTGAAAAACAGTGGGAAAGTGGGACTTGTGGTGAGACTCCTGGAAACCAGATTTTCCTCATCACATCTTAATTATCACCATTGAAAAATTAATGAGAATCATATTTACCTTTCAGTGTGGCGACCTGTGAGAGGGCCTGGGCGTAGGTGGCAGAGTTCAGGAGTGTGCCTGGTATACAAGATGGGAAGAACGGACCACTTGGACCCACTGTCCTGTTCATACTGGGAAAAAAAGGCATACTATTTTAAATTATCTTGTGAAGAAAAGAAATTGACAAATTATTCTATTAATACACATACATTTCTAGGATTTTTTTGCAACTATTTTATAACTTGTATCTTACTACAACATGCACGGCAGAGCCGCCTTACTCTGCTTTGGTTGTTTCCTTATCAAATTAGTGGGACAGTTTAATTTACAGAAATTAAGTAGATGGTTGTTAGTGTTTCGTGGTTTTAGTTTTTGAAGGAAAGGATATTGCCTCTTATTTATTTCCATCATTCAAATTAACCTGCCTGCAAATTTGGGACATAAGAAGCTTTATGCCACTAGTGTGATACTGTTTTACAACAGCTACAAGAATGATATATCTGTATTGTCTCACCTCTGCTGCATCTCCAGCGGGTCTTTCTGCTTTCTGCCGTGGTCCACAGGGGACTGAGAGTTGATGCGAGATGGAGGAGTGCCGTCACTCATCTGCTCTTTTCCTCCTTCAGGGTCTGCGCTCCCTCGCTCTGTCTTCCTCCACTTTGCTCTGCGGTTCTGAAACCAAACCTGCATTACAAAAAGAAAGACAATTAAATTAAATCACCAATTAAAACTGGAAATTGGCTGCTATTCCTGACATATTAGCATCCATTTAGTTTATTTATTGAAGGCAGCTTTATACTCATGGCCAATTGATTCTTATCAAGTTCTTAATTTCTCTTGTAAAATATTTCGGCATATCACAGATAAACCAATGCAAACTTAAGCACACCAATTGTAAATGTTTTTCAGGATGGGTTTGAATGTGTCACACAAGCGCTCTAATTTCCCACAGTGTGCAACTTATCCCAAAACTTCCCATCCACACAGCTGAGAACATACAACCAACTTCTAGTATCTTAATCGAATGAAGGTCACTGCCTATAACAACATTTAATTGAGCAATTTTTCATTATCATATTTTAATGACTTCCCACTGACAGTTGTGCTGCCCGAGAGAGAGGCAGCTATGATGAAGTCGTTTATTTCCCTATTTAGTGATTGTTTGACAACATCAGATTCGATTAGGACTTGGTTCTAGCAGGCATTAATCATGATGTGTGAATGGAGGTTAGCGTCGGTGTGCATGTACTCTGCATCCCTCCTATTGTACCAGAGGTACAAATGATGTCAACAGCCAAACAAAACACATGCATTCATTCGGCATAAAGAATGGACAACATGTTGGTGGCAGGACAACAATACAACCAATGGACTTATCTCACCCCTGCACCTTCCAGCTAGAAGTCGCGCCCCCCCACACACACACCCGTCTCTGAATGGGCTATAATTGCTCCATTAATCTCAATTTGCAGCGTGCTCTTAATGCGGGGGAGGCCCATTGACACTTTACAAAAAGGGGGGCAATAGCACTACAACAGAAAGGAAATTTATTTTCTAATAATAATGTAAGTTTAATATCCCTGCATACTGCGGTGGATTCATGTTCAGATTTAATAATAGGAATGTGGTAATCGGATTAGGAGGGGAATAATTTGTTTACAATCCCTAATTTACAGCGCTGGATTCCATTATCAACCCCGACATTGGGTTTAAGCGATAGTAAGATGACCCTGGGGAACAAAAGGCAAACTATTATATTTCCCACAATTAGATCTGTGCGCACAACAAAACCCAAAAGCAAATCTGGAATGCGGGAAATTACATACAGGACACATAACTTAATTACATCTGGCCAAGTTTATAACCGCGCATATGTGCAGGGCAGGACCGGAATATAAATTGACAAATTTAAAGGTGTGTGTGTGTGTGTGTTTGTGTTTTAAAGTGTGTGTGACAGAGAAAGAGAGAGATTTGAAGGCTGCAGGCTTTGCCCTCTTTTTTACAGCGTTTATCGTTTTCTGTCTGCGTAACTGGAAAAGGATCTGCATGGATGATGTATTCCTACCTTTGAGACGCGGACAAATTAGCGAGGAACATTATCGCTGGTTAATTATGAATGACCGATTAATCAAGCTAATCTAATATTCACCATTATGTTGATGTTATTAAAGTGCATCGCCGGAATGACAGAGTGGCTTAATTTACCCTCTCTTGCATGGTCAAACGTGCCCAGGACACATCACGCTGCTGCTGCCTACCTGCACCCTGGCCTCCGTCAGGTTGATCTTCATGGCCAGCTCCTCCCGGGTGAACACGTCCGGGTAGTGAGTCTGTGAGAACACGGCCTCCAAAGCCTCCAACTGCACAAACATAAAACACCAGGTAAATATTACTTTGAAGACGTTTTCTTTTTTAAACTGATGCATTTGTAGTTTTCTTTTTTCCCCTTATTTTTCTTTAATGTTATAATCAGCAGCAGATAGATGCTTGTAAAAATGAAATCGCTTTTTGGATGAAAGAGGTAATGATCTTAAAATAGGACTAAATATTGGATTTATATCATATTGACTGCATGCAAAGAAAGGGCCATTTACACTTATGACCACGTACGCCCTTCCTAAGGACAAAAAATATTGGCTATAGTGATTTCCTCAATTTGAATTTTGTATCAATAATAAATATGAATCAGTGTTATTCATTTATTTAAAGTTGATCTCGCATTGACACATTATAAAAGTCTTATTTTAGTTTCTATAATAAGTCTCTGCAAAGGTCCTTCATTTTTGTAAACTTTGCCAAGTGTTTTATTTTTCTACTTTTACTTTTTATCATAGTGCTGCATGCTAGTTTGGCTCTTAGTAAAGTTCCATGTATTTCTTAATAAGGATATTTTTGTGGTGGACAATTCTTACCTGTTGCAAAGTGAAAGTAGTTCTGTTTCTGCGCTGTTTTCTACGCAAAAATCCATCATCAAAATCAGCCGGGGCGTGGTTACCAAAGCTGTTTGAATTCACTGTAAAAAGAAAAAAAAGTTTATTCGAGAGTTCAGCCAATACAATTAGTTTGACAATTGCACCTTTCTTTTTAAAGAATTCAGTCAGTCTGTTAACAAGAGAACTTGGATTATATACCCAAAAAATGAACTGCATAAAAAGAAATACAGGCTAAATAATACTTGGCCTAAGCAGACCAGATCTTTGGCACATTTTGTATTTCCATTAGTTGCATGAAACATTGATGTTGGGTGTCTGAGGGGAACCATGACGGACTAAGAGCCATGACACCTAACATCTGTGCCCGGGACAAAACGCCCCCTCTGCCCCGGGGCCAAACCACCAGCGCTTTCACCAAAACAGCCTGCAGATTGACATAGCAGAGGGGAAATCTGACTAAATCCTTGATATTCTCATTTGAAATTGTGGTAAATAGAAAAATATTAAGCAGCCAACCCTTTCAAGTTTACGTTAGGAAGATGAATAATACTGTTTGTGCTATTAGGTCGATCAATCTTGAAATCTTTGAAATGACCAATTCATAAAAAATCACTTTTATGTAAAAAATATGATTAATTAAAGAAGATCATAAAAATACAAATACAAACATTAGCTCAGGCCTACTCTCGGTCCTCTCCAACAATAACAACACACACACTTTGTGCGCATAATTACGCAGCCTGAACATCACAAACTTTTCCAACACGCATCGATAGAGACACTTGAAATAACTCGCAGCTGTATGAAATCAACTAAAGGTCGCTGTAAAAACGCAATAGAGTCAACTCACATGTATTGGTGCGACAGCACTCTCCGTCCAGCTGTGGCGGACAGTGAAAGTAGAACATCCTGGCGCGTCTCCGAGCGGCGAAACTAAACCTGGAACAGAGACAAAAGTTTCAGCCAAAAGCATCGGATCTCCTTCAGCCGCTAACTGTGCAACACAGATCTGTGCTGGAAAAATCGGACACATTAAGTCGTCCTTAAAAAAGAGGTGGAGACTTGGGAAGATTCAAAGTTGGTGTGAGATGAGCATCTATACCTGCAGAGAGGATGCTGATGTGAGTGAGTTCCAGCTCTGGAGAGAAGTGGCTGCTGCACCTCCACTGACTCAGACTGGGAGTGTCCACATCTCTCGCTCCCTATCTCTCTTTCTCTCTCTCTCTCTCTCTCCTCTCTCTCTCTCTCTCTCTCTCTCTCTCTCTCTCTCTCTTCCTCTCTCTCTCTCTCTCTCTCTCTCTCTCTCCCTCTCTCCCCCACACACACACACACACAGCACACACATCTTTCTCGCTCTGGGAGTGTCCAGATGTCTCTATAACTGTATAACTGTCTACAGAGTGTTAAGGCTTTCAGCTAGTGTCGCAGAATCTCACGCCTAATTGGTCCTAATCGGATTATCAGGGCTTTGTCTCTCTCACCCCCAACCCCTGGTGTGTGCGTGTGTGTGTGCGTGTGCGTGTATGTGTGTGTGCATATGTGTGTCAGAGAAATATAGAAAGGGAGAGAGGGAGTTATACCCAGGGTGGCAAACGGCAGCTCTGCTATTGTGCCAACAAAATTCATCACAAGTGATTGTTATTCCAGAGTCAAGCATATTCCCTAACCATAAACATGCACACATACGCGCTGCACTTTTTATTTGGTTCTTTCATATATTAAAAAAAGGAGGATGACTGCTTTTGGGTTTTAGATTGACTGTCGGGTGGGTTAATTGCTCGTCAGGGTGTGTTAGGGGGTCCACTTTACAAGGGTTTGCGCATGTAGAACACTCACAAGGCCAAATTTTTGATTTTGTTCACAGCAAGGGGTCCTGCGATTTATTTCGCTTCCTCAGATAAATGATCTGCTCCGGGACCCTTTCAATTAGTTTTAAAGCGCATCTGGGACGGCAGAGCGCAGACGCCATGCGTCTCTGAGGTGGAGGCAAAATGAGGCTTCGAGAAGCAGCTGAAATTTAGAAGAGGAGTGCGGGATTGGACTAAACCACATAAAGTGCAGAAAATCCCTTCTAATGGCGCGTAATTGGTTCTGTAATATCATTACAGGCGGATAATGGCCAGTTACAGGGCCCCGCGCTATTAAGGGTTTCCCTGGCGTGCAGCGTTTATGTTATTAAAGGGGGAATATAATGATATTTTAGTTATTAAATGCGCGTAATTAATTTATGCACCACTGAAAATAAAGTTGTTATTATGACCTCGGTGAGGTGCGTGGAGAAAATTGAAATCAAATAACGGTTGATAACTTTATCCCAATATTTGATCTAGACAAGTCTGACGAGAGCAGAGGCCTGAATAGTGTTGTCTGGATGTGTGTGTGTGGATGTGTGTGTGCTTCCTGTCAGCGGCTTCCTCTCCTCCTGTGATGGGGGCTTAAGTGACTAAATGAAATTACACTTATCTTCGTTGGTTAGAAACAATTTTACAAGTGAAATGTAACTAGATTTGGCAGATTTCAAATCCCATGTTTACATACTTTCGACAGTTATTTAATTTCAATACCTTGGTCAGCTCTGCACGCAAATAAAAATCCTTAATGGTCTAACTGAGACAGTGATCTTAAATACTATTGAACTTTGAAATATCAAATTAAATAAAAAAGTCCATATTGACAACAATATTCACCACAAAACTCAAAAATACAATAATCGTTTAACATAATTGATGTCTTTTTTATTCCATTGTTGATAACCAAACTGGAAACAACAAGCAGCTTCAGAGGTTTATTTCACACAGTAAATGCAAAACAGTGCATTCCTTGCCTATTTCAATTTATAAAACAATGCAGCTAAATTCTTCCCCCAATTAATTGGAGGTAGGTGAATTCGACTATAACTTAGATTTTCTTGAACATGTTAAGAAAAGTCAGTAATTACAAAACCTACCAGAACCTATAATGATTTGGTCACATTTACAAAATGACACACTCCCGCATTATATTACAAAATATGGCACAAGTGAGACCGTTAATTAACAAAGAATTTGAGAGCAAACACATTTCTCACAGTAAATAATAACTCGAGGTAAAACAGTTTTAAGTTTTAGGCTGATATAAAAACAAAATATTCAAGTATTATCAGGAACAACAATTATTTGCAAACAAGCACAAATCTCAAACCGACTCACATTGCAGCAGACTCATTTAACACGTTGTTGAACTGACGATGAAATGGTAATGATTTATGTTTACAAGCTTCTCCAACATTATAGCTTACATTGCATACAGTAACATATCTTTACCTACAACATAGTGTTCCCAAAACAAAATATAATAATGTGAAAATCCCCTTTTTGATCCAGTTTGAGTGATGTATATTTTGCCAGACAGACATTTCAATTCGACTAAAACAAATTGTAATGAAAAACAAATAAACCAAAATATATTCTCGGCTTGATCTCTACGGACTCATTGCTGACAGTTCCTAAAATATGCATCACAGCTCAGTCTTTCTTCTTCCCTCAGCGAAAGCACTCCTTCAGTCTCCACAGGCCCTCCTGACCGGTTCTCCTGTGGAAGTCACAGATGCTCCTGAGCAGCTCTCTGAAGACGGGCGCTTGTTTCTCCGTCAGTCTCGGTTTGAAATACTCCAGCACTTCCTGTGTGGTGGCCTCTCCGTCCACATTGGCCTGGAAGGCTATGAAGTTCCGCACATCCACCAACAGCTCGTCGTGCTCTGTGGGCGGAGCCGGGGATAGGCTTGTTCCTGGAGCGGCCGAGCCCTCCTCCTCCTCTTCTTCTGCGTCTTCTCTTTGGCTGCAGGGCACGCTGAGATGATTGCGGGCTTTCATCTTGGCCAGCAGGGAGGAGGAGGAGAGCGGGGTGGAGTTTGAGTCACTTTCCAAGCCGTCCCCACTGAAGAGGGCTCCTGCACCGGGCTTCTTTGTCAAAGACTTCTTCACAATAGCAGCATCCTAAAGAGAGAAACACAACATGGTATTACAAATGCAAAATAACTGTCATTTCTATATTGTATATATTTCACTTCTGTTACCTTGCATTTGCCAGGATTAGGGACGGATTTAGCCGAAGATGCAACCAGGAGAGAATTATTCTTTTGTCCAAACCGTTTCCTGAGAGAGCAAATAAAGGAAAAAATTAGCAGTGTTGTTAATACGATTATTTGATCTTTAAACACCGGTGTGTGAGTGTGCTTCTGTGTACCTGGCAGGTGCAGGGGCAGGAGAGGGTCTGTTGTAGGACAGCCTGCACTGCTGGCGAGAGACTTTGAGCGCTCTTAGGGCATCTTTGGCCACCCTGTTGGCTTCTGCCTCCACCAGAACATAATCAGGGTTGGAGGACTCCATGATGGTGTCATGCTGCATCACACTGTGGATACCTGAGGACGTCAACAAAGAAGCTTATTGTTCTGCAATACTTTATAAAAAGACCTGATACAGCTGGTTAGTGCACCACAAAGCCTACCAGATTTCTTGAAGAGCTTTGCCAGGACGTAATCATCAGATTGCTTCTCCCCGTCATCGTCTGCGTTCTGAAAGGTCTTATTCTTCACCAGGTGAGGGATGCGTTGGCCTTCAAACCGAGAATCCTTGGAGTGCTTTCGCTTCTTATGTTTGTGTTTATCCGAACCTGAGCTGCAGTGCTTCCTCTTTTCCCTGTGCTTCTGTGGGCTGGTGAGGGCAGAGTCTCTGTCTCTGTGTTGGCGAGCTGCGTCTCTGTTATTTGGTCCTGTATCCTGTGTTTTTGCTGAAATATTATCTTCTACATAGAGGTCATTTTGGTTTGTTCTTCGACTGTCTGTAGGGGCATTTGGTTGACCCGGGGAGTTTGTAATGCATAGAGAATTGTTTCCATCTCCTATTGCAGGAATGTTTGCTGCGGAGTGTCTGTTGTCCTCACCGGTTTCATTCTGGTTAGCTGAGGAGTGTCTATGGTTTACCTTGTGCGATGGCCTTGGCCTCTGAGGTTTTTTAGGTGCCATGACATCAGAACCTGTACCTGTATTACAATGAAAAACAAAACATGCTAAGTGAATTCTTCCAGGTTTAGTTTTTAAAAGAAATTCTGATCATCTAAACATTTGACAATAACTTGTTTTCCTGGTAAGAACCACATCGACAAACAACAGGAATAATATGCAAACCAGCAAATATGGCACTGGTCTCTGTTCCCTGAGCTCCATCAGGGTCGGTCAGGGTGAAGAGCTCATAGATGTCGTTAGACTTGAAGAAGCGTCTTTGTTTGGGGTCCTTCAGAACGCGGTTGGTCAGAAACTGTTTGAAGATTTGCCTGAACAGATAAAGAAACACAATTAGATACTTATGTTTAATTTGTTATTTTATCACAGCAGGCAGCCCCGATCATCTGTCATCACAGAGTAGTTTGGCTGATGGATGAGAAAATTAGTTAACCGCACTACTGTAGGTATCAAAATAGCATCCCTGCCCTTCTTTCAACTTGCTTTTTGAAAGCACTTTATAGACCCAAACCCAACAGAGCAACACTTTAGTAGTCCTACATTGGCCATTTAATAATGCAGGAAAGTGTTTCAATTACAGAGAACTGTGATAGTGCAGGTAGTAATACAGCAGCGATGTGGGCTATAAGTCATGTCGTTACCAATATTCACGAGTGTGTGAATTTAATGAAAAGATAACTAAAATGCAAAAGTGCATTAGAGGAATCACAAAATGCAGGGAACTCTTTTTATCGCGTCCTGTGATTGAATATAATATGTACTAAATGTTAACGGGCAAACATAAAAAGACAAACTGCACCTGTGGTAGATTTTCTCCTCGATGGTCCCGGCAGTCAGCAGTCTGTACACCGTCACCGACTGTGTCTGACCGATCCTCCACGCCCGCTCCCGTGCCTAATATAATACATGAAAATAAATAGTTAAAGGTAAATAATCTGAAACACACAGCCAGAATATTTTAGGCAGTTATTTTTTTGCTGCAATTTATGTGAGCAAAAATAGAAGAGTGTGTGTGTGTGTGTGTGTGTGTGTGTGTGTGTGTGTGTGTGTGTGTGTGTGTGTGTGTGTGTGTGTGTGTGTGTGTGTGTGTGTGTGTGTGTGTGTGTGTGTGTGTGTGTGTGTGTGGTGTGTGTGTGTGTGTGTGTGTGTGTGTGTGTGTGTGTGTGTGTGTGTGTGTGTGTGTGTGTGTGTGTGTGTGTGTGTGTGGTGTGTGTGTGTGTGTGTGTGTGTGTGTGTGTGTGTGTGTGTGTGTGTGTGTGTGTGTGTGTGTGTGTGTGTGTCTCTCTCTCTCTCTCTCACCTGTGTGTCGGTACTTGGGTTCCAGTCTGGGTCATAGATGATGACTCGGTTGGCTCCAGTCAGATTGACTCCCAGACCTCCGACTTTAGTGGTCAACAAGAAGATAAAAATGGATTTGTCCTGTAAGAAAAAATGTCAGTGATTAAAGAACATCATGTCCAGAGTTTTATACTCATTTTATGATAATCATATAAATAAATGACGTTAGTACATACAATTTATCTGATGACAACAATAGTGCCCCCTCATATTCAACCCTATTCAAAAAGAATCAAATAGCTTAATCTGAACTTGGCTTTTGGTCACTTGATTCTCCCTGAAGAATTACTCAGAAAATACTGATACATTTTAAAATGAATTTAAACAATTAGAGTTGTTTTTTTAAACTATTCCATGTTCAATTTTAAAAATGTTATCACAAGACAGGGACAACAAAGCTACATCCAGTGTGAAAAACAGATTGTCATCAATTAGTGTCTCCACCTCAGGGTGTGCAGGGTTCCACTAAACACGCTGTCCCTCAGGACGGGATTTTCAGGGGAAACACTTAGAGCCATTAGGGATAAGCCTTACCTCGTTGTAGCGAGCGATGAGGGGCTGTCGGGAAGCTATTGGAGTCGTGCCGTCCATTTTCAGGTACGAGTAGTTATTCTCCGTCACAAATACCTGAAAGATGTGCAACATCTGGAAAAGGAGATAGAGACGGCAGAAACACAGTGAGACACAGAGAGGAAGAGAGGGACTGAGGTTTGGATTATCTCTAAAAGGATTAGTGCAGATTAATATTACATGGACACAGAGATACCGACAGGGAGGGTCTCAGGTTCCCTCTGAGGTATAATCTCATTGGTATTGACTGCAACAGCTGGGGCCTCGCTCACTCACACACACACACTCTCTCTCTGTCTCTCTCTCATACACACACATCATTTTACAGAGACATGGGTTGTAGGAAGCCAGAACAAATACGGAAACAACAAATACAAGGGATATGAGAATGAAAGACATCAATCATTTCATTTGATGCAGGGAAGAAGTAACAAGTCTTGAATATTCATCATATTTATTAGCTGCTTTGTGGTGTTTGTTGGGTGAATCAGGAAGTCAGAGCAGTGTGTTCCTCACCTGTCTGGACTGCGTGAAGAGCAGCACTTTGTGGCCCTGTTTGAACCAGAGGCGCAGCAGCGACTCCACCACAATCAGCTTGCCCGAGCGTTTCCAATATCCAAAGTGTTCCTCCTTAGTTAGCTGCTCCTCTGGGATTCCCTTCAACATCCGGGGCCCTCCCGAGAAAAGGTCGGGGTGGTTACAGATCTTTCGGAGCGCTATCAAACCTGAGAATACCTAAACCACACAAAAGGGAAAAATATATGTATATATTTTTTTCATTTGCATTTTAAGAAATTATTCCCACATCGCACAATAAACACGTCTAGGTACATACATTAACTACATAACAGTTGACAAATCCGAAAAATAATAATACAAATAAAAGAATGGATACAATAATAATACTCAGGAAAAAAGGTTTTTAAATCCTATTTTGTTTCTTTCTTTTGAACACATAATTGGCGGCAGGTGTAAAACTATGTTTAAAAAAAAGGTTTTGCAGCATTTTAGAGCATTTGACTTTTAAACAAATTTACTTAAGTATACTGGAATTAGTTACATAATTTATTTACGGACAATACAGGCTGTGTTTCTTGATGAAGGCCCAACGGCCACTGCATTAGTAATGGTGGTTAATGGACTGAGAGTGACCAGTGAGTATGGTTATAAGAGTCTGTGTGTGTGTGTGTGTGTACGTGTACATCTACAGTGGTCACCCCTGGCTCTCCAACCACGTCCATTTGGTCAGTGGTGATAAATGTTCCAGTCTCTCTCTCTCTCTCTCTCTCTCGAGGGTCGGACTAATGTGAGAAGACCAACAACACAGCTTTCTCAAAGAGAGCATCTTGAAGGGTTTAACAAAATGTACCTGGCAAAAAGGAACTCATTCCACTGATACCACTTCAAGGTGATGTGTTTTTAAGTGTACAAGAGCGCATACAAATACACACCAGTACCTGTGAGCGAGAGAGAGTTGAGCTGATATTAATCAGTTAGGAGGTTAAATAATGAATAAGGCAAGTCTTGTTCCAGGAAGTCTTCTCCTTGACCGAGAGTTTTGCTCTTCTGGTCTCTATAAAGCAGCACGGATCAACACAAAGCACAAGCAAAGAGAGAGAGTCTTACCTGCATGTCGCCGTTAAGTATTTGGTAGACCTCTTTGGAATCTAGGAAGCCTTGATAAACCTCCCGCTGGTCTTCTGTTAATCTGCAGAACAGAACCTAGGCACACACACAAAAACACAAAGCAGTGTGAAAGTGTGTAATAGGCAGTAAACATCAGCTTTAAAGGCCCTTGATGAAGTGCAGTGTGTGAGAAGAGAAATGAGAGGGAAAGCCATGTGTTTGTGGAGCCTCTGCTGTCCCGAGGGACCGACTTAATGAGCTGAAGTGGACTGAGGACTCAACCAGCGTCAGTGGACAGACCGGGGACGAGCCACCTTAATGAATACCTGCTCCTTTTACTTTACCAGCTATCTTCACCTTACAAGGGCCATGCACATTCATCAAATACTCCTTAGACGTGGCAAATACAGTCACATCCAATCAGATCAACACCTCCCCAGGTTGTTCAATACTACAGAACGGGGTCAAATGTCTTATGGGGAATACCTGTTCATTTTTGTCAGGTAAGGAGAGGTTGTCCTTGACGTCTGCCT
The DNA here is from genome assembly GCF_902827165.1 of Trematomus bernacchii. NCBI lineage: Eukaryota > Metazoa > Chordata > Actinopteri > Perciformes > Nototheniidae > Trematomus > Trematomus bernacchii. The sequence goes on along the minus strand of NW_022987828.1, from coordinate 6,699,993 downwards.
TCATTCTCCTGAGCAGGTAAGGGTTGATGGTGTCCCTCAGCACGCACGCACACTTAAACGCCGTCTGGACCTGAAGAACAAACACAGACAGACTGCTTTGAAACAAAAGAGAGACTTAATCCTGCGATCCAAACAATCACCCCTCACACCTGTCACTGTGTGTGTTTCCTGAGGCATGATGGTCGTTTAGCCCCTCCTCTGCCCTCTCTCATCACCTCCCTCATGTTGCTGTCCCTCTCAGCAGCACAGGCCATTAAACATTGATCGGAGTGCTGTTGGCCCCCAGGGACGGAGCCCTCTTCTTTCATCAGTACTACCGGCCAGCTCCTTTGGAAAACAGAGGAGGAGCTTTGGTCCCACCCCACACTCGGAGCCCCCCCCCCCCCTACACATGCCCTGCTACACCTCATCCAGAGTGAGTGCTAAAGGCCAGTTAGCCTTTTTAAACATTAACTCGCTGGGGGTCCACAGAGGGATCAAAGATGCTGGAGGGGACAATAACATGTTGGGATTTAGGGGTCAGGGTGGAGAAGAAGTGGAGGAAGGCAGCAGATGATCTCTGCCCAAGCTGCTGAGTGGACTCACATGGGGATGCATGCCTCAGTAATGGATCTGCATCTACATCAAGCCCCACCCCTTCCACATATCTTTTACAAACGTCTATTTCCACACACACACACACAGACACACACGAGCATCGGACCGAGGGCCTGCTTTACTGTTCTGAGAATTTCGAGAAGAGGATAAGGCAGCAGAGCTTAGCCCTCTCTGACCATTTAATAACATTAATAATTAGTAAAGGTTTTTATTATCGACAGCGGAAGAAGCATCAATAGCCAGCTTAAATAATTAAATCCATACAGTCAGTGGGTTATTAACGATTGAGCACTAATGACAAAAGGGCTACAGTTTAGCTCACTGGCTCTCCACTCTAGCCTCTCCCTCTCTCTCTCTCTCTCTCTCTCACTGGGGATGTGCTGAAGTTCCTTTGCATGGGCCTGCATTATCCTGCACTTAATGGCTCTGTTACTCCACCATCGCTCTGCTTCTGACTGTCTTCCATCTCGCTCTCCAAAAGTGTGCCTACATGTGTGTGACCGGTGTCGTCAAGTGACACTTAAGCACTTCATCGCTCCCTCCCTATGTTCATGTATAGGTTTGCTTGATAATGGATGACTTCTTTATGTTTAAATGTTATCAATTGTTTTTTTCACTTCAACTAAGTTTGGTCCAAAATTAACATAAAGGCTTTTTGTGTTGTTATTTTTGAATGATGTTGTTAACTTACTTTGTTTTAATTTTAAATACAATTTTTAATTAAGTTTTGATTTTGAAAAGGATATCCTTTTGCTCAGTCTTTACACCTGGTTTCCACTTTGCTTTTATCCTCTGAAAATGTGTCCGTAGTTTCAAATGGGGGGACATTTCTTCTTAAGAAAAACAAAGAAATCCTAACTTTGAATGTGTGTGTGTTCCAGTACCTGTACAGGTGAGGCATTACTGTATCCTCCCATGGTGATCGGCACAGAGAACTGCTCCATGAAGACAGGTAATGTCCCCAGTTTGCCGGGGAAGACAAAGTCAAACAGAGACCACAGCTCCTTTAAATTGTTCTGCATCGGACAGCCAGACAGGATGAACCTGTGGGGGGTGCGAAACTAGGGAGAGAGCAGAGAGAAAGTATGTTACATATTCCTGAAGGCTGGTGTAATGAGCACGTTTGTTATGCTTGTTACAAATATGTTGTGTGTTCATAAATGAGTCTGTGAAACAATACCTGTTTGCAGGCGGTGGTAACTCCTGCATTTGGATTCCTGATCTTATGACCTTCATCCAGAATAATGTAGTGCCAATCGTAGCGCTGCAGGGTTTCTTGCAAATTTCTCACAGCAGAATATGAGGTTATCAGGATACCATGACACGCTGCTATCTCTGGAATAAGCTTTTCCTGCAACACACAAAGAAAACACATGGATTAGTACAGGTTTTTGTTTCCTAGCCATCTCTGGTAGCTTGAGCGTGGAAGTAGGGCATCTACTTTGTGTTTTGAGGAGAGAGGCAAGAGGGGAGAAGGTTAGGAGATGATGCTGCATAAACAGACCTCTAGTGCCCCCCAGAGGAAAGAAAGGCCCTGTAGAAAACTTTCCAACTAAATTATGAATATAAAAATCAAACACACACAAGAACACACTATTACCTTGTTGCTGGTGTAAGAGCCAGTTTCATGTAGCACAGCCACTCTGAAAGGAGGCCACCAGATGTGAAACTCCTGCACCCATTGGTGCATGACTGTGGCCGGGCACACGATGACCGTCGGACCCAGACCTTCGTACCTACAACCAAACACACCGGACAGTTTAATGGCAAAGCTGCAATTAAGATGTGAAACAAGGGAATTCAGGGTTCATTTGCATAACCTCAGCAAATTATATCGCAAATTACAGTCATCATTTCTACACCAAATGATAGAAAATAAAGGCAGTTTCCCAATAAGTAAAATTAGCATACAACATGTGATGGATTCAGGCATAAGGGATTTAGAGAAGGTTAAAGGAGTGTCCAGGTACAATTATGCAGCAAAATGATGTTACTACAAAGTCTCCCTCCATTGCTCTACACACTGTTTCAGGTGCATAGACAACAATTCCTCTCCTCTGTGAAGATTTACAAGAGCTTTGACAAACACACACACACACAAACAGACACAATAAAGATACACTAATGGGCTGCTATGAACCTCTGCCTGGTGGAAGCTATTGATACTTGGCCATAATTGAGTTTGGAAGCAATCAATTTGTGGGCGTCTTTAGTAGACAGAGTATTGACCATCAGGGAAGCTCCGCCTCTTAAATGCGTGAGTGTCGTTTGTGCAGTAAAACCAAATTATCACCACCAATGCGTCATGTTTTCCACGGAGGATTTGTCGCCCCACACGTGCTCCACCCTCAGTTCATGAGTCCAACATTTATTTTAAGTGTTCATCAGGACGCTCACTCTACTCTAACACACTCTCTTAAAACACGCACACACAAAAGCATACACACACACACACACAAACAGAGTGTCAGTGTTTTCTCTGATGTCTGCAGTAAGAAAGTGAAGAGTCTGATAATTGAAACATGTTTAATAATTCAGATGAACACTCAAGCAGAAATCCGCCTAATCAAATATTCATACCATACAGACACACAGTCTCTGGCCACAGTTTGTGTGTGTGTGTGTGTGTGTGTGTACCTGTAGTTGGATCCTCTGGTCCTCAGTTTGCTGTAGCTCAGTCCGGCCAGAAAGCAGATGACCTGGATGGTTTTACCCAACCCCATCTCGTCTCCCAGGATGCCGCCTGCCTGCTGACAGTGGAGCTCCCACAGCCACCGAACACCTGTCTGCTGGTACCTGACAATGTGATACACATGTATGAAAAAACTTAGAACACCTGTGCATAAGAAAAACTATGGACACGCATGTGGAAACACGACAGGGTGGTCTGGTAGTTATAATGTCATTCAATAGAAATCTGGTTGAATTACGCTCACCAGTAAGGGTCAGAACACATAAGGATGATTACATTTGTCTTGAAAGAGACAACTTTCTAAAAGTCATATATGTAGCGCATTTTTTTATTAAATCAATGCAAAAAAGTTAAGCATTTAAACAAATGTAGGAGAATTTGGATTTTTGAGAAACAAATGGCCAGCAAAATGGCAGAAGAAAAGTTATTTTATCCACCAAATGTAACTAAAAGGTTTCCACAGTTGTTCTTAAAAGTGTTTTAAAACAACAGAGTGACAAAATGACTTACCAATGAATACTAGTGACCTTTAGTAGCACTAGGTGGATTAAGTTAATAGTGTCCAATCAAATAATACATTCTTTGGTTAATCTTTGAGGACAAAGGTTGTTAGTGGGTGTGTTGTTCACACAGTTGTAAAATGTTATGTGTATGAAATATGTTTAGTCAACTTCACTTCCTCAGTTGACAGTTGTAAACATGTGTTGTCTGAATATTTAAGCTAATCCACATTGTTTTACATTTAACTTACTTGTAAAGTTTTTTCCAGATGAAACCAGGCACTTTGAAGCCTTCGTCAAATTCTTCATCACTGTCATCTGTAAGCTCCTCCCCCCTCTCTCTCTTATCCTCCCTTTCTCGAAGACGTTGTCGCCTCCATCGCCTAAGAGAGAGAATGAGTACATATTAATGGAGCAAATCAAGTGGTCAAAAACAATGGGAAAATATGGTGGGGGGGGGGGGCAGCTTGAAGTCATTCTTTGGTCATCTTTAGACATTGTTACCTGTCAATTCCATACTAGAAATACTGGGTAAGCGATTATTGAGAGAACAATGGATGGATGTTGCCTTTGCACTCACTCATTTACTTGACACGTGTGTATGGATAGCAAATGTTTAGAGGTGTTGATATTTCCCTTGAACAGTAGAACATATACAAAGGGAAATGTAAAGGAGAAGAGTTTTAATGGTGCAGGAGAGAGGGCAGTTAGAGGCACAGTCGTCGCGCGGCAAATGAAGATTGATACGGACAATTAGTAGTGCGAGTTCCCCAGAAAGGTGTGAGGTGGAGAGGATAAGAATCCATCTTCATTTGGGCCTGGTCCTGTCACCCTGCCACGAAACTGGTCCTTTAGCTGGGCCTGGGAGACCACACTCTCTAATTAAGTCAAGACTAAGCATTGGTTCAGTTAATTACACTTTTCTCTGCCCCCACTCCACCCCCCACCCAACTACAAATACTACTCGCTCTAATAATATCATTCCTCATATAAGCTAGCCTCACCATCCATTCCGTGTCGTTGCTGTTGAATTGACATTCAATCACTGTAGTGTGGAAAAAGGACACATGCCAACACAATTTATTTGGCAGCTATAAATATGAAATCTCATTAGGGCTGCTCTTCCATTAATTTGAGCATTAGACTGAGTGAGTGTATAAAACCATGTGCAGGAGGATAATTAGGCCAGTGTGAGAGCAGAGAGAGAAGAAGAGCAGGGAGTGAATTTGCTTAGTCAAGAAACAGCTGCCAATCTCATCTGGGATTAACGCTCCTTCTGCACTATGGAGGCAGCAGAAAGCAACTGCCTTTCTCCTTAACTAAAGGGAATAACAATAGCACATTTGCACCGCAGCCATCGCAAATGTGATGCGTAGTTAAAGGCTCAATCTGGTGTTTGTTGAGCATGTCATTTACAGGCTCGAATGTTGACTTTAGAGGAAGACTTGCTGATGAAAACTTTTCGCACCTTCGCATCCAACCATAATACCAAAAAACCAATCTCCTGTTCACAACTCTAAACAATTTACCAAACCGGGGGCCAAAATGATCAATCATTTAGACAAGCTTATAGAATAAAGTCAATGATCATACCTTATACGCTGTCTGTAGTACTCCATGTCCCCATCATCTTTGTTTCCTTTGTCTTTACCCTTTGCGTCCACCTCTTCATCTGAACTCTCGGGGCAGTATTCTTGGTCACTCTCTTCTTTTTTCTTAACTTTCTTCCTCCCTTTCCCTTCACTTTTCTTCTTGTATGCTTTCAACTCATAATCATCTCCATCGTCCTCTCCAAAGCCCTCCTCCCGGGCTTCTCTTTCCTCTTGGTCAGGGTCTATGCCTTCATCACTGGGCAGGTACTCTGACCCCTCGCTGTCCGTCTCCTCTTCCCCAGTGTGAAGCTTCCTCCTGGGTTTAGGGAGCTGGGGTTCAGCTTTAGGTCGGGCTTTAGGATGGGCCTTGAGAGCTGTGATCTGGAGCTTACGTATGCGCTTCTTCATCTTGTTGTCTTTGGAAGAGGAAACAACCTTTTTTGTCCTGGCCTCATTAGGGCCGGAGCTCCTCTTCTTCTTTAGAGGAGGGACTTTCTTCCTATCGGTAGCCATCTTGGCCTGGTCCGCCAAGTACAGGTCAAAAGCCGAGTTCTCGACAAGCATCACTTTTCGAGGCTCCTTTTTTTCCACCTTCTGTGGGATTCGTGTTCCAAAGGGAGTCATGTGACCTGTCCGGATCAGCTCCTCCCATTCTGTCTCCTGAGAGGGCATGAGCATGCTGCCCAGCGTGGATGGCCCGGCCTCTGGGACAACACACACACCAGGCAGGGTTAGATAAAGAACTCTTGAGTATCAGCTACTGAAATGTACTCAGGTAGAATATTTTTACTTTTCTTATCAGAGTTTACATCTTTCAAAACCTTTGACATATATTGGATTTTTGTATCAGGAGGATATCCATACAATATATTTTTAACAAAGTAATATGTATGCAAGCCATTGCCAACATGTCCTCCTGATGATTACTTAAATGAGGAAAGCCACAGAATAGCATTCTTGCTCATCATAAATGCAACTGGCATTCATATTTGCATTGTTCCCGTTTCTGCATTGTTTTGTTACTCAGGGCATTTCTATAGAAAGCAGGGAACCAGAACTCAGCCGCATTTGACTGAGTATTGATATCCCCTTCTAATAGATGGATAATGCTTTAAGTCAATACATTGAAAAGGTATCGCAGGTTCATAAAAACATCTCACCTTCCTCTTCATCATCATCTGCCAAAATCTCAGCTTCCACCCTTTCTGCATCCTCTCCTCCCAGAATGGCCTGAAGTCGCTTCTGTTTGGCTCTGACTTTCTTAAGCTGTTTTTCCTGTATTCAAAGTTGTTTTCATCATCGTGACAATCAAAATCCATATATTCCTTATGTGAAGTTATTATGTAAATCACCCAATTTAAGTACTTGTCATATTTAGTCATTTACCTTATTTTCTTTCTGTCGTTTGACAGATTCAATCTTCCTACTGATATCTTTACTGGAGGAAGCATAGGGAGACAGTTGCTCGATGATCTTGTTTATTTGTTTAAGAGATGTTGTGACAGACCTGAAACACACAGAAACATCAATCCATTTAAGGTTTGGTATTTTGAAATCAAAAATACATTTTCTGCCACTACAGCAGATATATATTATATATTAAGAAATATTATTTATTTAAAGCGAAACCTCTGTTGAAAATGAGGTTTAGGTGGCCCAATTTCTAATCCAGATTTATACTGTTTGGCTTAACTGATTAATGTTCAATCAAACAATTAAATGGCCAGTAGAAATATTCAGCAAGCTGAGGTGAAGAAAAATACTTAATTTCAGATCCTGCTTTAAAAAGGCAATAGAAAAGGTGTATATCAGTGCAATCCTAACATTTCATCAGGGACAACATTAATGACACGTGATCAGTAGACAATGACTTTCACAGGAACACTTCAACACACCACAAATACTGTGCCAAGGGGAAAACAATCTTAGTCCTCTTATTAATTGCAGCTATTGTCCTTACCTGACATCATCGAGCACAGAGTGGTATTCCTTCTCAGCCTCTGCTTTAGCAGCAGCCTGATTGGCCTCATGGATTGCCTCATCCACTTGTTGCAGGACTCCTTGCTCAAGGACGTCATGGTCATACACAGCCACACCAAGGCCCTGCAGTTCATCGGCTCCAGAACTGGCTGATGCTGCTTGGATACGCTGACGGTCGATCTGAAGCAAGGCAGCAGACCTCTTTCCACCTGTACCACAACACAGGTAACAAAACATAGATGCATTAGATAACCATGAATGAGATTAATCATTTTGGCGGATTAAAGCCATTCCGGATGTTCTGCCCACTCCTTTAAAATGCAATAGGAACAAAGCTCACCACTGGTGCCCTCCCCAGGTCCAGTGTTGGTAGAAAAGGCTGAAGCAGCCTCGGAGCCCTGACTGTTTTGAGGGAAAGAGCATTCTGCTGAGCCCCCTGCAGCCCCATCCTCCTCTGTGGCCCCCGGGGTGTGGGCAGCACTGGCAGGACTGGAGAGAGAGGAGGGCACCTGGTCCTCCGACCCGTCTACAGGCATGTTGAAGCAGCTGCAAACAGTCAAAAGTGTTATTCAGATGTCAAACAGACAGTGTGATTCTACTAAGCCTTGGCTTTGCTTTGAAATAAGATAATATAAACACACCCTAGTTAAGGTGGGTTAACTTAAAATGTAGTCAATAGAGCCCATGTTAACAGTGAACTTAGTTAAAGGTGGGGTATGTAATTTTGGAGAAACCAGCTCGAGTGCGCTAGAATTTGAAAATACACAACCGGAAAAAATCTGCCACTTCCTTACAGAGCCCCTCCTCCAACACACACGAACGCGCACATGACCAATGAGGGCACGAGATAAGTGTGTGCACAGATGGAAGGCTGACAGGCAGGTAGGCCATCCGGGCCGGCTCAAATGATTGGTCGTGCTTTTTACCAAAATCTAGTCAAATTTAGTCAAAACCAGAGGTTTATGTGAGTTCATTTTTTTAAATAATGTTTTTAGTGTGCAATTATAGGTTTTAATTTTGTATTTGTGTTAATTTAAAATAAATCAAACTCCCAAAAAACGTATACAGCTTTTATTAACATTGGAATTTACTGTGTAAGCGGCCGCAGGGGGGAGAGCTTTAGAGAGCTCTCTCCTGAAAGACTGAGCGGCTCTGATAACCTCAGCTCAGTGAGGTAAAGGCACACCTGTATATGATCATTATAGTTATAAAAAAATAAGAGAATAGATGAAAAACAGGTATAAAATACGACAGTAAAAAAAAGTTGTTATTAATAAACAAGAATACAGTTTAAAAGGGGAGTGATTTGTAAAATATCCGCCAGCTAAAATCTTGCCTTGGGCAGCAAATTGGTCAGGGCCGGCCCTGGTCAAAGCATTTAATATATTCATTGCTATCGGTATGTTAAGAGCATTCCATGGAATATAACAAAAAGTGTTTCTTAAATAAATGACATACCCCACCTTTAACTAGGTTACGTTATTGTTATCCAGTGGAAGTAACATTTTGAGAGACTTCAATTTTTTTGTATCTCTACCCCACTACAATTCAGAGGTGAATCTTGTACTTTTACTCCACTATATTTATAATAATAATACCTTTAGTTATTTTGCAGATTTGGATTAATAATGTGAAATATAAACAACACTTACATAAGACTTTAGTTAGACCTGGAGTAAATTCACAAGCTACCCTGCAGTATACAAAGTTATTAAAACAAGCTGCACCTTTACCAGCTTTGATAACACTTTAATGCATCAATAATTATAATCTAAACATATCATACATTATTCTGAAATGGACCTATGCATAATGAATACTTGTCTTGTTGGTACTTTAAGTATATTTTGATGTTAACAATTGTTCTACTTTATTTGAGTAACAAATTGAATGCAGGTCTTGTACTTGTATTCCTGGTACTTCTACTTTTACTCAATTTCTGAGTACTTCTTCCACCTCTGCTAGTATCTTATGTAACATCAACGGGTGACTGACTTTAGGCTAACAATCATGTTAAAGATGAACGTAAGCGTAGAAAAGGGAACACTACATATGTCTACTAACATAACCAGCCAAACACCTTATATACTAATAACAGTTGGGTAACAGCATGTTATTACATTCACAAATAGTTCAGATAAAAACATTTCCCACAGCTGTACATTGTTTACGTGGCTAGCCTAGCCTGCTAAGCTAACAGTGAGCCTTAAACTATCAGCAGGTCAATTTGAATTTGAAACTACCAACACATACAGATTCATATAGCAAGATGTTAGCGTGTATAATATTGTATTTTGGGGGGGTACATTAAACTGAGCCTTGAAGCGACAATGACAGAAATTACTTACAAAACCTGCAGTTACACAACATCACGGGCTTTAAATGACATGTTGCTGGTTGCTAGTGAAGCTTCCGGTGAGAAGCTTTGTGCTCTCTCGTCTCTGATTTACTTGTTGTACAGCGCCCTCTGCTGGTGTACATCTGCACAGGGCATTGGCCCTCTAGGTGGCGCCACGAAACCATTCTTCAATTAAAGAACAAATTGAGGAACTCATTGAACCAGCCCCACTTCAACGAATGTTTGTACCACATTATGAAATGTCACCCATTGTGTTTGTGTTTTGCACAATCAGCTTGGGAAGCAGTAAGCAGTTAGCCTATGTGTTGGAAAAGAAGCAAGAGAGTTTGGGAGTTTTTTTGTCTCACAATCAACCAGACATTATATTATGGGCCCATCAAACAAGCCACTTGAAATCTAAACACGTGTATTCCTCTGCCAAGCATCAATCCCTTTTTGAAGGAGCTTATCTCCAACATGTGTAAAGCCTGCACTTCGTGGATGCCACACAGCAGTGCCAAGTAGGCCTACTCACATCTCGGAATACGTTTATTTCCAGTATCTTGAAACAATAAACGAAGGACTTAATTAAAAATACCTTCTACGCCTTGCATTGCCTTGCCTGAGCCAAAGGCCAGCAATATTTCCAAACAGTGTTATTTGTGTAAACAGACATATCTATTTAGGGATAGATATCGCTGTCACCCTTGGCACAGAAAGTGTAGGAAGATGGAGACAGTGGTCTACTTTATTTGCTTATAGTCAATGTGGGTCACCTTCAGGGCAACCTCTCCAGAGACACTGGGGGGAATTTGAATTTGAAAAGAAAGTGTGTCACAGTGAGAAGCAGTTTGAGTGGAAATCCTGCATTGTGCAGAGCTCTGATCAGGTAGCCATCCGGCACAATGTGTTCTTTGTTGGTTTTCGTCTGGTTAGTTAATATAAAGGCACACAGATAGGAGTTGGACAAAGTCAAATAAACGTTCAAGCTGTTGATGAATCACCTATGGTGGGAAATACACTGATACATTCACATAATGTTGTGACTGTAAGGTTGAGCTGCAGAGAGGAATGTAAACCTCCTGTCTGTCTTCACCCTCCATCTTTTGTTTATTCAAGCAATACTTGACAACATTTATCACAGGGGAGGAGGAGATAATACGTACCTATATGGCAAGGTTTTCGGCACATCATCATTTTGGTAAAGTTAGTTGATAGGCTCACTGGATTTAGTGGGTGGCAAAGCTGTCCTTTTGAACTTAATGTGTCTGCAATCATTCATGTGTGTGACGAATCCTGCTTTTTATGCAAAGCGCAAGTAGATTTATAGGGTGAAGGAGGGTAGAGTGCAAATCCCAGAGGGTGCGGTGGTGTGAGGTTAACACTGGTGCTCTGTGCTGCTTAACATCCTGACAGTAGAATAACAAGTAGAGAAAGATGTAAAGAGAGAACATTATGTGTTTGCATGTGCAAAGCATGGTGGGCCTGCTTTTTAGAGACTTTCTGTAGAGCTTAACATGGTGCATAAAGTGGTAAGTAGGTAACACAAAATATGATAGCAGATTTCCAAAGACACTAGTAACTCTTTCTTCTCTGTGTTTGATGAAGTGTGAAGTTGTGTTTCATCTGTTATCTCTTTGTTATCTCCCTGCTACGATGAAGTGTTTTAGTATGTATGGCCTTCATCAGATGCCTGGATCCTGACTAATGTCTGAAGTCATTTTACAAAGAATCTTGTGAGAAAAAATTTGATCTCACATTCAAATGGTACAACAGCATTGTTGTTTTTGTCTCAGATTAATTTATTAGGTCTAGGGTTTTACTCAAACATGGCGTGTCTTACTACAGCATTTGATTATTGTAAAATATGTTGGTGTTTTGGAGGGGCCTCCTCGGAAAGATTTCAATGTGAACCAGCTTTACTCTGACCTTGGCATTTGATTTGTATCTTAGCCTTACAGTTTTACATTTTAACATTGTAACTTCATTTTTTACTGTCAACATCATGAGTTCTTTGGAATGTCGGCCCTAGATAAATGAGTGAAACAACCGTTTTATATTTTTATTTTCCCCGTCAAATTTAAAAACCAAATTGTATACTTAGTAGTTTTACTGAATACGATTTTGTTTGGCTCCATCTCTATACAAAAATCCAATACAACGGCGAATCTTGTTTCCCACACAAGTAGATAACAAATAAAAGTGTAACTTAGCCTGGTCCTTATCTGCAAAAAATGTACATATGCAAAATATTGTTTATCCAAGGATATAATTAAATGAATGTGATGTGTGAATACCTACATTTTCCAGAAATAAATCATTGTGGGTATGAAAACATGCATATAGATTGCAGAGAGTAAAGAGACTGTATCATGCTCTCATATGTCACAGTACACATGTATGTACACATATTTTTAAATCATTGCACACAGGTTAAGTCTACAATTTGTACAAGTGCAACACTCGGTTTTCATCTTGTGTTGAGTGAAGGCCTCAGGGTTTAACTGGGAGGAGAAAATAACCATGATGTTTACTTTAACGGAAGAAAGGTTAATACATCAACATGTGTAAAGCATCATCATGTCTACATTAATGTATATTCAAGCCATATTGTACTTTATGCGTGTGTGTGGCCATAGTGACAGTGCTAATGTCTCTCATGTGTTACCCTGTCCCAGTTCATACGTTTGTGTGTGTGTGTGTGTCTGATAGTAATTACAGAGGTGGGCTGAGTTCTCATCCGGGTGCATCAGACCTCTGCCATGTTACAGTAGATGCCAAATACATCTGCTTGTGATTTCACTCAGCAGCAGGTGTGTGATTATTTACATTTGTGTGCAAGTAACCACTCAGCAACTGTGCGCTACTTAACATCTTGACAACATTTAAGAAGCTTTAAAGGTGGACAGCCCAAACTGTTGAGCTCAACATTTGTTTTATTCTATATCCTCCTATAGAAGTGATTCCTAGACAGACATTCATGCAAACTGATTCTGACCAAAACCAAAATCAACATGTGTTGTCACACAGGTATGTCTAATTCTCTAGGTGAGGTTGTTTGAAACATTACTGGGACTTCACACAGAATTGGGTATTTAGCAGACCTCAAACACAGCTGGAACCAACCACAGCAGACAGAATCAGGACGAGGCCAGTGTGGTACAGTGACACATCACACCCAACCGCCAAAACCGCAATGTGAATTCAGTTTACTGTATGTGCACATGCATGTTTACGTGTGTTTATGTGTGTGCGTCTATGTGTGTTTCAGTGAGCTGAGGATATGCATTTCTTTCCAGTGATAAATATAGTATTTTCTTTGATGTGGCTTGGAGGACTCTGGCCAGTGATAGCTGTAGACCACAACAATAGAAGTCAGGACTGTTTTGATGATGTACAGTGGCAGCAGTGCCCTGACACAAAGCATGGCCTGAAACACAAGCTGACACAAGCAGAGAGAAAACAGTGCGACAGCGCGACAGACAGAACTAGCTACATTGCCAACTTTGAATCCTTAATTTCAGATTTTTTCCCTTTTCATTGTGCCCGTTTTCCAGTGTTTGTTCCCAAATTATGAAAACAATTGATGATACGTGAACTTTGTAAAGACAGCAGTTTATCTGTGAAGTCTTGACGTTTACTTGCAAACACATTTGCAAGTTACCATCATCATCCTCTGTTCCTCACTCCCATTCCACTTATTTCCAGGCCTATTTCTGTCATACACCGTTTGATATCTTTATTCTCACAATAAATAGTTTAAACCACACAGAAATGAAGACTCAATGTATATGAATACTGACAACTTCAATCAGCTGAGTTTGGACCTATAATATTCACTCATTCACTGCAACAGCGCATATGTTTCCAAATGTCAAATGCAATAGTACTCAGTTTCTCTGACTTGAGCAGTGATTTTCCATGCCTTTCAGCACTCAGTCAGAATCAGATTCCTCACATTTCTCTGTGCCTCTATCCTGTGGTGTTAGATAGGTTTGAAGCTTTTTTTTACCCACATGGGTTAAAACCATAGAGAACATTTGAACAGCTCTATTGTTTGTTGTGTGTTTCTTCTCTTCATCTAATCAGAAACATGTGTACCATCCTTGGAAATGTGCTCTGAACACACTTTACCCTGGGAACCAATGCACCCCAGGGACCTCGCCCACTGGCAATTAGTTTCATGGGCCTAATAACAGATTAGCAGTAGCTCAAGTGATACAGCACAACAACAGGAACCATTGGTGGTGATGTGCTGAACTAAGTAAAACATTGCTGAAGAAATCCCACAAAAGTTCATGACGGGACAGACAATAATGCAGACAAATTAACTTGTTATTCAATGTCTTATGTGTTTCGGGGAAAGATTGAAAATATTAATTGTTACGCAATGTCAACTACGCTGAATCAAAGTTTGGAGAAGAGGGTGAAGGTCAGGGGGAATCAGTGAGTAGGACAAAGCAGGGTGACAAAGGTTAGGTCAAGCTCCAAGTTCAAGACTTTCTCTTCCTGTCAGCATATTGAGACATGAGCTATTCTGGGAACAGCAAGCAACACTTCTTGCCAACTTTTACACTTACATGATGTACAGGGTGAATCGCTGTAATGGTTCACTTAATGATGCTGTCATGTAGGATTTCACCATTATTTAGTGATACATAACATTTCACAGGATGTTCTGCTTAACAGCTAATCTCTTTTGAAGAACGCCACTGCCAAATCATTTGTTGTGTATTATAGTTTAGGGAATTTCCATGCTGTTCATTTCAAAATGTGATTCTTGGGTGAAAACATGACCAAACTTTCAAGAGGTGCAAAAAGTAGTCTGGTCTTCCTTTAGTACTACAACAATGAAGATTTTGGAGTTTGTTTAACCAGTTGGAATGGTTTCATGAGCTCAAAGATAAAACATATTAATTTAAAAGGAGATGAATGTTCAAGTAATAACAAGAGTGATTCTTTACATTCATATAGCAGAGGCAATACCACCAAATCCTACATCCTGTTATTTTGGATGTTAAGGATGTCATGTCATGATCTTTTCAGTCTAATAAAAACTGGAATTTTAATTATATTGTCCAGTTGTAAGATGGTCTGTGGGCGTGCAGTACAGTAGGTATCTGGGTCTCGACTAATCCCACACACTGATAAGAGGCAAAGAGCTTCATGCCTCTTGGGACCTTGGCCTCAAGGGATAACCCTTTGTCCATCACTCCCTCCATCTGCCTCTCCCTATATGACACCCTGCTGATTTACCCCAGGCCTATGGAGTGTGGAGAGGTTATGATCGGCTGCTCGGGCAGCTCTGAGTTTGTCAGGGTTTCGAGCGTTTGATTTACTCCAGGGTAGGATCACGGGGTGTTGAGCCCAGGCGGGGGAGCCCCTCAGTGTCGAGGAGCTGCGACCAGGCCCCCATCTGCTCTGGGAGTCATACATTTGTCAAAACCTTTGTTAGCGGCTCCTGCCCTTCTGCCACACTTACCCTTTATCCCCAGCGACTTGGCCCCTGTCCTCACTCAGCATGATTACACCGCAGCCATGAGGCCAGGAACAAACAGAGCTGCAGGGTATGTAGTAGTTGCTGCAATTTGTACGATAACAGTAAGGCCCAACCGGCTTCCTGGCTATCCCTAGTGGACAGAAAAGCAGAGACACCACATTACTCTTCACACTTGCATGCTGCTACCTGTAGTTGTGGTAGAGTGGGTGTAGACAAATGCAGATTTGTTAATACTCAATTGCAGATCCTTTCAGTTAAATCTCTCATACATGAAAAACTAATGTTTAATCTGCTGTTAGAGAGGTCTGGCGAAGAAAGACCTGCCCAGGGAAACAAATGCATGAACAACTTTACCTGATCTCTTTAGTAGACCAAATCAAACATGCTGATGTCTGCTGAAACCCATTCTTAATAGCAAACTCAGAAGTATTTCCAGACGCACAAAGATATCATGTGTGGGAGGCAAAGGCAAATCCAGTAAAACAACCCAGTGCATTAAAAGAACATATGATGTACTGCACCAAATCCTTTTTACAGAACATCTAATCCCAGTTTAGCTTTGTTTTTTAATGAGGATCACTCTATCACTTACTTTAGTCCTTATTCTGACTGCTTGTCTCGGTTCATTAATGTTTAACAGAGACAAATCTGCCTCCCACCAGGCTCTAATTACACATGATTCTGTCTCATCAATGCATAACAAGTACACACAATCTGTGTTAAGATTGAGAGGAACTGGGGATGTGACCATCATGTGACCCTTTATGTAGAAATTGAAACCTTTTGCCAGGAGTGTAGAGGGCTCTATCACAGCAGATTTGCGCATATACACCAAAGACATGTACAAATAAATGAGAAGTATTTCTGGGAAAGTGAAAGTGAACTCTGAAATAGATAAAGTGCCATGTCTGAGAGCCAAGAGTATATTAGCTGCTATGCAACCAAATCTGATATCAGCTCTGGGCCAAAGTATCAGCAAAGGAGAAATAAATGATATTCAGAGTTTTACAGGTCAGTGGGGAGCATTCAAGCCAGGAAAAGAGAAAGGGGATGGACACATATAGAAAGCTGCTTATTGTGTCTTGTGCATCCTCTCTCTTCCACCACATCCTTCACACTTTAATTCAAACAATTAATCCAGCCATGGAAAATACTGTTCTCTGCTGCCAACCATGTCCCCTTCCTCTCTTCACCAGCAGCTGTCCTTCCTTCCTGACTCTCCTCACTTAGCTCTGATGGTTTCCTGTATCACGGACTGTTATTGAAAAGAGGGGATGCAGACCCACCTTATAATAGGGAAGCAGCAGAGGTTGAAATCACTCTGCTTATTTAAATTGTTTTGTTCAATTCAGACCATGTCGTTTCTTCATTTTCAAGTAAGCAATTGTATCACTGTTCAAATGTCCCTCAATTTGTACGACAGTAAGTGAACACATCGCCGCTCATAGCGCCTGGATGTTATGCACTGATTCTGACTTTCTTCAGCACAAGAATGGAGGGAAACGGCTAGCTTGGCTGTGTACAAGTTTAAAAAAAAAAACACCCACCACTTCTAAACTTACTTAGCAGATCACATCTTCAATCCACACACAAATGCAACATGTGTTCTTTGGGATGTTATGCACTTGTGATGGCCACACAGGGTAAAACAATTACACTGCAACCTCACCTTCAGTAATTTTGCTTCAGCTGCAGTAAAACATGCCAATTATTAACATCACAAATTTGGGACAGATTGGGAGAAACCACCTGCTTCCATGTCAAAGGTGAGATTTGGGTTTTGTCAGTGTCTTTTTTGTATTCTGTACATCTTAATTACCCCATGGTTTCTATTTGGTTTGGCCATGCCACTATATATGTTCCTTGGTTTGTCATTGTAGAAGGTCAGTTTGTTGAGTTAACACCCGTTAAAGCTCACCTATTATGCTATATTTGAACAATATATGATAGGGCCATATATATACAAACATGTCTCTGAAGTGTTTTGCTCAAAATACCAAACAGATCACCCATTGTAGCCATGCCTCATACCCTTCTATTTCAGCTAGTGATGTTACGTTCGCGAACGATCCGATTCTTTTGAACGGCTCTTTGATATGAACGAAGGGAACCGAGTCGTAGGCCTACTTGGTGAGACCCGTTCTTTTTATCGCTGGTTCACTGCTTGCCATAAATCCACTCGCCTTTAAGTGAACAGTGAAAAAGCTTGATTTTGTTCCCCAAGCGTATTCCGTGAAGACCCGCCCTTACTCTGATTGGTTAGGTTTAGGCAGGAGTGCAACATTTGTAAAGCCAAAATATATTTTAAAGGAGGGTCAACAAATAATCTCCACTGCCACTTAAAAACTTCTCTTTTGAACGGCTTTTTTGAACGGCTCTCGGAAAGGAACGGAGCCATAAGATCTGGCTCCCTTCAAAGAACCGTAATTCCCATCACTAATTTCAGCCCTGTTACTAAAGTGCTGATTCTGGGTCTGCAGCTTCAAATGTAACCTGCGCTGCTTCTGGCCACGCTCGTTTGGAGCGCATGCAAGCATTGAGCTCTGTGAAGAGAAGAGTGTCTACTCTACCGGCACAAAATCTGCTAAACGCTGCCGTGATTAAACGCCATATTAATGTTCCAAACCACATCAAGGATTATTTCTGAAACAGTATGGAGCTAAAACACTTTCTCTCTCGTGGATTTACCACAAGGTGAGTACCTTTTACATCTGGCTTCTTTACACATACTCTCTCCAGTACAGTGTTAGCTCTGAGTGTTAGCGATGCTTGCTAATGTAAACACAGACCATATTACATCCGAAATACATTTCTGAGGCAATAGGGCCCTGGGCGGAACACTGCCAGGACTTCAACGTAAAGCCAGCCCCCATTTTAGTAATGTCGTCATGGCCGCAGCAAATCTGGATCAGCTCCGTTGTACCCCTGTTTTTAGAGATGTGGGTAAGGAGGAAAAGAGAGAGGGTTGTATCTTTGGACACTTTGTGAGTCTCCTTACACACCGGGGACACATATTTATGTATAAAAGACATCAAAAGGTGCATTTTGCATAATAGGTGACCTGTAAGTTGATGTCATGTTTATTTCAATCAACCAATATCACAAATGTTACATTTGTCTCAGTGGACTTCACAGTTTGTACAGAATATCAGTATGACAATACGACACCCTCTGTCCTTAGACCCTCACATTGTACAAGGAAAAACTTCCAGAGAAAAACCCCACAGTTTAAAGGGGAAAATGGGAGAAACCTCAGGGAGAGCAACAGAGGAGGGATCCCTCTCCCAGGACGGACAGACGTGCAATAGATGCCGTGTGTAAATCGAAGAGATAATACATTTTACAGCATAGGTAGACCAAATGTTTATTTAAGGTATTTTCTGTTGACCTCTTTTATAGGCCTAGTTAATAGAGATTCTTGGTTTATAATATTTTCTTTGGATTTTTGGGTAAATAAAAAACCAAGATTATTTAAACTCCTGTGTCCTGTTGCCTTACTGCTTCGTCCCTGACAGTACTCTTACTAACAATTTCCTGATAAACAATAGCTAAATGCACTTTAGCTAGGCAAATGTCCTCCCAGCTTCAGCTAAACCTTTGCACAAACATGAGCATCTTCTCATCTTACTCACTGCGAGAACGCAAGTACGCGTGTTTACCCCAACTTGTCAGACTATTCATTTTAAATGATTACACTGCGCTGTTGATGAGAGGCTTACTGTAACATGAAAGCTGTTCCATCGTTCATCACAAAACGAATCCCAGGCCTGCTTGTTTTTGTTGTGTAAGGAATCATTATTATTTCCTCTGTTGAAATAAATTGTGTTTTTAGTTGCTTTCTGTCATTTTAGTAATCTTTAATTTCCTTTTTTGAGAGCACTGAACTTTCTCATGTCAGACTTCCTGACTCCAGAACCCATCCACTATTTGCCTGCACTCTAACTTTAGTACTGAGTGCTAAAGGTCATGCCACTTTTATTGTCTCTTCTCAGCACAGGCTATTGTGTTTCCTGTGTCAGGACATTTTTTTATTGTTCAGAATGAGTTTTGCCTTGGTGTGTACATCCTAAGGGGAGCCATGATTCTAGTTAATGGAGGTCTTGTTATCTTGCCACATGTTTGTGATGACCTGGGGTCTGTTCAGAGTGGACATGCAGGGGAACTCCTAGCTGAGGACAGCAATGTATCATGGAAGGAAAACAGGACATTTGAGACCAAAGAAAGAATGTAACACTTCTTCAAACACTGTAAACAAATTGATTTTTTTTGGGAAGAAATTGGCAAGATCTCTGCAGCATTTTTGTTCACAATAATACTATACTGGACTTCGCTGCTTTGGTTCTTAAGTCAATTGAAAAAACTGTGAATGTGACATGGAGAAAAGGAAATATTCTTTGCATTTTCATTCAGCAAAGTCAGCTTTTTCACATAATAAATGGTGTAACGTTGTACAAAGGTTTCCTTTGGCATTAGGGCACTGTCAGGTGGTTGTAAGTGAGACCTTGACAGAAAGGAAACTAATCTAAGCTAATCACGCCAATAAATATAAGAGTTTTAGAGCTTAAACATAAATTCAGCTTAAAATAAGCCTTTTGGTCTTGGTGTTAACCATCCATGTGCTTAGTTTTCACTCAGAAACATTGGTGCAAAGTATACATATTTTATTCAGACCTGAAACTGAAACAAACGGTCCGTAGTCTAACTTGAGAATGTATATGGAAATGAATAATGGAGAATAGAACTGTAAAGTATAATAATGGATCCTGGCTGTTTTCAACACATTCTATACTTTTTGGGGAAATATCTAAAAGTTCTGTTCTCACACAGCAAGAGGCAGAGGTGCTGTCAGGAAAAATGAAGGATTGCAGATCAATTGTGTGTTGCTTTATTCTTCTGTATTGATGCCATCAAGATCTGCAACTGGGGAACCGGATATTAACAAATTATGGCACAATTTGAGAGTGCACTGTCAATTTCAATGTATTGGGTTTTATGTCTTTATAGAAGACATCTGCATGTGAGCAAGAGCTTTCAAACTAACAGCTTGAAATGAGAAATGTTGCCAGCACATGTTCCTGTCTGTCGCTCAGTTAAATGCCATGCTGTTATAAACCACTCAGAAATAAATCAATATGTAAAATGTTTAATATTCCAGAAAGTCTGTGGTAAAATAGCCCACGTTTAGAAAAGTCTCTATTTAATCTTGAGCTGTTTTACTCACAGTTGCACTGCATAAACGTCACTGTGTGAGGTCTCACCTGCTCATCAGCTGTAGCGCTTTGCTTCACATGGAAATGTGTTTGATTGACAATTAAAAAGCAGCTGATTTAACAATACTAACATCTGTTGCTTGGATGCAGGACATTTTTTGTAAAGTGGACTACTATTTGACTCCTATGAAACACAGATGTTTATTTTTCTTTGTGTTCTGGTCCAGAGTGATCTGACACGTCCTTCACATTGTGTTTGTCAGTTAATAACAGAAAGCAGTGAGTGCTGGCGCAGACATGTTCTCATTGCTTCAGAGAGTTGGCACACAGTGTTAATGATATCTTTAAACATCACCTCCCTTAAAGGAAGCACTGCCACTGAGTTATGCCTACTGAGAAACCATACCCCAAATCCTTAAGAAAAAAAGAGTTGATTATGGTTCAGTGACATGTCAAACAAGATGGAAATGTGCCATTTTTACTCGACTGCAATTAGGTCTGTGCATTTATTTTGTAAAAAGGACTTTGAATTAAAAAAAAATCTAAATAGTTTGACATTTTAGAGGATATGCTCATTTGCTTTCTAGCAGAGGATAGAACATACAATTAAAATATATGGCTATAGCAGCTAATTTTCTCTCTGCTCTGTCTTTAGCTCTGAAACTAACTCGTTATGGTGTGATTAGCTTAATCCTTACAAAAACCGAAGTGTGAAAATCACAATTCACAGTTTTATGACTGCCTTCAGTCAAGAAATAGTCCGACACGCTCTTGCTTTAAGGAAAATGTAGCACCATTTAGAAATCTTAATTCTAATCTTAAATCTCAAGTTAAAGCAGCCCTATATAACTGACTGGTATATAAACGCTCACAATTATGCGTACTAAAAACAGATAAGCATAATATATGGTACTGTGCCAGGGACAGTTTTTTTCAATTAATGTTTCTCTCTCATGCACTGCGAGTTATTTTCAAAGGGGCATAAAACACTTAAAGAATCAACATTATCTGTGATGAGAAGGAATGTTCACACTGGTGGAGAAGCAACAACCTCCTTCTCTCCCCTCCCCTGCAGGTATTCAGATTTCCCGTGGCAATGTTGTTGACTCAGCTGTTAGTCAGTCAAGTGCTGCTGTTAGAAAGACCCTCTCATTTGTCCTGCTGCTATCCACCAACAGCTTTTAAACCCTCTTAAGCCCTTCTTTATTATCCTAACACTTACTGAAGGCCACACTCTGCCTTCCTGTCCTGCTCTCTCTTCCCCTCCACTGCCCTCTCCCTCGGGTTCCTGCCGCCTCTCCTTCTCATCTTCAACTCTTCTTCTCTCATTATACATTTATAAAGTATTTCTCTTTTTTGTTCACATGCACATGCAATTGTCAATGTTTTCAGAGTCCCTCGGAGAGGTTAGAGGTCAGTGTGGTTTCGGGTACCTGCATTGCCAATTGCCCCTGAAGGGTCCTGAGACTAAACATCTAAACATCCTCACTAATGCAGACAGTTTGTGTCAGCTTCAAGGTTAATGTGGTGTTTGTTTGCATGTTCAACACGCCTCCTCAGGCATAATGCTGATAAAGATGTATTGTATCCCGATAAATGAACACCTTCTTTGATATATTTTTTTATGATGGTTCAATATTTATTGTGTATAATAATATATAATATAATAAATATTGATTCTGCATTTTAGGGAAGTTTACCTTGTTAAAACCAGATGTGGCCTATACCCCAGACCCTAGCTTCATGATCTAAAACAGTATTCCTCCCTCTAAATCGGTCACTCTGCCTGCATGAGCTGTCAACACATCAAACTGATTATTTTTGTCTAAGTGGAGCATTTTTGTGTGACATGATCCAAATCTTTCAAGATTTATTTTAGAAAGAGGTTGATGTATGTTCATTTTAAGTGGCACAATTAAGAAATTGACCTTCAAAACTAGTATAGCTGAAACCATGATTCTCGCAGTGCCAT
Source organism: Trematomus bernacchii (assembly GCF_902827165.1). Lineage (NCBI taxonomy): Eukaryota > Metazoa > Chordata > Actinopteri > Perciformes > Nototheniidae > Trematomus > Trematomus bernacchii. The sequence continues at coordinate 6,677,612 of NW_022987828.1, read as the reverse complement.
GTGATCCACAGAGGTTGCTAGTTTTCACTTTAAATGGGTGTTTGCTTGTGATCACAGTTTATATTTGTATACAAGCCTCATCCGGTGTACTAGCCACCTTATGAAGTTGATGTTTTGTTGGATTATGATCAGTGGCGGAAGGCGGATTCCTTCAGGCTTCACCTTTATGACTGATAACAGCCTCTGTCATTGAGAAAGACAAATAAACATCCCCACTAGCAACCCTGCGGTTACATCTGAAAACAGATCCTCTCTCCCCCCCAGAGATAAAACAACAAACTTAATATGTGTTTTAACAGATACCATGCTTCCCCAGAGAGTTCATACCCATGGAGATACGATGAGTGCTGTTCCTGTGTTCTCCTCAGTCATAACTGCAAGAATCACAGACTGCATCAGGAGTTAGCACAATACATATGGACATGTGGCTTTGTAATGAGACTATAATAGCCCACGTTTCACTTTGAAGTTGTAAAGGTTATTTCTAGAGCAGTATAATACGTATATGTTTTAGAAATCTGTCAATATCACTTTATTATCATTTTGTTTGAGTATTTGATATCTGTGTTAAGCTTGAGACAAGCAGCTTAAACATCAGACAACAATTCTATCCCTTAGGTTAAGGTGAATATTTAGATGGATGCCAGCCTAACATTATGTTAATCCTGCACTCAGTCACACCGAAATCCTAGAAACACAAAAGACATCCGACTGAAAATAATAATAACATTACATTCACATCAACTGCCTTAAACATTATGCTAACAATGTCTTTAAAAAAATAGAGCTGTACTATCTGCTTATATTCAAAGTTATTCACTGGATGTTTCGTTGCTGCTTCTTTATAAAAAAAAACTGAACCGTTGACTTTAATTCAATGTATTATGTCAACACATTTCTCATAACTGTATTATGTTAGTTGAAAGAATTTATTTTTTAAACTAAAATTAATATTGTTGCTTTCAACTAACCTAATACAATTAGGTGAAATCTGTTGACATAATACATTTAATTCAAGTTAACATGTGTTGGTTTGCTACAAAAAACAGCTCTGTTTTATGGCGCATTTCCACTACACGGCCTCGCTCGGCCTCGCTCGGTATGGCTAGGCCTCGTTAGGCCTTGTTAGGACTGGCTCACTTTATGGCGCATTTCCATTACAGTTTATGAACTGGGGTAGTATCTATAGTAACGCAGTGTAGGCGGAGCCGTGACGTCATCTTCAATGCGAAACACAAAACCAACATCAGCCGTTAGCTGTTAGCACTCAAGCTCACAGCTCCTCATATCTGTTCAGAAACTAGACAAAATTTAAACAAGTACATACCACAGACTGTCTGTGTCATGGTGAATACAGTTGCTGGTTTATTTATGTCTGTATAGGCCGTTGTTGTGAGTGCGGACGGTCGGAGCATACACTGCGTTAGCTTAGCCGATCTCCATTCAGAAAACACGCATTTTAAAAGGTTTTTCGTCTGCCGTCTGTCTGCAGACTTGTCAAACCATTAATTCATGGTTTTTACTAACCGGTATCAGTATGTTGTTACTTCGGCATCATTTTGAAACGTGTATTACAATTAAATCACGGTCAAATATGTTCATCTTGTTGTAGTTGTAGTCCCCTTGCCAGCGATTCTCTCTCTAGTTTAGCATACTCAGCCCGACTCAGCCTGGTTGTTCCTGGCCCTAGAACCACGATTTTATGGGGCCAGACAAACTGTGAATTAGGGCCCGCTAGCCGGTTTTAGGCCAAGTGGAAACGCAACCAAAAACGGGCCCCGCACGGCTCGGCACGCTTAAAGCGAGCTCCGCGCTGCAGTGGAAAAACGCGCAGAGTTACTATAGCAGATACAGGTTTCTTGGTAGCACATTAATGATTTGGATTAACAAAATAGTATGAACTTCAAATCCAATGACTACTTGTTTTGGAGATTTCAAACCCATCTGAACGACTTCTTCAGGGTGGAAATTCAGTGACCTAACATTGCTATCCACAGAATCTCTGTTTGTTTGTTATTATTACAAATAATAATGAATAGGTATAAGATGTATATAATTAAAACAAATCAATTGATTGTTCCGCTATATTTAGTTTTGTTGACTAAATAATATGCTTTGTCATTAGATCAACACTATTCAGTTGACTAAAACATTATGTAAATCTTCTTTTAGGTTTATGAGATATCTGCTGATCCATCAAGACAGACAAACTGGTTAAACAAAACAGAAACAAAGCCTTCTTGGAGGAGGTGTAAATATTTTCCCAGAACATGAGAAACCTAAACAGGTTCCCATCCCTTGGAGGTCAGTGTCTGTGGTGCAATCGCTGCGGACTGCGGCATAAATCCTTCACTTTTCTCCAGTGTGCTCTAATCCTCTCTGCCTGTGGCGGCAGGTCTGAGTAGCGGCTGGTGCATCATTGTGAAGCCTCGATGCAAGACCAAACAGAGAAATGTTTCCAGATCTCAGGGTCTGTGGTCGTCTGAGAGACAAGCTACTGGCCCATGCTCTGTGCGTGAGTGCATGGGTGCTGGGTATTTCCAACAACACAAAATGATTTTTTTTAAAGATCTGCCAAAATGTAATCCTAAAACCCTGTTCTCAATTTCAAAAATCATACTTTTTATACACAACAACTCTCATCCTCATCAGTTTATAACATGATAAATACGCTGAATCTTTTGTGACATATAGCTAATGTATTGTTAATCAGACACTACTTTTGTTGTTGTTAAATATGGAGGTCAGACTAAAAATGTGTGCAATCTAATGATGTTGAGCAGAAGACCAAATAGAGATAAGCTAAATATTCAGTAAGAGGAGCACTGTTAAAATGTGCCAGAAAGTCAATTACTCCATTTGTGTTTGTGTAAACATTTATTCTAACCTTACAATTTACACATACAATCCTCTTTGTTTATGCATACATGTTCATTCTGTTTGGTAGAATCCTAATATTTACAATTAAAATGAGAAGGCTTTAACTTATCCTTAGCGATGTTGGAGGATTTGGTGATGACGGTCAAACCACCTCTTTGGTTCAGACTGAAATATATTGGAGGAATTTTCAGGATTCAGACATGTTCATGATGCCCAGAGGATGAATCCTAATAATGACGTGTCTGTATTTTCCTCTTGGGCCACAATAATGTTTTTATTGAAATTATAGAATGTGTTGAAAACAGCCAGGATTTCCATATACAGTCTCATTGATTTTGAATTATTTAGAACAAACATTCATTTTCATATCGTGATGATGGTGATGCACTGACTTTTAATCTTGTGCCATCGTCCGGTCAAAATGTCCATTTGTTGAACACCTTGGTTTATGATTAAATACTTGAAAGAATATTAACACAACCTTTAGCCTTGGTTTTGTTTAGTGCAAATTAGAAAATATCAGTTTGCTTACTTGTATGGTGAACATGAACAACACTATACCAGCTAAACATCAGGATATTAGCAATGTTGCTGTTAGCACATCTGCATGCTGACTTTAACTTTTAGCCCAAAGCATCACTGTGCCTGCTATACTTCAATGAGTCGCTAGCATGGCTGTAAAGCTTATCATTTAGTTCATACCTCAACATACTAGTTATTGTACATTTTTATCACAGAATCAAGCGCTTTTACCAGTCTGATAACTGTGGGAACTGCTATGCTTTACTGAACACAAAGTGCCAAGAAAAAAAGTGATGAAGTATTGTATTGTTATTTTGAATCAATACTAAAGATATTCATAAGCAAAACAGTTTCCAGAGAAAGTCTGTCTTAGTAGCGTAATCAAGAAAGTCCCTGATGATCTATCAGAATTCAGGGAAACTGTTGCGGTTTCGTTCTGTTTACAGTTTCCTGTTCACTGTTTGGACAACACCAATTGGAATCGGTTTCATGTTCACTAAAGCATGTACAGTGAGAGCCAAAGTAATGAGTTTCGCAAGAAATAGCACAGAGAGCAATTCTCAGGTCCATCCCAGGGGCCGGACAGGCAGGATAACATGGATGTAACCTTAAGCATTTTTCTGTAATTACTGAATGAGACTGCAATAACTGCTTCGATCTCTGGAGTGAAATTAACAGGCCTGAGAAGGTGTGAGATGCCCCTTCACCCCAGAGGAAATTACACACAGTATAACCACTCATCTCTCTCATGCACACACACACTTACACACACAAACACGCACACAGTCTCTCAAATTCCTCCATCATTTTCTGCTGGTAAAAGGGACAGATGCTCTCTCCTTGCTCCACGCCTCTTCCTCCTTCACATTTCGTCTTCCTGTCCTCCATCTTAAAATAATTACCCTGTTTTCATTACTGAAACTGACATCTTTTCAATGTCTTTTTACATTAACGTTAAAGGAGGCATTTTGCCCAATAATTCAATCTTCTTTTATATCTATCAATGCATGTTGGCGGTAGTTGTGGACGTGCAATGTGCTGCCCTGTTCAACACTGTCAGCAAACTGTTTCCTGAACAGCTATACCCTTAACATCACAGGACACAGATGGCGACAAAGATATGGAATAAAATCTGTCAGCTTATTTTTTTATACACATGTTAAGCCTTTTTTGGTCATTTTTTTAAAAAGCCTTTATTGGTCCTTTTTGGTTCTTTTGTTTTAAGTTTTGTTATGACAAATATTAACCACGGCCTTCACGACTCAGTGTCAATGTAATTGTGTTTGAAATGTCATCCTTGACGTGAGGACAACAGTCATTTTCTTATGAACTCTTGATGGTTGGATGCAAGTGATAAAAACCCTGAAGGGGGTTGGTGGCACAAATGAGGAATTGTGTAGAGAGCTGACCATCAAAAGCGGGTGCAAAAATGTATGTCAAAGCAGTGCTTTTCAAAGCGCTCAATGAAACTCCTACAGCTAAGAGAGAACAAAGAGATTTATCCACATATGTGAAAATTGAAGATGGGAGGAGCCCTGATAGCAAGCATGTGGATATACAATAAGTGTATGTCAGGAAGGAGTGTGTGAATCAAGGCCGTAACCATGGAGTCAACATTGGGGGCGACCAAAAATTAAATAAAAATGTGAATACTAATTTCCTGCCATTCTAAAGGAAAATATATAAAAATTCACTAACACATGGGATACTTTAAAGGGCCCATGTCATGCTTTTCCGGTTATTACCCGTCCCCTTGTGTGTTATGAAGGTTTTTATGCATGTGAACGGTCTGCAGAGTCAAAAACCCTCAAAGTAAACACAGAACACAGAAAAGACCTGTCTATGCTGCCCCAAAACGCCTCGTTGGAGATTTCTCATTTTCCATTGTTTGCTTCCTGGGTTCTGTGACGTGTGAATACCCAAATCAACAACAAATGACCAGATTGGCCCAAATGGACCAATCCGCGGAGCACCTCACACACCAGGATCCCTTGGCTAACTAACAGGGAGTCCCATTGACTTGCATAGAGCTCCCTGAACGCTGGTAATAGACGAGTTGGGATCGCGGAGAAATGCTCTCCGCAGACCCATTCTCACAGCGTTATAAACCTTTTTCTTACTCAATATCAAGCCACACTTATTGTTTTTACTTCGGCTGTGAGTGTTTGTGTGTGCTCAGGATGAGTTTCGCTTGTTCTCGCTGTATCGTCGACCCGGAAACCTGTCCGCTCCTCGCAGCAACGAGCCTCGCAACGTCCCGACCAATCAGAGCACACTGGGCTCACAGGGAGGGGGGGGGGGGGGCAGGAGCTCCAACAAGGACAGAGAGTGAATACCTGGTGAATACACATACTATACAAAGATGCTGTATGAGAAACCAATGTGAGTTTGGAAAATTGTACAATTTAAATCCATTCTAGTAGACCTCAACAATGTAAATATGATCAGTAGAAATGACCATGACATGGGACCTTTAAAACCTGTTAAACCCCATGCCCCTGCCCGTGGGGGCAAAAAACAACAATATTCACGAAACTGTGTCTCAGGCATGGGCGTAGGAAGCATCCTCAATGTGGGTGGGACAATTTGACGGGGGGTGTGGGCAGGTGGTGGACCTAACCTCCTCTAGGGGGGTCCGGGTGCATGCTCCCCCGGGAAGATTTTTTTTTAAATGTTGAAGTTAAATGCATCAATCTGGTGCACTTTGAGAGCAAAATTAGGGACTAAATCTATGGATACATCTCTCAACATCCATATGAAACAGAACTGTAAACAGATTTACCTTTTCTGTATGCATATTTTACAAATCACTCCCCTAGCTACTATTCCTGAAAAGTTCGGTTTTAACATCAGAACTACAAGTTATTTACACAAAGAAGCTAAACCGGAGGGTTCATTAACATTACCATTACGAAATAAAATAATATAGTTTAGGTCTAACTAGAAAAAGATACCAGAACTGATGGAGGGCAAATTAAAACATGCTTGGAGCATCAACGCTAACTGAAGCTGGACTCGGACGTGCGACAGCGAAATACACCCCCCGGTGCAAAATAAAGGTATGCATAAACAAACAAAGGCGGACCTAATTTACATATGAAAAGAATATATCATTTTGGTGAAGAAAATAAAGATTTTCAAATAGCCAAAATAAAAAAGTCATAGAATAGCAATTTTATTTTTATTTTTTTATATCAGTTAGGCTATATATTGGGGGGGGGGGGGGACATTTTGAGCGTATCTGAATATTGGGGGGGATGTGTGTCCCCCAATGTATATGGTGAATTCGGCCCTGGTGTGAATGCTGGAAAGATAATTTATTTTAGTGACCTTCAGAAGCTGGCAGTGAGTTTGAGGAAGATAGAAGATAGAATATGGTCTTGCTACCAAGTCTACAGATTAGGCCAGTTCTGAAGGCTCTCATCACTGAAATAACACACACTTCTTTAGCTTCTTTAGTCTGTAAGGAAATGTACCTTATAGAGAGGACAATGCGGCTTATTTTAAATGCATTTGACAGTTTAAATGTGCAAATAAACAGCATCACGTCCAACCATATGTTGAAGGTGGAAAGACATCTTCAGTTAGATCCAGAGAAGGGGGATTACCATGTTGGCGGCTTTGACAGCTTTGGAAAGTGATGGATCATTGTGGGTGTGGTGTCAAACAATATTCCTTTAGAAAGACGTGTTGTTGTATTTTGTTATTGTTCTCAAAAGAAAAACACTAACCATTTTAAAACAATACTGGTCTTTATGGGATCAATTTCCTCTGTAAAAAATGGTTCCATTGAAAACATGTCTCACTGTTTGATCATCCAGTCTAATGGCAACACTAATTGTGGAGAGGCAAATTGATATTTAATTTGTTTTGACAATTGTATTCAATGACAAACTTAAGTCCCTTTACTTCCATTGTACTGGAGCAGAAGTAGAAATGTGACGGATATCTGAAAGATCTGGACAAAACTGTCTGTGCGAAAACAACTAGACCTAAGTAAAACAATGTTTTTAGCATCCATCCTTAACTGCATAAATAGTTTCGAGCTTCCTGTTTCAGTTTTTCCAGTAAATTTCATGCTGAATAAAGCTGAGTATTCAGAGCACTGACATTAATTCGAACCACCTGCGAGTAACAGAGTCGAACACATAAACCAAAATGCAACCTTCACACAAATATCTCGAAAGGGTTCTCAGATAGCGCAGACCACCAGGGCTGTTACCATGAGTGAAAAATAATGCATTTGTCCGCACCAAAATTTGGCTACACTCAATTTTGGTGGGTTCTTCTTTAGCTTATGACACGCCTTTCTACCAGTTTCATGAAAGCCCGTAATTTTGTGCAATCCCGGATAATGGAAAAACAGACGAACAAACCCAACCTAAAACATAACCCCCTTTACCGAGGTACCGCTCTTGTAAATGATAAATCAATATAATTGGTCTCTAAAGTAATACTTAATGGCACGAAGCATTACAAGAGTACAATTGTGTCAAGTGTTTGTAGCTTGTTAGCAGAGCTCCAGCTGTTAGATGTCAGAGATTGCCGTTTTGAATTATCTTTCAGATTCCTTATTCCCCTTTGTTTGAAACATTCTATGTATGATTTTATTTGGTCTCTGTGCCAATGTAAACAGACCTGATGGATGGTGTAAATGATGGATAGAGGAGGCAGTGTTATGCTTTAAATTAAAGATTAGTCCTATAGAGATTTGTGAGCTTCCAAGAAGAGGCCAAAGGAAGAAAAACACTCCTCTGTAGCGTCTTTAGGACATGAGCCATGTCAGATCTGTCTATGGTGCGTCCAACTCCTATGAGCTGGCCTGCACAGCAGTGCTGTAATTCATACATTCATTGCTCGGACTCCTAAATCAATTTGACGCTGTTTTCATGAGCTGTACAACCTGGACTTTTCGAAAGACTAACCAGTGCAATACAAATGCTGCAATTGTTTATGCATGTGATTGGACTAATTTGAATTTGTATTGTTTATGGAAGGAATTTAGTTATATTCCTTAAAATGGTTCCTGCTATTAACAGGAAGTAGCCAAACACAGTTAGTCCGTACATGAGCCAGCAATAAACAGCCGACTTACAAGATCTCCTTTATGTATGGCACAATTTGAACCAGATTGATAGAGAATTATTTTCAGTCTGGCTATTAAAAAGCCTTTGTAGTAGTTTCTTTGATGTGTTTTATGGTAACTGCAACAGACAACTGGTTTGTCTGCAAGGTTGTGTTCTCCTAAAACAAAATATGTGATTCCAGTAAGGGTTCGTTAAGTCAGCCAGATGGATGGAAACAAATGCACGATGCAGACTGCAAGGTGGAAGATCTTTTATTTGTGCTCATGGCTTCAGCTTTACAACCTCCGCTCCTTGGTTTGATTGGACAATCTAAACAGAAGGTCGTCAAGTGCTGGTTGTGAGTAACTGGAGTTGGGAGTGTGGGATGGGAAACCCAAATTAGTTTGGATGGTAAACTTCTGGTCTTTCAGCCACAGTGGACGAGATGTGCTAATATTGGCTTCACTTAAGATAATGACTCGTACTGCCCAGGAAATAAATGAGTGCAAATGCTAAACCTTTACATTTGGTGAATATGTTGCTCTGGCTGAAATTATAATTGACGGATTGTAAAACAATTGTATCCTCGTTCTACTGATAATCATCACTGCCTTGCTTCTCTCTCAGAAAATCTTTTTAATTTAAATTAATAACCACACTGAAAGGTACTTTAATGATAGGCATGAAATACAAAAATATGTAAAATCTCATAAAAACAAAACTTAATTTAGACTAACTCATCAAGCACTAGCGATACAATCAGCTTTCTTTACAATTCAATGTGTTTTATGTAAGTCAAACTTTTGCCAGGGCCATCTTTGTAGCACTATAGTGGGAAAATGTTCTACCCAAAAGGTTAAGTTCTCTTAAACATAACTAAGAACAAATGTTTGTCAAATTTGAAAGGTCTTAGCAACACAAATAATGCAATAAGAACAATCCAAATATTTGTTGAGTATCAGTTACATCAAAATGCTGTTCAGATGTATTGTGGGTGAAGTGACTCTTTCCTAGAAAATGTCATTGTTGAAGGATGAACAATGTTGGTCGATGGCATTAGAGATCAGACCTCCCTGGCTGTGTCATCTGGACAGCGTGCTCAGCCACTGAGTCACCCTGCATCCCAACAGAAGGGACGCTATAGTTATCAGCCTTGTGGTAAAAAAAAAAAACCTTGTGGTATTGGAGATATGGGTGAGTACACTATGACGATTTCATCTCTAGATAATAGCGTAATTGTTTCTTTCTTCTTATGGTTAGTCACATACTTAATGGTCCTTTTTTTCCTCTCTTTGGGTTTCACACGGCACTCAGGGCTACATATGGGAAGACACTAAACACCCATTCAGGGAGGCACCCGGGTGGATCAACCAATTAGGAATGCGGGTAATAATCCTGAGAGGAATGGAGATGAGGGGGACCCAATGTGTGATAAGTGGGTGAGGTTTAATGTTGGTGGTGTTTCAGCTTCTCTGGGCCCCGCAGACCGAGACCTCCTACTGTCGCCCTGAGTGTTGGACTTCTTTGTGCCTCATCCATACCTAATATCCCAAAGTCTCCTGAGTTTGGAAACAGAATCACACTAAAGGAATTAGGACCATAGCTGGTATTATTGTGGCAGGGAAGGCCCCCTTGTCCACACAAACATCTGCGTGAAGATGGATGGTGTTGGGACTCATAACCTTCGCAATATTAGCACATGAAAGGTAGAGAGACTGCAGGAGGGCTATTTTAAATGCTCATAGGGGCCCCTCTATTAGCCTCCCTTTCATTCTCAAACAGACACACACATGCCGCTGTTATTACACTGCATGTTGGTCACTTTAAACATCCGTCGCAGTGACTAACTCTTCTGTAACAATCGGCTGAGTAATTTTGTCATAATTGTGATTAATGTTCTGGCGGGTCACTGGCAGTGTAAAGGCAATTAACAACACTTGGTGACCCCCTCTTTGCACAATCAACAAGTAATTTACAAATCATTACTTGGGATTTTTCGGAGTGGGAGTGTGCACTCGTGGAAATGTTTTTTAGGTCATCTGATACAAGAACAGCTATGACTCTGCTAATGTCTCCCTTGGGGAGTGTGATTTTGGTGCAGTCGATGCCCAAGGGCAGTGGCCTGGTCTGGGACAGGGGGGTAAATAACAACAGAAGGGGGAAGCTGTGATTGAGAGAGAGCAGGACTCACAAAACACACATACACACACACACACACACACACACACACACACACACACACACACACACACACACACACACATACACACACACACACACACACACACACTTTATTGTCTAGTCTACATTGCACTTTGAGTCTAAAGGTGGATGCCAAGAAATGTGAGACTACCCTTTAACCGGAAAAACCAAATATCAATCCCACATGACATCCAAGTGTCTGCCCTGCAGTAGATGACCTTGTGCTCTCTAAACTCAAAGTTAAGGGGTTAGAAGGAGGGGGATTGAATGTGAATGCAAAACTGGTCAACTCTTTTTATCAGTGGGCTTTGAAAAAAGCTACCAAAAGAGCATCACACATACATGTAGCAGTTAGGGAAGATAGCATCGTCCAAAGTGAAAACCAGAGAATTATTTTTTAAAGATTAGGTTTGGGCAACAGATATGAAAGGAGGAGACAAAGGGGATGTCAAGCGATACATGGTCCAAGGCCAGATTCAAACCTGGGTCTTCTGCTCTCAGTACACCACTGAGCTATATGACGGCTCAGCGAGAGAACATTTTAACGAAGAGAATATAATCAGACCTTCAGTGGACCATAAAGCACTGAAGAACATAACAGATGTATCTACCCTCGTTCTTATCCCGCCAGTTCAAACAATTCACATGCTGCAGATCATAGCTTTTCAGTATTTGACTTGTTTTCATTTCCCTCAAGAGATTATTGTTGTATCAAAGCATTTTACTCTTCAGTGGTCAAACCACAGTCAAAAGAAGTGTCTGTGTTTTGACCACTTAAAACGCTTCACAGGGCAATATTCATGATCCCTTGACATTGCGGGTGGTGACAAACTTAAAGGGCCTTTAAGTTGCTGTGTTCAGCTGCCAGCATGGCTGGAGGTACCGAGCTAAAGAGAGTTAATGGTCTTGGAGTCGAGTAAGGAGGTGACATCACACATGTATAAACACACATACACACACAATAAGTGACCCCAGGTTAACTTTACCACCTTGTAGTTTTATAATAAAAACTGATGAGAGAGAGGTCCACTGGGACCTTTAAAGTGGCGTTATATGACCTCTGTTACCTTCTCACGCACACGTGTACAAACAAAATAAAATTCCATATTTTCATGCTCAGATTTTCAGGATGAATAACCACTAAGTGGAGTTTGATTGGCTGCACATCTGGGAGCCCTTACAGCTAAAGATTTAAGGAGCATGTACTGTAAGTGAAATAAGCACATGCGCCCCACTCATCCCTTATTTTTGTGTCATTTCTGCATTTTGCACGACAAATTTTTAATGGTCTGTCAAGGTGTCAGCTTTTGTCTGACATGCGGTTAAACTCCAAACCCCAACAGATTTTTTGCAGGCAATGCTGAATATGAATTTCATATGTCTTCCCTTGTCTTGTACATTCCTCTGCAGTGATGGCTGTACATCTCATACCAAGGTGCTGAGAAGCCTATTGGTTATGAGTTTCAAAATATTTCCCAGTATAATCAAATGCAGGCTTGAATTCACTAGGTTCTTGATATGAAAAGTTACTCTTTCAGGGAGCCCCAGCTGTTTGGCCCTTTGCCTTTGTCTCTCAGGTTTGGTGATAAATATGTGAAACACGTTGGGGGTAGCAACTCGGTGGTGTGTTTATTTAGGCTTGATGCCCTGTGAGCCTCAAGTACCAACACCACACTGAGGAAGATCACTCATGTAAATCTGCCAATAATTACTTTTATCATGTTTTTGTTACACTTCAGTAAACTTGATGTGCTGTAACTAAAATAATGTATGTTCCACACGCTCTTTGTTATAAAAACCTCTGAAAATATTTAAATTAGCGGTTTTGTGAGACGAAACATTTTGCATGAGTCAGCTTATTTTACAAGCAACGCAATGCTTTCTTTTCTTGCATTTTATTCCCACATTTACAGGTAAATGTAATGTGCATATAAAATGTAACTTTTACTACACCTCAGACTCCATGGAACCAGTAACACTGCCTGCATGGTCTTATTGGTGGGTGCTGGCAGTGATCCAAAGAACCCAATAAATTAGGAACTATTAGAAAAACAACTGCTTTTTATTAGAGGACATATGATGTATGTTTGTATTTTGTGCAACCCACACAGATCAATGATAATGTAAAATAAAAGGCAAATGATGAACAAGCAATTTTATGTGTATTTAAGCTTTAATGGTTTATTCAGAGTACAAAAAGGTAACACTTAAATATATGAAAATCTGTGCTCTGTCTGATCAAATGTTACATGATAAAGCTGCCCAATCTTCACATTACTCAGGGGAAATAATTGTTGGAGATTCCTGCAGTGATATTAGTTTACATAGTGATTATATCTGATTAATTTCAACTCCATATTCACACACCAGTGCTAAATAAGTGGCTTAATCAATGGTGTTATCTCACTCAAGAGTGCTGACTCTGCTTTTATCCCTCTTAAACCGGACTTCAAAGCTAGACAAATTGTTGACTGCCACTCCAAGCCCTTTATCTGCCCCCGATGTTTCAATCAGCAGGCCCCTCTCATCACATAAACTACTGTGCTCCGCCTCCCCAAATGCCCTCAGAGGGAAGTTGAAAGTTCATCCCTTTTAGTGCTAATGTTTTCCTAATGGTGGCTTGTTGAGTTAATAGTTAAATAACGGGCAGGATCATTGTCCTTGCCTTTCCTATGCACTTGTGAGTAAAACTAAACACATGTTCACACATCAAAGTCTTTTAGCCTCTGACCCTCTGGTACAGTAGATTACAGCAGCTGTGTGCTGGCTCTGGAGAGGCTTGCTCTGCACCGAATATAAAGATAAAAGAGCCACTTAACCAGACTGTGTGTATGTGGGCAACTGATGGGAGTGTCGAAAAGGCTTGGTATAGGACAGCATACGTTGAATTGGCAACCATTCAGTTTTTAAAGATTCACCTTTTTACTGGCCAAATGCATACAAGCACTGCAATAAAAAGTAGGCTGCAAGACTCAATTGTGAGAGTACAGTTCCTTCATTTAAATGTTTAGTTTTAATACATAAATGCAAAGGAGTACAAAAATAAAACATTTGTATAATATTAATTGTACATGTGACAAAAAGATTTAAATGAATATATGAAAACTTCTCCCAATGTTTAGCAGTAAAAGGCAGCTGCACATTCAATGATCAGAAAGGAGTAGAAAATAATGGAAACAGCATGAATAACATAAAAAAAGACAAAAGTCAGAATTTAATGAGCAAACTTAGTGATTCATAGTAAATGATGTTGTTAAAACATGAATACATCAGATATAAAGTGCATTGCTATTCACATGACTAAATGACAGTCATCTTTAATTGTAAGTAATACTACTTTCTCTGCTGTGGTTTTCAATGTAACATTGTATTTTAACTACTGATGCGGTAACAGTGAGTTTTTTAATCAGGATCCGGCTTTTTGACACCAATATGGTAAGACCCCTTACTGTGGTCAGTGACTATCACCATTTGTTCTTAGCGTCTCTTGTTAAGTGGCACAGCATGATGATTCCAGTAAATTTAGACTTATTGGTCATCCAATTTAAACGGTTTGGGATCCAGATGTTCTGCTTCTTTCTAAGAAGGAAAAAACCCAGGCATGTTGGATAACACAGGGTTGCGTAAACACAGCCACAGAACAGCTCAAGCTCTTCTTGGCATCCTAATTTCCATCACAAAAAACATTTTAATAGCCATTTTTACTAGGATCTTTTATGCATCTTATATTCAGTCTGGGGGTAGCTGGCACCCATTGAAATTCCACGGTGCCAATTAACTTGGGACATGAAATACGACTTGGCAACCTCTGTGACTCTGCTTGTTTTCAGATGAGAAACTTACATTGTTCTTTATTTGGTTCAGTTTCAAACCAGAGAAAAGTCGGATAGTAGATACCACGTTGAGGATGATAATGGTTTTCTGCTACTTTAGGACTCCTACTAAAGACTACTTGTAAGTGGGATGTTAACTCGTGTTTTTGATGGACAAAATTCTCCATCTGACCTACAACTATTTCACATTATGACACCAGGATTCATCCTTTTTCTCAAATGACAGAAAGGCCAGAGGGACGAAACAAACTCCGAAAATAGCTTTTTACTGTTGATGTCCATTAACAAAAAAAGTATATACATTATAGTTATAAAAACACACACTCAGATATATTTTCACTATGAATTAATAACTTCTATAATCTCTATAAACGGTGAGGGTGGTAATGGTGAAGGTGGGTGTGTTCACGGTGAAGGGTTGCAGATTTTTTCAATTCAAACGGCCGCAGCATGGCAGCCGATATAAGTGCTGTTCAACATACCAGATGATCTCGTATTACATGTTATATATTGTGATGGTTCTGACCCTCAGTGACGCCTCATGAGGAACAATCCAGGAGTTGTTAGTGGCCCTTTCTGGATTTCTTCATTCTGAAAGGAAAAGGTTAATGTGATATTAGTTTTATAAGAAAAAGATATGCAAATGAAACTGAAAGTGGTTGCTGACTTAGAATGCTGTCAACACCTGCAAGAAACAATTACGAAATATAACTCCTGAGTGACAAACAACATTTGTATCATGTTCATTTGTACAAACACTTGGCTGTGAAAATGTCAATAGTTAACTCCATAACACCTTATTGAAAAAATAATGAGTATTTGTTCAGTAATGACGGGAAACCAGGAAAACAAAGAGTTGATGCCAACATTTAGAAAATAGTCTGTCCCGGAATACTCGATCAATAACAGCTGCTTCAAGTTTACAGGACCAAAAGGTTTTGACTGCAATCAAGAACTTTTTTAGCTTATTGACTTTATCCTGCTTTCGGTTGTAGCTGGTAAATCAGTCGCTCTGAGCACATAATTCAGTTGGCCATTTCCGACTCCAAGGTTTTTTGGTCATTTGCTTGTTGAAGGGTTGAGATTCTTCTTTCCAAAAAAGAGCTATTTGGACCTGGAAACTGCATAAAACATGTTTTGATGAATTGTATACGAAATTATGCAATTTTGCAGAACTCTAATTAACAGCAGTTGCTGCTCAGCGATATACACATCCCACTGCTCAAACCGTATATTAACAATATAAACATTTGAGCATGGGTGGGCAGTTTAATTATTGACTTTGGAATACAACTCTGTAATTGCAGAGACACATTTCAACCACCAAAAAGGCTCATCATGGTCTTATTTACTTGAATAAAGGGTAGCATAATGCAGGGCTTACAATCGTGTTTCTTTAAGCACATTGTAAATAGGTTCCTCCCTCCTATGTATGTGTAATTGGAAACACATTAGGTCTGATCCATTGTGAATGACCACCGTCTACATTGTCTGTTTTGTTATGCAGGGAACACTTCACACCTCCACAAGTCAAAGTCTCCACAACCATCATTGGGACAGACAGTCTGACTGCGGCACAGAGTGTTAGTCGAAGGTTTGGAGCATTAACTTCCTCTCTGATCAGGAGTGCATAAACAGGACGTGTTGCATCCTCAAACTCTTTATCTGATACAGTTCAGACTTATTTTCATCTGCCCGCCACAGGGATGCTCGATTCTCAGAAATATATGACTGCACAGAGTTCAGGATGGCAATTGTATCCCTTCTATAAACATTAAGGTGCCAACTATTCCAGAAAAGTGTCTTCTTTCTATGAGCAGGATGAAGACTTTATCATGATTATAGTTGCAAGTTGTTGCATTAATTTACAGAAAGGCAAGTTACACCCATATCAAGTTGAAACACTGTTTGTCAAGTTTGTGGTCCATATTTCATTAAACCAGTGTCTTGCATAAACAGTGATAATCAAGGGTGAACACATAACTGCACTCTAATAACCGCAGATTAAATTAGGTTTTAAAATGTGTGTGGTGTATGGGTATCCCACATCAAGCAAACAGTTTGTCTGTGTGAGTGGAATCAGCCTCCTGTTGGGTCATGTACCAGCATGTCTAAAGTTTCGGATACAATATCAATTGGGCAATTGAGAGGCGTCACTCTCACAACAGGCTTGATGTCCAAATGCGCATTTGTGCTTTTGCATTCCTTACTTTAAATGTCTTTACAGTGGAAGTGATTTTACGGTTCTCCCGACAAGTTTTTCTGTTAAAGGTTAGAAACTGACAGCAGCTGACAGAACCCTGTATTTCAGCCAACACACAATCCAAAATCAATATGTGTTACTGAGACGTACCTTTTGATGGCGTTCTTCAGGTACTGCTGCAGCCACGGGATATCTGGGTTCACACACACTTCTTTGTTTGACTTCAGCTTAGCACTGATCAGAAAATAAGGGAAAGAGTTCAGTATTCTGTCATTATGCCTCGGTTGAAGATGAAAGGGTACAAATTCAGTGACTTCAGGTTTCTTGACACATTGCTATTAAACAGACTGAATTAGTTAGTTTGACACACACAGAGACCTTTTTCACAGCAGTGAACAATCACACTTTGACCCGAATAGCTGCAGCTAAAGATCATATCCCTTATGTTTAATTATCCCCCTTGATTGAACTACCCAATTAATGCGCCGTTAAAATGTATGTACATGAAGATAGGAGCAATCAATCCTTCAACGTGTGTCTGCAAGCTACTTTCTAAATCCAGCATAACCCTATGGTTATTTACAGAATGGGTCAAGACTGGATCATATGTCTCTATGTGGGAGATCATGCCTCCTTTGGCGCACACGTCCTGTTTTTAAGTAATGAAAAATCGTTTTCCCCTCTTCCTATATGTGTATTTCTAAGACCTTCCAATTATATTTCCTGCACACTTAACTGTTCCTGTTTTCTAGTCTATTGTAACAAATGTTGCGCTAATGTTTCTCCACACTTTGAATTCACTACACATAAAAAGTTACAATGAATAGGATCAGACCAAAACATTGTAAACGTAGCACAAGAAAGAACCGCTGCGTGACAAGCCAACAAACCAAACCAAACACACAGTTATTGGTTTCCTGTTGAAAAAAAAACTGCGTCCAATTTCCTCCACCCTTTCACGTTCATTAATCCTCAGATGGAGCACTTCCTGTGGATGCGTCATTGAGCCTGTGGTAAATACTTTCTCTGCATATATGTGAAAGCGAGTGGCAGAGGGGCGTGTGTGTACACATGCATGCACAACTCTTTTCTCTGGCCTGTCACATCTCTGAGATTGATGGTGAGAAATGTCCAGCAAGGAGGAAACCTGTCTGACTTTTTTAAGACTAGGGTGCAAAACATGCCAGCGTTAAAACAATACTCACATCACTTGGAAGGGGCAGTTGGGCGAGTGGATGAACCTGAGCTCTCGGATGTAGCCTCGTGGGAGGCTGTTGACCGTGGAACGACAGTAGCATCTCTCCACCAGGCTGATAGGCTTTGCTGAGAAAAAGAAGAGGACCAGTTTTACCATTACTGCAACGCATCATTTTAAACCAATACAACACAACATTTGATAACTGTTATGATATTGTGTGAAAACTGGGACACTACTTCATACATTTTGTTAGAATACGATTCTCACAAACATGAAATGAGCTCTAAATAATTTCTGACATAGTATTTTAAATAAAACATCCTCAGATGAAAGAGCCACAATAAGTCTTCACAAATGAACGGCAACTCTACTGTGCATTCATCCATTATGTGTACACCCATTTATCTCCAACAGGGTCAGAAAGATATAGCAAGCATTGATCAAAATTTAATTTTAACTGCATTTTCTTAATTGCCCGATATAGCCCAAGCAGAGGTAGAAAACATTTGTTAACAGGACTTCCACAAACACTGAGCTCTTTCAGTATGTGAAGTGTTGTGTGGTCCCTAAACTTCATGATGGATGTGCGTAAGCCTCCTTTCCATTACAAACTGTTTCAAGCTTTTCAAAAGATTTTCACTTTGATAAAAATGTGGAAAAACAAATAGGACTATGTTGTTTTTCCTGAAAGCCATATGACACAACTTCCACGTTTATTTAACTAACACTGATGGCAAAAAAATGAAGTTACTCAGAATCAGTTGGTGGAAGAGTGTCAAGGACATAAAGTTACTATTTTTAAGGAGAAATTAAGATCACACAAATGGTAAAAAGTGAGATTAAAATCTATGCTAATTATTTTTTTACACAGAATCTCACGTTATTTCCATGATAAAGGAGGAAACACCTTTAACTTAGGTGACTGATGTCGCCATGTAGACTAGCTGCGGCTTTGTCTTTTAGCTGCCTCATTTGCGCGTAATTAAATGAAAACAAAGAGCAGAACAAATACACACAGTGATCGGTGATCCGACTGGGAATTTCTTACGTGGAGAGCCACATGGGCAGCAGCATGTTGGTGCTTTACGCACGGCGGAAAATGTTTTCCTCCTCTTCCGAACAAGCTCATGCATATTAAACTACGGGATTTGAAATTTAAATATGTTTTAATAAAGTTAAACGGTTGTCAATAATCCAGACAATAATAGCACTTTATCTATATGTAATTTCATTTTGGCATTTGAATTACATTGCTGATAATTTGTCACTCACATTTAAACATTTCCATGTCACTTCACGATGATTACGATTTGCATAAATAAATAAAATATAATGCAAACTCTATCAGGCTTACTTATATACATTTACAAATAGTAAAACGTGTGAAATGGATATTTTGGACATTCTTCTCAACTGATGAATTTTTAAAACATTTCTCTCATATAGCAAAAGGTGGCTAAACAACCCCTCATGATTTGCGGATAAAATCACTTCATTTTAACTCAAGAACTGCAAAAAACTAATCTAAATAAACCTGATTCAACAACACAGCAAACCAGTAAATATGTTCATACCTTGTGATGGAGGCGCATATATCACCACCATGAGCGCAGCCAGGAGTGCCAACAGCTTGATATCCATTCTACGATAATGCCACTGAGATTTGATCCTGCTCAGAGTAAAGTTCAGAGGAGCTGTGACAGACGGGACCGTGCCGGAGTGTTAAATTACGCACCATGTGTCAAGCCAGCATGTAGAAACAGGGGAAACTTCCGGTCATGGGCAGAAAAATAAAATAAACGAGGGCAATAGTTTTGTCCAGCGCCGTATGGTTTTGTCATAACAAATATGTATCAAGTTATTTAATGCAACAAATTACGACCAAGCGAAAGAAAATAAGATTTGGTTTGGCTTGGAAAACTTGTTTCGTAAATGTCAGTGTTTTGGAGCTCTGGTGTCACCTGTTTGACCTGTATGCTTTTATTTTGTTAAGTTGTTTCCTGTTTCTTTGGTGCGAACTCGGATGAAATTGACATCTAAATTACGCACATCACTCAACAGAGGCATCTAACCACCACGACCCCCCACTCCACACACACACACACACACACACACACACACACACACACACACACACACACACACACACACACACACACACACACACACACACACACACACACACACACACACACACACACACACACACACACACACACACACACTTGTTTTTTCTTGGTGATAAATACAAAATATGTTCACAAGGCAAACACATATTAAGCTCAACATGCTCCATTGCTGCTGCTGAGGCTAAAAAGAAACCAGAGACATTGTATATGCATATGTTTGTTTTCAGTCATGGTTTGTCTTCTCAGGGGGTTCACAGCCCCAAATTAATTAACCACTAAAAATGTAGGTGGAGAGGACTCAGTCGAGTGTTCTGTTACATTGATGGTTCCAATAAATAGAGAAGAGAGATATATAAACATCACACACACACACACACACACACCTCCCAGCTTGTGTTTGGAAAGGAATAAAACACTTCTCAGTTTAAGTGAATCCCTAAACAATTGATTTTGAACAGCATGCTAAAATGTCAAATCTGATTGTGTATGCACAATATCCTCACTGTTGTATTTTATATTATTAGCGTGTTTAACAGGATGCAGATGTGAAGTCACTTTCCAGAAGTTGGGCTTTCATTTTCCAGAGAAAACACTCCAGTCCATGTGTTTGCATGTGTATTATAGATGTGTACTTTTGTCTGTGTGTATCAGAAGTCCTGGGGAACATTAATGAGCCTTAACTTTTTTCTCCGATCACACACTGAGTAATGCTGCTTTAATTCATGAAATACTATTACAGGCAGGTTCAATTTAAATACACACAACTGAACTAAATGCAGTGCCACAATATAAATATATTCGGAAATTTTGCACAGAAAACAAAAGCTCATATTTATACAAGCTCATGATTTGTTGTGCCCCATTTGTTTTTTTGTAAATCACACAGGGTGAATAATGTGCATAAGTGGTTTGTTTTGTATTTTTCTATTCTTTTTCCATTTATCTGTGACACATTCTCTCATCACACTGCTGCGCGAAAGCAAACCACCTGCCGACAGCACACTTTATCATGAAAATGCATGGTGATTCAAGTAGAATAACTAAAACGTGTGTTTTAATGCGTCCAGCCTGTATCATAAGTTAAGTACAAAAACTAGTTTTAGGGACAATATCTGTTTTAGGGACTGAATGTACATTAAAGAGGATTATAAAGGTTTTCACAAGCTCTTGTACTTCTATCAAAGTGTTCTCATCATTTTGTGTTTGTTTGAGCAGTTTTCCACACGGTGTATGGACTTTCTGTGTTTTGGATCTCAAACAATTGTATAAGATGATACCATGGAGACCGGACAGGAGATGCAAGGAGCAGAATCAGCTGACAGCTGAATAATGGACACATATTGACTTACTCACAGGCCACAATGGGTTTGTGTGTGTGTGTGTGTGTGTGTGTGTGTGTGTGTGTGTGTGTGTGTGTGTGTGTGTGTGTGTGTGTGTGTGTGTGTGTGTGTGTGTGTGTGTGTGTGTGTGTGTGTGTGTGTGTGTGTGTGTGTGTGTGTGTGTGTGTGTGTGTGTGTGTGTGTGTGTACGTGTGAGTGTGTGTACGAGTGGGTGTGTGTTAGTGCCTGAGTATGTGAAACTAAGAACGAAAACTAAGAACGAAAACTAAGAACGAAAACTAAGAACGAATCAAATTAAAAGAGCGCAGATTGAAAGTCAAACTATTTGAGTAAGGTTTTCTCAGCTTGGAGTGAAAGGTGACTTCAGAGGGTCTCAGATCAAAGTGCCCAGATTACAACAGCCTATGAACCTGATGGCTCTCACACAGGATGCCTGACATGTCCTTACACTCGCTTCTGTATTCCTTCCTAAACCTTTGTGAGCTGCACAAACAACAAACGTGTGCTGTGTGGTTTGCGCAATCACAAATACAAATGGAAGTAATTTGAACACATACACACAAACAAATACACACACACATGAAAGTTGTAAATGGGGTCCAATTTCTGACATGTCCTCGGAGAGAAGTCAGAGAACATCCAAGTATTTCAACATATCTGTCGCAATCAGAAAGATTTACTTTCTACTGCTGAGGAGAATGGACTGTATTAGTTTCGTTACAGAAGCAGATTTGGCAGCACATCCTCTTGCCCTTTGTTTCAATTGCGTTATTGCGAGTTTGGAGTATATTCCCACATTGAACATTTGGTTCTTTCTCATCGGGAATTGTTTGCATAAAAAGTTCATATTCTTCTAAATAGGAAGTGAAAGAAACCATTGAGGCACATTCACATTTTTAGGGAGTTTTGGGGTGAAAAGGTGAAAGTTTTGTATGTGGGTTTGCATGATGTGATTCTAATAATGTAAGGTGCAGATCCACTGAACATAAAGCTACCTGCTATGATTTACTCACACCTGTTCAGCGTTCAGTATATTTGTCTCAGCTGACAAGACTTGTGGTGTGGTGTTCTGTAGCCCATCCGTCTCGGAGGTCTTCTCTTCAGGGGTCTATCTCCTGCTCTCTGCATGAGCCATTCCTGGCTGTAATCTCAAAGAACATGGTGTAAATCAAACATTAGGTATTTCTCTAAAGGTCAGAAAGAATAGCAGGTGTCCTCAAGGGTTTTTAGAACTTTGAAAACCTTAAGAGCATTTAAGAAATGTTTGATCAATTATCCTTTTGTTCTGTTTCTGTCCTTCTCTCTATCAATTTCCCTGTTTTCAGTCTTGTAAAGCAGTGAGTAAAGCAAAGTTTATTCTAACAAAAGGGTTATTTAAAATAAAAAATATATAATTTATTGATCATTTATCATTTAAGAAAAAGAGCTATCAATCTGTCAATCCT
This sequence comes from Trematomus bernacchii, assembly GCF_902827165.1. Lineage (NCBI taxonomy): Eukaryota > Metazoa > Chordata > Actinopteri > Perciformes > Nototheniidae > Trematomus > Trematomus bernacchii. Next base: position 6,654,794 of record NW_022987828.1, on the reverse strand, counting down.
TTCCGTGTCCGTAGATCTTACACTTGAATTCACAAAAATAACGCATTGTAATATTATACTTTGAGACACACCCTGACAGCCAACATAACATCTGAGTATTAAACACACACACTTCAAGCTGGCTTATTATAAAAACACTTTAACCAAGCTGTTTTTCACAAGCTCACAGTGCATCATGCTGTTCAACAACAGTAAATGAATCTGCCTGCTGGCGGTGATGAGTTAAAATAAAATGAATCTGTCACATGCCAAACGCTTGTTTAACATTCCTCGGCTACTATTCATCTTTAAATACAGACCACGTGACCCAGGAGGCAGGAGTATGGATGGCTGAACGTATTATGTTGGAGTGGTCCGTTTCCATAGATCACACTTTGGTTTGAGAACGTACAGGCAACTGGCCCCAGTGGGGGCTCTGTCTCTGCTCCATTGAGGGTCTGGGAGGCTGAGGGCCTGCTGGCTGGGCCTTTGTCTGGTTTCCTCTACATCCTCCAGAGAGTCACGAGCCCTGCGCCTTCACACCGCCATATGGACCACCTCAATGGGCTGTCAACAAAGTCTTTAACCATAGATGTTGAATCAAAGGAGAAACAATGTGTTGGACAATGGCTTTATAATCACTTGTAGGTTTTGAAAAAATACATTTTCTAGCTCATTTAATTTCTTCAACCCAAACTTCCAGGTCAAATAACATGGCACAATTTCCCAATATGTGTTGCTTTTGTTCCCCTTATAGACAGACACTATCTCAGCATTTCCCTTGCTGCTAATTAACATGATCTCTTTCCTTATCTTAAATGAGACATAATAGGCTTCAAGAACTATCTTCTCTTTTGTCCTTCAAAAGAGTTTACGAACCACACAATATCCTTCTGTTGTCACCTAGATAGTTTACTCAAGATTTATATATTTTCTTTTATAAAAAAGACAAGAATCAAGATCCAGTTTCACAACAACACATAATACAGTAGGTGCATTGAAGGGAAGAAACTAGACCTCGAGTCAGAGTTTTTACATTCTGAGAGGCTACTTCTTTGAGATACAGTGAATAAACGTTTCCTCTGGTCAAATCACTTCATATTAAACCTTAATTCAAAGTAAATCCCCATGTTCTGTTTTCTTATGTTTTCAGCTGTGAGTTTATGCCACGATGAGCCACATGAACTACAGCTGGTGTGGAGCTAGCTGGTGATTGGTGGTGGATCCATAGAGTTTGACACCTGGTGCTGTCCGGCCACGGGAACAGAAACTCCTCAGCTGCTTCTGTGATGTTGGCCAGGAGGAGCCATGAATCAGCCCGGAGACGCATTAAGGTTCATGGTAACACTGCTAAATCGGCTTTTTGAAGACTGATGATATACTGTTTTCTTGCAGTTATGGGTTTTATAAATCGAAGGAGAGGTATTGCCGTATATCATTTTGATTCTTTTTGGAAAAATCTCTGGAGTGGGTTTTTCAACGTGTCAAAGAGATTTGTGATTCACTTTCACAACATTTAGAAAAGAGTTAAGCTGTTGATCCAAAGACCCGGGCCAATTTAGCAGAAAATGTCCTGGTTGGTTTTAGTCTGATTCGTAAAGGAGTTTGGTTTGGTTCTGTTCCTATATTGTAGTTTCTCAAATCTGCATAAGCTGGAGCAGTGAGCCATGGATCTGTGTATATACATGGTGTTCCACATGTGTGTTTCTATTTTGCAACTGTACATAACCATGCACTAAATAGGACAGATTCACATATGCAAACACACTTTTTCTCACAAGCAAAATCCCTCGCAGTTTATTTTGTCACTGGAACTGAAAACCACAACACAAACAATATGCCTCATGCTTTAGTCCCAACCACATGTTTAATCCTTGACAAAGGCACTGACACATGATCCCTTTCTCCATTTATTCCCCTTTTCTTTTTCCTTATTTCCTTTAGCCTCTTTGGCCCTGACATTAGTCAAAGCATCGTCACACAGTTGATGTTTTTGGCTGTCCTTTAAACCTGATCCATTTGTGTGATAAAACTCTTTAAAGGGCACATGGAGCCTGTTAATATTTCATTATTCATTCATTCTTGGGTGTCAAAAAGCACAAGTGTTTTTGATCCTGACTGCCATTAAGCTATTATGTGGTTATGTTTGTGCTGTGAGAGATGCTGAAACAGGTGAGGAAGTGAAACAGCTGAACGCCAATTAGGCATATCAACATACTTAATTTAAGGTGCGACAAAGTGAATAATAACCCTTGCTGCTTAATGGAAATACAATTTATTATAAAATCGACTTGTTTTGGGTTCAGTTGAATGTTTCTTGTTATTTCACTGAAAAATGTGTGTGGTTTTACAACTGAGAATATAATTTCATCATCTTATTATTAGTTCTGCATTTAAAACTGAACCCATAATGAATCAGTTATCCAATTATCGCTTTCCCCATTTTTCTTTCTCCATACTGCCCAGAAATCAGCTCTTATTTCTGGCAGTAGGGACTAGTAAATGTTCAGTAATGAAACTATGAAATAAAGTGTTCTTATTTTACTGGGACAGTATGAGACCATCTCCAGCTATCCTTATCCACAGGCTCCCAGAGAGATGTGTTTACATTTTGGAATTCATACCAGAGACTCATCAAGGACTAATGAGGAGGTGGAGAAAAATGATATTTGCACAAAAAAGAAAAACACGATTATCCTGCCTGTTGAAAATCCAACCAAACCTGCAGATTGTCCAGCCTGAAAAGAATTACAGCAAAACCCTTAACATTGAGCAATCATTACAGTGTCCAGTCTCTGGCACATATCGTGTTTCCTATACTGATCAATTACCTTGGAATCATGGTGTAATTGTAAAGAAAGCACTTTCCCCAACTTTAGCCTCATCTTTCCCCTTTCCCTTTGCCACCCCTCTTTTGTGTCAACCCCCCAGGTCTTTCTATTCTCATAGAGCGGGCTTGACGTGACTGTCACTTGTATGTGCCTTCTTTGTAGCTCAGCAGGTTGTAATAGTAGGCCACCATCAGCGCTGGGCACAGGTCTGTAGCTGCAATCAAAGGCCTATTAATCAGAGTGAGGAAACAGCACCAGCAGAGGAGTGAAGACAGAGTATCTTGTCCTCTTTCACATGGACAAATACGAGATATTGTTACATGCTATTCATCTTGCAAGGCGCCTTTGAAGTGATTCCCCTGCCGGGACATAGAGGGTGATTTTTCACGAAGGCATAAATGAACATGAAGGGGATTATATGTACAGATATGTTTGCATGTGCACTGACACACAATCCTACGTGCCTATTCATACAATCACTCACATACATGCTAAGAAACAACAACAAATGTGGATGTGAGTGCAAATATAAAATGGATTTCATGTGGCAAAACCCATTTATTTCTAGTTTGGGAACTGTATTGCGGAGTTGTGGAGTTGTTAATGTGTGTGTGCGACGTGTGTTGACATGGCGGTCGGTTGGCCTGGAGTTATTTGCCTCTGCTCCTATTGTTAATGGGCCGTGTGATCCTCCAGGCCTCCTATCAGCAACACACGTACGTCATCAATGTTCTCTGAGGAGAAGAGTGGATGACAAATGAGTAAGGTACGCTAAGGAAAAGACTGGCAGGAGAGCAAGAAAACAGGAAGTGGAGTCAGTGACAGGTAAGTAGAGGACAGAAGGGGGGAGGGTTGTTGGAGGGGTACAGATGATGTAGAAGAGAGACAAAGTAACGAGAGGTGAGGGAGAGAAATGAGCAGCCAGCTAGAGTTCTGTTTCCAGAGCTGGCTTTGATTAGTGAGTGCAACCACGCTCTGTTCTTCATTACCTCCCAACAGCATGAAGGTGTAGCAGAGAGAGAGGGAGAGAGGCCTGACTCTTTCTGGGAGATTAAACTATAAAGAGACAGATTTAGACCTTCCCCGCTCTAAATTCATTTTCTGCACGTTCCCCCTTCAAACTAAGGTTACCATAATTCAACAACACCTTCTGATCTTATCGTTGTTTCCTCTATGGGATTCACGCCCTTTACTGGAGTAAAATATATCTGTTTGAATGAAGTGATCTTCACTGGGATGAAATAGGGCCTCACCAGCTATAAAATGTGTTGGTATCTTTATCGATGAGACAAAGCAGCACGGACAGAGTTGAAATATCTTTATTATCGCTGCCCGGTACCACATTGGGAGTTTTTTCTGCAAAGAAACGTTTAGATTTGTGTCTGTTTTGTCTGTTGGTTAGTTTGCTAGAAGTAACCAAATATACACACACACACACATACACACACACACACACGCACGCATGCACGCACGCACACACACACACACACACACACTCACTCACACATATACATACATATGCAGAATTGTACCAGGGACCTAATGAAATGTTGAGCGGCCCAGATTCACCGATAGCACTGAATAACATGATGTGGAGCCTAGAATGTGACTTATCTGATTTACATTTATTTTTATTTGTAGCTCACTTAATGATACAACATCTTATAGAGTAGGCTACATACATGACGTCCAATTACAGGTGGTCTTTGAGGCAGCAACGTCAACACGGCAACTATTAAAAGTTTTGTTTTCAACTTACCCCACATGTGGCCTGACCACTTGTGCAAGCCTGACCAAGATGTGTATGCCTCTAACATAAACCTCTGACATGTCACACACACGCACGCACGCACGCACGCACGCACGCACGCACGCACGCACGCACGCACGCACGCACGCACGCACGCACGCACGCACGCACACACACACACACGCACACACATACATGCATACATGCAGCAGTCGTGGCTGACGGAACAAGAAGTTACTATTTTGCTATTTTACTGTTAAAGTGTTGGTGAAATGTGATCTGTTCGTCCCCTACTTCATATGACAGCTGAAAATTGTCATGCATACGACTTTCCAAACCCACAGTGGGCCATTTCCAACGGGCTCTAATATCTTATGTTCTGTTGCCTCTTTGCCAAACTGCATTGTTTGACTATGTTTCACAGGGCAGACAAAACAGGACCAATATGGTGAGGCTTACATAGCAGCTCATTTGCTAAATGAACTCTCCTCCTCTCCTCTCTTCTCCTCTCCCTCCCCTCCTCATCCATCTCCTTTAAACTGTTCTCCTGCGACAATGACCTCACACTCCTGTCATGTCCATTTCACCGCACCGAGCCGAGGGACGGTTGCAAAAGGATTCAGAAAAAGTTCCCATCCGAAAAAACAAGTACATGTGTGTTGTTGTATTTTTCAAGTCTAATGAGGACCATGTGAGTATGACAATTATTTCTATTTTTTTTCTAATCTAATTCAGAGTTTTGATTTGAAGAATCAAATCTTGTTTTGGAACATGTAAATAGATATTTTGTCCTTGCTTTTTTGGCAAATAAAACAACAATCTCTTCTTCAGGGTTTGTCTTTGAATAATTATTTCTATTTGCAAAGTGTTGCTTCTGTTGTACAGCAACTACGCAAATATAAAATTAAATGTAGCATTATAATGTATCTTTGCCAAAGTTATCATTAGATTTATTACATAAAGTCTGTATTTCATACTTTTTGACAGAAGAGATAGAGCACAGCTTTACCCAGGCTATAAAGTTCTATTCATGTTTTCCACAACGGCAAATCTGTTTAGCCGTGGTCCTTACCATTTGTTAGTGATAAAGCTTCATCCCAGCATTTTCCAACCGCAAATGAACCGAAAGAAGCGGAAAAAGAAGAGACTTGAGAATTTCTCATGTGCATTTGAGTGTGTACCGATGGCAAAAGTTAAGAAAACAATATGAAAAGGCTTGTGTGGAAAGAACATTTTAACACATTAACGCTTCAAAAAAAAAAAATGGCCTATGGTTCAACATTTTATGAGACATGTATTGATGATGGACAAAATCGACTGTTGATAGGAAATGTAAACAAACTATTTTATCTTTAACAGTAATGATAAACAAATATTATATCATATATAACAGTTACTTAGAATAGAATAGTTAATTTATTTAATAGACTTATTTTACAATAGCTAAACATTTATTTGAGTGTATCAGAGTGTGTGAGAAGGCATGGAGGTTCCCAGTGGCCTTGTCCCTGGACATTAGCAGAAATGTGTTAACCCCAGACTCCTCACACAAAAGCGGCTTTGTGTCTGAGAGCTGAGTGTGCAATGAAAAGGTTTCAGGAGGTGAATTTAAAATTAGGTTTTCTCTTTTCCTCTTTTGCAACCATTTCTTTCACTTCCTCGCTTTACAAATGCATGGATGCCATTAGCCAGGAATCAAGACCATTCAAGAGGTGTATAATGGTCTAGAAACTGTGATAATCCGCTGTTCAGATGTTGGCCTGGCTGTGGAAATCTGAGCTGGCTTTGACTGGAACTGTATGTCTGTGGGTCTGTGTGGCAGCTTTTCAGCTACTGTGGCTTTCACTTGAAGCCCACTAAAGAGGACACGCATAATAAATGTACAGAGACCAATCAGTGGAGCAAATGTCTGCTTTTCCCCCCCACGTCTCCCTCTTTCTCATGCTCATTCTCCTAGTTTTCTGTTCAAAAGAACACTTAATAACAGTTAAAGAAAAGCCCAAAAACATTCTGAATTTACTACGTGCAACCATAAAAAACTGTTGGATTTTCATGGCGCAAACACTCAAGTATACAAATATATGCTACTTACATGGAGGCGGTTGTAATAGGGCTATTGTGTGAATCTCAACTGGGTTGTAGTCTTGGCCAGTTATGAAGTGGTGAGGGTTTACTACAAGGAACCCTCCAGCGAACATACACACATTAAACCGTTTACCTTCCAGACATCCCTTACAGTCACAGCAGGCCTCCACATGCCATATTTCCCTGAGCTGAGAAGTAAGAGCAGTATCTTTTCACTGGACAATATACAGCGTTGAATTGAAAGTCTTTACTTGCATTCTTAGCACCAGGTTATTTATGAAAATGGGTTGGAATTTAGTACCCAGATAAAACCCTCTATGTAAATCTCCCTCTTTGATGCTGTTCTTCCTTTCCATATTTTACTGTTCCCTTTTTATACCCCCTCCTCTTCCTCTGCTGGTCCTCAATCACTGTTATCAGGTGAGGTTGGTTAGCAGGTCTGTGTCGCGCTGTGATTCAGATAAGGGATGTCCTGTTCCCAGGCCTGGATGGGGGCAACGCCAGGTGACCCTGAATTGGCTGCCTGCTGTCAATCCCACTGGCCAGACCCCTGGGTCCACACAGGGGGCTTCTGGGAAGCGTCTGAGCTTTAAGGCTATCTCAAACCTTATAAAACCTGATAACATGAGGGAAAGGGGAGGAAAAGGACTTTCATTCAGTCACATTTAAACTCATAAATAGCTGTAAAAGGGTTAAAAGGAGATAAAGGGAATTGACTTTGCATTGTGTGCTATGTGTGACTGGTCATGAGAGGATACAGAGGAACCATGGCTGAACGCTTTGTTGGATTCACTGTCTGTGTGGAGAGCAGGGTGATAATGGATCTCTGCCATTTACCCAAGCATGTGCAAATTAGGTGTCTCTCCTAATCAGAAAGACTGCTTTAAGTTACAATTTGTAATTTTCTCGTCCAACTCCCTGCAAAAAGCGTAATTGCTAAATATGAAATGATTCCTTTAAAGTTTTTCAATGAAGCATAAAAAAAGGGCATATCATCCAGTTCTGAGGACATTCAGTAAAGACATGCAGTTATGTTTACATTCAGAATTTTGAAGACATAAAAGCTTCTTTACCATATCTACATCTCTCTCATCTCACTCCAAAATAAGCCAAAAATGTTGATTGCATGTGATGGCATGACAGCTAGCTCTGGAAAAGATTAAACAGCTTCCTTTACTGGTTTCATATCTGTGGCTGAGGCTCTGCTTGGCAGTTTCTATTGTCCTGATATATTAGGTGTCGCCGCTACATATTTAATTTCCAAGGTTTGAACTCTATCTGCATTGACTTGTCTGTCGCTGTCTGCCACAGGACTCTTGTATAAAATGTAAGTTATACTCCCTGTGGGTAATCGTTCATATTTGTGCAGCTGGCCAGGCCTGCGTGGAAAGGGTTAGAAGTATTTGGACAACTAAACAATGTTAATTTGAAACCTATTAACATTCTACTTCAGTTCAGGTTCAGAGGGATGTGTTTAACGCTTAACAAGCGCAGAAAGCAGCATTTGTTTTCTGTTGAGGAGACTCCCCATACATTTTCATCCGTGAAATTACAAACGGGACCATACTGCATGATTTTAAGGGGGAAATGCGAGACAACAAACAGAAAACGCACTTTAGTTTGTTCTCTTGTGTTCAAAAATGTTCTTGTATGTCAAGCTGCAAGTGGTTAAGTATCTAAGACAGTATTGTTTTTTTGCTGTGTTATGTTATTGTGGAAGAGGTAATTATTATTTCCTCTAATTGAATTTGCCTGGGGCTTAATGGACAGATCCTGATGGATTAGGCTGGTTTCCTGTCCTCCCCCTGCCCCTCAAACACATACACTGGTAAGCACTCGCAGTTATGACTTGTAAAGAAAGCCTTAGGACATCTTATCCAGCCATAATCCAACGTGTCCTTCAAGACAAACACTCGCAGCTCTCACACACGCGTGGCAGTTTGGGGATCACACTCCGACCTCACGACCGCAGCTTAGAGCTGGACGGTGGTCAAAAGGCCCCGATGTTTGATTTATGATGAGCTTCCAGGAAAAATGAGAGAGTCTCCTCATGTAACTCTGTACTGCAAGTGTTGGCTTACAAACGAACGCTCGTGTCACCTTGATCCTTTTATGTGAATGTAGCTTTGTAGTGGTCGAAAAAATACAGATAAACAATTACAGTTCAATTATTTTATTAAAAGAGCTGAAAAACATCTTTACGCCATAATGCTATGATGATGTTGTAAACAGAGTTATTTATTAATGGAAATGTATGTATTTATTTATTCATTATAATAATGATTTACTGATACACGTTTGAGAAATATGTTTAAAACTAATGTAGTATTTTTTAATTAAAATACTTTTACAAAAACATTTTTATTAAAAAAGCAAGAAGTCAGCCTTTTGTTTTCAGGAAATAAAAGGGGACTTACTCTGTCTGTAATTTACTTTAAATGCCATGAGGCATCTTTTATAGAGCATTTGGGTCTGTTTTAATTCAACCTAGGATAAGGTAGACAGTAACTGTTAGACAGATAATAATTGTTTGTTTATTATGATATTCATTTGAACAATTGTCCACTTACTCCTTCAATATATTTCTTATGTGTATCTCTGTGTGTGTGTGTGTGTGTGTGTGTGTGTGTGTGTGTGTGTGTGTGTGTGTGTGTGTGTGTGTGTGTGTGTGTGTGTGTGTGTGTGTGTGTGTGTGTGTGTGTGTGTGTGTGTGTGTGTGTGTTTGTCTCACTTGTGTTTTCGATGTTGTGTCTGCGAAAGATGTTCATGGCAGGTTTATCTGTCTTCAGTTGGTTAGACTGTGGTCAGCCTTGTTTCACGGGGTCCTCAGGGAAACAAACTCAATTTGTGAGACATTTTGCTCCTTTTCACATAAAAGATAATTGTTTGACTCTCTGTGATGGTCTGCATCGACTGTACAGGCTTATCAAGACAACCGTTGTTTAATGCATGAAGTAGCAGATTGGAAATTAAATGTGTTTTTTTCAATTCACTATCTGATGACTTGTCTTTGACTACAGTCCAAAGTTCATTTCTGCAAGCCATCATCTGCAGTTAGTTTACTTACTATGACATATATCCAAGAGAAAATAAAGTATTTTGCCAAAACCACATTATTGCTACATTTTTTATATTTGTTCAACAGAAAACATAAACACCAATACTACATTACAGCTCTATTAACAACGCCAATCACTGTGAGGCTGACGTAAAACACTCGTTTTCTATGAGGCTTGCATCATTTGTTTGTGTTACGATGCAGATAACCCAATTGGTTGTTCAGTTAGTGCTCAAATCAGGCCAGGAGCCGGTCTAAAGAACCCAGTTTACTCTGTTCATTGCTTAGGTACTTTTTTCCCCCACATGTGACAAATGGTATGATGCATATACCAATTAGTACATGTGTTTTTACAAGAGAAGCCATGACCTCTGCATCAGTTAGCACAGGCCTGGCCCATGCTGGTGTGTGCATGAGGAGAGGTGGGGCTCTTGTGTGTCTGTAAGTGTGCACCCAGTTTTGTGAATGTGTACGTAAAAAATAATGTATGGGAGTACGATAAAATAAGTGAAACCTGTCATTTCTTAGTTTTCCCTCAATTTCTACTAAGGATGTTTATGATGTTAATGTTAATAATGTTGTTAAAGCTAAACGTATAGTCCACAGTACCCTCATTCTGAGGATCAATGCATTTTAGCATTTATTCTATGCAAGTGTGTATGGAGTGAGCTGGGACACTGTCCGGCTGAGCAGCTTATTTCAAATCAAGCCATTATTTTGTGTTGTTTAGTTTATAATAAAAGGAATTTGGTTTTTCTTTGATTTGTTGAGTTTGTTCTTTGTTCATTCGTTCCTAATGTAGCCTGCTTAAATGTTGCATCCACCATAGATATGTCAGGGGTTATTGTGGTTATTGTCAGTGAAACTCTTTTTTCAAATGGTTTTCTAATATAAATACAACCAAGATCATTCAGAAATTATGAATCGATTATTTACTGTCGTTAAATATGTGCTGTATATATATATTGCATTCTTAAAGTGGACCTATCATGCTATATTTGAATAATATAGTGTAGGACCATACCTATATAAGGCATATTTATACCTTTTTTTTTTCAAAATACCAAACAGATCATGCATTTTAGCCATGCCTCATTTTGCTCAATTTGACATTTTTTAGCTCTGTTTTTGCAAGGGCAGATTCAGTGAGAACAGCACCATCTACTGGCCTGGCATATGTACTACAGCGTCTCCAGCGCTTTCGAACGGCAATGGCCGTGGCTGTCTCCTCCTGATTGGTGAAGTTGGCCCAATAGCCGTAGCGCCACTGTCCTGACGTCAGGACAGTGTTCAAATCTGGATCAGTTTTTATCAGATCCGTTGCAGCCCCTTTTTTAGAGATTTGGGTATGGAGGAAAATAGAGAGGGTTGTGTTTTCTGACACTTGGTGAGTTCCCTGGAACACCGGGGACACATATTCATGTATAAAAGACGTACAAAAGTGCATTTTGCATGATAGGTCCCCTTTAAGTTAAAGTGAAAAGTGAAGCCCACTGTAGTGTTACACAGAATGGTGACAGTGTTGAGTCCCGATGTAAAGGCCCATGAATGGCAACAGCAAACCTCCATCTGTAATCCCACATCATGTTTAGATCGCTCATTCACAGATTGTGTGCGGTCGTCGGAGGCCACATTGTGAGAGGTCAGAGGTGTAAGTATATATCATAGTGCGACCTCCATCAAATAAAGTGACTGTGAAATTTGGACAAGGTGCAGTGTCAGGCATCACGGGCCAGCTAATCGCCATTTATTTTCTCGAGTGTGGTATGTTGAGATTGAATGGAACGTGTTGCATGAGAAGTTTTCTGCTCAGCATGTCAAGGAAAACGTTGCCGTTTCTTGTGAAGAGCTGAATTTGATGTATGCTGCAAACCCAGAGTTGATTGGTTATGTTCATGAAGACTGCGGAATGAAATACTGTCTCAGATTTATTTATATATACTCACTTTTTATCGTTTTGTGGTCCAGGTGAAGCTATTTTTCTTCTACTATCTGGCATTTGTATTAATGCAATATATTAAAATTAATTTGTTTGAAAAATATTAATATTACAAGAAAAATATAAATATGGCTGTTATACAAATGCAGTTGGGAACAAAATAAAACAAATACAAATATATAGATATAAAAAATACAAGCAAATAACCTACAACTAACTAAATTAGTATATTTATTTAGTTAAGTTCCTCTACTGGTTAGACGCACTATTTCTGTCTACAAACATGTATTTTCTTCCACACTGAAGCAATCTCTTTCCTATAACTATATTATGTTTCATTTGTTAAACGCACTCCCAGGACCTGTTGCTACATTTGCCTATATTTCTTGGGACATTTGAAACATGGGCTGAAAGTAAAGGCATGTTTATTGCCCTAAACTTTTAGCCAGGTTGACGTGTAGTGGAGCAGATGCGAGGGTTAACGGCTGCTGAATCACCCTCTGACCCTCACCCCGGTTTGAGAAGAGGACAAACTATAAAGTCATCAGGTGTTCATACCGTTTGAAGAATTGCCTTTTGAATTCTGGGAACGAGGAGGATTTGTGTCAGTGCAGGTGGATCCTGGGGATGAGGTAATTTGTAGTTACAACAATGATGTCAGTGGGAAATCATAACTCTTTATCTAGATGAAAACCAGAGCAGTTTTCATCAGAAGCGGACTATTCAGCAGTGAGGAGTTACACTTAACATTATAGCTTAACAAATAATTATATTATATTTTGCTTTTATGTAATGTCCTCCACCCCAGTGAATAACACCAACCAAATTAGGGTTTCTCGGAATAAACTGAAACAATTATAGTCATTACTACTTATGTTGTTGCAGTAACAAGATCGTGTTCCTTTATATTTATGTAACCATTTGTATGAAGGACGTGTTAAACTGTTGTGTTTTGTTGCTTTGTCTTGCTAAGTTAAACATACATTTCATGTCTGACTTATTAGTGTGTTGAACTGCTCCATTTAAACAAATGACCCTGGCTGAAAAGGTACTCTTGGGATCTAGCATCTCATATTCACCACTTAAATCCGAGAGATGAGGGCTTTGCCTTTTCACACTTTGCAGGCACTCAGCATTATGAAATCCCACTGACCTTGCTGTTAACCCTCCACCAATCACTTAAATTGATCTTTTCCTATTACATTTTTCCATACCAATCATGTCCCCCACTCCTTTTACATGAAACTATTTAATATAAGAGTCCTCTGTCTGTTTAAATCATTGCCACTCTCCATGAACTCTTTCTGCCGGCCAAAGCAAGGATAACCTTTAATGTCAGGGTCAAAAGGAGACTGTTGAGTGTTAAGGACGTCGTTGACTTCCACACATGCCTTACAACACTGATGAAGGAAAAGCAGAGAGGGTGAAAGTGCGGCCATGACCCTGCTGATGGAGACCTTCTGTGTGGTCAAACAGGGTCAGCAGTTCAGAGAGGAGCAGCGAAAGGTCAGGTAGGATTGGCGGGTGACCAGCATCAAGGCAACGCATCTATCCAGCAGGGTAGAAACACATCACTGTGACATTGGTCGCGTTCTCATCCATCTTGTCTCAAATGGCCCATTTACTCTATTCTCTTTATGGTTCCCCTTATTTATCAGATCATCCACTTCTCTGTTTAAAGGTCCCCTATTATACTGTTTTTCATCAATATATTATAGGTCTCAGATATATACACAACATGTCTCTGAAGTGTTTGGCTTGAATATGCCAAACAGATCGTGCATTGTAGCATCCCATAATCCCCTCTGTTTCAGCCCTGTTTCAAAAGTGCTGATTCTCTGTCTGTTACTTTAGATGAAAATAAGGAGCCACTCCCCACGCCCCTCTGAGAGATATTTGGTTAGAACGAACACAATGGTGCTCTAGTACCCCTTTCACACCAACGGTGTTTCAGGGCCGGTTCGGTGCTGGTGCTTGAAAAGCACCGGGTTTTCCTGTTCACACCGCAGCGGAGCAGCGTCATAGCTCCGGAATCCGGTTCGTTTCGAGCACCAAAAAGTTGTCCGTCTAGAAGCAAGAACCGCATACGTCACGTTTACGTCGGAGGGGGGCGAGATTAACCTGAGCTAACAGTTAAGGCGAGTACGGCAAATAAAAGTTGTAACAAGCAGTAGTGCTGAGCAAAGTGACTAGAACGCAACCACACACTTGTTAAAAAAAACACACTTTATAAAGTCAGGCAACACTAACCAGGCTTCGTGTGATTCTGTTTATTTGTACCTTACTTTGACCATCCGTTCGCTGTTATTGATCATTGTGGAGATCAGGCAGACGTTTTGTTTGTTATTATAGCAGCTATCGGATGGAATCAATACATGGGCTGCACAGGTTGTCATGTCCGACTATCACAAGTAGAATCATAATGAAAAATACGTCGGTAAAAAGTGCCTGTAGAAAACTGCTTAGCAAGTAGTCAGTTTAGCTTCGGTTGCTATGCTAACATCACCCATGTTATACCAGAGAAACTTTCATAACAGCGTTGTGATGCCAAACAGCGTCAATTCAGACTGACACCAAACAGCGTCAATTCAGACTGACACACATTCACTTAAGGGGAACTGGGGATATGTATCAGCTGCTTGTGTGACAGTCAGACAGTGAATACTTTAGAGCCGTGTGAGCTAACCCGGAGCTAACGGGAGAATACACTCGTGGAAGAGCAGCCGGCCAGCACTGCAGCGGTCGGTAAATGCCGCTGAAACACATTAATAAACAATGAACCACGGCACTCTGGAGAAAAGTATAAGGTTGGAGAAGTCGTTATTTAATTTAATCTGGCTTCGTATGGTTAAAAGCAACGCAGTCCCCGGCCCGTTGTTATTGTGAGGTGAGCTCCGGCGTTGGGGAGAAACTCAGCGACGTAAACTGTGACGTCATGACGCAGCAGCGGCAGCACCAGTCGGGCTCTGAGCGGTGTGAAAAGAGCCGGCGCTAAACCGAAGAACCGGTTCTGAACCAGAAAAGCTCTAGCACGGAGCTTGAACCGGAGTTGCGTTGGTGTGAAAGGGGCATAGGAGGAGATTCAGCTGATAAGGTGGGCGGGGCAGGGGGGTTACCTTGGTTGGTGATTGGCTAATGGTTACACAAGCCAAAAAATCGTTATGACATCATAGAGTGGCCAAAATCGGATCAGCTCATTTTCAGACAGGTTTTTATATAAATGGATCAGGACAAAAAGTGAGCAAATCTTTTTTCCTGAACCTTTCAAAATCTCTTTACACAGAGGGGACACATGTTTATGTATAAAAGACATGAAAAAGTGGATTTTTCATAAAAGGTGACCTTTAATGCTCACATAGGCTGCATCAAAATACATTAAATGTCTTGAGACACATTTATTATTTTGCCTTGTCTTGTATAATTAGATCTTCGAAAAGGGCGAACAATAGTCTGTGGAGAGATTATACACCTCTTTTCTGTTATTTTAATCATAAAGCATGAATTTATTTCACTTAAGAGCCCATCTGTTGTCACTCATAGCTTCTTAACATAGCCAATATACGGAAACAGAGTAATTAGAGTATATTCTTCCTGTGTGTCCTCTCATGAGTCTGATGTGATTTGTGTATGTGACAGGTACACAAGTATACATATACTCAGGACGTGCCAAAGCTTTTATTAGCATAAAGTCAAAGAAAACCTTTGCTAGCCTCTTATTAGCCCAACTAGTTGCCAAATTCAAGAATATGCAATTCTTGAATTTCTGCCATCATATCTGTCTCTTCTCATAACACTGCAGATAATTAGTTTTATTATGTTATTTAAATTCATGTCTCGGGAATTAAGTTGTTGGCCAAAATTCAGATTACCCTTAGAGGATTCAGTTGAACTGCAGGCCATTGGCTGCATGATGTTTATTCAGGTTTTCCTTTTCTTTTTGACATGATCTTATGATAAAGTTAACAAATAGATCTCACTATGATGTTTGACTCCACTCCAGCTGCCTCACAAATAGAACAAAAACATAACATTTGCTCTCTGGGCACGAACTGGATTCTTCTAAAACTCAAGCTTAAATGCATCAATTTGCACGTATGCACTATGAACATGCAACTATCAGCCGGAGCAATCTTCCTGGCAGTCTGTCCTTGATCGAAGTCTCCTCTCATTGGTACAATTGGGAAACCAGCTGCGGTTAAGAAAAGCCGGCGGCATGGAAACATTTAACCAGGCTGAAGGATGGCCCTCACCCTGACCACCGCACACACTCATAAAACACAGCCATATGTAAAGGATTGGGAGGATGATAGATTCTCTTTTGATATTCAGTATGAAGGCAGTAGGCATGACTAATGACTTGCTCTTTATAATGTGGCGTATAATAAGACATGATCACTCTCTTAACCTGGATCTTGAACTTAATCTTCCAATTTATTAGCTGTCTTCAGACAGAGCTGGCAATTGTAAAAGTCAGTCATAGGATTAGGGGTTGTGTTATTGGAAAATACTCTTCGCAAAGAACACACTTAGACATGGTCCAATTTCTTCCTGTCATAGTCATTTTATTTTGTGGATTCCTTAACTTTTTCTAACATGCGTCCATCTAAATCCCTAAAGACCAGTCAAACAGGAGCTGCAATGTCTCTGGTCTGGTTTCCAGTGGCCCAGAAATGTAGAAACACAAAACTGATGACCATCTGTTTCAGGCCTCCAAGGATATTTAATTTACTCCTGGTTTGTGGCCTTGACACACACACACACACACACACACACACACACACACACACACACACACACACACACACACACACAGGGATAAACAAACTTACAAAACTACATTGTTGACATAACTGTCCAAGGGTTGCATTTGAACTGTTTACTGAATATGTCTATTGCATTACTGTTGGTTAAGTTCAATGTGTGGCTGTGCTGGAACACTCTGTCTCGCTGAGATTGTGAGACTATTTGGTCCATGCCCCGACAATCTGTACTATATCTGTGAGCTCTTTGCATACTCTATGCCCCACAAATCCCTTTTTCATGTTTCACCTTAACCCTGAATCCAACTTAAAAAAAACGTTAAGAAAAGAGACAAGAGGGGCAAGGACAGGTCTTCAATTTAGGTGACGATTCTCATATTTGTTCTTGTTCTTACGCAAGCATTCCCACAAAAAACAGACACACACAAGACAAAAAGTGTATGTGTGTGAGCGTTGATAACATTTTTATGACAACAAATATTTATATATTTTTTAAGTACACAATCACAGAGTCATGCTGAATTGGACCAATGACATCAATAGTCTCTTTGATCTGGGGTCATTTACATTGTAAATACATTGTAAGTACAATAACTTTTTATTTGTAATACTTCCAAAACTAGTCGGTCTGTAAGTAATAGTGTCAAAAGTAAAATAGGTAAAACACATGCATACACTTCCAGTTATATATTGGGAAATTCAAGATGCTCTTCCAGTGTTATTTCACAAAATGTGCCTTTATTGGTAGTGATATGGTATATGGACCATGACTATATTTTATTGCTCCCAAATGGACAATGCAGTAACAGGATTTTCCACTTAATTCCAAACAGACCCTCAATGTGTGCTCTGACTGGACGTCCCCCAAAACCTGCTGCGTAGTTTGTCCATCACCCTACATGTATGCACACAATTATGATGTAGAACAGCCTTTCCTCAGGAATGGAAAACCTCCCATATCCACTGTCATGCACTTATTCTATAGTCTGCCTATTTCTTCTCTTCCTTTCTTTTCTACTGAAACCTTCATGTTCTTTAAAGTAGGATAACTGTCTCTGAGGACCTTCTAAGAGAATATTTACAGTCAGGCCACAATACCGTGAAAGGTTTTCTTCTATTCGGAACAAGAAAGAAATAAAGAGCAGATTTTTGGTTTGGATGTCATTAAAAGAAAGCTGAACTTTGTTACTGTATGAACTCTTTTTTTCTGTACAATGAAACAGGGCACCATCTCAGATATTATCTCAGGGACAATGATGCTGCACAGATATATGTTCTGAGGGAAGAATACTGTGGGTTTGTTGAATCTTTTATTCATATTCTGAAATCATTTTATATCTACTTCCTTCCGTCACATTTGAATTGCTGAGGAAGTCATGTGTAGAAAAGCCGTCTTGGGCCAACCGGGCCATATGGGGGGCTTCTATAAGTCAGTGAGGTTTGTGCTGAAACCTTTTGGTTAGAGGGCAAATTCTCCATCTTTGAAGACTTTTCACCAACCACAGAACAACTACTCATGGGAGAGAAATGTTGGTTCATAGAGAAGGAAAAATTAAAGGCATAAAACATATCAAAACCAGGGCCAACCTCTGAATAGGTTACAGAGCTCTTCTCTGCTCACTATCAGGGTGTGAATCTAATTGTGTGTGTACATGTGTGTGTGTTTATGTGAACACTCAAGAAGGATAGCTCTCTCTTACTTTATGCTGCATTCCTTAACCTTGCCTCGGCTAGACAATATGTAAGAACAGTGCGGCTCTGTTAATGCTCAAGATAATGGCCTGGTATAAAAACATCAGACTGTTCTGACAAGACGCCATTTATCATCTTGGGCGAAACGAGTGCTTCACTCATGTGGGCGGCGCTGATGGGATTTGTCGGCAAAGAGTCGATTTGTTACTTAGGTTTGTCTTTGCGCTGGTGAGAAGAAAAATGAAAGACAGACAGCTTAAACATCTTTACATTAAGGAGGAAGAAGGTTTTGAGCCAGGGCTTGAAGGGAAAATAAGGGAAACACTGTTTTGGCTCATCGCAATGTGCTGTCATTTGAAGTTAAAGGACAGCGAGTGATCCGCCAACACAGTTACCACAAAAAACAGCCGATGACCTCAGTAGTATGTGATGAATACACACAGCAGATCAAAATCACATTGTCTTATTGTTGAAGATATAAATTCCCTGACGAAGCACGGCTCAAATGAAAATCAGAGACAGAAAATACATTGCACTTTAGCATTTGCTGTAGAGAGAAGACGGGGGGTATATTCACTTATTTGAATAGGCATTAGTGAAGCCAAAGATTAACAACCACAGTAGTGCATGCATACGTACATCCCTTTAGGCCTGCTGGTATGTGAGAGTCTGGTTCTGATGGATGCTAAAGACATTTCCATGTTGTCTTCAGCCAGCTCATTTGCATGCTTTACAGTATGAACCGGAGTCAAGGCTACTCACTCTTCATAGCCAGGTCACACTCTGCCAATCAGAATTAAGCACATGAGAGCACATGGTATTACTTACCGTATATTTGCCTTCTCTCCACTGTATCCGAAACTTGCAGTTTTTGGAGAACCTGATACATTAGCAAGCAGCTCTCATGCACTTGCACATACTGTACATGTAGCTATTTGGCTACTGTACATGTAGCTATTTGGCTACATGTAGCTATTTGGCTACATGTAGCTATTTAGCTACACGTGAGAGATGTCACTGGCAGATAATTATCACTGCACTCGTTTTACAGAGCGGTTTAATGTTTTGTTTACTGACCCACAACTTAGGCTGGTGCCCCACGGGAACGCATACGGCAAAACGCATAGGATTAACGCAATCGCAATCGCAAAAAAGCTTCCGTCCACACGCAATATACACCGGATAGTGTCTGTTCACACGAGACAGCTCCGTTTAGCTCCAACCACTGGAAAAAGCTGCAGTACCAGCGACGTGCAGTCAGTGGAGGCAGGGGAGGCAGAGCCTCACCTGTCATACTCCAATGTAACGGAAAAACAACTAAAGAAAAACGAAATAGTAATAATAATAAAATGTCTCCACTGATCTGTGTTGTAAGTGTGATTTATGTATGATTCCAATCGCTTTTTATAGTCAAAATCAGCAAATTTGCCGAGCTCCGCTACGGGAGCGATAACAAGTGAGGCAGGGGCGTGCTCTGCCTCTCGTAAACCCACAGTAACTTGCTGGAGCGCGGGCACTAATGTAGCGCGGGCACTTATTTTGTGAGCGCGCTCAAGCCAGTTACTGTGGGGTGAGGTGAGGCACAGATGAGATCTGCCTCACCTCAGAATGCGTCACCCCTCAGAAACTGGCTGGAAAGCGGGCCCTAAGCGCATGCCTGTTCCCATCTCACTGTAGGTCACCAATGTAATGTTTGTAGATCCCTTTATTACATTTATCCTCGCCATCCATAGTCTCTAAATAACTTATTTCACGTATATATGATATTTAGGCTCGCTGGTCTCAACGGCAATGAAAATGCACCAGGGGAGGCAGCCATAACCTCTGCCGCACTGAAGGGGGCGCACGTGAGCCCACAGGTTCTTGTTGCTACTGTAATTCTATGCAGAGACGGTAGACGTAACAACAAACTAGACTTTTGAAACTACAGGAAGATAAGGAGGACTTTTACAAAAAAGTAATAGAGATTGTTGTCCAGAAGGATAGCATGGACTTCATCTTCAAGTCAAGGTAAGACCACATTTGTAATGAAAATGGGATCTTACTAAGAAAGAACAATCCAATATTTAGATTTTGGGTATCCTTTTGTTGAACGGTCTGTTTAAAATGAATCGAAGCATCAGACTAAAAAAGCTTTTGAAAATAACCGAATATTTCGATTAAGGTCAAAATATAATATTTGTAAATCTGACTCAGTGAGTCAGTGCCTCACCAGCCATGAACCTCACCGCACGTCACTGTGCAGTACATATGCCGAGCCTGTACGTGGCGCTGTAACTTCCTCCAGAAAAAGCAGCGAAGAAGCAAGGTTTTTCGCCGGTCAACGTGTGTAAAAGTTTAAATCTTCCGGACAAAATTATAAAAGTGCCGGTCAAAGGTCTTCTTTGTTATTTATTAAGCTTTAAAACAAATGAATAACGACTATATATAATAATAAAATACACGGAGCCTGTCCTCTCTTTTTCCTCTCTTCTGACAGCGTCAGTGTCTGTCTCATGCAGCAGCTGATCCAGTAATGAGTGACCCGGCCGACAGTAAAAAATAAACATATGTCACGATCTGTCTGTGTTGTGTTTTGTCTTGTCTTTTTCTGTCTTTGGTTTCCTGTTTTGTTTTGAAAAGTGTTCACCCCTGTCTTGCCTGTTGCTTCCTGTCTCTGTGTTCCCTCCTGCCTGATTGCCCGATTGTGTTCACCTGGTGCCCCTGTATTTTCTCCTCCCTCCTCACCTGTGTCTTGTTTGTGTGATTGGTCTTGTGTGTATTTTAGTTCTGGTTTTTCTGTCTGTCATTGTTGGTTCCTTGTTTGTATTTGACTGTGTGTCACAGGGTAGTGTTCTATTGTCTACTTAGTACCTTGGATTAAAGGATTATTCTTGGAAATCTGCATTTGGGTCCTGCCTGCTTCACTCACCCCTGACAACATATTTATAACTAGTTTAGGTAGTTTGAGAGGTAGGCTAATTAAAATTGATAAGGGTGATGATCTGACTTGAAGTGTGTGTTTTGCTCCGAGCTGCGTGTCTCCGTCCTGTCAGATTAGACTTCACTCACGTTTATGTCCATATTGTACCGTGGCCCGGAAGTGCAAGACACCACAGCATTTCACAAAACACCACAGCATTTCAGAAAACACAACAGCAATTCAGAAAACGCTACAGCAATTCAGAAAACGCTACAGCATTTCAGAAAACACAACAGCATTTCAGAAAACGCTACACCATTTCAGAAAACACAACAGCATTTCAGAAAACACCACAGCATTTCACAAAACACCGCAGCATTTCAGAAAACACAACAGCATTTCACAAAACGCTGCAGCATTTCAGAAAACACAACAGCATTTCAGAAAACACAACAGCATTTCACAAAACGCCGCAGCATTTCACAAAACGCCGCAGCATTTCACAAAACGCCGCAGCATTTCAGAAAACACAACAGCATTTCAGAAAACACCACAGCATTTCACATTGGACGGAAAGGGTATTCCTTTAGGGAGAACACTTCTTGTTTGTGATTGGACAGAGCCAGCCAGAGAAGCACTGCTGTGATTGGTTGTTTTTGCTGCCAGTCAAGAAATGACGCTTCGTGATTGGTCAGCACCCGACAGCGCAACATGTCCCAACACATCAACCGTTAGCTGTTAGCACACACTCAGAGCTCACATAGTTTAGCCTGATGGATCCGATTCCATTCAGAAAACACGCATTTTAAAAGCTTTTCGCCTGCCGTCTTGTCTGCAGACTTGTCAAAGCATTAATTCATGGTTTTTACTAACCGGTATCAGTATGTAGTTACTTCGGCATCACTTTGAAACGTGTATTACAATTAAATCACGGTCAATATGTTCATTTTGTTGTCGAGTTTCACCGCAGCTGTCAGTGTTTACTCCTGTCATTCAAACAAGACGTGCTGGAGAGGGGGCGGATCGATCAGGCTAAACTAACCTGTAGCTGCTCCGTCCACACTCACAACAGCATCATACAGACATAAATAAAGCAGCGACTGTATTCGCCATGACATAGACAGTCTGTGGTTTGTACTTGTTTAACTTTTGTCCAGTTTCTGAACAGATATGAGGAGCTGTGAGCTCTGAGTGTGTGCTAACAGCTAACGGTTGATGTGTTGGGACATGTTGCGCTGTCGGGTGCTGACCAATCACGAAGCGTCATTTCTTGACTGGCAGCAAAAACAACCAATCACAGCAGTGCTTCTCTGGCTGGCTCTGTCCAATCACAAACAAGAAGTGTTCTCCCTAAAGGAATACCCTTTCCGTCCAATGTGAAATGCTGTGGTGTTTTCTGAAATGCTGTTGTGTTTTGTGAAATGCTGTTGTGTTTTGTGAAATGCTGTTGTGTTTTGTGAAATGCTGCGGCGTTTTCTGAAATGCTGCGGCGTTTTGTGAAATGCTGTTGTGTTTTGTGAAATGCTGTTGTGTTTTGTGAAATGCTGTTGTGTTTTCTGAAATGCTGTTGTGTTTTGTGAAATGCTGTTGTGTTTTCTGAAATGCTGCGGCGTTTTGTGAAATGCTGTTGTGTTTTCTGAAATGCTGCGGCGTTTGGGAAATGCTGTTGTGTTTTGTGAAATGCTGTTGTGTTTTCTGAAATGCTGTAGCGTTTTCTGAAATGCTGTAGCGTTTTCTGAAATGCTGCGGTGTTTTGTGAAATGCTGTGGTGTTTTGTGAAATGCTGTGGTGTCTTGCACTTCCGGGCCACCGTAATATCGAGATAAAGATAAATAATCTGAATTCAGTGTGCAGTTTACTTTTGCGGGGGTGAGCAGCAGAGGTGGGGGGAGGCAGGGCTATTGCTTGCGTCATCATTATCACAAAATGATCGTATAGAGGCGATCACACGGAGCCGTATGACCCCCCAGAGCGCCCGTTCCCAGATCTATCCACCTTTGGACCCGTTGTCGTTTGCGGGGTCCGTTTCTATCGTTTAGTTACGGCCTCGTGTGGCAAAAAGGGCTATACGCAAGAGAAATATGCGGATACAACCCGTTTTCGTCCTCGTGGGGCACCAGCCTTAGTTCATTCTTACCATTTTCATTCAGAAATAGGCTTTGGCAACCTAATGTGCATTACCTCCTCTGACAAGTTGATTACAGTGGAGCATTTTCCAGCTAAAGACACAGGTGTTATTTTCTCAAGATAAACACGACTCTAAATGATGCTAATGTTGCTGCTAGATGTTTAAGGGCCTGGTTAACCTCCATCAGAAATAGTTATTTTGATGTGTTGCCAGACCTCATTGTAAATTAAAAGTGCTAACAGTGGTTCCGGGTGGCTCGGTGGGAATAAACACATTTTCAACCAGCTTCTCCCGAAAGCATTTATGTTCACGTTAAAATGGGAAACAACAGTGAAAGAAATTAAGATAAAAAATGATGAACAAAAAAAGAGAGATAAAGGTGTCAGACAGGTGTTACCCTTACTAAAAAACACTATAGTAATACTTTTACAAACACTATAGTAATAATATGCATTCACTATGACAATATCATACTATTACTATAGGAGTGTTTTAGTGTGTTCAAAAAACAACTACAGAATGAAACACTATATATTATACTATAGTTATACTATTTAAAATAATCTAGGAATACTATAAAGATCTAGATACATATTACTATTGAAATATTATAGGGCTACTATAGCTAATAAAATGGCACTACAGAAAAAACTATAGTAATACCATAGCTGGTGAAAAATACTATAGAACACTACAAACTTACTATAGGATACTATACAACTCTTATAGTATGCTAGTAATACTATAGTTCATTTGCGTAAGGGTAGCGATGAGTTTTACGTATAATTCATAGTTATAAAGGAATACATGGCCTAAACATTTTTCATATTAATTTATAAGCTGAGAATTATGTTTACTTGAATTGTCAAATCATTGGTTCAACGTGTTACTACATGACTAAAGTGATTTAAAAGCTTGGCAAAAATGTGATCTCATCGCATAAACCTGTTCATTTCATACAGTGCTGCAATTCTTCTGTGAAATAATACCTCCTCATAATGTGAATCTGCTTGATACAATCTGTGTTGACTACTAGAGATTTAACAGGCAGTCATGACACATACTCTCTGTCTTCCAAAACGTTATCTTCTATTCATATTTGTTTCACAACCACATATCTTTCCTGCTCCTGTCTGTGCTTCATCTGTCTAGTGGATGCTCTTGACACTTGGAATTGTTATGATTGGTTTCTGAGGGAGAAAAGAGCTTAAAAACAAGACACTCTTCCCAAACTGTATCTCATTCCATTCTTAACCCTTGTGTGGTGTTCATATTTTTGTTATTCAGCCAGTGTTCGTGGGTCTGGTGGACCCGCTGCCTTTTGGGTTTCAATTCAACACAATCAAACTATTTTAAGTTAAAATACTCAACAGATGTTTACTTCATCCCAATTACAAGCCATATAAACAGCATATATGGTTAATATTTGCCCTTTTACATTTGTTAGATTAATGAATTAAAGTGCTACTCGTCTTTTTGCCCGCTGACCGGCTGTTGCAACACAGTCTCACTCCCTGAGCGTCCAGAAGTGACGCTTGGTCAGGGTCCTATGGCGTGCAGTTGTGACGCGCCGAGGCTCCTTCAGCTTCATAAACGGACGCAAAGAGCATTCAACTGATTGCAATGTATTCCCATCGGCGGCGGTATTTGACGCACAGGGAAGCACCGCATCGGTCCATGTCGGCGGCAGTTAAAGGCAATGTGAGCGTCCATTCCCATTGGATAACGGAGGATTTTACACCCGGAAGTAAGTATTCTCTTTACTGTCGATTGATTTTACAGTGATATCTGCACTACTCATCAACTCAAAAACACCAGATTATCCTTGTTAATTACACAACATTGATTGGTTTAAATTGTGTACAATGCTTTTGTATTTTTCCCCTTCGATTCGGAGAAACAAATGTTTTTTCTGAGTTTAGGATGGCAGAAGACACTACACTACCTAGAATCCTCAGCTATCGTTTGGGACTACACCATGCTCGACAAACCCCGTGATTAGTCCTCAAGCTCTGTGATTGGATGTTGGAGTGGCAGTGCGCAAAGTTTAGACCGAGCGTCAAACAGCACTTTGAAATGGAATGAAACCCATCGATGGCACACTGTCCAAAACAGGAATCGAACGTGTCCTAGCCCCCCCCCTCCCCCCAGGTCACAGGCTCCTCCAACAGTGCAACACAATAAAACAGATAGGCCTACACAGAAAAAATTGTGCAAGTAAATACAAAAAGAAAAATAGTAAAATAGTAAAAAGTAGTAAAATAGTGCAATAAGAGTCTATATACAAGTGATTGGAATATGATATATTAGACAAATAATTTCTAAGTAGCAGCCAGATGAATGTTATAGATGTTGTTTCAAAGTGCAGGTGTTTAATAGTCTTATGGCCTGTGGGATGAAGCTGTCCCTGAGTCTGGTGGTTTTAGTCCTGATGCTGCAGTACCGCCTGCCAGACGGCAGCAGACAGAACAGTTTGTGGCTGGGGTGATGGGGGTCTTTTATAATCCTGAGGGCTTTCTTTAAGGTTAACCTGGTATTTTTACTCCACTACATTTATTTTAGTTACTTTACAGATTTGGATTAATGATGTGAAATATAAACAACCCTTAAATCAGACTTTAGTTACACCTGAGTAAAATTCAGTGAAGGTGATTGTCAAGTGCAAACAATCAGGCGAGATATTTGATAGTTGGTGCTTGAGAAGACAAAAAATGTATCTGCAGATCCCTATAAAGTATATTCATTACTCGTTATTCTCTAATCGTTCATTAAAAACTGTATATAATGGCTATTTTGCACATCCCTTTCAAGATTTCAAGATTTTCAAAGGTTTATTGACATATCATATACACAACTACGGTGTAGTTATGCAATGAATGAAAAACTTGGGTCACAGGTTCCTCAACAGTGCATTACAAGACATCTATCGATATCTGTGTACCTCCACCATTAAACATATTCTGCACCTTTCTTATACTATCTACATACATCTTATAAGAGTATAATAAATATGTAATATCGGTTAAAATAAGTGCTTCAACATAGTTAACATTGCAGGAAAGTTGATTGTCAAGTCCCAAAACAAACCATGCAATATATTAAACGTTAAGTACTTTGTCAGGCTTAATATAGATACCCCCAAAGCTTTTTGCTTACATGTATTTAAAAGAAGACCTTAACCTAAAGTATTATTTAATGTTTAAATAAAGCCTAATTAGTTTGTCTGTTTTGCACATCCTCCTATTAATATCTTTGTACATCCGGCACTAAACTGTTTTATTCTAGATACCATTTACAGTATCATCTTGATATTTTCTATTCTATATTTCTATCATTGACCTTCTACTTTCCTCCTATTTTGTATGTACTCTTAATATTGAAATGTTTTCATAAAATATAACACATTCAAAAGTGCTTTACAAAAATGAAAGACATTAAGAAAAAGGCATTTTAAACAGTCATTAAAAAGCAACACAATCTACCTGCATTGCAATTACTCTAAACGTGTAATAACGTGCTTTAACTAGTAGGTGGTTTGGGTTAAAAAGCTGTCAAGTTTACAGTGTTAACAAAATAAAATATACTGCTGTTTCCGGTTTAGTTTACGACGGATATATTTTGTTATTGTTTTGATATTTGTAACACAAAAGCGATGGAAAAAACCCACAGCAACACAGAAAAGATGGTCTTAACATGACCCAGCGGTCTAGTAGTTAATAAAAAACAATAATATCAAAACAAAATATTACTACTAACCAGTGGCGAGCCATGAGCTTTATACCTAGGCCCTCTGACCCCCACCAATTCCCTTGAAAAAAAGAAAAAAAAAGAGTTATTACGTCACAGCGTATACTTCAGCGGAATATCAAAACAACGGCCCAGGGTGCAAAACGCATCAATGACAGCGACCCTCTACCACACAAAACAACACCTGGGAACCCCATTTGTGTTCTTTGACATTGAAAATGATATTGCATTGTGTTTGTTACTTTCGTTGCAGTTGTATGTCTTAAGTGTAATTTGGCATGCTTTTATTTTGAAGGCGAGTTCACGCTGTTGACAGGAAGTTGTTGTTGCTATGGAAACAAGAAAAGTTTCACAGCGGGCGGAACTTGTCATAAAGTCCGCGATAATAAAACCCACCCATTTAGAGGGAAGATATGATTGGTCAATTGTACTGTCATTTGACATTACTCTCTCGTTCAGTTACTATAGCGGGCCCTCTGTGAATCGCAGAGAGGGCCAGACGAGCTTCTTTCATGTAACCCTTCACATTCAACAGAGACTGAACAGGCAGATTCGAAGGATTTATTTCTTTGGAAATGTTATTTTAAATACAATTAAATCAAGTTTTTTTTTGGTAAAACTAATGAAAAATATAACAAAAATAATATTAAAAAAATATATATTTAAAAAAAAAAAAATTTTTTAAATGTTTTTAAATATTATTTTTTAGAATATCTTAGGCCCTCACATGCATTCATGTGATGACTTTCAAAGAGTAAAGCAAGCACTGCTGAATAAAGTATGATTTTATCTTTTACGAAACGTTTTTTTTCATATGGAATGCAGTTGGAGGTCAACCAATCACAGAGCTTGAGAACTAATCACGGGGTTTCTCGAGCAAAGCACATGGTGTAGTCCCAAACGATAGCTGAGGATTCTAGGTAGTGTAGTGTCTTCTGCCATCCTAAACTCCGAAAAAATATTTGTTTCTCCGAATCGAAGGGGAAAAATACAAAAGCATTGCACACAATTTAAACCAATCAATGTTGTGTAATTAACAAGGATAATCTGGTGTTTTTGAGTTGATGAGTAGTGCAGATATCACTGTAAAATCAATCGACAGTAAGGAGAATACTTACTTCCGGGTGTAAAATCCTCCGTTATCCAATGGGAATGGACGCTCACATTGCCTTTAACTGCCGCCAGCATGGACCAATGCGGTGCTTCCCTGAGCGTCAAATACCGCCGCCGATGGGAATACATTGCAATCAGTTGAAAGCTCTTTGCGTCCGTTTATGAAGCTGAAGGAGACTCGGCGCGTCACAACTGCACGCCATGGACCCTGACCAAGCGTCGCTCCTGGACGTTCAGTCATGAATGTCACGTGAACTCACGTGAGTGAGACTTGGCTGGTCCTGTGGCTTGTCATTTTTTTGTAACTAGCTGATACTCAATCTCATCCTCTTCTTCAAAGTCACTGTCAGACTCAGAATTCTCAGAAATGTGATCCTCACATTCTGAAACATCTTCCTCTTCCTCAGTCTACATCATCATCAAATGGTTCTCTCTCTTCCAAAATCATTTGCAAGGCCCTCTGAGTAGAGAATCTTTTGGCCATCTTGATCAGTTGTGATAAGGACCCAAACTGGCGAAGCTTTATTTATTGTGTCCCGCCCCAAATTTGCAGCTGGGATAGAATGTGAACAAAATAGAGTGGCGAAGTCCCTCCCCTTCCGGTGGACCTCCATGGGACCTTATTTCGGAAAAATTATGTATTGAAGTCAATGGAGAGAGAAAGATTATCTTTCGATCCCGTTTGAATTGTGCCACGAATTACACATATGATGTTTGTCAATTTAAAAGATAATTTTGCAAGTAAAAAAAAAAAAAAAATGTGTCGTAAAACTGTGAAGTAACACATTTGTTTGTGTGAAACGCTCAATGAACTACATCTCTGGTCAACAACACACGTCACCAAGATGGCCGTCACTACTGTCTTGTCAACAAAACGATTGACTACCCTCACTATCACCACAATGAAACACGTCCTGAAGAATGTCATGCAAAGCTGCCTGCCTGCCTTCCTTTGATTCTCTCTGAACTGCCTGGTCGTTTTAATGTTTAATGTCAACCATTTGTGCAGATAGCATGAAGTAGAAAAGATCGCTAGCGTTAGCGTTAGCATTTCTCCCCCGGGCTTAAATTGTGTATTATAGAATGACCACACCGGTGACAGTACTCTTCAAAGGGTTCACGAAATATGACTACTACTCTTACTGTTTAACATTTTGGGTTACTTAATGTTACTTCATGTTAAGGCTAATAAAAATGACAAGGCTGTAATGCTAACTAACGTGCTAGCTACTAGCTAGGTAGCTAACTTGATCAAGCCACTCCTGGTCCTTTCATCAGACGGGAAGCAAAAGAACGAGCAAGACCCATTGCTGGTATAATAACAACCTGGTACTAAGCACACAGGCATCTTGTTAAAGTTATCTTATCTTAGCCAGCGCCATATAGATAGATTCTATCTATATGGCGTTATCTTATCTTAGCTATCTCTATTTTAGTGGAAGAAAACAATTGTGACATCACTTACGCTTATATTTCAACAGTTTTACGACAAACTGTGACTTTTTTGACATGGAAATGATTTTTTAAGATTGACAAACATCATATGTGTAATTCATGGCACAATTCAAACGGGATCGAAAGATACGTTTTCTCTCTCCATTGACTTCAATACATTATTTTTCCGAAATAAGGTCCCATGGACCGGAAGTAGATGGGCGTGACTTCGCCACTCTATAAAGATTGGTTCCCGCAAAACATAATGCGGGAATATGAGAGCAGACAGGTCTCGGTGCTTGAATTGATCAACAATGTTGCAACCTGGCAGGGGCAGAAACACAAAAGTCTCACACACACACACACACACACACACACACACACACACACACACACACACACACACACACACACACACACACACACACACACACACACACAGGAGGAGGACAGAGTGTAGGTACACAGGACCTACAATTTCCACACTTTTTTTAGCCCAGTGGACCCGAACCTCCTGTATGTAATATAAATGTGTGGGGGGGAGGGGGGTACAGTGGATGGTCATTGAAAATGTGTTCTGATATATGTTCTTCACGGAAAATGAGCCAAGGCCATTGAGTGTGAGTTTGAAAAATAATTTATCATATCATTTTTCTTTAGCTAAATAATGAAAACCATACACCATACCATACAAGGGTTAAACTGCAATGTATCAACACCTCTCAACCACTAGGTGTCTCCCTGCAATTGTAAATCCAGTGATTAGGCTCCAACATGGCAGAGCCTACCTTGTGCAGGGAGATGTAATATCCACAGTGTGATTAGGTTTATGTCTTTATATTTTAGGAAATATTCTGGTATTCTGCTGAAATTAGTCTATCAGGGATCTTCCACCGCCATTCCCTAAATAAAAACACCCATATAAAGGTGATTATGGAGATATTGCCTGAGCAAAGCAACAAAGCAGGGCAATAAAGCTGCTGGTGTAATTAAGATTAGAGCTGTTTTCACTGGTTCAGACAAGCACCAGACACCCACACCGGAGAGGGAGGAAGTTGGGGAGGGGGGGGGGGCATGGCTGATCTCTGTGGTCCCATGCCCATGGGCACAGTGGGGTGGGGGGGGAGAATGGTGTGAAACTGTGATGAGTGGGCGGGTGAGGAGGCGTAACGCAGGGATGATTAAAGGGTGAGAGAAAATGTGAGCAGTCGAGTGAAAGTTTGGGAAGAGTGTGAGAGGTCTTAGGTCAGTCTTGTTGAAATGTAATGTCTGTATAGCTGCACAGAGCAAATGAAAACATGAGTCTGTATTTATACTGTAACATTATATTTACAGTCTCACTAGATGGCAATCAGTCACAATTACTGTAAACGCCTCAACCCTCTGGCATATCCTGACAACTGCCATAAAACTCACAATGTAGTGTAAATGTCAGCAGTGACCCCCTTGCAATACACAGTGAGTTATTACCATCAATTATGTTTTCACAAGCTGTTTTTCATGTCATCATGATGGCCTAGCATGTCAAATAAAGATAAACACAAAGCCCACTGTGGCCACGCCGGCATGGCTCAGTTAACATGTACCGTACACATTTCTATCTCATATCTGGCTCATGTGAGAAGATGAACTGCAGTCTTAATAAACATACGATTTCATAATGAGAAATCGTCTCTCTTTTATCAATTGAATCACATAAAGTGGGTGGTCAAACTGTTGTTTTTGTTGATTCAAATGTGTTTATAGTATTTTACAGTAACTGTGTATGTGTGCAGGCATCCGTGGCTCATGAAGTAAGAGTTGTAAAAATGTCCTTTGCAGAAATCCTCCTATGAATGAAAGATGCTAGAGGAGAATCTACGCCAGCCAAAGGGATTTTAAATTAAATTTTTAAAGCCCTGCAACCCAACAGACATTCTCATAGCTTACTACTTAAATCAGGCATTCATCAAGTATATCTATGAAGCATTAAGCCACTAGATACAACTTATTAATCCTTCCAAAAAAAAACGTATTAACAAGACAACAACTCTATATGCATGCTAGAAACTCAGGTAGGCTGTGAGCTACTATAAGGGCTATTTTTCTAACATGCTCACAGTGACAAATTTCACATGCTTATGTTGGGAAGTTACAATGTTTATTATTTCACCCCCTTACTTGCATATTAGCAAGATAATTGTGCCATTTACACGGAGAACAGCTGAGGATGATGAGAATGTGCTTAGATTTGCTGGTGTTTGGTCCAAAGGCAAACATATTGTTAACAGATCAAAAGCTTGACCTGATAATGACACACAAGAAAATAAGGGGCATTACAATTATTTTGTTAGGGTTAGGGTTAGGTTTAATGTATTCAATAAGCCTAGATGTTATATATTTCAGTCTATAAAATGAAAGTATTTCACTTTCCATAACACATCTAACAACACAGTTTTGGCACTATTCAAAAACGTATACCATAAATGTCACAAACAACATGAATGCTAAGCAGGAAACAAGTGGAGCCAGTAAACAGAAGTTTCTTTGTTAGAGATTTAAGGAGATTTATTTGGCTTACTTTGGTCCCTACCAGGAGTCAGTGTGTGTATGTGTGTGAGCTTGGTGACTCTTAATGCTTGTTCCTGTAGGCCTCTGCTGTGCCTGAACAGGCTTACATCCCAGCCAAACCTGCATCAACCGATTATGGGCTTACATTTACACATGTGAAAGTGTGTCAAAGGGTCTCTGTTGGTTCTTGTAGCATTTTATCCCATATCCATTGCATTGTTAGACTATTCAGAACTTGCAGAGAGTACGTGTTGCATTGGGATCAACAGCAAACTAAGTGGAACATGTGTATGTATCATTTTAAACTGGGATAACTTAGCTTTTTGTTCCTGACACAAACTGCTGTCTATTACACGAACGCTCACCGTTGTAAAACAAACCGTTTTGAAAAATGGATGCTGCATGAATGACTTTGAAAAAAAAAAGTGTGTCAAATGATTTGATTGACTTAATCACCCAAATTCTCACAACAAGGTACGTACCGAGAAACATGAGGAACATTGTCGGTGTGGGACAAGAAATGTCCCCGACCTTCGCAGTTCAAAGCTGCGCATTACTCCTAATTCTGAATGTGTGTGTGTGTGTGTGTGTGTGTGTGTGTGTGTGTGTGTGTGTGTGTGTGTGTGTGCGTGCGTGCGTGCGTGCGTGCGTGCGTGCGTGCGTGCGTGCGTGCGTGCGTGCGTGCGTGCGTGCGTGCGTGCGTGCGTGCGTGTGTGTGTGTGAGTGAGCAACAGGGGCATTGAGTCACAAACCTTTCTGAGGTAAACTCTTCCAGTGTAAGAGGCTTCGCATCATGGCACTCATGGATTACCAAACGTTGGCTTCTTTTTCTTTTACCAACAACCATCCATTTCAGTCTAGAAGGCTACTTTAGTAAATGCTAGGCTACAATTTATTTCAGATAGTGTATGTGACGTGTTAAGGTTGCATTTTCTACCAGTGAAGAGACAAAGTATTTGAGGTCATGGGGAACTTGGAGAGCGTTTGGTGGATTGTAATTGAGTGCGCCTGCAGGATCCTCGGTGTTTCTACGGCAACAGGTAGTATATGAATATAGAAACAAATATATGTAAAGACTCATGTGTATTACTTATAGTTTCAGTATGGGCTTCATATTCTTCTTTCAATACACTGAGAGACTCATGATTTACCTGTGGGATAGATTTGGCATTCAAAGCGTACAAGCTGTAGTAAAAATACAAATAGGAAAGAAATGTGAAGTGTTGCAACCCTTTTGTTTATAGCTGACATCAGTCTGTTTGTCTCTCTCTCTCTCTCTCTCTGCACTGAAGGGAAACTTTTTAAGCTTTCCGGTGGGGGAGAGTTATACAGTTGGTATCTTTAAGGATTTCATAAACCAAAAATATTAGGTCAGATGGTGATGTTGGCCAACTGTACTCATGACCTCTAAGAGAACAAGAGAGCATCTCTTGGATGATATATAGAGCAAATAAAAATACTTGATCGTGCATAACCCTGCTATCATGATCCCTCCTGTGTTTTCTTCAGGCACATAAGGACTGATTGCACACAGCTCTCTAAGCCACATTAAATCATCACAGGGAAAATAGCTCTATGGTTTCAACCTCCTTAAAAAATATGGGACCCCCTTCACTTAAATTCAAACAGCTGCAGACACTGAACATTTACTGAGAGACATGTGCCTCACATCGCACCAAAACCAAGTCTCTGTATCCAGCTGCTTTACTGGGTTTATGTGATCACAAGCTGTAATATATTTACACCAACAGGAGCTTTCTGTGCATTGTTTCTATGTGTGTTTGTGTGTGTGTGTTTATGTTTATGGGGTGCCTATGTGCGCCTCTGTCTCTGGGTCTGTGTGTCTACATGTCTGTGTCGGCCTGTCTGCCCCTGTATGTGTTCTGTAGACAGACGTACGTGCTTGGAGCGCATATATGTTAATACCCAGCTGGTCTATATGCAGCGTTAATCTCTCTCTCACTCTATAAAACTACCAAAAACTATTTAGCTACATTCCCCTGATTTCCCTCTAGTACCGATTATATCTCTGAATTTCTGGTAAGCAGGAGAAATTGTTACCATGTGAGTGGCGATCACCACTTAAGGAAGCTTACCTCTTTTATACCTCACAGGGGAAAGCTTGATTAACAAAACAGGCTCTCCTTTTATAGTTTTCAAGACTTTGTTGTCATCTAATTTTATATCAAACCATATTAGTTCAACTGTGTTTTGGTGATCAGCTCTCAGATTTGTGAATCTTCAGGGGGAAAAAAAGGTGACTAACCTACCAGCCAACGAGCACCTCTAATACTTACCAATTTAAAAAAAGATAAACTCTAACTTGTTT
This sequence comes from Trematomus bernacchii, assembly GCF_902827165.1. NCBI lineage: Eukaryota > Metazoa > Chordata > Actinopteri > Perciformes > Nototheniidae > Trematomus > Trematomus bernacchii. Next base: position 6,620,497 of record NW_022987828.1, on the reverse strand, counting down.
TTATTTAATCATAACAAACGCAAATCAAATACTAAGGTGTGTTAATTTTTGGAGGGGGGGTTGCGAGCTTGACTTTTTCTCGTCTTGATGGCTGATGATCATATGCCAGGAAATGGCTTTGCAAGACCAATAAATACTCAAATGTATTCATAGTGAAATTCCAAGACCTATCTACGGTCTTAATGCTGAGTTAAGTTACTGTTTGCTGGCGGTAGCTTCATATATACCATACAAACATGGGAAAACCTCTTCTTACACTGTACTAATGCATGTTTTGCTGCCTCTAATCCTGTCATGTTGCACACTGTATAGCAGGGGCGCCGCCAGGGATTTTGGGCCCCATGAAAAGATATCACATTGGTTGCTTAAACATTTTTTTCTTAATGTTCTAAAATTATTTGGGCCCCTGTCAGTCACGGGCCCTTAGAATCGTCCTAACTTTTCACCCCCTTACGGCGCCCCTGACTGTATGTAAACGTTCTGTCTTTTCTTTTCCCTTTTTCTCTAAAAAAATGAAAAACGTGTTTCCCAAAAAGTTGAACTGTTCCTATAAAATATAAGGAAGGAAGTAGTACCAGAAGTAATAATAACATTAAATTACTATTGTGTGTCATGACTCATGTGTTCAGGAGAATTTATCTTGGCGTCTCCCACTGCAGAGCACTCACAGGTGAAGGACTGAGAAATTCAGCTTCCTTGTCATAATTGCTGCAGCAAAGTATACCTTTCAGAGGAATAAATCAACCCAGCATCACTTTTTACTTAAAGTTTGTGCTTTTGAATATACACAAAAAAAGTATTAAAGTTGAGAATAAATATGAATGTATTACACATAAGCCCAAAATGTAAAAAGACTATCAATATACCATGACGTCTAATGACTACTTTGCCTATAAGTTGTGAAACATTTTTAAATGCAATGATTCTGTCGTTTCAATTGTCTACTCTAATAAAAAACCCTAGCCTGCTGCCTTGACATGGTAATTACTAGCTTGAGTAAGCTATGACCAACATGTTGTGACCACTATGGAAACAATTACAACAATGAATTTTAATTGTCTTTATATAACATGTATAAAACAATTCAATATGCTCCCCTGGAGTACAAACTTCAAGTTGGATAACTTCAGGGCAATATTATAAAGATACAACAAAATAAAATGTTCAAAGAACAGTAACGGCAGCACAGCACAAAGTTTAATTAACAGTATTTAAGCATGTTTAAGGAGTTACATTCCCAAGTTTGATCTAGTTGACCTGCTACGGCAACCCTTCCTGCGTTCAACGACAAAAACATGAACTAAGTCTGACATCTGGTGGACAGAATCTGCTCAACCGTAACTCTTTAAATATAACAAAAGAGGAAATGGTCTTCCTGTCTCTTCCACAGTGTTGTGTGCTGTGGGAGTGGAGACTCTGCATCAAGGAGAATTCAACAGCCTTGGCATCTATTTATTGTAAGTGTTTGGTTTTGCAGTCCATCTCTAAATACACTGTATCAATGTAAACGTATGACCTGACTCCAGGCTGCTTAAAACTAAACTGGTGGCATTCCTGTGTTACAAATACACCACTTGGATTTTAATATACCAAAGAATGTTTGGCCTAAGGGCTTGTAGAAAACAATTACAATATTGTACCATATTGGAAGGAGCCAGGGGGATGAAGCGATGTAGATTGCAAATAGGAGACCCGTCCTTTAGTGCTTCTTCATATTATCTCAGTGGCTTGCAGCCAGACTCCCACAGAGCCGAAGGAAAACATCTCCCTAAGGAGACCAGAAATGCATGACTGTTTATTCTGTCAGAACACAGAAATGCAGATGAGAGCCGTAACAACACACACAGAAGCACATAACTCAGCGATAAGTCTTCAGAGACTGAGTGCAGTGTACGATGGCGGTTGGTCTGGGGTCATTTTCTGGTTCACTGGATAAGATGGTTATCACACTATTAAAACACAAAATAGAGAACAGGGCATTCTGAAGCAACAAACAATAAAATAAACACAACCTTATGCCAAGTTTTTGGCATCACATGAAAACGATATATTTTCACTTGAAGCATCGCATTGCATTGCTGGCTATACAGACAATACATATTTAGATTAGATCTAGTTTACATATTTTATAAACAGTTTCCTGATTTTATCATTGCATTTGTTTAATCTCGCTGTATTTCTCCTCCCAGAGTGTCATCTGTTGGCATCATGACGTTTGAGTTGGCCTATTTCCTGGATACACTTCTGGTAATGTGTCTGCCGTGAGTACACAACATTCAACCAACCTCTTTTCTTTGCATGGATACTTTAGGATAAATAATAGTCAAGCACATCAGGTAACTATTAACATTGCATATCCTAAGACCTACATTTGAAGATAGATACTCAATATTTCTAGTCTGTCGTGATGTCTGCTATATAAGCATGCACATGTTAAGCTGTCTTTACTTTCAAAATAATCCAAAAATGTTTAGCCCTGTTACTGCCTCAGTTCTCCGCTTCTTCCTATCTTATTTTACAGCTGTCCACCAGACTGGCAGCTGTTTGTGTTGTGGGGGAAGATGGCTCATGTCGGAGGTTTCCATAAGTTCCTCTATTACTCCATAATGTCAGTGGTCTGCTTCTTGCACCCTGTGTTGGTATGGCATGCCATCATCCCAGGTAAAATAACATTTCCAAGTACGATAAATTCACTGATTATTACAATACTCTTTACTCTCTTTACAGCACTTATACTGTCTTGATAGGCCTTTTCAGCAACATACATTTTGACCTCTTGCATAGTATGAAAAGCACTGGTGTATATGATAACATTTACGATGGCTCTATTCAAGTGTTCTTGTTAGCCGTGACAGTGAGCCAGCATGCACAATGTCAGGACCGTGAAACTGAAACAGCTAAATGCATGTTTCCTACTGTAAAATGTCTTCTGTGAAAGAAAGATAATGTATTTTGTGATTGCAGGGATAATGCTTCTGGTGACAGCACTTTTCAACTTTATACTAAGCAAGAAAACAAAGCCCAAACCTCCAAAGAGGCCACAGGGGAGTCACAGCGACCAAGGCCCGACCACTGTCTGTGTGGCAGAAACTGCAGCTTCGAACAGCACAGACTCATTCTTCCACGTGGTGACAGGAAGGAGAAGGGAGGGACCGGCTCTGGCAACCAGAGACCGCTGCCTCGGCCCGGGGGAAAGAGGAGAGAGCGTGCAGGCCATGCTGGAGCTGGAGCAGACAGCAGCACCTAAAGGCACAGACAGGGAGAGGAGGTGGTGGAAAGAGGGGAGACTGATAAGCTTCAGAGGCAGGGAGGAGCCTGTGGAGAGAGAGATGGAGGAGATGGACGGGTACTGTGAGCCAGAGCCAGACACCACCTCAGACACTGCTCCTATGATTACTGACTGAACATCCCTCTGCGCTCAGACGGAGCTCCTTACTGCTATCACACAAAGGAAAGCATGTTTAATGTATTCATACTGACTGGATGCTACTCGCTGGTGCTACACTGTGCAGACAATTAGCTTTAAAAAACACATTATAAAATATCTGCTCATGCAAAATATGACCTTTGAGTAATTGCAAGAGTGCAGTAATAATGTTCTTTGTTTTTTCAAGATATAAGATTATTAGATTTTTTATTAAATGTTAAGTTGATTTGTATATTTCTTACTTACTAAAAAATAATATTGTAAGCATTTTTGAAAAATAATTGTATCTTCAAATGTAAACACTGAAAGAAAAGAAACAATTGTACATACAAATGTGGGTGGCTTTTATTCAGATTTTTGCAAGGCCAGGATTGATTGAAGAGCAAACGTTAATGCTAGGCAATCCAATCCAGTTACTGCGGCATGCATTATTCATGAGGTAATAAATTAGATCAACTGTTTCATTCATTCAAACGAAATGTGTTTGAATGTGACTGGGAGTAGCAGGAATTAGAGCTAGTGCAGGTGCATGTGTTAGTCACATTCAAGACTCCTTATTGTGTGTTTGTCATGTGCAAGCGGTGACCATGGAGACGGAGCTCTGGGAGGAGTGCACACGTTATTATGGTGATGGGAAAACCATCAGATCACCCACCAGAGCGCCACCATAAGCCTACGTTTCACCAAAACATAACACACCAAGCGTAGTATTATTCATGCATGAATTACATGTCACAATAGCATTGATATTATTAAAAGGATGTGTGAATCCAACCCAAGCTCTATAAATCAAAACATGTGTCAAGATTTCATTTGTATTTCTTTAGTTTTTATCATGCAACAAAGGATACAATTCTCCATACAGACTTTCCCCTATTTTTCAGGACATAAATCAATACTGTTTCGTTCTGTCAACACACACACACAAACACACACACACACACACATCATGTAGACGGGTAATCCTCTCTTCTTTGTTCACTGAACTGTATATATATTTCTGTATGTAGCCTTAAGAGGTAATCTGTCTGCAACATCAAAACTAAAGAGTGAATCAATAAAAGCAAAGAGCCTCTTTCGTCATAAAGCACCTCACTGAGAACAGGGGTCAGACAGCAGACACGTGAAAAATACACTGACACATAAATAGCCTGTCCGTTAAACAACTGTGGTATTCTCCTTTTTTGAAGCAGGCAACATCCCCAGCAGCTACACAGTGGCACGCATTCTTTCAGCATTTTACACATGTTTTTTCTACAATAGGCTATATCAAAGCCGTGACATGTGAATCAGTCAGGAGGGATGAGATAGTCTGGTGTTTTATGGTGAGAACAGAGAGTCTTTGTCCAGAGTTTGCTGAGGCCGAAAGTCAGGGCTGTATTATCATCTTCACAACGCTCTCTGCCTCTGGTCAATTCGAAAACTAAAGGAGAACACAAGAGCGTCAGTATTTCCAGTCTGCTTCCACCGACTTTGTCATATCCTTTAGAATGATCTGTTTTCAGAGGGGGAAGTTATTACGCTGCTGGAACAATTTACTTCCTCTGTACATGTCAAATCATGAAGCCTATTCAGACAGAGAGAAAGAGAGAGAGACTTCCTACTATAGTTTCCTAGATGGTAAATCCAGGCTCAATAACAGGATGGGGAAAACCAATCTTTACAGGTCACAGGGACTTCGTCCTTTTTCTGCTGAGCTGAGGGAAACAGGATAGGTGCTATAGCAGCTGGGCTGAAAGAATAAAATGCCCTCATCACTGCTAATGTACAGGCAGAAAATAGAATGAAGAAAAATTGTTATTTTATATTGTTTGGTAATGTAATGCCTTTGATTTAATTCTGTCAAACAACATTCACATAATATATATTTACAAGAAGACAGGAAAGGTAAAGATGCTAAATGAAATAAAACATTAAGAAAATGCAAGATGAGGCAATTCAATCATTCGCCTCTATCCAATAGTAGGTAAATAACCTTTACATTTAATAAAACAAGTAATGTTTCAAAACACTAGAGGTATTTACTCAAAACGCTTGCTATACTGTCAACAGTGACCTAAGGAAATGCTATCCTATTCAAAATATCAAGCTGTATGTGTCTTTTTGCAAAGAAAAGCACATTTTATGTAACCTCTAACCTGAGTTTTCCAGTAAAGTATACGCAAGTGTAAATAAACCATATTTAATCTGATGGTTGGGGCTGATGAGGTTGAGGTAAAGTCTCAGAGGCACCTTGAAGGGAGATAAGCGACCCTGACTCTGTTAGCCCCGCCCAAGCTCAACGCTGATTGGCTGAGCTTTATGAGAGCCATTTTTCTATTGGACAATTGTGTTGTCAGTTTGATCTTTTCGCTCTGAATGCCGCACGACCAGAAGGCATGAAGACTGATAACCAACGTTACACGGGATACATCGCTGGTGGATATACGGAAGAGGAGGACGCTGTCTTCTATGGTAAGAAACCATACTGATCTCATTTACTGCTGGATATTTTTACACAAAAAGATTATGGGGGGATATAACTTAGGCTACGTTAATGCGCTTTAACCCTGAAACATGATGCCATGAAGACAAGAGATGTCCTGAAGTTGGATGCAGGTTACTAACGGTGTACTTTTCAGTTTATGCAGTTTATGATATCAAAGCAGTAGAGACATGAACAACTTTAAAATGCATCAGCCTTTATCTGTATCAACAAAACTACACGTTTATTTGCAGTAATAGCTGCAATAGAAATAGATACATCTTCAGCAAGTGTTTTTCTATTTTCTCTCCACAGCTGTGTTTGTCTTTACAATTAGACGGTTGTGGAAATGATTTTTGTGTAAGCGTCTTTAGGAGCTGCCCCGGACATTTGACGCGTGGGAATGGGATTGTCTCCGGACACAGCTGCCTATGGTGCGATAATTGGATACGGATCTCGCGATGATCAAACCAATTAGCAGACCTGCACTGAAGGTTCTTTGTCCACCGAGGGAAGAATGCGTAATTTAGCACACAAAAGAAGAGGAGAAGACAGGGATTAGAAATTCACCAAAATCTGAGCATCACAAAATAATGTGTTTTCCTTGCACTGCTCTTAATCTTGGTCCATCTCCTGTGCAGCCATGTGCACTGGCTGAATAATTCATAATAATGGTGACAGCCTGGAATCCTTAAAGTAATGGAATATTTAAAAACCCATTATTGTGTATAAATATGTATAAGATATAGACTGACCATCCCATTATGCACCTACTTTGTCAGCAGATTCAGGGGATGAGAGTGGAGGAGGGCAAAGGTTATTAAAGGGGGTGAGGAGGGCTGCCTTTGCTCAGTAATTAACATAACTATAGGCTACTTTTAGATATGTCCATTAATATGATTTGAATCTAAAGCAGCCTGAAAATAAAAAGAGAAGTATTGTGACAGAGTAAAAGAGTGCATGTGTTTAGCTGAATCTGCACCTCCTCTCCCAGAGATCACTTCCCATACAGACAGTGCTGTCTGTTTCCTGGGTTTTGTGGTGACGATTGCTGCTCATGCAAGCATTTTTTCTCTTCCATTTTTGTCTAAGAAACTTCTGTTTCAGCTGCACTAAATGCAAAAGACTCCTTTGTGTGTACATCAGCTAATTATTGGGAAACATCTAGAATGGTAACTAACATACAAGGGTTTAATCAATCAGGTTACATTTATTACGAATGTGTAAGTCATAGTTTGGAATGAAGCATATCAAAGTCACACATCAATACTTTAACTGATTAACATCTCTTCTTTATGTTGTTACCAAATCATGGTCTGCAACTCAATGGATCTTCTCAGAAAGAATAGCCATCAATGGCCCTTTAAATACACAGTCAACACATTTGAAACAATCTGTCCACTTCAGCTAATTTCCTGCAGGTGGTGTCAATGTCGAAGTTAAACTAAACAGTGTCTCTTCCATCACTAAGCGAGATGGAGCAATGCTGCCACATATTTTCTAAATCAGGATGAAGTTCAGTGTACTTGAAGCTTTAGACACTAGATGGCCTCATAGCACCAACATCACTTTTGTTGGTACAGTGCTAGGTATCTTAGATGCTGTGCATTTATTCAAAAAACAGTTTTGAGTTCAAGGAAACCTTCATGCATGAGACTGTTTTTAAATGTAAACTGTTTTTGTCAGTTCATGGCAACCTGTTGAAAACGATAGAAGATACTTTTTGACTTTTTAGATATGACATTTCATTTCCCTCTCTACTCTTATAGAAATCAGACTCTTTCCAATTTTCAATAATTCCGTCAAGATAAAACGCACAGTCGTCAGACCAAAGCTGAGAATTACAATGTAAATACAGACATTCAAAATCATGTTACCTTGGAGGCATTTCACTTTTACTTCATATACCACAACGTATTTATTACAACACCAATACAATATACTGTGATAAGATAAAATCACACTACCATAAAAGTTTGAAATTAATCATTTCCAGCAGCATATTAAATGGTTTGTATACTTTCAATTTTGCACTTGCCTTTCAGTTACGGGAAGTTGTGTGGTGTGTATCAGAAAATACAAATCTGAAGTGAAGGTGTTAATGAATTTGGTTAAAACTCTTTCTTAGCTCCTAACTCTTCTCATTGTTGTAGAATAAGTGTTGTATTTGGTTGATATAAAGGTTAGTTCATTATACATTATTGATTGGCTGTTGAAGGTTTAATATGCAGCAAATGCAAATTAACGGATCAGTGGATTTGATGAGTAACATCTCAGTCAATGAAGTAATTACAGCTATCAAATGAATGAATGGAAAAAAAAGAAATCCTGTATGCATTGTAAAGTACTTCTCTTTGGATTTGCATGTTGGCCACATGCCATCCAGTAACAAGACTGTTATCTTGTCATCTGTAAACAAATCCTCTCAATCAGTATCATTTCTAACTTTCACAGATCAATAACATGTTATTACAAATTCTTCTAACTGCTTGCATAGTTTATCATACTTAATATGAAAAATCCCCTAAATTACTCAGCCAGGCAAGGGACAAAGGCCGCCTTGTTGAGCAATTTACTTTCGCTTTCCATTTTACCACCTTGTGTAGTCAAGCATCAGTTAATAACTAACATCTCATATCAGTGTTGAAAGAGCTCATAACAATGCCAAAAGGTGTTTTAGCTAAGAAAAAGAACAGGTTTGTACACGCCTTAGTATTTAACTTTCCACTACCCCAAATGATGTGGGCGCATTGCAAAAGCAGGTGAAAATATTATTTGTTTGTGTGTGTGTGGGTGCGTGTTTTGTGTCTATCATATCACATGATCTACAAGAAATCCGAGAGCTGATATAAAGCATGTTTATAAGCCATAATAAAAAACTCTCACCACTCCACACCCCAATCAGTTGTGCAACACCTTTATTAGCCTGTGAAAGTATTAAACTGCACAATTGATGGTGTATTGTATTTCAAAACACCTCCAGCAAATGTCTTATTTGCAATCACTTCTGCACAGTGCCATAGAAAGAGATAACTGCATTTACATTTCTGCTCCTGGTATAGCCTTTAGGATGTCTGTGCAGATGTTTAAAGTGAGATGTTTGTATTGTGCCGGCTGCTGACTCGCATCCTGTGGTTTATTAATTAAAGCTGTGGCTGAGGGTTAGATGACCTCTCATATCCTGGCAAGGAAGTAATCCTCTTTTCCATCATTCAGTTGTAAAATAATCAGAAGTTTAAAAAAGAAAATACCACAACAAGCCCAAACTGTTATTCTGATATATTTATTTAAAAAACACAATTTAAAACAATTATCTTATTCATATACAAATAAATAACCAACAAAAACTTCTCAGTTAGTTTTTTCCAGCTGCATACACAGAACTGCATAACGATATTTTAACAGCATTTTAAAGCTAAAACTGTTAACATTTATGACAAGCCTCCAGGGCTCAGTTTTGAAAGCGACACCATTCCACAGAAACAAGCCCCCTGTGGCTAGCATACAAAGAGAGTTTGATTTATAGCTCGGACAACAGTTTAGGGGAGCTCGGTGTCTAGCTGCATGACTTTTATAAAGAAAAGTGATTGCGTGCTGTGGTTTTTTAACTGCCTTGTGACCTGGAGTCAACCGTGTGGCAAGAAACAGCATCTATGTAGACGTATCTTTCCGCTCAGTAACTTTGGACAACTTGTCAGGCTGATTGACTATCGGGGGATTGAGGATGAGGCTTTCCTGCTCTGGCGCTAACCTCCTCTCCCCCCCCTCCTCCTCCTCTTCAGGCACAGCGTCACATCACGACCCAGCTTATGACTCCTAGAAAAGACACACAGGAGAACTAACTTTAGCCTGGAGGAAGGGCTGTACATTGGCACTCCTGTATAGGACACTTCAATCTTTCGATACAATCTTAATTAATTATGTTAACTGTTTAAGAACCTAACCACATTAGTAGGAGTTACCTTAAAATGAGAAAGAAGACACTGTGTTTTACAGACTTTGATGAGCTTTGCCACAACATGTTTAATCTGTTGGCTGTGTGTCAACAGCACCATGTGATTTATTTACCTCCAGAGCTATTTGTGCCAAAAAACTTCCAACCCTTGATATGGATCAAAACTACACAATAAACTAAACACAACAAATGTTAATTATGGCATGATATAAGCTTCTATAAAAGGATCTATCATTAACTCTAGAAAAGGGAAAGATTAACAAACTCCTTGAATGGGTGCCGTGTTACGACAAGAACCGGATTGGCAACAAATAAGATACTGTTGGCCTGAAGACGGGTGGAACCCCTTTACAGCCAGTTGGGAAGCACAGTTTAAATGTCCTCCATCTGTTGTGTAATATATATATTGTATAATGGTGTTGTTCTGTGTAAATTAAACTCAGTTGAAATATTACATGTTACTCTTGGCTGAGGGTTGACAAAGCTGTAGTATCCCTTTCTAAAACAATGATTGAGACCATGTTTTCAGAACCCATAGTAGTGAGTGTGTGTCCTATTTACTAAAAGTTAGGTTTCACTGATAAAGCCTCTTACCTCTTCCAGCAGCGAATCAGCTGTTTGCCCATCGGTGATACTGGACTCAGACACACTGCTCTATTGTTACTCTTCAGGACCACTCTGTAAAACACATGAAAACCAACACATTAACTCCTCCTTCAATCATCTGTGTCCATGAATGTGTGTCTCTGCAGGATCTGGTACTCACATTACTGTGACTTTGTCGCAGCTGGGGCTTTTCTGGTAAACTGTGAGTTCTTTCAGTTTCCCTCTGACACCTGGTTGGGTCTGCGGACACATACATCTTCCCGGGACATACGTGCTGTCTGACTCTCTCACTGCACAGACACAGTAACAGGATTATAAGTTAACTCCAAACAGTGCAACATGAGCAGGGATTAAGTTCATGCTCAGACAGATTTGTCCAAATAAAGCAACACTCTTAACTTTCACTGTATCCAGATAATATGAGAGAATACACTAATATAAGCATAAATGGTTCTTACCTGTGATCAGTACACAGCAGAGGCTCAGGAAGGCAAGCTGACAGGCTGAAGGAAGAGAAAGCTTCATGCTGGATACGAATGATGCACTGATCCCCCTGAGCCACATGTGGCTGTTTTATACCCATGCTCCTCCCCCCGCATACTCGGAACTGGGCTTTCCAAACCATGAAAAATTCCCCATGGCATGAGATAGCAGGACACAGGAATTAGGATGCAGGGATCAGGGACACATTCCTCTCTCTTGTCAGAAAAGGCTTGAACTCCTGAAGGACAGTGATCAATATGTGTCCTTGTGTATTTATTGTGCTTCCTACTGTATTTATTGACAAAAATACTTTTGTTGCAGACTCTTTTTTTTAACCTTGCCACAAATGAGTAGTGCTTCCTCATAATGTTAACTGTTTAAGAACCTAACCACATTAGGAGTTACCTTAAAATGAGAAAGAAGACACCGTGTTTTACAGACTTTGATGAGCTTTGCCACAACATGTTACTCTGTTGGCTTTGTGTCAACAGCACCATGTGATTTCTTTGAACTGCATGTGCCTCATTTCACCTCCAGAGCTATTTGTGCCCAAAAACTTCCAACCCTTGATATGGATCAAAACTACACAATAAACTAAACAATCATTAATCGCTGTCTGATTAGAGTAATAAAAGGATAGTTAAATGATAATTCTTATGATAAATGCACAAATCATTGTATTAAATCTAATTAACGTATAGGAGTTATTCCTATTAATATGTGATGTAAGTCAGGTCATTATTAATGTTTTTCTCTTGTTCTGCCACAGCTGGACTCTGGTCACAATGGTTGAGCGTCAGACCTACGTGAAGCTCAGTGAAGAGAAACTGATACCAAAGTAAGTCCCTTTACTGCACCTGCTGCAATGTAATGACATTAAAGACAGTTTAACCACAAGGGTGATCAAAATATCACCACTGCCCGCATTGTGTGAAGGCTTTTAGTTATTTTATTTGTTTTGTGAATCATTTTAGGACATATGGATTGCAGAGGAATCAACATAGGACAGGGTGTTGAAGTTCATTTCTGATGATTTTATTTGTCTTATTTTTTTATTGCTTATTGTTTTTTGTGCATATTATATGTGATTGTCTGTCCTCTTTTTCATTTTCAAAAGCATCAGGGAACATTTGGAAAATAAGTGTTTACAGTTTACATGGTATCTCTTGAATATTTTGTCCCTTTTGTCCAAATTCAATCAATCAATAAACCCTTTGTCTTATGTTACTTTCCAGGTCGCACATATTGTCACTGCTTAGGACCTACAACTGTTACCATGAAGGAAAGAATTTCCAGCTGCGGACCCGCGAGGTAAGACAACCTCTGACAGTGTTGGCAGAAAATAAAAAGGCAAACAGAGTTTTTGACGGTTGCTTGGTGGTATGTTTGGGCATGCTGGATTGCAGGACATACGGTACTGTCAACAGCACATAGCAAAACTGGAACCAGTTTAACCAGCACTTTGAATTTCAGGCAGATAATGAGAACGAATAACCTGAGACCACATAAGCTGGCAATCTGGCAGCAGTTCTCATCACAGACCTTCATCCCGGGATCTTTTCCAACATGCCAAACGGCTGACAAAGCACACAAAAAACACCCTTTTACCTAAAAGTGAAAATGGAAATGCAAGGAGGGAGTCTCAGATTTCATTCATATACACTAACTGCTCAGCAGAGTATTTCCACAGTAAACGTTTGGCTGTTGTGTGGTGTGTTTGGTTATTTGTTTGATATTATATGGGTTTTTTGGTCGGGAGTTCCCCATTGTTCTCCAGATGGCTTTTGAGAAAGAGAGAGAGAGTGTGTGTGTGGTGGTAGGGGGGGGGGGGGGGGGGGGTGTAGGGTTAGGGGCGTCATGTGGTGATCCGTCTCTTTTTCGTACCACCGGCCAGACTCTCTATATTGTCTCATTCTGGGAATCCCCCCACAGTCGCCTCCATAACATGTGAACATATAACATATGTATAATAGAGGGACCAATGATCTCACAATATTCACATAATTTTGAAATTGAAAAACAGTTGTTTATTGATAATTAATAAGATATTAAATACAAACAAAATACTATTATAGAAAATGACTTTGACCTCTGTAACTTATTATAAGAAGCTTTAATGCGCGATTTGTACAATGTGTCTTTTAACATGTGGTCAAATGCAAGCTACTAATTATTCAACCAAAGAAATGTGGCTTCAATAAAGAATTGAGTCCAGACTTACTTCAATATATATATAATAGCTGTAAAAAAGAGACTACTGTAGTGAAATCGCTGATTCTGCATTATACAGCATATTGCTTACTGTGTTAAAACGCAGGCTGTCCAAGGCACCTTTCAGTCTCATTTTTTTTATTGTGTTGCCTGATTTTAACAATTCCCATGTATTTTACACAGAACCCCCTCAGCAGGAACGCTCAACCTTAAATCATAATGTGCAAAATGTGATGACTTAGGCAATGTATTTATGTGAAGTTAAGTTTGACTGAAAAGCTCAGTTTGCTGGCAAAGTTAAAAATGCATTTAAGTCAGCTGCAAACAATGAAAATGTAATCAATCATCTGTGCGATATGAAATAGGATCCTGAGGAATTAAGAAGTTATACCTTAATTAATCTGTTTTATTTGATCCTGTAGTGTGTACAATTTGTAAGAGGCATGAAATGAATTATTGAACTCACCACAAGTCCGTTCGGTAGCTGTCGATAGAAGATGTTAACAAATCAGTGCTAGTAGTGTGATATAATCAAAATCGAAGCGCTGCGAAATGTACATTGTTAAAGTGACAAATGTCTTGTTGTGATGATTTATGCGGTATGTGTCATTGTTAGAGCTGATGGAGTGGGGTCAAATGTTTCTCATAACTGACTCATTAGACATGTTGTGGATATAAGGGACAAAACATTACTCAGCGCTTACATTCTTTGGTTGGAAAAATGACCAACATTTGGAAACTCCTAATGTGGATTGCTAGAATACAGTGTGAATGAGGTTAGACGAAAACCAGCTGCAGACACTCAGCATGTTTACCATATAGACTGTGATCATATATACCTGATATGTCTGAGGGTTTGTTTTTTCATTTATATCAACTATCCAGAGTGATGCACAGGCTCTGTGTGAAAGTGTTGTTTTAAGATGAAGTCATGTTCTGCAGGTGGAGTCAGGTGGTCTGTATTAGTCATGTTGTCAGGTGGTTTTACTTGGAAGCTGAGCGACATACTCAACAAACTAAACTGAATTTTTGAGGAAAACGAGCTCTAACATGAATAGTCAAACTTGAGTTTCATAGTTGATACTGAGCCCCGGAGTTATGTTATACTTTCACTGCTCAGCACCAGTCTTGGATCCAATATTGGATTATGGATTTGGCCAAAAAGGCTGTAAACCTTTCTCTTCTGATTAAGGGGATGTTTTTTAAGTTACAAAAGTATAATGTGGTGTAGTCCAAATATTTCATTCTGATCTTGGCAACACTTTGCTCAATAGTGTCTGTGTGTGTCAGTCTGTGTTTGTCTGCTGTGAGAACCACATATTAATCTCAGTTTGTGCTGCAGCTCCCCCTTGTGGCTGTGTTAAGTACTTTTTCGTTTAAAATGCACACACTGTAGTGCCATTGATTACCACTAGATGGCAGCATTGTTTCCTTAAACCTGTGAGGCAGTAGTTACTCAGATTCTTTATCAAGTCCAAGTAACACAACTACACGAAAATACTCAACACCTTTGTTCCATTTATATATGTATCTTTTACATTTTATATAAACTGTATTGAATTTCAAAAACTAGCCTACTTCTTAAAATGGCCCCTAAGTGTAATATTATGTGATATTATCACCATGCCACTAGTGATGATAATAAACTGATAATAAATACTTAGACCTTTAACCTTAGTAAAAGTTGCAAAACCTCAGTATTTTCAAAAGGACTCTGTAAGTTAAAGCCATATATTCTTTCTTTTTTTACATTTCTTTACATTAAATACAATTACACAAATAATAGCATCAGAATATACACTGCCTAAAGTGAAAGTATTCATTATGGTGTGTATATATATATATATGAATATATATATATATATATATATATATATATATATATATATATATATATATATATTATCTTATCTATAATAAAATATTGTTTTATTTGAAGCCTATATTTTGTTTTATTCATTTGAATCTGAAAATCACTAGTATATAAGGTTATTATTATGTTTAGTAAATGTAAGAAGAGAAACGTTTGCTTCAAGTACCCAAATAAAATAAATAACACAGCATAAAATGGAAATATTGTAGGATTATACCGTTTTTAAAGATGTCGCAAATCATCTTCTGTGTCATTCATAAGAAAATGACTTCAGCTCTATCAAAGTGATTTAAATGTAATGATATTCAGCTCTTTAAAGTAACTTAAAAAAACAGCAGAGAAAATAACATCTTCATGAGTATTTGAGTATTTGAGTATTTTATTACAAACTATATCTTAAAAAAATGTAAACATGTAGACTTCAGTCCTCAGTGCATATACATATGTCTTCTCTCTGGAGCCATTTGGTGATTCTGTCTTTGTTCGTCATAATAAGTCCCATCAGCCATTGAGCTGTTTTGATCTTCATAAACAGAGCAGGTTCTCCAACGTTGTTTGATTATGATATATTCCAACAAGTGCTTTTGGGCTTTTCCACAACAACAACCTTGTCTCCCTTCAAGTCCTTATCTGTCCAAACAGCCAGTCTACTGGATCTTTGCCCCGGCAGTCTTTTTCTCTGCCCATCATGAGAGAGAAATCCTCTGTGCTGTTGAGACTCAGACTGCAAAGTCTAGAAGTCCTTAGTGAGCGGGGAGAGCCGAGAGGAAGTGAGGCTGAGACAGAGAGCTTCATCTGAGCCTTAGAGAACGGCCGCAGCCTGGGGGCCCTCTGGAGTCTGACAGGGCCGCAGCTCGGGGCCTCTTCAGATCGGGCAAGAGCCTGGATGCTCGTCATGTAGTCGTCCAGAGACGCTGAGCTCTGGGCAGGCTGTGAGGAGGAGGGGTGGACAGGCAAGTCCTCCAGGGTCTCAGTAATGGTGGGTAAGAGAGGCAAGGAAAGCAACAGCCGTGTGCGTTTCATGCTGCATCGGGGGAGGGGAAATAAAACATTAGACCATATGAAAAGACTCAATGTCCAAATACATAAACTGTTTATTTAAAAAAACAAAACATTTAGATAGTGATTTTAAATTGTGGAAAAAACTCTTTCATTATATTCATTTTCATGATACACTTTTTTGCATGCTTTCTTTTAGCTTTCTTTCTTTACATAATTTAACATTTTATATGCTGTAGATGCCCTTCATTCCTTGTTTTTGTAAGAATTTAATTTGTGGTCAAAACATTTAACTCTATTCATTTCATACGTTTTTATTCTTCTGTCTGGTTTGTAAATATTACTTTTAAATCAACTTGAACACATGGCTAAATTGTAAGTCGTCTATAATAAGTGTTAATTAAGAACTCAAGAAGAAGAAGCACTCTCACCTTTGTTGCTTGAGTTGTAGAGTGGACATGAAGCAGAGTGATGTAGTCCGCTCAGTTGAGTATGACTGGAGCAGAGTGTGTATCCGGGCTTTATAGAGGCACTCTGAAGCAGAGCGATTAAGCGCTACTTCCAAAAATAGATCTGCTGACCTTACTCACATCTCCGTGGGCTTGTGTGTGTTTGGGAGGGTGTGTCCATGCCTGTTCAGGAAACTGGCGATGCGGGTCAGAGAGGTCCAGTGGTGCAGCTGCTCTCAATGTTTATATTCCAGAAACAATGAAGCCCATGGAGCATTCTGTCTCGCCTCAAAAAACCCACTGTGCCTCTTTTTTAATTTCAGTAATAAAATGTTAAGCCATCTAAAAATGGTATGAACACCTGACTATCTCCAGTATTCTTCTTTATAAGCAATCTGCACATTTCTTACTGACAAGCTTCTATTGCTCCCACAATTGTTTATGATATTACAGTCAAAAGTAACTGTCAGCCACAAGTTATCCATGCAAATTAAACTGTTTAATTATCTATTAACAGGACATTCCTACATTTAGAGGCCCATCTTGAAGAATTAGTTAAGCGCCATTAAAAATATATTTGATAAAAAGCTGTCTGAGATCTTCATGCAAACTGCTTTCATGTGTGCATAGTGACATGCTGCAAGATGACTGGAATACAAAATACAGAAGAAGTTTAACACACAACTACTTAGGAACATTTTTGTTGCACTTTATGGACTTTTGACAGTCAAGTTGTAAAGAACCACACCATGTCTTCGATCATCGTTGTCATGAGCAGCGTGAGGCTAAATTGTTGTATTTAAGGACTTCTTATTTCCCAAACTCACTCTCACAATATCAACCATTAAATCATAAACTGTATAGACACTAATATATGTCAATACAGTATGATGCTTAATACAAAGTGTTTACAATGATTATGATTTACTTATAAGTAATATTAAGGATATATATACTTAACTACACATTATTTCAAAATAATCTGAATGAAATGAAAAGCAAACCGTTTTCCCTGATATTACATTACATTACATTTAGCTGACGCTTTTATCCAAAGCGACTTACAATAAGTATAAATGTCCAGTATGTGTTCACAAGGAATTAACATTAAATTACTTGGAATTTAAGCAGAATTGCAGCAGGATAACCACAAACCTTAAACTGGCAGAGAATCAGCTGATCAAATAAGATTCAGTTTTAATGTGTTATTAGTATTTCTTTGACAAATTGATTTATTGAGTTTTCCATAAAAATAAATCGAGTTAAAGAGCTGCATTGTATTCTTGGGATATTATGAATATATAACAGGCTATGTGAGGGAAAGGAAGCTGATCAAGTATGTGATTACACAGTCACAGTAGGGATATCATATTTTATTTAATAGTTCAGTTATGTAACAATAAACTTCAGGCTTCTCGATTCACTCCAACATGATAGAGACCCTTTTCTTTTTACAATGAAAAGCAAACTGAAGAAAATGTTAAACAGGATTACACTGTTTTATCTCCGTACTCATCATGGGTTCATTTTCTTCTATCTTTATACTTTCACTTCTGTGAGATCAAAATGTGTACGTGACCCAAAGCAGTCTCGTCTTTGTTCTCATTATTACTGCCTTTTCAGACGTGACTTCACCCTTGTACAATGTAAAAAAAGGTGGGTCAAACCTGACGGGCTTTTTCCAAGATGACAGGGGTCACCCTGAAGCTGTGAGCGCTCCTGCACGTACACCTGACATGGAGCTTCTGTGGCAGGCGGCCAGCAGGATATCCTCTCTGAGCACGAGTTGTGATGATTACTGTCGTGTGTGTGTCTGTGTGTAGGAAGATGGAGAGCTCATCCTGGAGGGGTTGCTGAACATCTACTGGGGTCTGCGCCGACCAATCAGACTTCAGATGTACGACGACAATGAAAGATTTCGTCTCAACCGGTATGACCACTCGGAGCAGACCCATAGCATCTAAATACAATTATTAATAAATAAAACAAAATAGTCAATAAAGGGCAAATTCTACATTATTTTGTCCAAAACTAACAATGGTTCCCCCTAGTTTAGCCGTCATTTAAAATATTTCGAATTTGGCATGTCATAAGGACAGATACATCTTGATTAAAATTATCTTCAATTTGGAAGACGTTTTACAAAAAAGGAAAATTACCTTAGCCCCTGCATTTAGCTAAGAAGGTTTAGCATTAAGACTGGTACCAGGAACAATTTCTCCACATTTACAGTCGAACTGTCTGCCTGCCAGCTGTAGTTTCATATTTTATATGCACACAAGTGGTATCACACTTTTCATATTTCTGACAAACAATAAACACATTGTTCCTCTTTCTACAGAAACGATAGATCTGCTGGGGCAAAGCAGCTCTCAGAAGAGTCTAACAACAACTCACTGGGTACAGAACCTGAGCCAGCAGGTGAGTAACAAACACGTGCAATACCTTTTACACACTTGCACATTTACATACTTAACTGATCAACATAGATTACAATCACATGCTGAGACAGATTAGAGCACCATGGATACTTAGTTATAATTTCCATTGGAAAGCTTGGCTCACAGGTGGAGCACAGATTAGCCTGAGATGCCACCTACATCAGACTATCAATAACACTATAGACAACCAACGCTAGGCTATTAGTCATGGATCTGACTTTGGCCAGTTAAGTTGTGTGCCATAGTCTTTCTTAATCATAGCTAAACAACTGAAGAAATGTTAAGTTTTTAATATACATTTCCTTTCCAGTAAACAGTATAAAATTGAAATGTTTAATTTGATTCTGTTTTAGAGGATTTCAAATACTAATAGAAGAAAATAACCTTCAAAACTAATTTGAAATCATATATTGTTATATTACTAACATACTCCAGATCTTAATTTGAGAGCAAGAGTATTTGTTATTTATATGTTTAAAGGGAAATTTATTTCTTAACGCTAAAGACAATTGATGGGCTTAACAATGAGCATGTGTTAAAAGAGGCATGTTTTTGTTTGCCCTGAGGTGGAGACACGTGTGGTCCGGATGAGGAGGATTCTCCTCAGCTGCTGAGGACCAGGAGCGATGCTTCCTTCATGCGGGTTCAGAGGAGGTCAAGGACACACACTGCCAGAGATTTGCAGCGCTTGCGCACACACAGATTCTCAATCAACGGACACTTCTACAACCACAAGGTACAATAAACAGAACACACATTAATGTATCCCGCTGTTAACACATCTCCAGCTGCAGAAGGGCGGAAGCTTCCTGTGTGGGTGTGCCTGTACTAGTGCTGAGGGCCACAATAGCCTGCTGTGGGGCTGATCTCATTAATGTGCAACATAATACAAGGTCACACTGTCTTCCTTCATCAGTTTCTCCTGAAGACAGTGTTTTTATTGAACAGTTTCCAGGAACAGACCAATGGATTGACTTCCTGTACAAAATGTCCTAGGTGTTAATATCGCTTCTCAAGTGTCCATGAAGCAAAGTACCTAATACTTTGAGCCCTCTCAGTTATTTCTACATGTGTTTCTCTCTCGCTTTCAGACATCTGTATTTACTCCGGCCTTCGGTTCTGTTACTAACGTACGAGTGAACAGCTCCATGACGACTGGACAAGTCCTCAACTTGCTGCTACACAAGTTTAGGGTAAGCAGTGAGATTAGTTGCATCTCATGTGGCGTAACAGTAAAACCAGAAATAAAATGTATGTCTCTATTTTTTAAGGTGGAGAATAAATCTGAAGAGTTTGTACTTTATTTGGTGCACGAGTCTGGTGGTAAGTAATTACTTTTATTGTGGATTTATCAGATAATAATGGTTTTAGTTGTGTTTGTGTTCATTTGCTTTCTTCGTATATCCTTGTAGAAAAGACCCGACTGAGGGAAGGTGAATATCCGCTGGTGACTCGTGTGCTTTATGGACCCTGTGAGAAAATCTCCAAGATCTTGATCACAGAGGCCGACCTGGGAGAGGAAGTCACATATGATGTGAGTCGGGGCCTCCTGCCACCACACTCTGTTCCCTCATCGTGGTTTCTTTTCTTTTTTTGATGTAGTAATCAACATAAACACAATGACACAAAGGGACCAGAAATAGACAGTTGGGTTAAATTTAGCAAGCTGAACAAAGATATCCTGTTTCGAAACTGTTGTAACAATAAACTAAATGGACCGACTGTCTGTTGTGATTACACTCGGTGATAAATAAAACAAGTTGCTGGGAACTCTCCTGGATTAGGAATTGGATGTTTCGACTCCTACCTAAAAATGTAAAGAGGGAGTTCATTCAACTCACGTACTGTACATCTATGCCTAGCCATTGTTTTGTTTTAATTTGACCAGGTTTAGAAATATTCATCATATACAGTGAACAATATGGTCAGATTAAAAGGTTTTGTTCTGCTATCGATACCCATTCATCTATAAAATAGGCCTTGGTCCTTTACAATTCATGTGACCCCCAACCGCTTTGCGTGAATTTTAAATGATGGCCCAACTTTTTCATATGCAGAGAGCCATCCTCGGCTTTTAGAGAAAACATAGCAATTTGGGGTTGGTTCCTTGCTGAAAGACACCTGGACACCCGGAGGCAAACTGGTACCTCTCCGGCTAGCAGTCCACAAACTGGTTATGGTCTGTGTGTGGACTTTAAACAGTGACCAGCCAATTCCCAAGCCAACTCCCTAAAGACTGAGCCACTGCTGCCTCCAAAGAATTCAACAGTATAGGATCTAATGTTTCTTTGGATGAATCACAGTAACACGCTTTTACCAGTTTTCCCTGGAATTCCTTTGCCCTGTAAATATAAACATGTTTAGCTCACGTGATGGTGGTGATATATGTCTTCATATGTATCTTTCTCTCCCCAGGTGGCCCAATATATTAAGTTCGAGATTCCTGTTTTAGACAGCTTTGTAGTGAAACTTAAAGAGGAAGAGGAACGTGAGATAAACAAGCTGACCAGAAAGTAAGCAAGTCTCTCTACTTTACAGTTTTCACGTAACAGAGTTACAAAACATGTTTGGATCTAGACAAAGCCTTCTTTAATCACTTGTCTATTTCATTAAGTGAAGCAAATATCTGTGACTCGATGCTAGCAGTTCAAAATCAAAACAAGACCTTCACACACAGTCATATCTTACCACACACACACACACACACTCATTGTAACTGTCATTGTTAAAGACAAGCTTAGTGATTTTTTATATTGTTGTTTTTGTCATAACATTCTATTAAAAAAGACCAAAACAACAATTAATTAATCACACAGACAAGTATTGCCTGTTTAACTGAGGGATACATTAATATGATTTTGGATGGTTTTATCACTAATTTCACATGTATTTGAGTGCCTGTTTGTAAGTGTCAGAGATAATCTTTTATCATGTGCTCTCCCCCTCAGGTACAGCTCTCTGAAGTCTATGATCCAACTTCAGCTCGAAGGCAGAGCCAGTGACATAATATGAGTTTCTGCAGGCACTGATGTAACGTGTGTGTGTGTGTGTGCACGAGGAAGGGTGTGTTGAACACTAATGATTGTTGAATTCCTATGGGAAAATGTGCCAATACTGTAGTGAATGTAGATGTAGAGGTAAGAGGGTAAAAGTAAAGGCTGCAATAGAACCATATCATACACCAACGTGCTTCTACTTTTAGAAATACATATTTCAACAGTTTGTAGGATCTGTTAATGTTTTTGCTGCAAAGTGTATCACTGCTTTATATTTTATGACTTAAATTATTTTGTATGAAAATTCTTACTGCAAGTTTGGATATTTATACCACCTGTTTTTGGTAAGGTTTTCCTCTGACTTTTCTATGTAATAAATCAGTTTTTAGTTTTGTCTCTATAAATGTTGTTGTATCTCCTTGAACCAAACAATACCCTGCTCAATTTTCCCACAACCAAAAAGCATCTTTATTATTTCCTGTACTTCCACGGTGACTAGAGAACAGATTAGCAGCATTGTTCTTCTGAGTGACCCTCGTTGCCAGCTAGTTCCCATGAGCTGTGTGTGAGTTTCTCTGTGTGTGCACATGTGAACCTATCAACATTACACAATAAGGGTATCCTGAGAGAGGAGGGCTGTTCCGTTTTCCCACAGTTTCCCAAACAGCAAGTTCTTTGTGATTCAATCAACCTTGATCATTTTTCCATTAATTGCAAATAGCACAGAGTAATACAACATAAAAAGCTAAGTTTTGGCATTTTTTTCAGAATCAGAATCAGAAACGGGTTTATTACCAGGTAGGTTCACACGTACGAGGAATTTGACTTGGTGGTGCTTACTTACTACAAAGTGCATCAATGGATAATAGGCCTTTTTTAATATGGGCCTTTCACTTTTGAAGATGCTCTTACAATGTTTCTTAGGTCTTTTTTTGTAATGCAATGTGGTGTCATAAGTCCATGAATTGCAGATCAAATTCATAAACAATAGAGTTATGTTTTTTACTCTTTTTCACACACACACACACACACACACACACACACACACACACACACTATGAATTGAATCACATTGTTTACAGTTCTATTTGCTAAGGTGTGATCAGCCTCTGCAGGTGTTTGCTGAAGAGGCTCTAATGGATATTATAAAACAACTTTGTTGATTTCAACAGGGGCGTCGCCTGGACCTGAAAACATTCGGGGCTTAGCCCACAGTGGCGGCGGCACGACAGTGGCAATTTTCACTGCAACACTCCCCACACGCACACACACAGTACACCCGCGACTGTTACAATGAAGGCTCGATAATCAGCTCACGGCATATAGGCAGGGGTAAAGTGGTATTTTTTATGAGTGGGGGGCTCACCTCCTCTAGGGGGTCCGGGGGGATGCTCCCCCGGGAAGATTTTTTTTTAAATATTTAAGTTAAATGCATCAATCTGGTGCACTTTGAGAGCAAAATGAAGAGATCTATGGATACCTCTCTCAACACCCATTTGAAGCAGAACTGTAAACAGATGTACTTTTTCTTTATGGATATTTTACTAATCACTCCCCTTTTAAACTCTATTCTTGTTTTACTGCCATATAGTATTTCATAACTGTTTTTCATTTATTCTCTTATTTTTTTTATAACTATAATGATCATATGAAGGTGTGCCGCGGAAATAATCTTTTGAATAATTTGTGACCAAACAGTTTGAGACCCACTGAGATAACTTAGACTAAAGTTAAGTATCTAAACACTCAGAGAGTCCTTTAGCTCACCTGAGTCTCTCAGTCTGAGAGGAGAGGACTCTCCTCCAGCTTCTTGTGGAACAAACAGCTCCTTATGTCCGTTAGTGCAGCTAGCTAACCAGATGCTAACAACACGGTCCATGCTGATACCGGTCCCTCCCTCCCTCTCTCTTTATCACACTAAATGCGCTATTGCCACACACACACACACACAGAGCCGAGCTTGAATGACACAAGCACACGTTTATTTCCATGCAACTCTCTGATTGGTCTGGTGTCATGCCTCTGTTGCATTCACTGAACACGGGAAATTACAGTGCTGCCGTCCTCTCTTGTGTCATGATGAGGTTCACGTAAAGCACGGTTAATGTATTATATTATTGAGGGAGAATTGTCCGGGGCTACAGAAAAAACATTCGGGGCTAAAGCCCCGGATGCCCAGGCCAGGCGACGCCACTGGATTTCAATCTGTTTGCAGCCAATTGCAGATGATGTAATGGATACTAAGTGGATCCAAACCATTTTCCTCAAGGCACACCTTTTTCTATTATTGAGGAACCCTGACAAAGTAACATTTTATTGGATATTTATTTTACATTTTTGGGGTATATCATATATTCAATGCATAGCAATAACAGAACAATAGTGAATGCAATAACTACATGAAGTATGTGCATTTCCTTATTTATGTTAGTAATAGTATTCACCTAACCCTAAGATTTTCAAGAACATATTATATTAAAAAACGTTTGTTTGTGCATCGACCATCTTGTTCTATCATTCCTAAACCAACAGATGGAGAAGGGTTTTAAAGGGGCACAGTTAACCTTGTTGGGGTTTTCTCTTTCCTGTAGTGTGTAATATAGGTTTTCTTGCATGTAAATGTTCTGCAAAAGCTACAATCCCAAAGTTCGCTCCAGAGGGAGTGAAATGCTTGAAATGCCTCCATTGGACTCATTTGTTTACTTCCTTAACATCACTATCTAACACTCACGCTTTCATTGGCTAGCGCTCCAACACAATACGTGATAGGCTAAGAGGCGGGACATGTTACTACAGTGTTTGTCAGCTGTCAGCATGGCCGGCTACACACAGCTATGAGTGTGAATGCTAAAGTAGTTATAGTAGGATGCGGGATTTCGGGTATAGCAGCTGCACACAGACTCGTTAACGCTGGATTTCAACATGTGCAGATACTGGAAGCGACTGCAAGAAGCGGAGGAAGAATCAAAACCGGCACACTGGGTGAGATACTGTAGTAATGTGAAGCAACTGTTTACAACTAGCCTACTTGAGTGTCTCTTTCAGTACTTTTTATTTTAGCAAATGACCAACAATCAACACATTTCTTGCAGACTCTCAAAGGTTACAGTATTGTCTGTCAATTATTGTATTACCTCGCAGTAATAGAAATCACGTTTTTTTACATTCCCTATTATCTTAACAGAGCAAGACTGAATTCTAAAAGGAGCATAAATAACTATTACAAAATAAACACCTTTCATGTTATTCCATATTAAAACAGATTTTACAGATCTAAACATTTCCACAACAAGTTATTTACTAAGAACAGAGCTAACTACATCTACTCATAATGTAACTAATAAATACAATAAATAATGTATACAAAAGTTATTCCTCCTTAAACATAAAACTTTAATTTCTATATATAACTATCCTATATTTCGTGATCCCACACAAACATTTTCTATCTGCAGGTGATAATATTGTTGAGATAGGAGCACACTGGATCCATGGACCGACTGAGGAGAACCCAGTGTTTTGTCTGGCCCGTCAGTACGGACTGCTGGACCCAGAGACCCTCACCCCAGAGAACCAGGGCGTGGACGTTGAAGTTAGTCCCCACCAGGCTTCCAACTTCTTCAGCAGTTCAGGTCGCCAGATGGTTAAAAAAACAAACTGTTATTATACTAAGATAGTTCAAAATAGTTAGAATCTGTACTTTAGAGTTGAATCAAACTTTATCACACACTGAAAACGTGAATAGGCCTATTCACAGGGACTGGATGTGTCTTAAGTGGCAGAAAACTAGGCTAAAAGGTGCTAATGGCTGTGTCATTGATTATTTACCATTTGTGTACAAGTGTAACCTGATGATATCTCCCTTATTGGTATTCTGTTGGTTGTGTAATTTTCAGGTAGGAAGCTGAATGCTGAAGATGTCTATCCTGCAGAGGAGATGTTTTATGAGCTGATTTATGAAAGTTCAAAATTCGAGAGTCAAGGAGGAGAACCCTGGGCCTGTGTGGGAGATTTCATACGTTCAAAGGTACATTTCTCTCAGTGACTACAGTAATAACACTGGATGAGGACAAGATTGGCTTTAATATTTCAGATGTTCTTTATATTAAACTGGATTTTTGTGAAAAATAAAGAGTTGTTTTGTTTCTTGTTTTCTGGCCCAGGCTGAACAACGAGCAGCAGAGAAGTGGAAAGATATAGATGCAGCTACCAGATGTCTGCGACTGTGTGTGATCAGTAACATGTTGAAGGTGGAGTGCTGTTTTAATGGGGCTCACAGTATGGATGAGGTGGGCCTGGGGGCCTACGGTCTCTACAAGACTCTACCTGGGCTCGACTGTACATTCCCTGGGTTAGTACATTGCATATAAAGTGCAAAAACTATTAATATAAAACTCAAATAAACCATGAATTCCTGCATTCACATAAAGTACCTATTCAGTCTGTTAACTATCTGATTGTCTCAGCACACAAGTGCATGTCCACCTGACCTTAATATCTTCTTTTTTTTTCATGCAGTGGCTATGAAGGTCTAATCAAAAACTTGATGTCGGAGCTCCCCAGGGATTTGGTGACTTACAACCGGCCTGTTCGCTGTGTCCACTGGAACAACACAGAGAAGGAAGAAAACTCTTTGATGATTGAGTGTGATGATGAGAAGAAGATAGCTGCTGATCATGTCATTGTCACAGTACCTCTAGGTACATTTAAAGATGTGTATTCACAAACTCAGTTTGCGATTTTGCATCTAAGAGCAGGAAATCTACAGACATGACACAGTGCAAAAAAGAGACTTGAAGTGAGGATAACATTGCCGATAATCATTTATGTTAGGCATGCAGTTAAAATAGCAGTCATCTATTGGCTTGAACTAAAAAATAACAAAATTAAAGAATTGTATCACAATGAATTAACCAGTGTTGTTTAAGGCAGATCAGCAATCCTTTGGCATCATTTATACTAACCATCATCTAACTTGTTCTGGTTTTCTATTTTTTCATCAGGATATCTTAAGAAGCACCATTCAACCCTGTTCAGTCCTCCTCTCCCTCTACACAAACTGCACTCTGTTGAGAGACTAGGTTTTGGAACTACCAATGTAATATATGTGGAGTTTGATTCCCCGTGGTGGGATGCTGACTGTGAAAACATCTATCTCGTGTGGGAAGATGAGGTGAGACAATATACAAAAAAGCAACACAAAATATACATATGGCCTATGGTGTGTGAATGTGTGTGAGCAGCTTGTTTGACTTGTAGCTTGCAAAGACTGCATAAGCGTAGTTAACCATTTATTGAAGAGCACTTGCCATCAAAGCTGATACATTGTAAGCCCTTTTAGTAACACGGACAACAACAAAGTCATTATTTTGTCTCATGCTCCACCACGTGTTTTCTTAAAAAGTTATATTTTTATGCCACTAGTTAGCAAAATATGTAACATTAGACATTTGAAACAGTTTCCTCTGTTGTTGTGATTCAGGATGGCATGGTGGACCAGGTGCCAGATGTACAGAGATCCTGGATAAAGAAGCTGTTTGGCTTCACTGTGCTCAAACCCACTGAAAGGTCAACAAATGCGGATGCTTGTTTTTTTGTAAAAAATACATTATAAATACATTGATAATGGATGCAGTCATGTTTGTCGTTTAACTTTCAGGTATGGCCATGTTCTCTGTGGCTGGATTGCTGGCCATGAGTCAGAGTATATGGAGACCCTGTCTGAACAAGAGGTCACACACACCATGACACAACTCATCCGCAGATTCACAGGTGAGCCTAAATAAGTCACAAAGATTGAGCAGCAATTGAGAGTAAAAAATACAATTTCTGTCAGCACTCTCAGACTAACTGTGTGTTTAGGAAACCCGACCGTCACCCCGAGGAGAGTCCTGCGCTCACAGTGGTTTCATGACCCCTGGACATGTGGATCTTACAGTTACCCAGGAAAAGGTTGTTCAGTCCAGGACCTGGAGAACATGATGGAGCCTCTGCCTACCAAGGGGTCACTTTTACAAGTAACTACATGTTCATACACTAACAGAATTTGTGTGCACTTAGGGAACACACAGACTAGCACATAATATACCAAGCTGTAAGACCTTGTTGTAACTATTTGGTGTATTTTAGCCTCTGCAGGTGTTGTTTGCTGGAGAGGCTACTCATACCTGCTACTTTTCCACCGTTCATGGAGCGCTCCTCACTGGGTGGAGAGAAGCTGACAGACTCATCTCACACTACTCCTCCAGTTGTAACTCTAAACCACTCAAGTCAAACACAGATGTGTAAACAGAACTGGATACAGCATGAATCCTGTTCACAAGTGTGCATGAAGCCATAATGGTTTGACTGACACGGATCTTTCCGTAATCTCCTGCGTCGATGGGCCCAAGGGCTCTCGGGTTTTCTTCAACCCTGCCTCCAAACCACTCAGTTTCTTGCTCATTCCCATGAAAGGTTGCACGAATAACTCTGTATTTAACAATAAATGATTACAACTTTAAGAACCTAATGATTTAAAAGGGGCTGTTTATGTGTTCAAACCTCAAAGCTGATTTACCCCAAATTAATGATTTGCTGATTTACAGCCGTCGGTTTACCAATATAAGTCAACAGGCTTTTTTTTTAGTTCAAATGTAAAACAGGTTGGGGGACTTTTGACATGTAGAGGAAAGTTTAAACGTGAAAAAAACAGTTTGTTTTAATAATTGCTTTAGCAAAAAAAATCTGAAGTACCAGTAGACCTACCACTACCCAATGACTATGCTTCATTCTTCAGAAACCTTCTTGTTCGCCTGTGACCTAAAAACATCTGACCAGTGTTAAAGGAGAGGTGTCATGCTTTTCCGGTTATTACCCGTATATAGAAAAATACTACCCTCTTGTGGTAAATTACACTTATGTAAAATAATGATTTGAATACATTAGAAAACATATAAATATATATGCTGAATTTCCCCTCCAGTAATGACTGATTTTCCTTTTGCGGTATTATAATTGAATGTTAAAGGGATTATAACCAAGGACAAAAAAGTTGAATGGCCAGATATCAGTTTTATTTTGAAACTCTTAACCGGAAAACATGTTGTATTTGTTGCTTATGCTTCAGGAGGAAGGGTAGGACAGTATAACCGTTAACAAAAAGTAGTATTGCATACGTGCAGACTCAGCTATGGCTATGAGTGTGAATGCTAAAGTAGTTATAGTAGGATGCGGGATTTCAGGTATAGCAGCTGCACAAAGACTCGTTAACGCTGGATTTCAACATGTGCAAATACTGGAAGCGACTGCAAGAAGCGGAGGAAGAGTAAAAACCGGCACACTGGGTGAGATGTGTAAAACAGCCACCGATCAACACAATGTATTGCAGCGTCTCAAAGGTTGCAGTGTTATCGCTTGAATGTTTTTATTAGCCTACCTCGCAATATGTTGTTACATTTCTTCTGATCCGATCCACAAAGCAAGAACGAGTTCTTAAAGGAGCCTGAAAAAATAACAATATTTAAACTTCTTTACATTTCATTTAGCTCACCCTTTTATCCAAATAAGTGCAGATCAACAAGATAGGAGGGCATATATTTTTCTTATAATAAGCCAAACCATTGTAATTGTTGGTGCATCAGTTTTGAAAATGCCATTTTATCTATTTGTTTATTTGGAGTTTTCAGTTTGTGATGGAAAATATGTGTGCTGTATGGGAGCTCTTTACAACATTGTGGGGCCAAGATAGCAAACAGGCTTGTTTTTGTTGAGGAGTACCTGGGTCCAACTTGCAGTGCTTCATGAAGAAGGAGCAAGCCCATTGCCTGATGCAGAGCAAAGTGCACGTGCTGCTGTGTATGATTTAAATCATGTCCTGGATATAGGAAGGTCAGATCCAGAGTGGAGTATAATGTGGTAGAACTTTGATATGTTGGAAACCAGTTGAGCTGCTGCATTCTGCATTAGCTGAAGAGGTTGGATGGCACTGGTCAGTAGGGGACGAATCCTTCTGATGTTGTATCTGTAGGAGCGGGTTAAAGATGTGATGTTGGCAGTGAAGGACAGTCCAGTGTCCCTTCCAGATTCCTTGCAGTCTGAGTCGGGAAACGTTGGGTTACGTATTGTAACCCTTGTTATATAAACACAGGCGGAGCCCTCTACTGGACTCTATGGGTACTACCCTATCATGCAAGCATTCACCTACTGAGATTTCTATAGACGTAGCCGGCCCCGGGGCGGGCTTACCTGAATGCGTGCGCATCTCACTTCCATATAAAAGGAGGCCTCTCCTCCTGACCACCATCCTACACCACTCTTCAGCGAGCGGTATAGGACAGACAGTGCCCCCAAGGTAGAGGGCTCCGCCTGTGTTTATATAACAAGGGTTACAATACGTAACCCGACGTTATATCTCTCACAGGCTCCGCCCTCTACTGGACTCTATGGGTACAGTGGGCGGAGCCCCGATGTATGCACGCACTGTCGTCCATCACACCGTTCCACCTCACTGTCCCTGACCGGCTTTAGCAGCCACTGCGCCTCACTCACCTCTCCCTCGGTTGTAACCATGGAGAAGTCCGGGCTGCGGCCGATAGAGCACACCCTGACGCGCTTGCCTCGCAAAAAAGTGTGCTCAAAAATAGTGCTGAGGACTCCCGTGTGTCTGCCCATAGGCAGACAGGGAAAGTCCGCAGCCCTGTATGGGTTCACTATGCACTCTCCCTCCTGAGTCCCTAAAGAGCACTTGGAGAATGCAAGTGCCCCCTATGTCCCCCCACTCAGCCACTGACCCTGTGCAGAGTGTGTAGGGACTATAGTATGGAGGGCTCTCCCCCTCCTGCCTCCAGGCAGGCGAGGGGAGCCCTTCAGCCCTGTAAGGGCCCAGAGCGCATTACATCACCCTGCGACCCTCCAGGGGTCCGAAGAAATGTAAGCGCATTTACGCCCGGGGAGGGGGTCAGATGCCCACTGACCCACAGCCCCCCCCCCTCCTCACCAGTCCTGTGTTGCCCCAGCAAGCACAGACGTTGAGAAAGAGCCAGATATATCCAAGAGATAAAACTTTATGAAGGGGCCTGGCGTTGACCAAGACGCCGCCGTGCATATATCCTCCACACTCACACCGCTGAATAAGGCTGTTGATGCAGCCACAGCTCGTGTGGAGTGCGCACGGACCCCCATGGGACAGGCTCTCCCTGCCTGCTTGTAGGCGTGTGCAATGGCTTCGCAAAACCAGCCTGCCAGGCGTTTCTTGGACAGAGCTTTTCCAGTCACCCCGCTCCCGAAGCACACAAACAGCTGTTCAGTGCGTCTAAGGGTAGCTGTGCGCTCTACATAATATGCTAACGCGCGCACCGGGCAGAGGAGGTGTAATTTAGCTTCCCTGGCCCCACCATGGGGTGGAAGACTAAAACCCCCCAACTGAATAGCCCTCGACCTGAACGCACTCCTTAGGCTTTTGGGCACAAAGGAGGGGTTCGGTCTGAGTGTCGCCCCACTCTGGTCACCCCGAATCAGTAAACAGCTCGGGTGCACCGACAGAGCGGTTAACACGGACACTCTTTTGGCTGACGTTAAGGCAAGTAGCAACGCTGTCTTCCACGACAGTGCTTTCAGGGAGGAGAGCTCAAGAGGCTCAAAAGGCTCCGTGACCAGAGCCTCGAGCACCAGCGGCAGGTCCCACTGTGGGGCGGAGGCGTGCACTGCAGGGCGCAGCCTCCTGACCCCCTGTAACAACCGCAACATCAGTGGATGAGAGAAGGCTGACCTGCCGTTGAATCCCTCATGACAGGACGAGATGGCTGCTGCATACACTTTTACTGTGGAATGAGCAAGCCCTCTGTCCACCAGTAACTGTAAGAAGGATAAAATAGAGCCCAACTCACAAGATAGGGGCTCTATTCCCCGCTACTCACACCAATGCTGGAATCTCAGCCACCTTGGCCTGTAACAGGCTGTGGTGGATTCTGCTCTAGCTGCCTGGATAGACTGAATAACGCTGTCAGACAATCCACCCTGTCTCAGCCTGTCCCTCTCAGGAGCCAAGCCTGAAGAGGACGGCCCAGAGTGGGTAACGCCCCGATTGCACCTGCCTCTTGAGACATCGCCCCCCAGAACTGGGGGATCGCCCAGGGCTGGCCCACCTTCATCTGTGTCATTTCTGAGTACCACGGAGCCCCGACGCGATCCGGTGCCACCAGAATGACTGCCAGACGTTCTCGCCTCACTTTCCCCAGGAGAGGGAGAATGAGACGCAGCGGTGGAAAGGCGTATAGCAGCTTCCTTGGCCATGGCTCGTGTGCAAACGCGTCCACCCCCAAAGGCGGGTCGTTGCTCAGGGCCATGGAGAAACCACAGGGCACAGTGGCTGTTGTGCCGGCTGGCGAACAGGTCCACTTCCGCTCTCCCGAACTGGGCCTAGATCTGCTTCACCACCTCCGGGTGAAGCGTCCATTCGCCTGGCAGGGGGCCGCCCCTCGCCATGAGGTCGGCCCCCCTGTTCTCCAGTCCCGGGATATGGAGGGCTCTCAGAGATAACACCACCTCTGAAGCCCATAACCACAGCCTCTCCGCTGTGGCCAACAAGGGGGCGGAGCGGACTCCGCCCTGCCTGTTGATATAAGCCACTGTGGTGCTGTTGTTGCTCCTGACCATTACATGTCTCCCTTGAATTAGGGGCATGAAATGCCGGAGAACTAACACTACCGCCCGTAGCTCTAGGAGGTTGCTGTGTTGAGACTCCGTAGAGCCCAGCGCCCACCTATAGCCCTCTTCAGGCAGGTCCCTCCCCATCCTGTTCTGGATGTCCGTGAACACTGTGATGTAGGAGGTCACCCGTCCCAGTGGAGACCCCCTCCGGAGGTGATCCGGGGACCCCCAAAAACCGGAGGTTGCCCTCCACTGAGGGGGGGATGGTCACCAGCCGCCGTTTGTGCCTCTTGGGATCCAAACGCAGGCTGGAGAACCACCTCTGCAGGCGGCGCATATGTAGTAACCCCAGCGGGACCACAATGTGAGCAGCCGCCATGAGACCCAGAGTCTGCATGACAGTTAAAGCTGTCACTGTCGCCCCCTGTCGCAGCCTGTGCACCGCCCGGAGAAGGGACGCACGTCTGCTCTCTGACAGGGTGGCGCGTAGCGCGTCTGCATCGAGCACCACTCCCAAATACAACGCCTGTTGGTGAGGTATGGGGGTGCTCTTTTTCCAATTGATCGCAAAACCTAATTTGGTTAGGTGTGTGATCAATCGTGCTGTGCAAAACATTGCCTGTTCCCGGGACCCAGCCATGACTATGAGGTCGTCTAGGTAAAAGAAAAACTCTCATGCCGTGGGCGCGCAGCGGTTAAAGCGCTGTGGCCACACATTTGCTGAATGTGCGTGGGGATAGGGAATAGCCGAACGGCAGCCTGTTGTACTCGTAGGCTATCCCCTGGAAGGCAAAACGCAGATACTTTCTGTGCTCTGGAGCAATTTCTACATGAAAGTACGCGTCTTTCAGGTCGATGGTGGTGAACCAATCGCCTGGCTGCACAAGCCCAGTAACTGTTTCATAGTTACCATGCGGAATTTCCACCGTTCATGGAGCGCTCCTCACTGGGTGGAGAGAAGCTGACAGACTCATCTCACACTACTCCTCCAGTTGTAACTCTAAACCACTCTAGTCAAACACAGATGTGTAAACAGAACTGGATACAGCATGAATCCTGTTCACAAGTGTGCATGAAGCCATAATGGTTTGACTGACACGGATCTTTCCGTAATCTCCTGCGTCGATGGGCCCAAGGGCTCTAGGATTTTCTTCAACCCTGCCTCCAAACCACTCAGTTTCTTGCTCATTCCCATGAAAGGTTGCACGAATAACTCTGTATTTAACAATAAATGATTACAACTTTAAGAACCTAATGATTTAAAAGGGGCTGTTTATGTGTTCAAACCTCAAAGCTGATTTACCCCAAATTAATGATTTGCTGATTTACAGCCGTCGGTTTACCAATATAAGTCAACAGGCTTTTTTTTTTGTTCAAATGTAAAACAGGTTGGGGGACTTTTGACATGTAGAGGAAAGTTTAAACGTGAAAAAAACAGTTTGTTTTAATAATTGCTTTAGCAAAAAAAATCTGAAGTACCAGTAGACCTACCACTACCCAATGACTATGCTTCATTCTTCAGAAACCTTCTTGTTCGCCTGTGACCTAAAAACATCTGACCAGTGTTAAAGGAGAGGTGTCATGCTTTTCCGGTTATTACCCGTATATAGAAAAATACTACCCTCTTGTGGTAAATTACACTTATGTAAAATAATGATTTGAATACATTAGAAAACATATAAATAAATATGCTGAATTTCCCCTCCAGTAATGACTGATTTTCCTTTTGCGGTATTATAATTGAATGTTAAAGGGATTATAACCAAGGACAAAAAAGTTGAATGGCCAGATATCAGTTTTATTTTGAAACTCTTAACCGGAAAACATGTTGTATTTGTTGCTTATGCTTCAGGAGGAAGGGTAGGACAGTATAACCGTTAACAAAAAGTAGTATTGCATACGTGCAGACTCAGCTATGGCTATGAGTGTGAATGCTAAAGTAGTTATAGTAGGATGCGGGATTTCAGGTATAGCAGCTGCACAAAGACTCGTTAACGCTGGATTTCAACATGTGCAAATACTGGAAGCGACTGCAAGAAGCGGAGGAAGAGTCAAAACCGGCACACTGGGTGAGATGTGTAAAACAGCCACCGATCAACACAATGTATTGCAGCGTCTCAAAGGTTGCAGTGTTATCGCTTGAATGTTTTTATTAGCCTACCTCGCAATATGTTGTTACATTTCCTCTGATCCGATCCACAAAGCAAGAACGAGTTCTTAAAGGAGCCTGAAAAAATAACAATATTTAAACTTCTTTACATTTCATTTAGCTCACCCTTTTATCCAAATAAGTGCAGATCAACAAGATAGGAGGGCATATATTTTTCTTATAATAAGCCAAACCATTGTAATTGTTGGTGCATCAGTTTTGAAAATGCCATTTTATCTATTTGTTTATTTGGAGTTTTCAGTTTGTGATGGAAAATATGTGTGCTGTATGGGAGCTCTTTACAACATTTTGGGGCCAAGATAGCAAACAGGCTTGTTTTTGTTGAGGAGTACCTGGGTCCAACTTGCAGTGCTTCATGAAGAAGGAGCAAGCCCATTGCCTGATGCAGAGCAAAGTGCACTTGCTGCTGTGTATGATTTAAATCATGTCCTGGATATAGGAAGGTCAGATCCAGAGTGGAGTATAATGTGGTAGAACTTTGATATGTTGGAAACCAGTTGAGCTGCTGCATTCTGCATTAGCTGAAGAGGTTGGATGGCACTGGTCAGTAGGGGACGAATCCTTCTGATGTTGTATCTGTAGGAGCGGGTTAAAGATGTGATGTTGGCAGTGAAGGACAGTCCAGTGTCCCTTCCAGATTCCTTGCAGTCTGAGTCGGGAAACGTCGGGTTACGTATTGTAACCCTTGTTATATAAACACAGGCGGAGCCCTCTACTGGACTCTATGGGTACTACCCTATCATGCAAGCATTCACCTACTGAGATTTCTATAGACGTAGCCGGCCCCGGGGCGGGCTTACCTGAATGCGTGCGCATCTCACTTCCATATAAAAGGAGGCCTCTCCTCCTGACCACCATCCTACACCACTCTTCAGCGAGCGGTATAGGACAGACAGTGCCCCCAAGGTAGAGGGCTCCGCCTGTGTTTATATAACAAGGGTTACAATACGTAACCCGACGTTATATCTCTCACAGGCTCCGCCCTCTACTGGACTCTATGGGTACAGTGGGCGGAGCCCCGATGTATGCACGCACTGTCGTCCATCACACCGTTCCACCTCACTGTCCCTGACCGGCTTTAGCAGCCACTGCGCCTCACTCACCTCTCCCTCGGTTGTAACCATGGAGAAGTCCGGGCTGCGGCCGATAGAGCACACCCTGACGCGCTTGCCTCGCAAAAAAGTGTGCTCAAAAATAGTGCTGAGGACTCCCGTGTGTCTGCCCATAGGCAGACAGGGAAAGTCCGCAGCCCTGTATGGGTTCACTATGCACTCTCCGGTTATTACCCGTATATAGAAAAATACTACCCTCTTGTGGTAAATTACACTTATGTAAAATAATGATTTGAATACATTAGAAAACATATAAATAAATATGCTGAATTTCCCCTCCAGTAATGACTGATTTTCCTTTTGCGGTATTATAATTGAATGTTAAAGGGATTATAACCAAGGACAAAAAAGTTGAATGGCCAGATATCAGTTTTATTTTGAAACTCTTAACCGGAAAACATGTTGTATTTGTTGCTTATGCTTCAGGAGGAAGGGTAGGACAGTATAACCGTTAACAAAAAGTAGTATTGCATACGTGCAGACTCAGCTATGGCTATGAGTGTGAATGCTAAAGTAGTTATAGTAGGATGCGGGATTTCAGGTATAGCAGCTGCACAAAGACTCGTTAACGCTGGATTTCAACATGTGCAAATACTGGAAGCGACTGCAAGAAGCGGAGGAAGAGTCAAAACCGGCACACTGGGTGAGATGTGTAAAACAGCCACCGATCAACACAATGTATTGCAGCGTCTCAAAGGTTGCAGTGTTATCGCTTGAATGTTTTTATTAGCCTACCTCGCAATATGTTGTTACATTTCCTCTGATCCGATCCACAAAGCAAGAACGAGTTCTTAAAGGAGCCTGAAAAAATAACAATATTTAAACTTCTTTACATTTCATTTAGCTCACCCTTTTATCCAAATAAGTGCAGATCAACAAGATAGGAGGGCATATATTTTTCTTATAATAAGCCAAACCATTGTAATTGTTGGTGCATCAGTTTTGAAAATGCCATTTTATCTATTTGTTTATTTGGAGTTTTCAGTTTGTGATGGAAAATATGTGTGCTGTATGGGAGCTCTTTACAACATTTTGGGGCCAAGATAGCAAACAGGCTTGTTTTTGTTGAGGAGTACCTGGGTCCAACTTGCAGTGCTTCATGAAGAAGGAGCAAGCCCATTGCCTGATGCAGAGCAAAGTGCACTTGCTGCTGTGTATGATTTAAATCATGTCCTGGATATAGGAAGGTCAGATCCAGAGTGGAGTATAATGTGGTAGAACTTTGATATGTTGGAAACCAGTTGAGCTGCTGCATTCTGCATTAGCTGAAGAGGTTGGATGGCACTGGTCAGTAGGGGACGAATCCTTCTGATGTTGTATCTGTAGGAGCGGGTTAAAGATGTGATGTTGGCAGTGAAGGACAGTCCAGTGTCCCTTCCAGATTCCTTGCAGTCTGAGTCGGGAAACGTTGGGTTACGTATTGTAACCCTTGTTATATAAACACAGGCGGAGCCCTCTACTGGACTCTATGGGTACTACCCTATCATGCAAGCATTCACCTACTGAGATTTCTATAGACGTAGCCGGCCCCGGGGCGGGCTTACCTGAATGCGTGCGCATCTCACTTCCATATAAAAGGAGGCCTCTCCTCCTGACCACCATCCTACACCACTCTTCAGCGAGCGGTATAGGACAGACAGTGCCCCCAAGGTAGAGGGCTCCGCCTGTGTTTATATAACAAGGGTTACAATACGTAACCCGACGTTATATCTCTCACAGGCTCCGCCCTCTACTGGACTCTATGGGTACAGTGGGCGGAGCCCCGATGTATGCACGCACTGTCGTCCATCACACCGTTCCACCTCACTGTCCCTGACCGGCTTTAGCAGCCACTGCGCCTCACTCACCTCTCCCTCGGTTGTAACCATGGAGAAGTCCGGGCTGCGGCCGATAGAGCACACCCTGACGCGCTTGCCTCGCAAAAAAGTGTGCTCAAAAATAGTGCTGAGGACTCCCGTGTGTCTGCCCATAGGCAGACAGGGAAAGTCCGCAGCCCTGTATGGGTTCACTATGCACTCTCCCTCCTGAGTCCCTAAAGAGCACTTGGAGAATGCAAGTGCCCCCTATGTCCCCCCACTCAGCCACTGACCCTGTGCAGAGTGTGTAGGGACTATAGTATGGAGGGCTCTCCCCCTCCTGCCTCCAGGCAGGCGAGGGGAGCCCTTCAGCCCTGTAAGGGCCCAGAGCGCATTACATCACCCTGCGACCCTCCAGGGGTCCGAAGAAATGTAAGCGCATTTACGCCCGGGGAGGGGGTCAGATGCCCACTGACCCACAGCCCCCCCCCCCCTCCTCACCAGTCCTGTGTTGCCCCAGCAAGCACAGACGTTGAGAAAGAGCCAGATATATCCAAGAGATAAAACTTTATGAAGGGGCCTGGCGTTGACCAAGACGCCGCCGTGCATATATCCTCCACACTCACACCGCTGAATAAGGCTGTTGATGCAGCCACAGCTCGTGTGGAGTGCGCACGGACCCCCATGGGACAGGCTCTCCCTGCCTGCTTGTAGGCGTGTGCAATGGCTTCGCAAAACCAGCCTGCCAGGCGTTTCTTGGACAGAGCTTTTCCAGTCACCCCGCTCCCGAAGCACACAAACAGCTGTTCAGTGCGTCTAAGGGTAGCTGTGCGCTCTACATAATATGCTAACGCGCGCACCGGGCAGAGGAGGTGTAATTTAGCTTCCCTGGCCCCACCATGGGGTGGAAGACTAAAACCCCCCAACTGAATAGCCCTCGACCTGAACGCACTCCTTAGGCTTTTGGGCACAAAGGAGGGGTTCGGTCTGAGTGTCGCCCCACTCTGGTCACCCCGAATCAGTAAACAGCTCGGGTGCACCGACAGAGCGGTTAACACGGACACTCTTTTGGCTGTCTTCCACGACAGTGCTTTCAGGGAGGAGAGCTCAAGAGGCTCAAAAGGCTCCGTGACCAGAGCCTCGAGCACCAGCGGCAGGTCCCACTGTGGGGCGGAGGCGTGCACTGCAGGGCGCAGCCTCCTGACCCCCTGTAACAACCGCAACATCAGTGGATGAGAGAAGGCTGACCTGCCGTTGAATCCCTCATGACAGGACGAGATGGCTGCTGCATACACTTTTACTGTGGAATGAGCAAGCCCTCTGTCCACCAGTAACTGTAAGAAGGATAAAATAGAGCCCAACTCACAAGATAGGGGCTCTATTCCCCGCTACTCACACCAATGCTGGAATCTCAGCCACCTTGGCCTGTAACAGGCTGTGGTGGATTCTGCTCTAGCTGCCTGGATAGACTGAATAACGCTGTCAGACAATCCACCCTGTCTCAGCCTGTCCCTCTCAGGAGCCAAGCCTGAAGAGGACGGCCCAGAGTGGGTAACGCCCCGATTGCACCTGCCTCTTGAGACATCGCCCCCCAGAACTGGGGGATCGCCCAGGGCTGGCCCACCTTCATCTGTGTCATTTCTGAGTACCACGGAGCCCCGACGCGATCCGGTGCCACCAGAATGACTGCCAGACGTTCTCGCCTCACTTTCCCCAGGAGAGGGAGAATGAGACGCAGCGGTGGAAAGGCGTATAGCAGCTTCCTTGGCCATGGCTCGTGTGCAAACGCGTCCACCCCCAAAGGCGGGTCGTTGCTCAGGGCCATGGAGAAACCACAGGGCACAGTGGCTGTTGTGCCGGCTGGCGAACAGGTCCACTTCCGCTCTCCCGAACTGGGCCTAGATCTGCTTCACCACCTCCGGGTGAAGCGTCCATTCGCCTGGCAGGGGGCCGCCCCTCGCCATGAGGTCGGCCCCCCTGTTCTCCAGTCCCGGGATATGGAGGGCTCTCAGAGATAACACCACCTCTGAAGCCCATAACCACAGCCTCTCCGCTGTGGCCAACAAGAGGGCGGAGCGGACTCCGCCCTGCCTGTTGATATAAGCCACTGTGGTGCTGTTGTTGCTCCTGACCATTACATGTCTCCCTTGAATTAGGGGCATGAAATGCCGGAGAACTAACACTACCGCCCGTAGCTCTAGGAGGTTGCTGTGTTGAGACTCCGTAGAGCCCAGCGCCCACCTATAGCCCTCTTCAGGCAGGTCCCTCCCCATCCTGTTCTGGATGTCCGTGAACACTGTGATGTAGGAGGTCACCCGTCCCAGTGGAGACCCCCTCCGGAGGTGATCCGGGGACCCCCAAAAACCGGAGGTTGCCCTCCACTGAGGGGGGGATGGTCACCAGCCGCCGTTTGTGCCTCTTGGGATCCAAACGCAGGCTGGAGAACCACCTCTGCAGGCGGCGCATATGTAGTAACCCCAGCGGGACCACAATGTGAGCAGCCGCCATGAGACCCAGAGTCTGCATGACAGTTAAAGCTGTCACTGTCGCCCCCTGTCGCAGCCTGTGCACCGCCCGGAGAAGGGACGCACGTCTGCTCTCTGACAGGGTGGCGCGTAGCGCGTCTGCATCGAGCACCACTCCCAAATACAACGCCTGTTGGTGAGGTATGGGGGTGCTCTTTTTCCAATTGATCGCAAAACCTAATTTGGTTAGGTGTGTGATCAATCGTGCTGTGCAAAACATTGCCTGTTCCCGGGACCCAGCCACGACTATGAGGTCGTCTAGGTAAAAGAAAAACTCTCATGCCGTGGGCGCGCAGCGGTTAAAGCGCTGTGGCCACACATTTGCTGAATGTGCGTGGGGATAGGGAATAGCCGAACGGCAGCCTGTTGTACTCGTAGGCTATCCCCTGGAAGGCAAAACGCAGATACTTTCTGTGCTCTGGAGCAATTTCTACATGAAAGTACGCGTCTTTCAGGTCGATGGTGGTGAACCAATCGCCTGGCTGCACAAGCCCAGTAACTGTTTCATAGTTACCATGCGGAATTTCCTGCAGGAAAAGTGGCGATTCAGGCCGCGGAGATCTAGCATAGGTCTGAATTCCCCTGTCTTCCTGAAACCAGGAAGTACATGGAATAAAGACCATTTTCTCTGTGCTGAGGGTGCACAACAGACACAGCCTGCTTCTGCACCAGAGCCCGAATCTCTTATGAGAGGAAACTCATCTCCTCCTGGGAGGACAGATTTACCTCTCGCATGCCCATAAAAGGAGGTGGGACGCTGCAAAACTGGAGTGAATAGCCCCGTTTCAGCGACCTGTCCATCCACCCTATTAGTACACAGCTGAGTTTCCATTCCCCATAACATTGTGTTTATGGACAAGCCCTCAGCTGTGGAGCCGCAGCTATGAAGCTGTGATACTCTCTGGTGACCCGTTCCGCCGCAAAACTCCCCATGAATGGAAGATTTGCCCATGGAGGGTCGACACAGAAAGGGCCGATTATTTACTGAGGTACCTGAACGCACCGCCTCACGCTCTTGCGCGCGCTCCACCATAATGCTGTTCTCACCACTACGGTAAACAGCATTAATCGGAGTTTTTATAGGCGTAGTGTGTTTTTACTAAGGTCCCTGAACGCACCGCCACGCGCTCTTGTGTGAGTGCGGGCTCCGCCATAATACAGCCTTTACCACTACGGTAAACTGCATTAACTGGAGTCTTTGCTCTAGGCGTAGTGTGTTCTCTGACAGCAATACGCCGGCCATAATGTCCCTGTAACCGCATAGCGCTTTCCTTTAGATAGCACTCCCTCCGGTTCATCCCTCTCATCTGCGCATGCCCACTAGTCACCTCCTTTACAGGAGCTACAGCTG
This sequence comes from Trematomus bernacchii, assembly GCF_902827165.1. Lineage (NCBI taxonomy): Eukaryota > Metazoa > Chordata > Actinopteri > Perciformes > Nototheniidae > Trematomus > Trematomus bernacchii. The sequence goes on along the minus strand of NW_022987828.1, from coordinate 6,579,010 downwards.
GGGCAGCGAATGGGGAATTTGTACGGTTAACATTGTGTGTAAGTGTAGCATTTGTGAAAACAAAAGACACCTAGATTTGGATACAGATCAACCTCATTTTTATTTAGAAAACGTAGTGATCTGTGCATTGTACAGGGAGGAGGCGGGATTTCGCCCTCTCCGCCAGACAGCTCCGTAAAGACGGAGCACACCACCCGGCCGCTCTCTGCTGCTGCGGAGCCTGCCGGGGCTGGGCAGCCCGTCCCCGTGAGTGCCGACACGCCGGTTCCACGGGGTGGGCCGAAGAGGTGGAGGGCACCGCGGGCATGGGATCTCCGTGCCGGCACCTCTCCCTTCGTCTCACCGTCGCGCTGTGCTCTCTCGTCTGCAGCGGTGACTCTTCTCTCTACTGAGTTCTTTGAACGCACCGCGGCCTGCCCTCAGGGGAGGGGGGCCGCGCGCGCCGTCACAATGCCCTCTCTTTGAAACGGACATTATGGGGAAAAGTGGAATTGTGGAGAGAGATGACTCTTACTCTGGGATAAATGCAACCGTGTTTACTGAATGCATTTTCCCACACACACACCACTCCAGAACTAGAGTTTACAAACGTAAACCACCGTTCTCCTGCGGAGGTTCCTGAACGCACCGCGGCCACTCTTACGAGGGCCGCGCGCCCACGTATTAACGCTGTATTTCCCATTCACCGGTGAAATGCATTAATCGGAGCTATTATACCAGGCAAGGTGTGTTTTCTGACAACAGCATGCCGGCATTGGCGTCTCTTGAACCCGCACAGTGCTTTGACAGCACTCGGTTTATCCCACTCACGTGCACATACCCACCTGCTGGCTCCCTATACTGGGGTTTACAGCAGAGGCGGGGAGTGTATGACAGTGTTTCTTCCTCTGGGGATGGGCAAGAAGCAGCCACGCTGCGATTACTCCTTATCCCGTGAGCAAGGAGATCGATCCAAAGAGCCCTTCCGTAAACACGGGGGCTCCCAGGAGATCAACACGGTCCTCTTTGGAAAGTGCCATGCGGCGTGATATCCCAGGGACATCACACGGCAGGCAGCGGCGGCGGCCTGTGATGAAGTAGGGTCGCCCCTATATCATGTGAAGCCACCGAGGCCTGGGGCAAGGCCCGTGGACCAAGCTACTTATTCGGCCTTGCGGCCCAATAATCGCTCTGACCTTGTGAGGCGGGGGCATCTCTAGCAATGAGCGAGTAGCCCACACATCCGCCGCCATGATCATCATCCAGGGAGAGTACAGCCCTGGGCAGTGGACTTCCATGGACGCCGGACCCGGAAGGAATGGTGAACGTGAATTGCACCGCCTCGGCCATATCCTGGCACACTCGCAGCAGAGGTGGTGGGGATCGACACCCGCTATTTAATCCAGGGCATGATTTCAAAGATTACTCGTTTACTTTCTTCCTTTCTCTCAAATAATACGTCTCGGACTCAGTGCTAGGCTATCACCTCCGCTCGCTGAAGAGTAAAGGATGGTGGTCAGGAGGCGAGGCCTCCTTTTATACGGAAGTGAGATGCGCACGCATTCAGGTAAGCCCGCCCCGGGGCCGGCTACGTCTATAGAAATCTCAGTAGGTGAATGCTTGCATGATAGGGTAGTACCCATAGAGTCCAGTAGAGGGCGGAGCCTGTGAGAGATATAACAACAAAATGTTCATAGAAAGCTCATGGATGGGAGAGTCCTTACCTGCAAGGAAGAGCAGATCTGTCTTGTTTAGATTGCGCTTTAGGTTGTGCAAAAACATTGCACTGAGAGATGTGAGCCATACAAGCACAGATGTGTGTGACCTCCTGGGTTTCAGAAAAAAACCAGAATCAGTTTTGTATTATTTGCGTTACTGTCGTAAGAGAAGCAATGAAAGCCAAGTCAATACGTGTCCAGAGATAAAAGGAGGGGACCAAGGGCCTGCTGTCTAACCCTATCAATAAAAAACAACAAAAGCATTGCTTTGAAGAAACAAAAAAACCCAACTAGATTAATAATCCTTTTTTTCAATCTCTACTTTTTAATTTTTTGCAGGTGATAATATCATTGAGATAGGGGCAAATTGGATCCATGGACCGTCTGAAGAGAACCCAGTGTTTTGTCTGGCCCGTCAGTATGGGCTGCTGGAACCAGATGCCCTCACACCAGAGAACCAGGCCATGGATGTTGAGGGACATCCCCCCTGGGTTCCCAACTTCTTCAGCAGTTCAGGTCAAGTACATTTTTGTTATATAGCACACAATCACAAATGTACCTCTAGAAGCTTTAGGATAAGGAAAAATGTATCTGAATGTCGTCAGATATTGGCAAAATTGTAGCTTATTTTAAGACTGACCCTTCAGATACATCCAATTAATATTGACTAGTTACGTGGTACTGTAGAGTTTTCCTTATTAGTTTTCTCTGGGATGTGTAATTTGCAGGTAGGAAGCTGAATGCAGAGGATATCTATCCTGCTCAGGAGATGTTTCTTGAACTGATGAGTGAAGGTTCAAAATTTGAGAGTCAGGGTGGAGAACCCTGGGCCTGTGTGGGAGATTTCATACGTTCAGAGGTACATTTCTCTCAGCGACTACAATAATAACACTGGATGATGACAAGATTGGCTTGAATATTTCAGATGTTTTTGAGGATAAATTTCATCTTGTAAGACAAAGGAGTTTGTTTTGTGTCTTGTTTTCTGGCCCAGGCTGAACAACAAGCAGCAGAGAAGTGGAAAGATATCGATGCAGCTACCAGATGTCTGCGACTGTGCGTGATCAGTAACATGTTGAAGGTCGAGTGCTGTGTTAATGGGGCTCACAGTATGGATGAGGTGGGCCTAGGGGCCTACGGTCTATACAAGACTCTACCTGGGCTCGACTGCACATTCCCAGGGTTCGTACTTTAACATTGCATACATATAGTACAGCAACTATCATCTATTTCTATAATTCATTTCCATAAGACCTTATTTCCTATACATTTGAATGTTAAAAATGTAATTTGTAATGTCATGTTATGCAATTGCTTGACTCAAAGGAGCTGCTTTCTTTTGATAAAAAGTACACTTATGCATCACCCAAACATGCCGTTAATGTCCAATCCATGATTAAGACAGAGGTGAAGTAACAAAACACCATTTAGCCTGACAGTAATCTTCTTTCCCAGATATGATCTGACTCCAACAACTACTCCCCGGTAGCTTTATCTGACACATAGATAGTTTGGTTTATTTGGTTTATGAGTAGTAGATTATTCAATCTGATCATTTCAGCCCACTTTTGTCTTTTTTGATTGACCTAAATATAATTTTCTTTTTCACACAGTGGCTATGAAGGTCTAATCAAAAACTTGATGTCGGAGCTCCCCAGTGATTTGGTGACTTACAACCGGCCTGTTCGCTGTGTCCACTGGAACAACACAGAGAAGGAAGAAAACTCTGTGATGATCGAATGTGATGATGAGAAGAAGATAGCTGCTGATCATGTCATTGTCACTGTACCTCTAGGTAGATTCAGAGACGTATATTAGCAAACACAGTTTGGTATTTTCCATCTCAGTGCATGAAATGTTTAGGTTGTGCTACAACTCTGTTCTTGTGATCTGCTGTTCTTTACAGGATATCTTAAGAAGCACCATTCAACCCTGTTCAGTCCTCCTCTCCCTCTACACAAGCTGCACTCTGTAGAGAGACTAGGATTTGGAACTAGCAATAAAATATATGTGGAGTTTGATTCACCGTGGTGGGATGCTGACTGTGAGGTCATATATCTTGTGTGGGAAGATGAGGTGAGATGTGCAGTCATTGAATAAAGAGACAGACAGGGACACCTAATTACCTAGGAGAATAGTCATTTTAAAACAAAGTTTTCCCTAGCGCTAGGGTCTTAATTTTTGGGCTGGTTTTGCTTGTGTAATCTGGGTCAGGGTTGCCCTAGAAAAGGGTTGCATGCAGACATCTCTTCAAAACATTGTGTCCTATTTTTCAACCACACATATTCCAAACCAGTTATCAAAAATGTCTAACACATACACACTATTAAACAGTTTCCTCTGTTGTTGTGATTCAGGATGGCATGGTGGACCAGGTGCCAGATGTACAGAGATCCTGGATAAAGAAGCTGTTTGGCTTCACTGTGCTCAAACCCTCTGAAAGGTCAACAAATGCGGTTGCTTGTTTTTTTGTAAAAAATAAATTATAAATACATTGATAATGGATGCAGTCATGTTTGTTGTTTAACTTTCAGGTATGGCCATGTTCTCTGTGGCTGGATTGCTGGCCATGAGTCAGAGTATATGGAGACCCTGTCTGAACAAGAGGTCACACACACCATGACACAACTCATCCGCAGATTCACAGGTGAGCCTAAATATGTCTCAAAGATTGAGCAACAATTCAGTACAGATTGCATTTTAGCATGTACCTTTTTTCTTTTAAAAGTGGAGGCTTTCTGTCTAAAACGTAAGTTAAGAATGATTTCTGTCAGCACTCCCAGACTAACTGTGTGTTTAGGAAACCCGACCGTCACCCCGAGGAGAGTCCTGCGCTCGCAGTGGTTTCATGACCCCTGGACATGTGGATCTTACAGTTACCCAGGAAAAGGTTGTTCAGCCCAGGACCTGGAGAACATGATGGAGCCTCTGCCTACCAAGGGGTCACTTTTACAAGTAACAACGTGTTCATTCTCAAACACAATTGTGTGCACTTAGGAAAAACACAGACTCACATTATATGATAGACCAAGTTGTAAGACCTACTTGTAACTAGTTGGTGTATTTCAGCCCCTGCAGGTGTTATTTGCTGGAGAGGCGACTCATCCCTGCTACTACTCCACCGTCCACGGAGCTCTCCTTACTGGGTGGAGAGAAGCTGACAGACTCATCTCTCACTATTCCGCCATCAGTACCTCTGAACCACCCAAGTCAAAGCTTTAAAATAACATTGCTGCTTTGTTATTTAAATCAGTCACTTAAGGGCGCTTTCAGCTATTCTAATCCGAATATCACCCAATCGTCTGCGCTGCCTGGGCTAAAAGAAAATCTGGTTTTCTTACACAGCATGTATTTACAGGATCTGTAAATGGGGAAAAAATCAAGAAGCTTGGACCAAGTCACACATTCTTTTCAGCCAATCAGCAATGGAGAGCATTCGTGCTTGTGTACAATCAGGAAAATTAATATTGAAGTTAGACAGTAATCTTGTTTACATGTTATCTTCATATCAATGCAAAAAATTAGTTGTGATTTTGTGTCTTTGATTTGTTGTATTTAAAGAATGATTGAACTCTAATCTAGCAGTTTTCAAATATCCATATTGCTGAATTTATTATAAAATATTCATTATATTATATGTATACATTGATTGTAATTATCTATCAGATTTTATAAATTGTATATTTTTCAATAATCTGTTTGACCAGTTCTCTCTTAAATCAGTGAGTTAATCTCAAACCTATGTGAAAAACTATTAATAAAGTTCCATCTCACTTATAATGTTTTCCTAATCATTTTATTGTTTGTACCTGACAATATGTTGCCTTATTGTTTTTCGCTTTTATAACACTTTGTTAATCTGTTTTTCATTTTTGATTCATTACTAATAATATTGTGTAGCCTACACCTACAAACTATTCACTGACGGGCAACCAAGAAAGTATGGATTAGAGGAAATTATGTATTATGGATTAGAGGAAATTAGTCTACAATATTTATTTTAAACAGGCATAACGGCACATAACGTGAAAAATAACCTAGAGAGAGAAATAGAAAGGCTAAGAACTATTGAAGCCATCCATTTGTGTTAACAATAGTAAAGGACGAAAAAAATAGAGCCCATGAATGTATAAAGTACAGTTTTTACAATTGTAATGTATTTCTTGCTGCCGCTTTACTTCTTGACTACTATATATTTCCATTTACTTTTTTAATGCTGAGAATTATTTTTTACATGGATCTGTACTTAGCAAGTAATTCATAATTTGTCCTGTGGAGGGGGAGTAACGCACCCTGTGGTGTAAAAACTGCAAATAAATCAAAACCGAAGAAGTCTTCAGCGGAACCGAGTTCTTCCTCGCCTTTAGATTCAAGTCGGCATGTAAACAGTGATGCACACCATCAACATGTCCATTGCAGAAAGGTCCTTTGTAGCCAGTCATTTAAAATAATTTAAAAAACGAAAGCCAGGCGTGGTGATATTTAGAGCAACAGCAGCCATGAGACTGTACCAGGCTCTCCGTAATGTCGGGAGCTTCAGGACCTCTTTCGACTTTGGTGCACGGGAAGTAGCTCACTGGTTCCCGGGACACATGGCTAAAGGTGACAGCCTCAAAACGTTACTCCAGAGTATATAAAATAATCTATGCATTTGAAATGGGTGTGTTACAATGTGTGAATCTGTGTAATATCTTCACCTCACCGTTTACAGGACTGAAGCAGATGAGAGCCAACCTCAAGAGTGTGGACTGCATCATAGAAATACATGATGCCAGAATATCCTTTATTGTATCAACGCCAGGATACGACAGGGAAAAGTGCAAAGTTTTTCTTTTTTTTAATAAAATAAGGTTAAACACATTTAATAATAAATTAAACAATTGAAGTTAGTAAAAAAAACGATCATACCTAAATAAAATCAAGAGAATTACAACTCATATCTTTATAGCGTGATCACATTTCTGAAAGTGGGGTTTTAAAGATAAAACTGTTAAAGGTGCCATAACCATCACATGGACATTATTGCATGCAGAGTATAGGAGCCCTTGTCTTTACACTTGCTGAAAATCCCAGCGTTTGACCTCTTTTTACTGCAGAGGTTAAACAAATTGGATTTTTCCTTAATATTACCGACATCCCCTTCTCTGGGAGAAACCCAGCGTTTCAGGAGACTCTAGATGTCAAACCCCACGTGCTAATTCTCAACAAGATGGACCTTGCCGATGTGTCCAAGGAGCAGGTGAAATGTCTTACTGCTGTCTTTACAGAGTCACATGTCATCATAATTTTAAAGTTTTCTAACAAACAACATTTGCCCTGCAGATAATCCTGAAGAAGCTTAAAAGAAACGGGGTGAAAAATGTTCTCTTCACAGACTGTTTAAAGCAGCGAGACGACAACGTCAAAAAGGTAGATGTCATCTCCACTGGATACCAGACAGGTGTCTTTTTGCAGATTTTTGTCATAAGCCGATATTCAATAAGCATGAAACGTATTCCTTTTTTGTGTTCCTGAAGTTGGTGCCAATGGTGGTTGACATTATTGAGAACAATCCACGTTTTAACAGAGATGAGGTATGTGTCCCAGGAAGCTTAATTATACTTTGTGTTAATTTTAGTTATGAGAGAAATAAACTGCAAGATACAAGACATATAACTAATAAGTAATACCCTCACAGATATGATCCTTGCTAACCAAAACACTGTTTTCATTGTGACTCACACAACATTTATTAACAATGTATTTGTTGGCCATGCTCTAACCTTGTCATGTAAATCTTTCAGAATACAAATTATTGTCTGATGGCTATTGGAGTCCCCAACGTGGGGAAGTCATCTCTTATTAACTCACTGAGAAGAACATACATGAAAAAAGGTTTGTATAATGCATTTGCTGATTTTTATTGAGGTTCAATTCAGGATAATCATAACCTTCTTTAAAAAAACAACAATTGTAATACATTTCAGGTCGTGCATCTCGAGTAGGTGGGGAGCCAGGTATAACTAGAGCAGTCCTGACTAGAATTCAGGTGAGTGTAGAGGACATGTAAAACACTGTGATTTCATGGGTTCATTGTGTGTGTATGCATCTGTACAATATTTGTTTCTATATTTGACCCCAGGTGTGTTCGCGACCCGTAATGCACCTGATGGACACACCAGGAGTCCTGCCTCCTAAGATTGAGAGTGTTGAAACCGGCATGAAGCTGGCTTTATGTGGTGAGCAGCACAGGATTATTATTGTTTCCCACAACATACCAATATAATAGTATTCATTGGAATTTATATCACATTTGTTGGTAAAGGAGGTTTTTAATTGTGCTCAACAAATATTTTAATATTTTCTTTCTACACCAGGAACTATTCTGGACCATTTAGTGGGTGAAGAGATCATTGCTGACTACTTACTCTATTCTCTAAACAGGCTCGGGGAGTTCAGGTAGGATTGACAATACTTTTGTGTGGTTTGTGTATTACTTTGTCTTCACATTGCTGTGATTGTTTACTTCACGTATGTATTTATGTGCAGTTATGTGGAGAAATACGGTCTCCAGGAGCCAAGCGATGACATCCAGTATGTCCTCAAACGCATTGCTGTGAAACTCGGAAAGACGCAACGGGTCAAAGCCATTACTGGAGTTGGTAAGAAAATGCTAATTCAACTCCTGCTACACACAGTATTATTGACTAGCGATCTCTTAGTTAAGTTAAACATATAGTACAATGTTTTGCCTTATTATATTTCCTGACATGAGTTTGAAGGTGTTATGGCCATCATTTTAATGTATTATTAGACCCATAATACATATGTTTATTCCTTGTCTCCCTCAGGGGATATCACCATCACGGTCCCAAACTGCTCAGCAGCAGCTTACGATTTAATCAGAGCCTTCAGGAAAGGAGAGCTGGGACAGGTAATGCTCGACTGACCTGAGACATTGGAATGAAGACAGAGACTGTTTCTGGTTTCATAAGTTTTCCCTCAGTCTGGAAGGATTTATATTTAACTGAAAAGTGTCGTCAAGGTTCGTCTCTGACCTCATTCCTTTGACCTTTTGGGGACATGATGCAGTCTGTTCTGTTTATAGATGATGTATTAAAGCACTGTGTCCTTTGCAAATAAAATAATTCATCTTAATTCAGGTACATTTCTTCTTTTATAAGACATGAAGCAGATATCTGATCTGACAAGGTGTAAACATTATATTTATTAGCACAAAGACAGTAATAACAAACTCTCAACCTATGTACATAAGTGTTGTAATAAAGTTAATTTATATGGAACAGTCTGTTGCTCCTGAGTGTCTCCTGGTAGAAAAAAATCTTCTTGGATGAAGGACGGATCATGAGAGAAATTAATAACAGTGAGGGCAGCAGTTTTTTTTTTCTCCCAGCCATGACGTGGTGTGTACACAAATCTGAGAAATTCATTAGCTAAGTTTCAGTTGTTATAAAAGGGTATAAATTGTTCAGAAATTCAAGATGATTGATGAAAATGCAGTTAACTTTAATTTGCCTTGTCTTGTTGTAGAGAATCCTCTTCATGGCTCGAAATGCAGTCTTGCAGGTGGCAGTTGTTTCGATTTCAGGGGCAGAAAAACGTCAGTGTTCTACATAAATTCCAGATAGTCCAAGCTTTATGTTTAGATCCAGGTCTGGTCATAAATATGATTTAGTTGTGCGAAACAGCGATGCTGTGTTTTTTTTACCTTTACATTTCTTTTTTGTATATTATGAAAACAGATGTATTTTTAAATTAAGATTTACAGTACTATTTAATGTGGCAGCCCACAGTTTGATAACAGTCCTTATCAAGGTGTTTCTATTTTTGATAATCCTGATAAAACATTTTCACAATAGGGTCTAGGAATCAAGCTTTAGGGAAGGAAACTAGTTATTATGTTTATTAAAGTTCTGTGTCATTGTATATCCAACACTGACTTGACAAAGGTGCACTACTTTAAAGGTGAAAGGTCACATTGAATACTGGTTGGATACATGTGTTTGTTGGTATAGCCTAGAAGATATGTGTACAAAATATACAGTATTTATGTTTTTGTGTCCATCCACCACTGTGTTGCACCTCTGATGTTCCCAGTGCAGCTTCCTGTCATTCCTGCATATTATATTCAGATCCAGGGTAGAATCAGGAATTCATCCTAAAAAACAAGCTAAACATCTACAGTATACTGTCTTGAAAGAATCCATATTTTTGGGAAAATGTTGCAATAATGATAGAAACCAGTTGAGGAAGAGAATATCCATTTTTTGTTGAGCCTGACATTTGTGAATCAAAGTAATTGGTCCTGTTGTAGTAATCCACGTCCTCGGAGCTGTCTGCGTTGCTGCGTCTGTAGGCAGAGGCATACCATTTATCCGCTGATAGCGCCACCGCCACCGCCGCCCCTGCTGCCGCTGCAGCTGCGATCCTCACCGGGGAGGACCGGCCCGCAGCCCGGACGCGGGAGCGGGTCCCTCCGTAGGGCCCGGACCCCCGTTGACTCCCCGCCGAGGAGCTCCGGGAGTGGGTGCCTCGAGAGGAGCCACGGGACCCTCCACGTCCCCCTTTGGACAGCACCGGCTCACACAGGAAAGCAGCGAGCAGGAGGCAAGTCCAACATGTTGCAACCACCCGGTTCATCCCCGACATCTGCAGGAAGAAGACATAATGGAGAAATGTTAGACGTGGTGGTTAGAATACACATTTGAAGTTTAAAATGGGGAAATAACCCATATGTTTTATGTTACTGCAAAACATAAAGATCTGATTTGAGTTGGCAAACAGCCATCCTTTCTTTTTCACTGATCAATTCTGTATACAACTCAGAATATAAGGAGTGACATGCTCTGAACATGGCAAGGAATAGGCATACACTGCTCATCATCAAAGGTGTGAGATCTTGTATTCAGTGTCTCCATAACAAAAACATTGCAGTTGCCCCTCTTCGTTTAAGTAGGTCAGGTTAAAAATAATTATTTTCACCAGAAGATTGCTGTTGCTGCTTCATGAGTTAACATTCCGCCTATGGATGATTATAAAATAGGCAAAATATGTTGGGCTATATTGCTGTCATTAAAAGGCCATCATATGACATTTAGTCCGAATGTTTTGTTCTAACAGGGAACTATAGAAATGTAGGACGTATGATCGTTATTATACGTACGATTTCAACAAAATGATTTGATACACGATTTGAAATGCTTGATGTTCATCTCATTGTATTCTCATAAATTAGCCTGTTCGTTACCCAAAATACCCGAATCACACCACCATTTAAAAAGAAATGCATTGCATCCATATGGTCTAAACCCACGTCCACGTTAACCATTATACGGTATAGCCTACCATAGGCCTACAGGTTGACATAACGGCTGGAGCTTACCTTTTTTCCCTGTTTTATCCTTGCTTGGGTCTTTGCACTCGGAGGAAAAAATGAGAGGGGATTGTCACGGACGATGCAGGCTCGTTCACGTAAGGAGAACGCGCATCTCGCGTGAATATTGAATGTGTTTTTCATTGAATATTATGGGATATTGAAAAAAGACAAACACAAGCAAAATTGGTAAAACAAATCTGAAAATCAATAAGTCTATAGGCCTACATATTTATTTGAATCATGATAGTGCTTTGTCCTTTATTGTAGGCTATTGTTTTATATTAATCCTCCCCCCTTTTGTATGTTTTCTTAAACTTGTATATGTATAAGGTTTATTTGTACTGCATGATATAACATAGACAACAAATACAGTTTTGTTTTGTTTAGCTGAGATAATTGATTTGAAGGTAATGACATCTTGTTCTACACTTTGCAGACGCTAGGTGGCAGTAGTACTCCAAGGAACATACGACTTCAGGAAAAACACCAACGAAGAAGAGGAGGTGAGCGGAAGGAGCTTCCCGTGTTATTGGAGCAAGTTCATTGACAACATACCTCCGTTGTGTAGTCGCTGTCATGGCTTTCCTCTGCAGAAGTGCTGCCTCCCTCCTGAAGTCCTCCCGAGCAGCGCCGGTTGTTCTGTCCGCTGCCCGCCTCTACAGCTCAGGTGTGTGTTCAAACACTGTCAAAGTGTGTATTGCACCTGCATAACTGTTACGTGAAGTGGCCCTGCTACAATGTCAAGAAACCTGCGTCACCGAATGTCCATGTGCGACGCATATGGAGCAGACTGGATCCCTAAGTTGGTTATTTAGTTGTCTGTGTTTTCTGTCATTTGCAACACAAAGAGATCTCTAAACTTGAATGGATCAGATCATTTCTAACATGTTGTTCACACGAAAACCCTTGCCTTTTAAAGGGGAATTACACCCTACAATTGAATTTATAGTTGTTATTTCTATAACTTTGTGCAGCCCAGATATCATTTATGATGTGTTTTTGTTTGATGTGATGATTTTCGATACTACAAATTCAAAAGAATAACGTGTTGTAGTAAAAACACTTGTTCCAATAAGGTCCCAAAAGACACAACACAAAGCTGAATCATATGCAAAAATACAATATAACATCACTATGCATCAAAGAAAAACTCCCACATTAAAGTATACTTAAGATGATTAGGACGTAACAAATACTGAGTGCACATTGCAGTGATTATTTATATTCAGAGACAAATCCTGCAGTGGCTAAATAACAATGTGACAGCTGTCAGGGGGATTTTACAGAGTTCGGGGTCAGACATGAAGTGACCCTCTGTTGAACATGAACAGGATGGGTGTCACTCTGCAGGCCGTAGAGATGCTGTTTTGCTTTCTTGGTCAGCGAAGTTTAGTGTGTCCTCCTGAAGTGATCAGCAATCTGTACACCAGGAAACATGTGGCTCTTGACCTTCTCCTCACAGGAGTCGTTGATGTGAAGACAGGTATTATCAACATACCTCCATTAAACCCTGGAATATAATTATGCACAGATGATCAAACATTCGAATGGCTGTTTGATTTTGATTTGTATACATTTTCCATCTTTATCTATCTATCCATGACTTACTGTATATCAATGTGCAGGCAACAATCCATGACTTGAGTTTGTACCTTTGTTCCACAAGGCATATCAGGGGCTTCCAAGGACGCAATAAAACCATGAGCCAATGAGTTGATCCTTCACCTTTTCTAGAATGATTAACCAGGACACAGAGCACGTTGGTGATGATCATGTAGTTGAAAGTCTATGCTGCTCCCAGTTATAGTTATAGAGGTTTATAAAAACACATTATCCTTTTTAACATTTGGACTGTCTATGTTGTAAACGTATTCTCTTCCTAATGTATACACACGACACAGGTTTCCTCCATTTTTTTCCCCATTAACTGTGGGGTTTCTTTGGGAGATTTTCCTTGTACAATGTGAGGGTTTAAGGACAGAGAGTGTCGTTTTCTGTACAAGCCGTAAAGCCTCTGAGACAAATGTAAAATGTGTGATATAGGGCTATTTAAATACACATTGACCGATTGATGATTGATTGATAGTTAAAGCTATAGGGATAGTTTAGATGTTTGGAAATAGGATAACATGAGGTTATCCACTGTCATACCTACAGATTATGGTGGTCTGCATGTCCCCTCGTCATTATAACAAACACAGAAGGTACAAAGTCATACGGTAACATAAACAAACTAATCGTGACAGCCGTGGCCCAGAAACCTCAGTGTTCTGCAAGTTACTGTTTCACTCAATGGAGGGAGGTTTCTTTGAGAACAGCTTGGATGGATACAATGGCTTCAGTTCCCCATCAAAAAGGACATGCTGTTTAAATAGTAATCAAACTTTTGTGTTGCATTGTTGTTATACGTTCAAAATCTAGCTCTGTGAACTCTGCAGAAACTGTTTATCTAATTGCACAGAATTCTTATCTGACCAATGTTGGTTCCCTCTTCATGCAGGTGCTCAGTATGAGTACATTTTGGTGGAAAAGCGCGGGGCGAAGAGTGATGTGGGCTTCATCCAGCTGAACAGGCCCAAGGCCCTCAACGCTCTGTGTGACGGGCTGATGAGGGAGTTGGGACAGGCCCTGGATGTCTTCGAAGCTGACACAGAGGTCGGGGCCATCGTCATCACCGGCAGTGAGAGAGCCTTTGCCGGTGAGGGACCTGAGTGTGTTTTATGGGTTTGCTTACAATAAGGTATCAGCAGGGAACTAAGCGTATGTGTTTTTTCAGCTGGAGCGGACATTAAAGAGATGCAGAATCGAACTTTCCAGGAGTGTTACCGTGGAAACTTCCTGGCTCACTGGAACAGAGTGTCCACGGTGAAGAAGCCTGTGATTGCTGCCGTCAATGGATTTGCTGTGAGTTTCTTTAATTTTGTTAACTGAGGATAGGTTGTTGGATTTCTTCTGATAAAAGAAAACTATGCAAAGATTCAATTAAAAATTATAATAATATGTTCAAAGCATTAAAAAAGGAGAGAGGGAAAAGACAACTGGATTGTAAACATTTATAATAGAAAGTAATGATATGTGTTTACTATTTCTGCTCCAAGGTTTTCTCCACATGTCTTATCATGTGTATCTTTAGTTTTCTTATCTTTCAATATTTAACCTGTTGTTCTTCTAGTCCCCCCTTTCACCTATATTTCCTCTCTCAAATCAATTTTTCTCCCTCTCCAATCTCCCACTATTTATTTTTTCCTTCCTTCATTGGATCATTAATTTCAGCTGAGTTTTCTTTCAGTTATACCCCCTTTTTAGAGCAGAATTTATCCGCATGTCAAGATATAATTAAACAAATTCCACTTACTTTGGGACACTTTCATTACCCTAACGAAAAGCAAACCCAAACCACAAAACAGCTTAACAACTTGAGACAAAAAAAGCAGTAGTGTCCACACGCTTTCGGCTCTATAGTGCAACTTCTTTACACAACAAATCCAGTATCATTCCAGGATGCACAGCATTTAAATGGGCTATGACCATAGGCTATGACACAATGAAGAGTGAGTCTACTGTCTGTGTAATTGTTTCTGTGTTTCATAATGTACGTTTCTGTTTCAGCTGGGTGGAGGCTGTGAGCTGGCGATGATGTGTGACATCATCTACGCCGGGGAGAAGGCGCAGTTCGGCCAGCCAGAGATCCTGTTGGGGACCATTCCTGGTAAACACTCTGAAGCATCCACTTTCCTTCCTGTTCAGACTAGACTTCCTTATGCAAAGTTTACCAGATTCTTGCTTTTGGAGTTCATGATGTTCGTCTTCCTGCAGGAGCGGGGGGCACCCAACGGCTGACGCGTGCGGTGGGAAAATCCCTGGCGATGGAGCTGGTCCTTACAGGAGACAAAATTAATGCAGAAGTCGCCCGGCAATCAGGTAACAGAAATGATGGTATTACACTTGGCAGATGCTATTTGCAACCGGGTGTCCGTAGCTAACAATGCTATTTACACCCGGGTTACACATTAGATACTGTTTTGGATGTATAGGTATTTATGGAAATGTTTCTTTGATAACTTAATTCCCTTGTGCTGCTGTAGTAGCTTAGCAGTAGGGTGTAAAAAAAACACACCTGATTGGAGGAAACTTTGGGAACACCAGAAGGATAGGGAAAAAAGTTTGGCAGATGCTATTTGCACCCGGGTTTCCGTAGCTAACAATGCTATTTACACCCGGGTTACACATTAGATACTATTTTCATATATTTGTCATACTTAATTCAGTAGCTTGTTGTGTTTCCAGGACTGGTGAGTAAAGTGTATCCTGCCGACCAGTTGGTGTCGGAAGCTGTGAAATGTGGTGAGAAAATTGCTGCCAACTCCAAGCTGGTGTCTGCTATGGCTAAAGAAGCTGTGAACGCAGGTGTGTAAAGTTAATCATCTAGTCATTTTATGAAATATCCTTAAACCTATTAAATTGAATACGTTAATATATTGTCTGACGTCTTCTACTTGTGATTGCAGCTTATGAACTGACTCTGGCTGAGGGTAATCGTTTGGAGAAGCGCTTATTCCACGCTACCTTTGCTACAGTGAGTAGAAGAGCCCACCTGAGAGCAAGTAAAGGGGATTGTTTTTTATTTTGACCGTTCAGTCATGATGTGTGTGTCTGTTTTCCCCTGCAGGAGGATCGTAAAGAAGGCATGACAGCATTTGTGGAGAAGAGAAAGGCCAATTTCCAGGACAATTAGAAAAGAGCAGACCAAGAGCTCGGCCAATAACACAAAGTTCCTGATATCAGCGGATAATTTCCTTATCTGCAACAAGCTGAATGGTGCACAAATCCTGATTGTATTGAAGCATACAAGATGTTTAAATTAGGATTTGGTACTAAGAGTTTGCACCGGAGTGTCTTATCACACTGAAGCTCTACTTGCAAAGTTTGGTATTAAAATCAAAAGCAGTCTGGGTGCAAGACGTGCACTGGCGTTTGAATTTGAATAATACTTTATAACTCTGCCGGAGTGCAATAGGAGGAATCAGTTGTAATGACTTAACTGCCTTTTTATTTTTCCCTTTCAAATGTTTGTCTGCATTTTGAAGGCAACACACTTCTCTGTACATTTTACAAATAAATCTCAGTGAGTGAGAAATGAACACAAATGGAAAGATGTGCCTGCTTATAGAGTGCCACAGTGACGCGTCCTAAAACCCGGAAGTAAGCTGCACATGGGTTCCTTCGACAAAAAAGCAATGCAATTTCTCCATAGGATTTTGGAAAATAGCTCGAAATAAGGTCTGTGGTTGACACACATTTAAGAGACTGATCACGTTTTGTTCAGTCGAATAATCTCCACATGTCTACCCTACTTTTATAATTTTCGAATCATAAATCTAATCGATAAATGTATGATCGATAGATTTATGATTCGAAAATCGAATCAAATCTACTTTTTTGTCGAAGGAACCCATGCGCAGCTTTCTTCCGGGTTTTAGGACGCGTCACTGTGGCACTCTTAACAAACTGTCTACCTTGGGATGTTTCTACATATTTATAATGTTAGGTAATCAGAATGTTTGCATATAATTTACATTGTAACTCGGTTTTTTATTTAACAGTCTGTTTTTCTTTTTGAGAATTGAGATATATAATTAGGTAAAAAGTGTCAGCCAGATAACTGAAACTTAGAAGTAACTTGACTGTAATGACTAGTGGATTCAGTTCACCCAGCGTTCAATCGGCGTGCTCCTCTCACCACCAGAGGGGGCTCTTGTGCACAGACACTGGACAGATATAAATCCAGCAGGACTGACACGCACCGGGCTGAAGGCTCGTAGTAGTAAAGTGACAGTTAAAAGGTCATGTCATTAAAATACTATTTCAAAAAATCATAATTATTCAGATGCGGTACTAAAAAAAAAGTTGTTTTTTAAATGCAATATGTCTGTAACACTATTTTACAAAACAAACCGTCATCAGAAGGGAAAACTGACATGTGATTTCTTTACTTAAAATTATAATAGGCCAAGGTTTTCCACTGCGCAATCAAATAATTAAAAGGCTGGTTGTAAAAACGTTTAATAGTCTTTTGGAAAAACATTAATAAAGATCTGTGATTAAATTGTAGCCTATATTTAGATGAATTATAATTTACTCTAACAGAAAATATAGCCTACTGAAAAAAGTAGGCTGCATGGTTGTACACGACTTACAAGGCTATATTTTAAATCTCGGGCATCACTATTGGTTGAAACTATTTGGAAACACTTAAAACGATACTTTTGACTTCAAAGAAAAGACCAGAACAAATGTGGTTAGTGTGCGCTTTCTCTCTCCGCTCCAACCATCGCAAGGCACCTTTTTCTCTCTCTGATCTTCACACGGCGGCGCCCCATATCTCCACAAGGCCATGGCCTAATTGATTTTTATTTTCATTCAATATTCCCCTGGAGCTTGCTTTCTTGTCAGCCCTCTGGAACAAAACTTTTAAAAGGAGGGGAAAAAAACTCGTCTCCTCACTCGGCAGGGAAGCACAAAAGTCCGCAGAGAGGGCCCGAAAAGAAGCTCCTCTTTGAGGCTACCGAAAGGTCAAAATAATAAATGTAGACTCAATTGAAGCTCTCCATACAGACAAAGGGGGCCAAACGTTACATTTTGGCAGCGGAGACCCTCATAGCGTGATAAACTCATTTAAAGAAGCCGAAATAAAGAGGGAGCAGCATGGGTCCGGAGGAGGAGAAAGGGCTTTCAGTCGGGCAGACAGGCCTGGCTCCTGCAGGGCCTGAGTGAAGGCAGCCAAAAAACACTCTCATATTCTTAAACTGCACTCTTTTAGTCACTTTGTTTTAAGTATAATCTTGTTTATATTCTTATGCAGCCAACCCTTATATAAAAAATAGGATTTTATTAGGCCTATTGTTTAAATAACTCAACACAAGAAACACCCCAAAACCGATTTAAAGTTTAAACACATCATACAGCTCTGAACAAAATGTAGAGACCACTGCAGCATTATCAGTTTATCCGGTTTATATATGTATGTTTGAGTAAAATGAATGTTTTTGTATTTTATTCTATAAACTATTTGACTACATTTCTCTGTGGTGGAATTTCTGCCATGTGGAGTGGTAATTGTTTTCAGAGCTGAATTTATACCTTGCAGCTTATTAAACAAAGCCTTGTTCCCAAGACAAGGATTTGTGTTTTGTTGGTTTTGTTATGTTTGATTTCTTTCAGAACAATTTGCACAAAACACATGTGTTCTGTTAAATACATAGTTATTTTGAAATGCAGAAATGTATGAAACATGTATTATTTGCAGATTTAAACAGGGCATGAAGTGAAGGCCTATATGCTACCAACATGTTTGTCCTATTAACAGCAGCTGTATTCTAAATTCAGTATAAAACCACAAGCCTGCAATGCTAGATTCTAAACGTTGTGACTTTTATGAATGTATTTTTATATGCAGATCTCTTGCTCCTTTCCTTTCCTTTTTTCACAGAACCAGAATCTGTGGTCAGAGAAAGGATTCCTCAGCATTTCTCTGCCATCCAGCTGAGAGTTTCTCTAGCTCAGATGAAACAGGCTGGGTGGAGTGGTTTTCATCTGATAAATATTTTCATTATCTCACATTCTTGGCACCAGAGACCGTGTCAGAATAACACATTTACCGGTGTCTGCTTTAAATTATGCCCACCCAAGGGTGTCAGAAACAACATAGACCAAAGATTAACCGACTGTGCAGTTTGTCAGAATAATGACATGGCCCTATTGTATAGCTTTATATAAATAGGCTTCCACCATATCATTTTTATGGTTTACTATACTTTAATCTTTTTTTGTAACATAACCTATGATATTTTTATGTCATACAATACTCTAACTTTTGTACTTTCTTTATGGCATACTGAACTACAACTTTTCATGCCATTTCCTTAGGAGTTATGAACGTTGTATGACCTTCTTAAATACTACACCTTGACTATTTTAGTGATATCTTTATGGCATACCTTTTTTTAAATTAGATGTTACCCTTTTAATAACATACTAAGACTTTCGAATGACTTTTAATGGCATTTTAAACTAAAACTTGTTATGACAAACTAGCCTTTACTATGCATTTTGATGAGATTCTCCAAAAGGCTACATTGACTTTGCTATGATTCTTTTTAACATAATATTATAACTTTTGAATTACCTTTATGAAATCCTGTTATTTTTTACATGTATATTTTTTATGACTTGTAACTACCTTTTTCCAAAGAGTCCATGCAATGACTTTTTAAGTAGGCCTATGTGGGGTAATTATTCTGAAACGATCACCTAAAACAGATGCATGCTTGTGGATAGTGAACATCTTTTTTTAATATTAAAGTCCAAAATAAACGTTTATAGTTTGACTGGATAGCCCCTCTAATTAACCAAATTAGGTGCGTTTCCTTGCGTATAAAAAGACAAGAAAGTTATATATCGAGACGGGAAACGAAACCGGATGTAAACAAACCCGGAAGTAAGCCGGAGATAGTGCTCTTGCTTCTCTTCTCTCCTCTCTGTGGCTACTGAAAGAATCCCCTCTATTTTCTCCTGAGCTGCTGTATGCTTTGGCTAAAATGGGCCATGGGGATTAACTGGGTATGATATTTAATGACATACTTATATGTCACCTTTCTCGTAGCGTAGCCAGCTGTGCTAGCAGTATTAGCTATAACGCAGGGCAGGAGGCTAATCACAGTTCAAGTTAAATAGAATCAAAGGATCACTAACCTGAAGACAAATGCCACAGTCGTTCACAGACTTTGTGTTTTGTTTCTTCATTTAGTTCTTGCTGATGCAAACTTTCCAACATCCTCCATTTGTGCCTGTGGTCCAAAAGAAATAAGAGCTGATGGTATGTTAATACATCTCTATCTGACTGAAAATTAAAACACTGGGTGAATGTGTATGTATTTAAACCTGTATCTGGTCTTTGTGCAGGTTTGGGAATCCCACAGCTTTTGAAGGCTATTTTGAAGCTCTTGCCTCTTGATACCTATGTCCCCTCTCCGGTACAGGACCCATACATATAAAGTGAAAACCACTGAGTAATGTTGTGTCGATGGCAGTAATGAGTTCATATATCAATCGGATTCTCTTGTTAACTAGTCAAATGTAGTTAGTTGAATCTGTGCTGAAATGTCTCCACAGGCTGCAGTCATGGATCTGTTAAAAGATGTGTGGTACACCTACTCAGATCTCCTGAATCAGGCTGGATCTTATGTAAAAAAGCCAGTACAACCTTATGATTAAATTAATCAGTTAGTAATGAGAATAACACAGTCCTTCTTTGATGTTTGTTTACATAGAGTCCTATTGAGAAAGTGGAAAGGTTTGCTTTCTATGAACGAGCCAAGGAAGCGTGTATTTTCTCTGTGTTCATTAATCAGCAAATCTTTATACTGTAAGCAGTAAAACATGAGTACTTGCTCAATGTTTTACTAGCCTGAAAATGAAACTGAATTGCCATTATGCATCACCTGATTTACTTATTCGAAACTATATAAAACATGTCTTTAAAAATGCAAATAAACATTTCCGTCTGCTCTGTCTACACATGGAAACGGCTCTGTACGGCAACCTAATACTGAAGAAGGGGGTCATTTCTCCTGACCTTTTAGAGTGACACACACACACGTTAAGTAATGATGATCTAATCAGGAATAATTTATTACATTACATTACATGTCACTTGTTAGACGCTTTTATCCAAAGCGACTTGCATACTCAATACTGTGGGCAATCCCCGCGGGAGCAATTTGGGGTGAAGTGTCTTGCCCAGGGACACAACGACATGCTGACTGCAGTGGGGTTTGAACCTGTGACCCCCTGATCCGAACACCTACGCACAACCTACTGCGCCACACACCTCCATTTATATTTTTTCAAATTTGTTCAGTTTCCACCAGAAGTGGGAAGAGTTAAAAAATCATTTGTCTGTGTTAATGTATAGTCAATACTCATCTGAAGGATCAGAAAATATTTTGTATTTTTCTTAATAACTTCTGTGTTGTACAAACATTTCAATAAACCAAACACATAAAGTCTTTGATACATGTGTTAATGTTTATTTTTGATCAAGGACAACTCAGATTTAATCATCACAATATCCTAAAGATGTATAGTCTTCTCCAACCTTCAACCTTATTTATATGTCCTAACCACCTAGCCTCGCCCATGTTTAACACTTTTATAACCGCGCTTCACTATTCTGACATGTACAGAGGAACACTTAAGAATTTAACACTTCAAGACTTCCTTTTCTCAAACTGCACTCTCAATTAAAGGCACAACCCTCTGTAATTACCAACATGTCATCTGAAAGCAGCTTTAGGATTTTAAATGCTTTCTATAACATTAGAGTCCTTTATAAACTTGTCCATTAATGCTATCACAACACCACCTAGTCATTATTAGAAACTGTACCTTATATACACTGATTATAAGTCTTTACAATTGAATTTATTTTTAATAATTACTTGAACTATCAACGAGTGAGTCTTGGAAATCATCATTATCTGTATTTAGATGTACATTACATCGTCAATGTTTCTCTGTATCTATAGACACATACATAACAAAATACACACAAGTGACAGTGAGATTTAGAGTTGATTCTTAATGAGGACAGTTTAATGAAGTCAAAAGACACTTCAGATGTATTTACTGTGCATCAGCTAAGGTTGTATCTGATCTGAGATGAGGGCTCTACACAGGTTAGGTTGTGGTTGAGGGATCACTGGTGGAAGAGATGATCCAGATCCTCCTCTGGTTGGCTGTGCCTCCTCTGAAATGGGTTAGGGTTAGCGGGTGCAGCAGCTTCAGTATCAGCCGGGTGAGGGATGAGCTTCAGGAGGTCTTTGTGGTACAGGTCGTCCATGTCCTCCTCTGGCTGAAAGTGAACTCTGACCTCACTTTCACCCGCGACCTCACGGCTCAGCAGCTCCTTCTGCACAGGTGAACCCTGGTCGTCGTGGTGATACAGCTCGTCCTTCTCTGGTTCAGAGTGTGAAACACGGATCTCTGCATCAGGTTTGTTTCCGGCCACGAGTGGAGCGAGATATCCAGCCAGCTCCTCGCTCGCTCTGTGGTAGACCTCGTCCCAGTCCTGCTCAGGCTCGTTTGGTGCCGCCTCACCGAAACCAGGGTGGTCGACGTCGTCTTTATCCTCTTCTGGTTCCTGATTCAAGTTGGCAACCTCCTGCCAGGGATCAGCCTGGATGTCGGCAGCAGGGAGGGCATCACGGTTTTGAAATTCAACTTTGAGGAGATCTACCACTGAAGGATGGTACAGCTCATCCAAGTCTTCTTCTGCCTTTAGGTGCTGTTCTTCCTGCCCACCTGTCATGCTCTTCCAAATCTTCATCTCTGGGTCGATGTCGTAGTCAGTCTCATCCATGTCCTCTGGAGGCTCCACTTCCACTCCCCAGGACATCCTTCCTTCGCCATCTAAAGACCTGATTTAAAAAAATAAAACATGCTCTCTCAGTCTGCCCTTCCTCAGTCCAAGACACAATTATTCACTTTAGGTTTAGTTTAAGGAAATTACAACATACATAACGGTATCCAGGAATGCTTCATCTGGGAGTTTATTCTGGGAAGAAAGCAGAAATATTACATGACTGCTGTCCAACACAAACATGATTGTCATTTTAAATGAATCGGAAATGTATTTATCATATGATTTGAAGCTGTAGAGTCTGCAATGCAATATTGTGGACTGCCAGGAGCAATATATACATACCCAGGGTTTATATGGCTTTGCTGTGACGCCAAATATCAGAGAAATACAGACTATTAGAGAAAACCTGAAAGTGAGGAGAGTCTCGATTAATGTTTAGCTTTTAAATGTATGACAGACTCTACAGAATAGTACAAACTAACTCTGCAATCAGATTCAGAAAGGCATGGAAGAGATTTCTTACCTGAACATGTTTGCTTTCAGCTCAACGCTTCACATCTGAGTAAGATATTGTCCATTCACCTCATGTGGAAATAAATGAGCAAAGTTCCAGCAATAAACTGGTTATGTTTTCCTGACCTTTGTATCCTCTGAAAGTGCGTCAGCTGTAAGTAATTCACTGCCTTAACCAACATCTTGTCAACATAATAGTGTCTCTGCAGTCTGCACCAATGGCTGTTTATTCATTCCCTCATTCTGTCATCAAGTCTGATAAGTGTGAATGTACTGTATTTATATCTGGCCTAAATAATATTAATGTCACTCTTGGTTTGGTTCAACTCTTGTTATTTGACTGTGTTATGAAGACACTTACCAGTTTTACAACTACATTAATCTTCCTGTCGGCAGGCAGTGATCCCATGGGTGAAAGGCTGAGGTCGAGATACTTTATCAGTCTGTTTTTTTATTAAGACATCAAAATGCATCTGTTCTGTTTTCAGGTTCATATGTCTTCATTGATAATAACAGTATAGCAATAATCTTTACTTCCTGTTTTCTGTTACTGTGACCTGACTATTGTTCTTGCTTTGGAGGCTCCATGTGGGTCATTTTCTGTATACAACAATGCAGACTCCTTTGCTGGTAGTTAAATACCTCGTTTAGGATTTATGTGAACCTGTATATCATTTTGAGTTGAATCAGACTTTTTATATGAAATCCATGACCATAAAGCAGCAATGCACACTCCCCCTGCTTGGCGTGCCTTCACAGGAACTTTCTCAGACAGACTCCCTCCTGCATACAGCTTCAATCATTTAAAACAACTAATTACACTTCACATACACACTGTAGGAGGACAGATTGAAGACAGATGATGGATCTGTGATCTTAATGCTGGCCACAACATCACTGAAGCAACTATTGAATATGTCAGCTTTAATCAACCTCTGCCAAGATCCTATCACACTGTAAAACTCACCATTACAGAATAGAAAACGCTCTTGGATTGATGTACAGAATAATAATTACAACTCACTTTATGAAATGTGATATGTGGCCATTAGAGAAATCTTTGAGACTGCCATAAACTAATTTAATCTAATCTACGTATACATCCTTCAAGAATGTGATTTAATTGCAGATCCCTATCAAGCTGTTTTGATGCTGTGCATGGGAGACTTTCATTCTTAAGAGACTATTTGGACTGTGAAGACTCTTTACTGTCCCTTTTTCACTGTTCATAATACAGTAGAAGAGTCCTTATGGGTTTATAATGTTAATGACAACAATATCATCAATTTAGTGGATGGCGGTGAAGTCCTCTGACTGCTGACAGTCTGTGAAACGGAGTAAAGAGACCAAATTGAATGTCTGTTAAATATCCAGGCTCAATCTAACTTCACCGCAGTGTACAGTACAACAGGAGCAGACAGACACGCCACACACTTCCTGCTCTGTTCAAGGGATGGCTCCAGTGCGTCTGCTGGTTATCTACCCTCTCTATCAGAACCATATGTACAGGTCCAATCTTACCCCTAGCCCCACTCCCAGGTCACTGAGTGGCCCAAAAAAGGCTTTCCCTCAGCAAGTAAATGCCAGACATCTTTAAGGTTAGTCTGTGAAATATGGACAAAGGAGCGCCTGGCCTTGATTCTGCTTTTACTCCACACTTAGACATTTAGGGAAATTTGCTTTGTTGCAAAGAGTTTCATGAATCAGTTATTTACACGTATATCACATTTTTTACACAGCCTTGTTGAATACTTGATTATTTTTGGATAATCAGCAGTCTGATATTTCTTTAGAAACCACTGATATGATAAACAGATCATTGCTATGGAACCAGTTTGATAGATTTCTTCAGTAAGAACATGTGTTGTATGCTGGATAATGTCACCCATAATGACCCATCCTTTTTGCTAAATGAACCCCAACAGAGTAGAACACAATGCTGTAATTGATCCCCTTTTTAAAGTGTTCAAAAAAACTACTATTTCTTCAAATGTTGAAATATTAAAAAACTGGCATTTATACGTCTCCTGTATCACACATACTTATGACTGTTACTCTGAAAAGCAGCCTCACCTACATTTTCTACTAATAGCTTTTAAACTGTCCGACACTTCATCACCTTAGTGGAGTGACCGAGACACAACTCAGTCCGATGGAGAGCCGTGGATCTCTGCCAACCAGAGGCTGGTTAAACCACAGAGAGCGTGTTTTCCTGTAAGCCTGTGGGGCCATCAGAAGTTCAGGGAGCAGAGTCCTGTGGTTAATGTGCTGGTAGCTACCGGGCCCCCGGGCTTCACATAAAAGCTGCTTCACTGATGTGTGCGGGGGGAAAAAAAGAAGCTTCAGAACAATTTATCCATCAAACCTCACTTTTAAGGCTCAGAGCTACAGGATGTTTTGTGTGGTTTCTGCGAGACCAACAGCATCTCCACAAAGGCTCACATTATGCTCTTCAATGTCACTTTAATAGGTAGTGTACAGTATGTTTGTCACCAGTAAGAATCTGGCAGCAATTGTCTTCATGAAGACAGTCTTATTTAAAGGAATAGATTGAAATATGATGAGGTCAAAGAGAAGTGGTATGCAAAAGCCTTGCTAAAGTCTGAGTCCTTCATTTCAAACACTTTTTTTTATATTAAACAGTTATTTCAACCTGGGATTTACAGTACTAGAGAAATAGCAAGGCAATTTGGCTCATTCATTGTGACATTTTTGGTATCTGCAATTGAACCTGGAATACTTGGTTTGGTCAAAGTGATGCATGGTCTGAAACTTTTCGAAACGTCTGGATTACATTAAAAAAATATAGTCAACAGATAAAAATGTAATATCCTCATGAGTTTGTATTGCTTTGATATGCTCATACAACAAAAGCAATTGAATAACTCTGGGATGATATTTCCCATGTGTCACTACAATTTGTTTGACCTACTTTGGTGGTGAAGAAGTATATGTAGACTGGTTTAATTATCAAGCCTGAAGGCAAAACAAGCTCTAGAGATAATGGAGGTTCCACTGTCTTTAGGTGATGTAAAGATAATTTAATCTCCATATGTGGGATTGAGCCCTGACACATCTCAAAGTCATCAGAGGCTTGGTTTGCAAAAATGTTTCCATCTGCCTGTCACACTGCATTCTTCTGCTTTTACAATATGTTAGGTGTCTGTGTGTGATGTGCAAATGCAGATGAATCATGTGAATCACAAGCATTTTGGAAAATAAAACAATAAAGACCAGGGAGTTGTCAGCAGGTAATGATCACTGCCAATAACACTGTGAAACACACACACAGTCACACAGTGTTATTGCACAAAATGTGAGGAGTGCGCCAAGAATAAATTGCGTAACTAACTATTTAAATGCAGCATTAAGTCATGATTTATGCCCAGAAACATGCTCCAAATGTGGCAGCTTGCAACAATTTATGGGGGAAACCACCAGAATGAATATTTGACTAAATTCCCATTTTACAATAAATTATCTTGGCTCCATTTTGATTATTTATTTTGCCACACAGTTGTTGCACATGTATGTATAAATGCACATGTGAACTGCACCATTTGTTTACACATATGCACCAACTAATCAGAAGATTAATATGTAATCGGCAGCGATGACAACACTGAGTAACTTTAATTGCAGCATCTGATCTCCTGGCTCCGTCTCAAAACCAATAACAGCGTATTACTGATAAGACTGTGAGGAATGCAGCTGTCATGTTTCTACTTGACTTAAAGCTGCGTCTTCAGCAAGATTTCTCCACAGGCAAAGAAACAAAAAGAAAACATTGAGCGGTAGACATCAGACTCCACGCTAAAACCTCAACCTCATACTGTCACGCTGTTTGAAAAGTCATAATCAACATACTGTAGGAAAACACAAAAGTCACTCCTCCACACTAAAACAATCATCAGCACCAAAACCTCATCATCACCAAATCTCATAAAGGTCCTCCCGGGGCTCAGGGATGTATTTGAGGCTAACCACCCCTCCGTCTTTACTCACAGACAGTCCCCCGTCATATCCCCCCACACTCACAACATTTAGGAAAGCTGGGGTTTTCTAAATAACTCAAATTAACTCAATGATCTACAATTAACTTAATTGATGCCTCACCAACACCCATTCAACACACATTAGACATCTCATGATGGAGTTAACCGCACCAATTACAGGGCTGGGGGAAGGACCTCCATGGAAGAGTGGAGGCGAACATGAAGTGTTGTGATGACGGTCTGGTGAACGGGACGCTGTCAGACTTGTGAGACGGCCGCAGGAAGAATTAGTGAGGCATCTGCTCAACAGTTGCATTCAGGCACTTCTGAAGCTGCCTTAAACTCTCAGTACTGATGCTTGATAAAATGTCTCCTCAATGGACAGGTGGGGTTTTAAGGGGGGTAAAATGAGAGGAGTGATGAGCCAGTCAGTCTGGGGCCCACCTGAATATCTGGCTCCACAGGTAATGCCCGAGACAGTTTTCCAGCAACAACAGCTCTGTTGACAGCCGAGGCAGACAAGGGGAGGAGGACCAGAAGCTGCACAGCAGACAGACAGAAAGAGGAACTCTCCCCTTCTGTCTGTTATGTAACTGATGACAGAAAACTGAGAAGCCTTTTGTCTGACTAGGAGGAGACGCAGAGCAATAAGGTTGACCTTTGTGTAATCTGAAAAGCTGATCTGAGTATCTGTGTGAAAGATGGCCATTAGCGACGCTAGCTGCTTGAACTGACACGGAGCCAATACATTGCTTTGACAGTGTGTATCAACCATGGAAATATGATATTATAGATGCAATAATGAGAGAGAAAGTTCTGGTGGTCCCTCTCTCTCTCTTACACACAGAAACACACACACATCTCATAAACTCAGTAAACATGTGGGAGCTGTTAGAGCAACTTTAATGGCTATTTACTGTGTTTTGGACGCTTCTCATTAAACACATTTTCCACTCGAGGAGAACTAATGTTTTGGAAAACTCACATCATGCCAACACTTGGCACATGTGGCTCAATAATTATAATATCTGCCCTCCACAGGATAAACCGAGGAACTGCAGAGACTTGACTACTGACGTGCTCACAGAAGTTCCACATATATAGCTTTATCTGCTGTAACATCTTAAACCTTCCATTATTAATATGTTTGGCCCCTGAAACAAACTGTAAATACAACAGTGACATATCACCACCGTCTAAGATAATATGGCCTACTTATATACTAGTAAATAGTAGACATATCAATGCTAGAATTCACTGGAAATTGTGTTTCTGTCCACCTGATGAATGTAAGAAACATATTCACTGTTTTTGGTGTCACCTACTGAGATAAAGCTGGCTCTAGCAGCTCCATGTTGTTTGCTTTTTCATTTGGTCCTGTGCAGAAAAAACAACAACATGAGAGCTTTAAAAGTGAACCGAAACAGTAAAGTTATGAACCGGAAAACCAAAACGATGAGGTATATTCAGAGAGGGATGACATCCATTGTTGATATTAAAGGTCCCCTATTATACTATTTTTCATCAACATATTATAGGTCTCGGATATATACAAAACATGTCTCTGAAATGTTTGGCTCCAAATACCAAACAAATCATTGTAGCATCCCATAATCCCCTCTGTTTCAGCCCTGTTTCAAAAGTGCTGATTCTGTCTTTTACTTTAGATGGAAATAAGGAGCCACTCCCCACGCCCCTCTGAAAGATATTTGGTTAAAAAAACACAATGGTGGTCTAGGAGGAGATTCAGGTGATAAGGTGGCCGGGTGTTACCTTGGTTGGTTATTGGCTAATGATTACACAAGCCAAAAGATCGTTATGACATCATAAAGTGGCCAAAATCTGATCAGCTCATTTTCAGACAGGTTTTACATAAATGGATCAGGACAAAAAGTGAGCGAATCTTTTTTCCTGAAACTTTCAGAATCTCTTTACACAGAGGGGACACATGTTTATGTATACAAGACATGAAAAAGTGGATTTTGCATAATAGGTGACCTTTAAAATATTGATGAAAGCCATTTTACTTAAAGCTATACAGAGGTAGTCTCTAATGCTATGTGTTTTTTTTGGTGCTTTTCTAACATCTGAGAATAGTGGTTTATGTCAGAAGGGCAAAGGAAAGCCTCGAGGGGTGGAGTACATCAAACAAGACATGAAGAGAAACAACTTTGGCCTCCTCTCCCCCTCAGCCTCCCCCTCTCCCCTCCTGCTCTGGCCACTGAATGCCTCCTCACTGGAGTCCACTGCGGCCCTGGATGCCAGCTGGAGTACCCCTAACCTCTGACCTCTGACCCCCAGCACCACAGAATTCATCAGAGCCGCCAGCTCGATGCACTCAGCGGGGAGCGCATCCTGTGAAACACTGTCATAGAGTACAGGTGTTACAGATGTTCTTAAGTGCTGACCCTTCCCCTGATATTCACAACACATTCTTCTGTAAGATCACTAAATTCCTCTCATGTTGGCCACGCTCTGTGTGTATGTGTATGTGTATGTGTGTGTGTGTGTGTGTGTGTGTGTGTGTGTGTGTGTGTGTGTGTGTGTGTGTGTGTGTGTGTGTGTGTGTGTGTGTGTGTGTGAGTTTGCGTGTCACAGTCCCATCTGTCCTGATGCTCCTGGGTTAAAAGAGGATCCTGCTGTTCCTTGATGGGAAGCTGCCCGCTACAGAGAGCTCTGGTTACAAGAGCGCCACGCTTTCATCCTTATTAAAGAAACATGTGGACGCTCTGTGCAGTTGAAACGTTTTAGTCTCTCCTCTCCTTTTTGTTTTTTCACAATAAAGACAGATACGATGTGACAGAACTCTCATATTTCGAGGTTCATAATCTTAAAACATAACAAGCTCAGCATGAATGAATAAAAGTTATTTGTATCTCAGTGATTTATGGCCTGTGCAGCATCAAAGTTGAAATACCAATGGTTTCTTGGTTACACAGTCAAAGAATAATTACAGGCTCCCTGGTGGCAAAGAATGTCAGACCCTGACACAATAAAACATAATTACTTAATCCTTAGTCTTCATCATTTATCCACAACTAATTGTTGCACTGCTTCCTCTGCTGCTTTCATTAACAGACTGTATTACAGTGATGATGTTTTCCACCAGAGAAGGACTATAAGAATCTTAGCATTCCCTAAAAATGTAATGCAAGTTTTCCAGTATGTTATAAAATGTAAAGTAAAAAATGTGGCGCATCAAGACATTGCCACAAAGTTTTTCTAGCCTACTGATCTTTAAGTAATGTGTGGGGGGGGGGGACAATGATAAATGTCCTGCTCCGGATGTCAGGTTAAGGAAGTGGATGTTGACCCATCAGAAGAGATACAGATAGGAAGATTGTTTTATATTGTGTAATGAAAATCAATGTTGTTGAAGAAGATGATGTTATCTGAATTGCAGGGAAATGATGTACATTTTTCAAACTATGTTCTGATGCCACTTAAAGTCAATATGAGTCGAATGTTGGGAAAATTAGGGTTAAAATGTTAAAGAAAGATTATTGCTATTATATAAGATATTTATATTGAATAGTCTACATGTAATGCTATAATAATAGTATAAATATCCTCCTTGTATCTGATTTAAGGAGTATCGTTAGAAACAATGCATTGTTCATCAACTGTAGCTGCTACTGTGTAAGACCCTACATTCAAGTCAGATTGAAAAGTTGCTCATTACATTCAATGCAGATCAGATTTCCTGCCACCGCTATCCTTGGCACAGTCACACAGGATGTGAGTCAGGTCTTTGAATAGACTACCAGACTTTCATAAGATGAAGATGACCGTGCCTAGATGTCTATCTCTATAGATTGTAGCTGCCATGCCGACGCTCTGCTCCCTGATCTCCCCCCCCCTCGGTTCCCACGCTGTGTGCTGCGGAAAGCCTGGCTCCAACCTTTTCAAACCATAATTACATACCTGCCCAACGTAGACAACAGACACAGCATGAAAGGGAAAGCGCTCACCATCACTGATATGTGATGACTTACTGCCACTTACTCACTGCTGTATCTAATTTGCCTTACAGAACAGATCTAAAAATAAGTCTCTTGAATTCATTGCTTATTGCTTTTCTGCCAAAACTGAGAATAAAGTGGCAGTATCAGCTCAAAGTATCAAATAAGCACCAGTGTCCCATGGTTACATATGTCTCCAGGGATAAGGTTATTGCTGTTGGACTTGTTTACAGAACATGGACACAAGTTCAGTGATAGAACTGGAGCAGAAGTTAAGATGTAATGCAGAAGCCAGATAAGACGACACACTGTTTATAGTTCTTCTGTGTGATCTGATTATGAGAATAACAATGTGGAGGTTAAACTGTAAAAAATATTAGGTAACATGTATTCAACCTACATCCTATTATTTAGGTACTGCTAATAAAAATCACACATTTGTTGAAAGGGATATCTGGTTTGAAATGTCTGTCTGAGCTCAATTTGCTTTACATAATTACTGACAAATTGCTGATCACTGTTTCATTAGATGCCAAGTTGTCTATTTAATGGTTTTTACAGTATAGTGCATTGTGACAAGGCATAACTTGAAGAAATACACATTCTACCATAATGTCAGGGATGTTTCATATATTACTTTTTTTTTCAGCAGCAGGTTCAGAAGGAGAAGCTTAGAATTGTTGGGCTTTGATTCACTAAAGCGAAAGTCATAAATGCTGAAAGTAATATTAAGAATCTTCATCATTAGTAATGAGAAGTGATGAAGTGGAAAAAGCTTTGGATTAAGTGCTCAGACAAAGAGCTGGGAGGTGCAGAGAGTTACAGACATGCTATAGGGGCCTAAAGGCACACAGCAGGAGCTTCTT
This sequence comes from Trematomus bernacchii, assembly GCF_902827165.1. Classification (NCBI taxonomy): domain Eukaryota; kingdom Metazoa; phylum Chordata; class Actinopteri; order Perciformes; family Nototheniidae; genus Trematomus; species Trematomus bernacchii. Next base: position 6,547,179 of record NW_022987828.1, on the reverse strand, counting down.
TAGCATTCATAAGAGCAAAAAAGTGGAAGGCACCAAACTGAAGTATGTACTGTACTGCATGTACTGTACTTCAGGACAAATTAACACAAACAAAGATACAGAGAGAGGTTTAACTCAAAAGTCACAGCGATCTTTGAAAATTAAACAAACACAATAATGATGCCCACTGTGTCCTCTCCAAACAAGCCAGCACAAGATGAGACTCACTAAAGTGGGTTACTATTACATTGTTGGTTTACATAGCCCTATGAACTTATCCCGGAGGAAAGCCGCTTGCCAGAACGGGATTTAACTAATGTAGCTAAATCACTCCCAGCTGGCCTGACTGCAGGAAATGCTTCTTTCTTCTCAAAACCTCAGAGCAAATGGTACATGAAGTGTGGTGCATTCATGGACATGTCTGTCCTCATAACCTATAAGGAAATTCTGTCCTGGAATTCAAAGTGTTAATGTCCTGCAGGGCTGCAGTCACTACTTAACCTTTCAAAAGTGGTCGACTAACTTCAGAGGAAAGAGTTCAAGGAGGTGTGACAAACGTCAGATCAGTGAGCATTGATTCCTTAATGATGGCAACCACCACCGTAAGGTCAGCAATGCAGAGACTGTGGGTCTAATAGACATTTCTGCAGGCTTTAGTGTCATGCTTGTGAAAGCAGTTTAGCAAAGAGGTAAATAGCCCGGGGCCAGCAATAACAGAGTGGAACTGATTAGAGGAGGAGAAGGACGAATGTGACTGATAGCATCTCTTTACCCAACTTAATTATATTAGACAGCTAAAGGCTCCATAATCTCTCAAAGGACTGTGTGTTTGAAATCTCATGTGAATGTAAACAATAAGAAAGAATATGCTGCAGAAATATTTCTGGAGCATGGAGAAGGGGCAGAAAATATGGGCAACATTTCTTTTTGAAAGGAGTTTTTGACTAAATTAATTATAAACAATGCTAAACATGTAACCTAATGCTCATAACATTAAGGGGTTATAGTGTTTTACCAAAGCATAATTGTACAAGTTTCAGAAGAACTACATAGGTTAAAGTATTACGATTTCATGCTGAGGGCTGTCACAAAAAATGTAATCCAAAGGAATTCAAACTAACAAAATACCCCCCCTCCCTTTGGTTACTCAGATGTTGCTCCTCATTCTAAAAACAGTGTTTGATAAGAAGCTAGATAATTAAGCCCATTGGACCATTTTGCTAAACGTTTAGATATTTCAGCTATAGTTTGCATAAGGAGCGATATGTGATCAAATCAGAAAGTAAATGTATGGACTGCTGGGTTAAAGTAACCATGAAAAGCCTTCACTCTGAATGTGGTTAGTAAGACCATAAACCATAGTAGTGAATTAGCACCCAGTCATCATTTTAATTTAGGGATTAAAGTTGTCACATGGATTTTTTTTCTTTTTTTTCTAGTGGGACAGGATGTGGTCATGCTGCAATTATCAACAAAGAGAAGGACTAACAATTTTTTTCTTTCCTTTATTTGCGCCTTTCTCTCTCCCCTCCCTCGCCCAGTCTCTCCGTTGCCAACTCCTCATATGTCAGTTAAAGCTATGGCTAATAAAAGTTACAAAGTATGACAAGGAGGTGAGAGTCAGCAGAGGGAGGTGCATTCTTCCTGCTGGCATGGGAGAGAGTTTTGCCAGGATGAAGGGAGTTCCAGTGGTCGGGATTGGAGTGGAGGGGAGGGGGTGGAAAGAGGGGAGAAGTGGATAGCAGCTGAGTGTCACCCTCGTCAGCCCAGGACACGGAAAAAACATTTAGTTTGTAATAGGTTTCAAAGGCGCAGTATTACCATCAGAGATGCAGGATGACAGGACATCAAGAGCTACGTCTGCAGAGACTTAACAGGGAGAACTCATCCTCTCCTCTCTTCACCTCTGCTTGACATGGCTATAAGCAGCACTAAAGCAGCGCCCCAATAGCTCATCTCCATCTTCTCTGTGTCCAGAGAAGCCGGCCATTGTGAGGCTGTTCCTCTCTCCCCAAGTCAGTTTCCTATTGAGGCTCTGAAAGGGCCTTTGAGGGGCCCTGTTTTGGCTGTGCAGCTCACCTGCAGAGGGGAAACTATGGGCCTATTCTGCAGCCCAGCAGCTGCCAGGGCAGAGAGGCTGGCACCCAGTGGGACGGAGAATAGCAGCCACAGAGTCTTTCAATATGAAGCCACTTAGTAACAGAAGGCATGTGCCAAGCCTGCAAAGCCAGAATGAAGAGTCACCCTTTGGACTGGAGTTCACAAAATGTCAAAAACCCATCCTCGCTCACAACGTTGTATCTTCAGCTGTCTGTTTTTTAACTGGCTTTTTATAGTATATGAATCCACAGGTAGCAGCACCCAAAGAACATATGGGATGCAAAATATAAAAAGCCTTAAGTCAGGAGGACGGAGGGAATTAAGGTAAAAGTTTTTTTTTTGGTTAACACAGTTCAACAGTGAAGCACATCTGCAAATAAGTACACACAAATGCTATCCAACAATTTCCACGCCCATGTTTAAGAGTAACCGCCAAACTCCTTGTCTTGCGACAGATCAAGCCATGACACCACTGTGAGGATCTCAGTGGCTGCAGTCCTGTGAAGAAGCCTTTACCGCACAAAGCCCCTTTTCTGTCAGCAGGCTAGCTCCCACACTGGCGCTAATTTACGATGCCCTCACAGCAATTTCCACAGTCAGAGAAGTTCAATTGTGTTTTCCAGCTCATTAAGCATCAGCACAACAAAGCTTTCATCTTCTCCTTCATCCCCCTCTTCTTTCTCTACACCCATCTTCCTCGCTTTATCCCGCTGTCATCTAATCTGCCTCTTTTCCCAAGCCTCCAATATAAAAAAGATTAAGCAGTAAAGGTAAAACGGGCTTCAAACTCTCTTTCCCTACATTCAGCTCCGTTTCGTTGTGGTTTTAGTTAGTTTAAAAGCACGGCCCCCCGGTTTGAAGCTTCTCCAGATACAGGCGCAGGGAGAATTTAATGGTTGTTTATTCAGGGGCCTCTGCTGTGCCCTCCCATCTCTTTCAGAGGTTCATGAGACGACGTGGAATCTATTGTAATCTCCGAAGAATCAACTCAGCGTATTTGTTCAGGTTGTCACTGGGCTGAGATCACAGGCACACATTCACATTCTCATGGAAACCCTAAATATATTTTAATAAAACAACACTTTTTATTGTACAATCTGTATTCACATGTGAGATGAACAAGACAACTAAAGCATATCCTTTGCCTAAAGTAAGGAGGTATGCGTTTGATGGCCTGAGAAATCTGTAGGCGAAAGCAAAGTGCTATTCCCACCATCGAGAGCCAGCACAAAATGCCCCAAAGCAAATCATGTGACCCTAATTTGTTCCACTTTTGGGTCCTCTGTGATCAACATTATTAGAGCCTCGGGCGTAATTATTTACTATGATTTATTGGCATCATCGACATGCCTAGAACATCTTTTGAAGTTAGCGTGAGTCACAAGCTTCAAGGAAACATGTCAAAGAAATCTGAAACTGTTTTAGAGGGAGATAAGTCACTCTCAAGACATAAGGTAATTTGCACTGAATACCCATTTTCATTCAAAGTCGAAGTCGGGGTTCTACAGCTTAAGCCAAGTTAGATTTAAGACTTTTTAAGACTTTTTTAATGCCACCCTGAATGAATAAAGGAAGAATGTTATGCACAATTTTCCACCTACCCTGGTCTTAGGTTTGCTAGATAGAATTGAGTGTCTCAGTGGCCCAGTCATTTCCTAACAGGTGCTGCTGTGTGATTTGTCGCAGTTTAAATTGTCACAGCATGTTGCAGTGCAGCTGCCATCATTTGGGTGGTTTCAGAGAAGTCAATTGTAATATTGTCGGGAAATGTTTAACCTAATTTGCAAAGAGTCAATCGGCAACAGCTGTCACAAACAGCTTGAATCAGATCTGTGCTCCTTTCTCAGTGAGCCAACACCAAACTGTGTTCAGTCCCGTCTCCCAGTGTGCTTTGCTCTGACCTCTGCAATTCATTGAGGAACTGACTCTGTGACACAGACATTTGTGGGATGTAATTCCCTATTGATATAGGAATTTGAACAGAAAAGAAACAGAAAGGGTGTAGAAGATACATTATTATAGGTTGTGGTAACATTCTCCAGTCATTCATTTGACCACAGAATAGCTACTAATACTGCAAGGCCCCGCTGTCCTGCTGTGACCCACAGGAATGCTGCTCTTGTTACACTCAGAGACTTGTTTGGTTTACAGTTTAGCTTCTCTATATTTCAAGACTCAGACACTGCATGGGTTAGCTGTACCTCATAGTGTGTATGTGAGAGAGAGAGAGAGAGAGGAGAGAGAGAGAGAGAGAGAGAGAGAGAGAGAGAGAGAGAGAGAGAGAGAGAGAGAGAGAGAGAGAGAGAGAGAGAGAGAGTGTGTGTGTGTGTCAGGTTTCTCTGTGATGTCCTCTGCTCCTCAGCTGTCATCGCTCTCATACTAAAGACGCCTACATCTGCTATCATGGCGAGACAATAAAGAGCGTATGATAATTTGACATCCCTATCCTCTGTGGTCATTCTCTAACATCATCATCAGAGTTGTTATCATCGCAGAGTGCAGGCTTCTATCTGAGTTCCCCCCTACTGTCAGCACCGTCACCGAGCTCAGCCCAACCCCTGGCTCGCTCCAGGTCCAGAGAGGGTGTCCGGTTCCCTTTGTCCCCCCCCCCCTCCCGTAACCAAACCGCGACAATACAGCCACAATATCTCTGTGTTCACCTGTTAGCACCTGGCACTGCGTGCAGGACTCACTGCCGAGTCGCCATCAGCCAAACACTGTGCTCTACTCTGTCAGACGCCATGTGGAACGCGCCTTCCTGTCACCAAATCCAATATCCTACATACAAAACACACAGAGGCATAATAACCCGCTCGCTGCTTGCCTGTCAACGCTGGCAGCCAAGTCATGCTAACATATAGAGGATAAATGAAAAGCACTTGACCAATCAACAACCCATCACATAATTACAAAGGTTTTAAGCATCATCTGCTCTCCTGCATCCTCCGAAAGGAGAAAAAGTACTGACCTATCATCCTCACAACGAAAGCTTCAAGCTGACAACCTCAGCTAATGCTAGTTTTCAAGGTAATGGCTAAAGAACATCTGTATTCTGAGTTTCAATAGCCTTAATTTAAACAAAAAATATGTTGTACAAACAAGTGCAGAAACATGATTTCCTTCCAGGAGTGACTACACTGCAATTCATACAATTATTGTGTTTGTAATAGTTTCTTCTTCAGACGTGTTCTTTTATACTTGGTTGTCATGTCATAACAAACAAATGCTTATTTTGCTCAGGAATTTTGAGCAAAAAATGTGTTTTTCAGCAGTATTAAAAACCAATGGCCCATGTTCATGCAACTTGGAGAAAGGGAGAATGAAGAACCAATTTGGAGCAGATCTGAATTAGCCTATAGTTGCGGTTAAAGACGTTATTATTTTGCTTCTAGAAAAGGCCTGGTCTGCGCTCTCTTCATTTTCTTCACTGCGACTGTGTGATTGAAATCCAGCTTTGTATTAAAAAGAGGATGTGGACAGCTTTAAAATGTAAATAAATGTTTTTGGTGATTTACATTTCGATTTGAGACTTACTGTTACTGGTCATTCAAGACGAGAAACCGATTTAAGGACACAAGCAAAGCTGACTTGGTCATAATGGACAGAACGGTAATACTTGTGCGTATAGAAATCAACCCTTCATTTGGTCTGTGAAGATAAAGAGAATTCTTAGAAAGTGTGATTTATTGGAAATGTCATGAAAAGGAAAAGTTTGTGATCCATTGACATTTGAACATACTAATGTTGGCAGGTCCACTCAGACACAGGATAATGTTCTGTTATGCTTCACCGAGTAGGCCTCCCTTCTCTTTTGAAGACGATACACTTTCACCGCAAAGTTCCCCACTGTGTGTTTCATAAATGTTTATCCCACATGACTCCAGCCCCCCTCCCAAAGTTTGCTTAGGATTGCTGTAAACCCTGCCAGCTCTCATCAAAGAGAAAGATTTTAAAAAACTGAAATATATAAAGCCTGCTTCAACATGTTTGGTTTGAAAGAAAACTCTTTTGGAAACCACAATTACCTCCTTAAACAGTTCTCCACTTTTGAGAGTGGGCAAGAGAGAGAGAGAGAGATAGTTGAAGTCGTGAGGCAGACAAAATAATAAACTGAAGAATGACAGTATGAATATTTTCCCAGAACTTAAACATATTGAAACATTCTTTCCATCTATCTTTTTTTTACATTTCAATATTACTATTGTTGTTTAACACTGGTCTTTTTTAGCTTTTAATATGAAGACATTGGTCTGACGTTCCCCCGATTTTTAAGATTGAACTTTTGGATGGATTGCAATACAATTGTACACAGAGTCATGCTGAATGAGGATGAATCCCACTGACCTTTCCTCACGTGCCAGCATGCAACATTTTGTTATTTACTAAATGCTTGTCTACTATTGGAGGAATTGCCATTCAATTTGGTAGTGTGCTGTTGGGGGTGTCCCTGAACACTTTCTAATTCACAATGGGATTTTTTTGTTCAACTTAAAATGTAAATAAAATGACAGGCTAAAGAAAAATCATAGATAGAGACAGAGGTCCAGGCTTACCCCCAAAATTCATGTTGTTTTGTATTAGTTGGCCCCTGGCCTCCTGTCAAAATATGTGGCTTTTTTTCCTTTTTTTTTTTTTTTGTATTCCTAAACGAGCACCAGCAACAGGTCAACATTTTCACTTTTTCAGTGAGGCACAACATTTTCAGGATAAACTGTCTTTCGATTTTGTAAAATATATATATTTTGTTGATTTGTAATAAAAAAGTAATGCACAGACAGCGAGACATAGACAACGAGATACTCCATGACAAAAAGTTGTAGCGCAGCTAATGCACTATACAGTGAATAAATAGGTTCTTAAACCAAAATACTCATTGTACTCTTCTTGCATGTGCATGCTACTCAGAGAGAAGAAGGATATCTAATTTACTCGTTCATTATAAAACAATTGAAAAGGAACACACCGCCTTACATCCCTTTTCAAACAGGAGAATAGTGAGAGTGGCAATATTCTCAGTAAGTAGAGGAGAATGTAATGTTGTTGGGCACTAAATTACAGTCATTGAAAGCTTGTATGGTTACCCAGCGATCTATCACTGTCACACAGAGAGGGAGAGGGGGAGAGAGAGCAGACAGGCGCCAGTCGCAGCAGGATCAAAGCAGAAATGTACCTCAGGGAGAGAAACAGTTAACTCCATTTAACCAATTGTCCTACAGACAGTCAGTCAGTGTGCTGCTGCAGGCCCAACAACAGTTCCCATAAGAGAAAAGAAACTCTCACATATTGGGTTTCACTGAAAATAATTTGACTTGATTTGAAGAGCTGCAAAACAAGGCCAATTTGGAAGGGCCTCTTCAACGGGCCTCTGCAACATTAGTTGGGGTTTTACTGTCTCACAAAAGGGTTACAGACAATGAACACAATAGGATGAAGTATGGGCAATACACAGCCATAGATAATTTGATTACAGACCACATGATATGTTATTTATAGTGACAGTAACTCTGAAGAGTATATTCAAAATCCTGTGAATTAAAGCCCGGATTGTCTTACTGTTTTAATGAAACACCGTGATAAAGTGTTGTAACATGTAAATCCAACCTTTCAGACAGGGTCCTACAACAAGTTAAAGCACTTTTTGGTCTCATAACAAAACATTTAATAACATTAAACTTTTTTGCAACTGACTCTTTGTGTCTCTATTTTGTAACTGTTTTCATTATTTTATTTATTTGGCCCTTCGGGGGGAGTGGAACAAGCTGTTAACACTTATCAACATATCTTTGCCTTATAAAGTCTTAGCAAACAGTTGTCAATGTCCACTTTCTTAAGCCGCAAAGCAACAACAGCATGCATTTGGAGTCATGCTTGCTCAGATTGTGGTCTCCACAGAAAATATATTAAAAGAAATATCTGTTTCTTTAGCTGCTAAATGCATCACTATTCTGACCAGATAGTAAGGTGTATTGTACACGGTCAATATTTAACAAAATGTTTCAGGCAATACTGGAAGCTAGCAAAGAAGTATGTGCAAATAAATGTAAATATATCCATGCAGTGATGATGTTATCTTCAAAGTTACATTAAAGAGAGGGAGCTGATGTAGCTGAGGGGGGACAACAGCAAAAAATGGGAGGGAGTCATAATTCTGCGCCCCGCCCCTGATCAGAGGTTTACATCTGTAAAGGCACCACAGGCACAAGAAGTGGACCACAACACTGTCATTACAAGCCTGGCCTATCAGAAACAGTGTTAGCTGCGTCACGTGGGAACATGGACAGACTGATAGGCAGGCGGAAAGATGAGAGTGCAACTCATGGCACTTCACTCACTGAAGGAGAGACAAGTCCGTGCGTAAAAGCTGAAGTTTAACGCTGCTGCGCAACATTGGAGCAACCTGGGAGATAACAGATTTGTGGGAGTGAAAACGCAAAAAGAAAAACAGCAACGGGGCGAGCGGCAGGATATTTGGTTGTATGGCACCTCAGTCGTGCGTAATGAATCCTGAGCAGGGATCACCGCCCTCGGCTGCTCTGGGGGAGACCTCACCGGAGGACCGAGCCGCTGGAGGCACAGGAGCCGACGAGCTGGACCTGTCATCTGTCAGAAGGTGTAAAACAAAAAGCTTAGATCTGCCTTTCAGTGTGGAGTCCCTCATATCAGACAGGACGCCGGACAGGAGACTCCACTCCCCAAAACATGGTTCAGCAGAGGAGACCGAGTGTGCGTCACCCAGCGGACTGTACCGCTCCAACCCCGAGGCTGTGGACCTCAGCGACAAGGAAACGAGCCCCTGGTTGCAGACTCCTTACGCATCCCCTCCAAGTGAGTGTAGGATACACTTTTTTTTCTAAAATATGAGAAACAAATATCTTTCAACTTTGAAACTGTCAAAATCTTTCTTTAATTGGCCTATATGGATATCCTTCATCACTAACCTTGCACGAAATACGACAGTGAATGTTGACCTATACAAATTAATCCATATGTATGAATGTCTTTTTACAATAGTGCACTGATGAGAAAACTCAATTTAAAAAGCCACTTCATAATCTATATTTCTCTATAACTAAAGGTGATGGAAATACTATTGCATTTAAAAGGCTTCAAATAACAGCTTCTGCAGCATAAACATTCTGTGAATGAAATGTCCCTTGTTTGGCTTGACTATACCCATGCATGAAGTAAAGTTATAAAGTCACTTTTAAGTCATATTGATCATTTATTTTTATTTGCAATAATCTGACTCTCTATATCCACACTTTCAGGACTTCCCAGCCCCTCATCGTGCAATCTACGTAAACACAAGAACAACAGGAAACCCAGAACTCCCTTCACAACCTCTCAGCTGCTGTCTCTGGAGAGGAAGTTCCGTCAGAAACAGTACCTGTCCATCGCAGAGAGAGCAGAGTTCTCCTGCTCCCTCAGCCTCACAGAGACCCAGGTCAAGATCTGGTTTCAGAACCGCAGGGCCAAGGCCAAGAGGCTGCAGGAGGCCGACCTGGATAAATTCAAGCTGGTCGCGAAGCCGCTGCTGCCGGCCTTCAGCTTCCCCTTCCCCCTGGGCCCCATGGGTGCTCCGTCCCTCTACGGGGCTCTGACCGGACCCCGGCCGGCCTTCCCCGTCCCGGGACTATTCGGTGGACCATATGGGATGTACTACTTGTCTTAACCCTCACTAACTTTGAACTGCATCGTCTGGAAAGCTTCTATAAAAAACGCCTTGATACAGCAAATGACCAACACTGCAAAAAATCCATCCCATGAGTCAACCTGTCGTGAATCCTATATTCGAACTAGCATATGATATTTTCGTTATAAGGAAAAATGTAATATTTTTTGTACACAAAAATACTGGTAGAACAATCTCGGCCACTAGTCCTTCATGTAGGCCTTAGAAACACGTGAAACGGAAATAACTGGGATATTTTCACTCCATTGGCATTTTTAAAACACATCTTTAACAATAATAGGCTACGTTACTTTTTTGTCAACAGTTAAGCATGTGTTAACATTTTTATTTGCAGTGCATTCGGTATTATCTTTTATTTTATAACGCAGACTCACTGAGTTTATTGTTCGGGCTCCATATTCAAACTTCATATATTTTAAGGTTTTCTATTCCGTAAATATTTAAGTCAGTCATTTTAAAGAGATTACACGATTATTTAAAACCCTGAAGTTTTGTGGTTTTAAGCAATAAGTGCTTTTTTAAAGCACTTTTTACCTACATTCCCGAGGCCTTTGATTGTATGTTAACATACGACCAGAGAATATAAAGAAGAAATGAAGAAAACAAATGAAAGAACATTATTCTAAAAGAACATCCATATAATCAATAATGAGACCCATCATGAAACCCCCCTGGAGTGCTCCTTAGTGCCTTTTCATCACTTTTGTAATGAAGTCAAAAGTTTAGAAATAACCTTTTCCTTATTTAAAAATATGTTTATCTTTGGCATTACTTGATTATTTTTTTTTTTATTTGAACCATGAGAGCTTTCAACGAGAATGTATTAAACAACATAATTCCCGTTAGTTTCTAAGTTCTTAACACTTTTGTTTCAAAAATATAAATCAGCTATACAATTAATCTGTTAATTAATGTTATTTAATTGTATTTACAGTACCTCAAAAGGAAAACTTTTTTGCACAGGTGTTCAAAGAGCTCTTAAAAGTCCTGTTTCATTACTAAATGTAAATAAAAGTAATCAGCTATTTTTGCAAACATTCAAAAATGCTAAATGAATGTACAGTGTATTTTATATCTGATGGGTAAAGAGATGTTTTGTACAATTATTAAAATCTTTTATGTAAATTCTGCCATCTGTAATTTTTTCTCTTGCAATTTGTCCATATAATTTGTCATTTAAGCATTGCCTTGCAGCGCTGCTTATCACCTGAATGAATATATATATATACACATCAAATATTTGTTGTAAAAAACATTTTATTTTAAGTCAGCGTCCCAAATGACAGTAAATATATTGTGTTACATGACAAGTGTATAAAGTTATTTATATTCATAGAACAGAAAGCAGAATTCTGTTGGTTTATTTCCTCCTTCCCCGCCGCCCTCTGAAGCCCCGGACGGAGCCGTGACCAAAACACACATTTGTGGGGACCCTGAGAGACAAAAACACAGCTGCCTCAGATGTCTGTCATTTAAATACTCTGGAGAATATTAGGAGGATTTAAATTCATACATTTTAATTATATTGTGTTTAAATAAGACAAAGATCTCTTTCTGCAGTTTGCTAAACCTTAATTTAACTACATAATTGCACCTTAAAAGTTAACATTAAAACATCTTAAAAATGAATTTAAGCCTCCCTTATTGCAGCCGAAAGCTGCCTGGGACATCCAGTGCTTTGCAGACTTGTTAAAGACTAACCTGTAGGAGTATCGTGGTTTCAGTGGGTCGCTGCTTGAACTCTCTGTGCTGGGAGCTGCAGCATTAAGATCTGCATGCTCCTCAGTAGAGACCGACTTTGCCATGTGAGCAGCTTCTTCCTCGGACCCATGCGTCTCCATGGATTCTCCCTGCTCGGGTTGGTGGGACAGACCATCACACATAACCTCACACACACCCTCAGACTCACACACATCGTCCACGACGTCCATGGTTGTGTCTTTCTGCGGCTGTTTCTTCGTGTGCCGGTTTCTATTAACAAAGACATGAATTAAGAATATACGCAAAACATTTTATTTAAATACAATTATAATGATTTAACACTGGTTTAAGCCATATTATGGCTTTACTTTGTAAAAAATTGTGTTAAACAACAATTCTTGCCTTATCATATTATGTTTACATAAAAATATGAAATAGCTGATTGAAAAAAGACACATTGCTTCAACTCAAGACATTTTATAAAGAGGCATGAATCCTGTTTACACCAATAAACACCAACTCTCCAAGACCGAAAACTTGCATCGAAAAGTATTTTTTACTGAGGTTTTGCTGCCATCTAATGGAGAAAATATGCATTCTTACCCTTTGTCCTTTTTGGTTTTGTCAAATCTGAAGTCTGGAGGATACTTGTGAATTTTGATTAGGTGGTCCTTCCTGTGTTTACTAGTGCTAAACTTCTGTCCACAGCCCTCCACCAAACACTGGTACTGAAAAATGTAAAGGAAGTGTCATGAAACTTTAAAGACTCAGTGTTCATTTTCAAATAATGTTATAGGGTTATGCTTATAGTTTAAGAGCAAGACAATAAGGTGTCATGGGAAAGGACACAACCGCAGACTTTTGCTTACCATATCTTGCCTCTGAGAAAGGATAGTGAAGAGAGAGTCGTGCCACTCCTGAATGTGAATGTCTAGGAGCCGGGCACTTGGCAGGGAGCGGCGGCAGGAGCAGCACACGTGTCTGTGAAGGGAGTTGTAGTGGTGCTCATACTCCTCCAAAGTGCTGAAGATTGCACTGCAGCCGGATATGTGACAGGCAAACTCTGAAACACTGAGAAAAGATAACAAGAGGGGGCTGGTGACTTACAGTCAGACCCACACTGACAATACAATCCACATTCGTAAGAATATCATTCCTGGGGCACATTTGTACACGGCTGTTACATTGTTCTAATTTCTGGAGATACCTGTATCTTATCACTTAAGCTAACTGTTGTTTTTATGCATTTGTTTCCTAACCCCATGTGTTTTGGGTGTTTGCAAAGTTAACCACGCATGCATCTTTATTTACTTTTATTTCCTTGTTTGTTGTTGCTTTAAAGTTAAGTTCCTACACTATCCTCCCTGAAATTAAATGGCCTAAATAATATATGTAGCAGTATTTATATTTGATACATCTGTTTTTTCATTAGTTGTAATTGTTAGTGTGATAGACACTAGGAAGTGTTGTATTGGTTGTTGGTTTTAATGTGTGTACATTATATAATCTGGCATATAGCATCTCTTCTTTCTTTTAGATTAATGTATGTTTATACATGGACCTTGTTCGATACAAATAAATACATACAAAATAGTTTTGTTTGTTGTTTGTTAACCACAGTCACACACAAGCTCACATTTTTACCAAAGCTAACCTTGGTTTTCTTTGCATACCTGAGTGTTGGCTTGTCCTCAGCCTCTGAGATGTAGAGGTCTTGCAGGTACATGTGTCTGTGAATGTCCCCATCCTGTAAAAACATTCAGCAGCAGTGAGTTATGCTGAAAAGGTAAGCTAGCTAATGTTGTAGCCACGGTTATATATGCGTTTCAGCAGAATGAGTACGGTTCATTTTGTTGTTGCTATGTTACCTCAAACAGCTGGTGGTCCTTGTTCAGGTGTATGAGCTGAGGGGTGAAGTTGAACGGGTTTCCCTCCTCACCCTCCTCTCCCTCACTCTGCCTCGGCTCCTGAGTGTTTCCTGTCAGGCAGTCTTCATCGCAGCTCTTCACTAAAACATGTCCCTCTGTCAGAAGTCGTACCAAGTCTGGCTGCAGCATCGTTTTTTGAAACGTCTGTAAAAAGCTGCAGTGAATGTGAAGAGTTTTTATGTTTTGGTTGTAGTTGTCGCGGAATGACGACGTCATCTAGTATTTTGGCGGTTGTCAAATCCAAAATGGTGCGTTGTCGCCATCAACTGGCCAGAATCAGCCTCAAGGTGCAAACTCCACTTCAAAAAGGTTGGGAAATAGGGATATTTGATTTAATGCGTGTGGTATAATGCTCCACAAAAAATATAACTTTGCAGGGTTAGGTTAAGGGTTGATTCGCCATGCGTCAACATATGTTACTGCATTATCTAAATTTTAGTTTATATTCTTACTGACACTGTAAATATTCCCGTGTAACGTTGAATGTACATGTCATTATCAGAAACGTTTGGTGCCCCACGTTAAGTAAATGCTTTTCAGGTTTTTTATATTTAAAAAGAGTGACATTAAGTATTTTTCCTCTCTGAATTAGTAGCCTACAGAAGTGACATATTTATCGCTGAAAAAAGTAATGTTAATGTTGAAGCTGCTGTCTGGGACAATTTTTTTGAGAAAACAGCTTTCGATAAATCAAATCTGACATTGTTCCGCCATCTCTCCAGTAGGTGGCGACAAAGTCCACTAATGGGCTTTGAAGGGTTTACTATTATACTTTGCTATGCTCTGCTGTCAATATATTGAGTTGACTACTGAAGATATTTTAATAAATAAGGAGTTTCCTATGTTTTTTCCTATAAATCTGCCAGCAAAGTATTTCTACATTCAGCGGAAGGCCTACTTAAGTTGTAATCTAGTTCACATTTAAATAAATATATGTGTAACTCTAACCTACTAGTGGTAAATGGGAAAATCAAATCCTGAGTGAAAGATACACTTAAAAATTCCCCATAGCCATTAGCCACGTAGAAACTTCAAAACCAAGGAGGGGAACTTTAAGGCTGAGCCGACTGTCTTTTTTTTTAACACACTGGAAAACTTCCACCCATTTCTAACCGATGTTCACACAGCTTAATTTCCGGCAAAAATCATGTCTGTAACCTAAACATTGGATCAGCACCTTACACAATTTATATAAATGTTGTAAAGAACAACGTTGGACTTTTGTAAATCTCGGATAGTGACTCATGTGGTTTGTCAACCTCAAATGGTAATTTTCAGGATATTACACAGCAGAGAGGGGCGGAGAGCTGAGAGCCTATTTCCCTCAGACTCCAGCTCACAATGACAGAGTCCGTCCGGTAGAGCAACATGCAATATTCTGGATATTTCATATGGATTTTCTTCTCCTCGTGGGGTACGACTTTTCTTTATTTTTTCTCTTTGCCATTCTTGCTTTTTCTTGTTTGTTTTTTCGTTGTTCTTTCTTGTTTTTTTGTCTCATTAAATAGCCTCTCCCTGGTACTTGCAGGAATAATAGCGGACAGCGTGAGGCATCTCCCTCATGTGATGAAGTACCAAACTGTGATACCTCAGAGAATAAAGGATTCATCTCTCAGTAATGAAGCTGCTAAACATCAGGTAACACTCACTCTACAGTTCAACTTTTGATATATATTTGTTAAGAAATTAAAACAATGTATAAAGTTTGAACACACGTTTTAAGAATGTATTAAAGTATCTTTTTCTCTCTGTGTGTGTGTGTGTGTGTGTGTGTGTGTGTGTGTGTGTGTGTGTGTGTGTGTGTGTGTGTGTGTGTGTGTGTGTGTGTGTGTGTGTGTGTGTGTGTGTGTGTGTGTGTGTGTGTGTGTGTGTGTGTGTGTGTGTGTGTGTGTGTGTGTGTGTAGACATACCCTGATGTGCTCCAGTACTCTTTGACGATAGCAGGGAAAAACTACACTTTGCATCTGGAAAAGAACAAGTGAGAAAAACTAAAATGTTGTTGGAAAAGTGTGTTTTTTCTGTATTTTTTCTTTATTGATGTGTAAATACTATTGCTATAAAAAAACCTCTGTACTTTTCAGAGATCTTGTCGGGGAAAACTTTTCTGTGACACACTATTCTGATCAAGGCACCCAAGTCACAACTACTCCAGATCTGAGGGTATGTTGCTTAAAACATTTTCACTACTATTTCACTATAAATTAATCCCTGTCATCATGCTTGCATTATGATGTGTTACATCAGAAACACATGCCTGTGCTTGTTAGCCTCAAATCAAAGCTGAGTACCAACCTAGTGTAGCACTTAGCCTGTTAATCAGACGTCCTTTTTTTCTCCACTCTATTCATTCTGTTGAAATCGTTGAATAAATTAAAATGTGGGCGATTCAGCGGTCTGAAACAAGGCTGGTGTAATACTACCAAAGATCTTTTTTTTACTCTACAGGCGTGAGACAGTTACGTGCAGGATATCCTGTGACACCTACTCTGCCAGTTTCAGTGTTTTTGTTTACGTTGACTTTCCTGATTTTTTGTTTTTTTTAGTTCTGTAAAACGCTGGTTTGGCTATATTGTTGAACTGTTAAATATAAGAAACAGGGTCCAAGAAAATGTAAAATGCAAGTATTCCTAACATTTTGGTTACAGTATTTCCCAAATATATTAAGCTAACTGTCCCCCACAAATTAGTACATTCATATCTAATTTTCTTCATCTATCAAGTTAGTGGCATTATATGAAAGACCTGCCAGTAACTTCTTATTTGGAAATGTCCGATGTCGTGATAAAAGGAAGTTTCCCAACTTCAAATGTCCTTTTTATAAGAGGTGACACAATCCACTGAAATACTTGAGTCCAATGTGGAAGAGGAATTGACGTATATGGTTAAGACATTTCACAAGACATTTCATCTGACCATGACACACATCGCACAATATCTTCTGCTTATGGAAAAAAAAGTGTGACTTAAATCTCTCCTCTTGTCTCTGACGAATAACTGCTGTCTGTTCAGGTTCACTGCTACTACCATGGGCACATAGTGGGAGTAGAGGACTCCTCTGCCAGTGTGGAACTATGCTCAGGAATAAAGTGAGTATTGCTGGATGTCATTTTTTTGTTATCTCTCATTAAAACAAACTTATCGTTTTTTGGAGTACTGTGCAAAACTTAATCGAGCCCATGATGATTTGACTTATCACAACAGTGTCCAATCAAAAGAGAGGATCAGTCCCTCATCGTCCATTTCTCCTATTACAAAGACCATTAAGACTGCACCGTGTAGCTCTGCATCTGTAACTCAATCAACAAAGGCCATGCAAAGCTGCCTTCTGTCTTGCTATAAAATACATGTCTATTAGTGTCAGTATCTGTGGAAACTTGAAAGCTTGATAAACAAACACATGTCTTGTAGTCAGTTGCACTGAGATCTGTTTGAGAATTAGAGATGCTGTAGAAAAAGAAAAACTGCTTTGTGAGTCTCTAAGAACTTCCTGCTCTGCACTACAGGGGGTTTGTGCGTCTCCAGGACCAAATGCATCTCATCGAACCTTTGGCCGGCGCCAAGGTGGGACAGCAGGATGACAGACAGAGCTCCCAGACTCACAGTGACGAGTGGCTTCATGCTGTCTACAACTACAAACACCTGAGGAGGAAGAGAAGCTCCTGTTCCCATGGAAACACAACCACTTTCTATGATCATGGAGCTCGTCCGTCTGGACTGTTCCAGCTCAGCAGCCTGGTAAAGACACACAGAGTACACACTTACAGAAATACTCCAGGGCTTGAAGCCGACATCTGATATCCAATATTTTGTGTATCGTTCTTACATTATGCAATTTTGAGGGGAAAAAGCATAACAAAAAAGCATTGACCATAAAATACTACTTAGCTATAGCTCTGTTAGTGTAATACTACTACAACACTCTTCTATTGATATTTTAAAAGTCTTACAATATGAGAAACAACACAAATATTTAGATGTATACAAAGTTGTTTGCACTCCACATTAACAATTAGTTGTTTACAACAAATTAAGACGCCAAAAGGAAATAACTATAGGGAAATTAAGTAAACATTGAAAAGAAGAAGAGATACAGAGACAATATTTGTTCATAAGAATCATTTTGTGTCATGCAGTACTTTTGCATCAGGATAATGAACACATTCCACAGTTTGAATATTTTTGTTTATATTATTTCCTAATTATTTATCAGTTTCGAGAGGTTCTTTACAAATAAACTAATTAAAATAAATTGTATTTATATAAAAAGCCTTCCGACTCTTTTAATGTTGTTAATATCATCCACCCTTTGTGCCTTCAGAGAAGCAGAGCCCAGACCAAAGACCGTTCAGGGAAACCCCGGATAGTGGAGCTGGTGGTGGTGGTCGACCACACGGAGGTTTGATATATTTCCTTTCTCTGACTGACCCTGTTATTGCAGATGTAGCCAAAGATAATGATCGTTTTACTAATAGAAAAATATTTTTTTTTAGTATAAGAAGTTTCGCAGTAAGAAGACCATTCAGGCTAGAGCGCTTGAAATAACAAACCATGTAGACAAGGTAAGTTTGTTTCTCTGTTGTCTATCACTATAAATGATTCAACCTTATCATGTTTTTGCTCTGTTAAACAAAAAGCACTGATCTGATTTAAATAAATGACCAGGGCCATTCTAAAGTAAACATTAGTATAAAAGCTTACTTCTTTTTAACTTTCTCTGACCTCGGACTAAGTACCCATCCAATTGTTCCAGCAATTATTTGTATTTATATTAGTAAAAGAAAAGACCTTCAACATCTTTATCACAATGCAGAACTGCCACGTTTCTGGACCCTTCATTTTCATTGTGTATTAAATACCAGAAGTCTGTCCTGATACTATGTGTTCCTCACTGACTGGAATCTGACCAATAATAGCAAAGGGATAGTTCTCTCTCTGTGAAAATCTAACTTTAACTGTGAATCTTCACACCAAAGCTGTTATGCTTCACACATTTCTCCCAATCCTCATTGCATACTCTGAAAGAGAAGTGCAAGCATCAGACAGCACTAGACCCAACAGGTGTTTCCTGGGACCAATGAGGCCTTTGGTTCTGTGATTTGTAGCAGTGCTTAATCTTTTGTGTTCTAAAATACTGTTCTGAACATTTCATTCACTTTTTGGTTGCGTTCCAGTTGGTGCTAACATGCTTCTGTGTTTCAGCTGTATCGCCCAGTGGGTGTCCGTGTGATGCTGGTGGCTCTGGATATCTGGTCATACAAAGATCAGATGGAGGTCAGCACTAACCCGGAGCATACACTCGCTCGCTTCCTCGAGTGGCGTCAGAGGAGCCTTCTGCCGAGGACCAAACACGACAACGCACAGTTCATCACGTAAGAATGAGCAGACTCTAAAATGATGGGTTTTTAATCCTCTTTTGATGTTAACACACATACACAGTAATGCTAACAGGAGAATTGAGTCCCTCCAAGGTTTCATGCTCTAGCTGCCAACTGAAAAGACAATGCCAAGATGATGTGTTGAGCTGTTAGAGCTGGCTGCCATCTAAACGTTTGTCCTGTTCTTCACTCAGAGGTGTGGATTTTGATGGCTCCACTGTGGGATTAGCCAACACCAACGCAATGTGCACCTCTAACTCTGGAGCTGTCAATGAGGTGATTCTACTACATTTCTGTGTAAAAATATAAAGAAAACGAATGGGAGTTGTGTGATGTTAATCTTGGTTTTTACTCTACTTCACACTCAGGACCATAACACCAACTCAATAGGAGTGGCCTCTACTATTGCCCATGAGATGGGTCACAACCTGGGCTTGTCCCATGATTCTGAAAACTGTGTATGCGGCTCTTTAACATCAAAAAAAGGCTGCATCATGTCCGAGAGTGTTGGGTAAGCTTGCTTGCAGATAAACTGCCTCAAATCCACCATTGTATAAACCCAAGTTAAAGCTTGTATTCACTTTTTTTTCTTGATCCTGCATCCCTTTAGCCTTGTGTATCCTGAGCAGTTCAGCAGCTGCAGTCAGCAGCAGCTCAGCAGGTTCTTGGAGGAGGTGAACCCTGCCTGTCTGCTGGATACTCCCTCTACTGAGCGCGTCTACGGAGGGCCAGTGTGTGGAAATGCCTTCCTGGAGCCGGGAGAGGAGTGTGACTGTGGCACTGCAGAGGTTTGTGCATGGCACGCTCAAATAGTGTATAAACCAGAGGTGTTGACTCGAATCACATAAGTCACACTACAGTCCCAAATGTAATGACTTCACACTTGTCTTGACAAAATAATAATAAAAACACTTAGGCTTTAACACTAATGACTTGTGACTTCAATTGGACTTGATACTTTTACCTGAGCCCAAAGATTAAATGTATGTTATTTCAAATATATTCAAGATTTCCCATCATTTCCTGATTAAACTTAAGTTAACTCTTATTAATTCCCAGGAAGTCAATACTTAATTCTCTTCAACTAATTTGACAGCATCTAATCTAGTTGAAGGAGACAATCATGACAAACTTTCACAAAAGTTACATTACTGCCAGTTTGAAAAAGAATGCCAAAGATAATTTGTTTAAGTACATACTCAAAATGAATTACAGTATGCAAAATGTGCTGTCGAAAATGTTATTAAAAATTGCATTGGGACTTGAATACAAAGATTTGAGACTTGCAAAACAATGACTTGGTCCCATTTCTAGGATACACACAATAACATAATCAAAGCACACAAAGTAGAATGTATCGTGATATTCTGTTTGTCTCACACTGAAGGAGTGCAAGAATCCCTGTTGCAATGCCACCACCTGCAGATTTAATGCAGGAGCCCAGTGTGCTCATGGAGAGTGCTGCCACAACTGCCAAGTAAGTAAAACTTACTATGCCCTCTATATTGTCGATGAGTGAAGTCCCACTGATACTTATTGTGTTACCATGTAGCTAGACACTGTGTGAGCCTGCCGTCTGGCTGCTTATGTGTGAGTGTTCTTATTTCAGTAGTCGGTACATCCCCATCTGTGTTTCTCTCCGCTCTGCAGCTGAAGCCGACAGGCAGCGTCTGCCGCGCGAAGACAGGAGACTGTGACCTGGCAGAGTACTGCACTGGCTTCTCTGCCACCTGTCCCACTGACGCATTCACCCAGAACGGTGGGTCCTGCAGCCGTGGAAGAGGATACTGCTACAATGGACAGTGCCCTTCACAGCAGGAACACTGCAGGAGACTTTGGGGGCCAGGTAAAAAACACCAGTGAAAAATAGTTTGTTCTAGTCTGTAGAAATACTCTGTAACAAGTTAAAGTGCAAGTATTATCCAATTTCAGAATACATGATTTATTGTTTTATTGAATTGCAACTAATGTGGCCACATAGCTGTAAGGGAGTTAAAAGTGCAGTAAAAGTTTAAAGCAGGAAGAAGTCGGGGAAAAAGTGTTGTTCCAGTATCTTCAGTCAATGTACTTAGTTGCTTTCTACAACTGGATATATAGAAAATTAAGACTCCTAGGTCTGCAGCTAACTTGTTTGTCATGATTCTGTTTAGATGCTAAAGTGGCTCCAGATGCTTGTTTCAACCAATACGGAAACTGCAGAAAGACGCTGTTCAGCCAGAGATGTTCAAGCCGGTATGTAATCAAAATCCAATCAGCACTATCAGAGTGTTTATTAACAGTGCGGTATTGTTGGTCTTTGGTATCAATGCTTTGTGGTTCTTGGTTACAGAGATCAATCCTGCGGGACACTTTTCTGCACCGGGGGCTGGGAGTTTCCAGTCACATCCAGGAAGTCCTTCCACAAAGTGGGAAATGGAGAAATATGCAACGAGGCAACTTTGAACCCTGAAGATAACTACCCTGCAGACCTGGGCATGGTGCCTGCTGGTACCAAGTGTGGCACTAACATGGTAGGAAAACTGTGTGCTGTGAGCATCCACCAAACCTCGGTGGACACCAGATGTTTTAACGGTGTCATCGTCTTTCAGGTGTGCTACAATCAACGGTGTCAAGACATTCCAAGCATAAAAGTGTACGGGACAAACGACTGCTCCGCCAAATGCAACAACCATGGGGTGAGAGATCTGCTGACCTCACAACACTTTGCAGCGCTGTTAAGCCAGGGTTAAATCAGATTACTAATTCAATGTAGTTAGTTAAATTCAAATGACATGCAGATAGATAAATTGCATACAAATGGGATACTTTTGGATTAACTCAACACCCACAAAAGGTTTCTTAAAAAAAATTCTAACCTTGCAAATGCAAATAATATGCAATTAGCATATTATGTATCTACAGATGGTGAAATGTGTTTACCCATACAAAACAGTACTTTCACAAAGTTGTGTTTTTAAATAAAAGGCCACCCTGAATGTCAGAAGTGCTTTGTATGAATGCACAAAGTTTCATTATTTCGAAAGGGCCGTATATTGAAGGAAAAAAAAGTTACATTATCAAGTAATCTTTGACAATGTAACTAGAATTTTCTTGAATTTAGTCTGGGACAATTATAGGTACTAATGTATTGTTATCTGATTGTGTAATCTTATTGAATCCTTGACTACCCAACCTTGTGTATAGCAATAATGGCAACTCTGACAGTGACTCTGATCTCCGGCAGGTTTGTAATCATGAGAGGAAGTGCCACTGTGACCCTGGATGGGCCCCGCCTTTCTGTGATGTGGAGCAGTCAGAACTCCCTCAAGGTATTGAACAAGTCTTCATGTACTTGACCTTTTAATGGCCATGCTTCACACACAGGGCTGTTTGTGTCTGGTATTCCTCTGCTCTGTTTTAACTGAGATTTATTACGTAAAATTCACTCTCAAACAATTGCGCTCTGTTCTGATGAACACTGTACTTAATGGAATTCCCCAGCCAGTCTGTGCAAATGAGGTAATGATGTTACAGTGCATTTGCTTCCTGGGTAATGACGTACTCTGTTACATGCTCATCCTTTAGCATAAAGCAATATTGTCACAATCAATGTGTGTTTGTGTGTGCAGAGGCAGGTCTGGTGGTGTTCATCGTGTTGGTGGTTGGCTTGCTCCTGCTGTCGGCCCTGGTTATTGCGAGTTTGATGTGCTACATCAAAAGAAGGCGACCTGCGAAGAGGTACAGAAAACATTTGGTTATTTTTTTCATTTAGTCTATTTTAGATTACTTTGTACAACACTGTGTATGTTGTTCATCTTTGATTTAAGCTTGTATTTCTTTATAGACGCCTCCAATCTACCTCTGGACAAACTAACCCGTTGTTTAAGACAAGCGGTTCACGAGGCAGCCCTCGCCTCGGGTCCACACACATCAGCCAGCCTACATTTGTGGAGTCTTCAGCCACTCAAGCCTGCAAACCTCTGTCCTCTGCTGCTGCCAGACCACATACTGGAGCGCTGAAACCCAGCAGAGCAGCTCCAGTGGTGAGCAACAACACTAGCACCAACACTGTTTGTGTTAGCTTCTAATTTAGACATGATATTTACATTGGTGGCATCTATGGTGTGCACCTTATACCATGTCATTGCAAACATGTGCTTGCTGAATCGTGCCTGAGCCACACACTGACAACCAATAAGATCCATGGATGCTAATGTAAATTATAAACAGGTGTACTGAAGCTACAAAAAACATTAAGGATTATGGTTGAAAAAGACAAATCAAGCTTTCGCCTCCACTCATCTCTCATTTTGTCCTTACAGCCACCTACCAAAGTGTCAGCTGTACCACAGCCATCACAGGTTCAACAGGTATTCAGATCTGTTTTGTCTTTATTAAATGTTGCAGTCTTTTTGTATTGTATTTTAACCAGTACATCAATGTGTTTCTTAAGGTTATGAGGGCCTTTATGCAGCCTGTTTCAAGCAAGCCAATCTACACTGAGGTAAGTTGCATTTTGAAAATGTGTAATTCCTTTTTAAGGACACTAATGGATTTTTAAAATAGTTTATTCATGTTTGTTTACGTGAATTGTCTTTTTGTTTCTCAGAATAAGCCACTTCCTCCATCCAGACCTCTGCCACCACTGGCATCTAAACCGGTAAGTGACATGACATTTTACTGAAAATCGTCATGTTTGCATTCACACCTTTAACTCTTCATGCCATCAGCACTTTTTTTAAATGTACATCTGCTCTCTAAGATCTCTAAGCCAAAGCCTCCGATGCCTCCAGTGAAGCCAAAGCCCTCTGCAGTCCGCTTTCCGCTGCCACACACTCAGCTGGTATGTATTTGAGTCAGCCACACTTTCCTAAATCTTCCAAATCCTGGCAGTTGGTATTCAGACATTACTAAAGTCATTCAAGGCATTCACGTTTATAAAGACGTCTGTGGTTTGGGGCATTTTACCAACATAGCAGTGTAATGAACAAGCAGTGACTCGGGGTTAGTGAGTCAGTGAGCATATTCACTTCTCTGGGCCACCGCTGAATAACTAAGAGGCGTGAAACAAAGAGAGAAAGACATCTTGACTTGTACTGAGAGAAGCTCATCAGCAGTATGTTTGTTAACACCATTTGTTTTTCTAGCTTGCAGGCAGAGCCGCCCTGATGCCCTCCAGCAGGCCCAGATGACAGAGGAATTATTCAGCCTGTAAACAATGAGATCCTCTGACAGAGGACACTTTTGTTGTCCCACCTAAGAAGGACCTAGAAATCCTTGAAGGAGACACATGTCTGTTTTTAAAGTGGAAACCAGATCCACAAAACACAAAGTGACAGAGCTTTTCTGTCAAGTATGGTCTGCCTGAGGATTACCACTGTCTGTGTGTTGCTTATGTAAGCCTTCAGTATGTTAATGATGACCTGAAGCCGTGATTGACAGACTCTACTTCTGTGCTTTATAAATGACAAATGGCTAAGCTGCCATGATGATGATTTTTTGTATTTTTTATTAAGGGAAATGTCTCTCTTGATCCTTGGATATGTGAACAATGTATGAGGCAATTGCACTTTTGATGCTGTAACTGTAGGCCCTATACCAATTCCCTCACATTGGTTTTGGTACTGCTTTTCTAAGAAATATTGTTGTAAAGGGATTTAAATTAAATAGATACAAATATGGCACCAACATGGGCACTTTACGGATTGTTTAATTAAGGATGAACCACAAAAGTTATAACTTTTCCTTGAAATTGTTTTGTACTAACCAGGGTACGCTTGACTTTGTGATACTGAATTATGACATGCCGCTGTTTTGTTTTATATGTTGACTTGATACAAGTTGATTGTAACTAGCAGTCTAGTCCTTGATTGATGCCAAATGATTGTGGGATTTCCTTTTGAACGTTCTTTTAAACCGTTCTTATTTATTAAAATCTTTTTTTTGTCAGTTTGATGAAGCTTACAATAAAGTGAATCGAAAGAATCAATGTTTTAAGTCATTTTTCTCCGTTCTTGTCATCCAGACAGTCGCCATAATCTGTGTTGCCATTGATTTAACTATCGGTAGCCTAGCAACGTTTTAAACAACCAGTTGTCGGGACAAGCTAGCAAGCTAGCTCAGTATACAAAGTGTCCAGAAACAGATGTCGTTTTAGGAAAAATGGAACGAAAACTGAACGAAGAGGAACTGCAAGATTTGTACGCATGGATAGACAAAATATCTCTGTCCCGGCCCAAGAGACACATCACAAGAGACTTCAGTGACGGAGGTAGTTATTCACTGAGCTCCGGCCTGGCTATCTCATAAGCAGGCAGGAGAAATACGACCGAGTATAAATTGTGTTTCAAAGTCTCCAGCTACTTGTTTACATTAACGCAGCTTATCAGCTCATATATATTATTATTTATGTACTGACTCTCTGGTGAACCCTCTGTAGTGATGGCTGCAGAGGTTGTCAAATATTTCTTCCCAAAGCTAATTGACCCGCACAACTACATCTCTGCAAACTCCACTCAGCAGAAGCTCGGTAACTGGAACCTTCTCAACAGGCAAGACACCAGACACCTTTATTTATCTGTGTGTTTGTTTATTCAAAGTGTTTGTTGGTTGTTGACGTGACATGGTATTTTAACTTCTCAAATCACTTTTAACTTCAGTTTATCTCCTAAATGCAGTAAGTGGTTAAGGATTGTGTTACATGGAGTTGTTTTATTAAGATTGAGCCAAATCCCAAAGTTGTCCTATGGGTTGACTGTCTCAAGCATCTTTTAATGAATTACATATTTCATAAACAAAAGAAAGTCATCAAAAATGTTGATACAGAGGCAGACATGAATTATTCAGTGTCTATTTTATGACAATATGTGTTTTCAGACATACTTCTAAAAGCATAGGAACTTCATTTATGTATGTCAATATTACTACACTAAAAAAGTTGATATCGATCTCTCTTAACACAGTAAGTGACTTTTGCTTTTCAATTATTCAAGCTTAACACTGAGACATAACTTTTGCTAAGCACTACCAAGGGTCTCGCTGCATCTGGTCGTGAGAACCAATCCAACCCACTCCCACTCATCCTCTCCCAGGCTGCCGATATGGCACAGCGCCAGATACAGATTTATGAGTCTTCACTGTAAACTAATTGTCCCCCATAGTGTTTTAATAATGCATCATCACTTTCAAACTGCTGTTCTTGATGTGACTGGTTTTGCAGATTGTGATTAGTTACTTTATTATTTGTATTAGAAACATGTGTTGTTGTATTTGTTTCTGTGGACAGGAAGGTATTTTCCAAGCTGAACTTCCACGTGCCTGAGGAGACAGTGAGGAAGATTGTACTGAGCACTTCAGGAGTAATAGAGCCAGTACTGAGCGCCCTCAGGCAGAAGATAGACAAGAAACTGGAGCAGACTACAGAGAATATACTGGTGTGTACTGTGTGTTTATGCATGTGTGCTAAGAGACATACATACTATAAGTCGTCCTGTTTGAATGCTTATTACAGAATAAAGGATTACTGTGGTCCTCTCTTTTCCATTGTAGCTGGAAAATAACCACATTTTGAACATGTCTTTCTTTTAAACCAGAATGTGGAATACTATGACACCAGAAACCAGGAGAAACTTAATACAGGTGGAGTAGTACATTTGTTTTACCATTTAAACAAATCCTGACAGCTTTTATTCCTTTACGCAAACTTTCTTCCACTCATTTATCAAACTTTTCTTTTGAATCACATGCCTTTTTTATATTTGACCTTGCATCAATATATCTGCAGAAGTTACAACAATAAGTTACTGTAATTGTAGAAAAATACAACACCCCCAAAATGATTATGTAAAGTTACTGTTACCTTGAATGCGTCAAGGAAACTCTGTTTTTCTGCATGCATGGTGAACAAAGACTTGAAGAAATGGAATAAATAATGAGTGTAAGTCAATAGGAGCAGATTATACTGTACAAGTTGTTGTTTTTTTATCTTTTGTTCACTGCGGAGACATTTCTTCAACATTCCGAGGTAACACAGAAGAAGAAGCGATCATTGGGTCATTGTGGGGGAGAAGTGTTCCTATAAGTCAGTGAAATAGGGAAATCAACTGGATTACAGAAACAAAGACTGCTGATTTAACATAAATGTGATGACTGAGTTTTGACCTAAGATTGATGATATTTCCCTCTGTTAGTGTCTCTTGTGGGCTGTATTAGCTGACACAGTGCACAGTCTGCAAGCATGACTGAAGCTCCACAGTATAAAATGTGCCTTTTTTAGCCCTAGATGGGAAGTTGGTATAACTTTAGACACATTTTAAAGGTGCTGTATGCTGACAAATACAAAAACGTAATACTTGAGACACACTGATGTTTTATTTTGTCTTAAGAGGATTGTTTAGTAGCTGCTGTGAAGGCCAAATCTGATCTGAAATCACGTTATTTCCAATATTTTCTTTACTTCCTGCCCTCTCTTTGCCCGTCTGCCCTGATATTATCAGCGATTGTGTCCTGCTAACTACTCAGTTCATTCTAATCTCCCCCCCAGATAACAGCGGCCGCACACAGACACAAACAGGCCTACATTTAACAGCATCACACAGGACTGATTAGAGAATGGCACGACCTTTAGGGAGTGAATCGGTGACGTGTCTTTCCTCCGTTTCCCACACCTCATCCGTCCCTGAAACAACCCTGTACAGCTGACCTCAGACCAGCACCTCCTCCCTGCTCTTTCCTCTTCCATCTACACCCCATCCGCTATCAGTCACACAGCTCAGGACCTCATATCAGCTCCCAACATCACCAGATGGCTTTTATCGCTGGCCTGAGCTCAGCACTGGAGGACTTAAAGGCCTCCTCATTTTTCTCTTTCTCCATCTTCTTATCTTACCATTCCTTTCCTCCTCCCTTTACCCTGCTTGTGTCTATACATGGATGAATGCTTTTAGCATTCATCCATGAAACTGCAGGTCTCAGTTGTTAGTCATCATTTTGTGTTCACATTATAGTGAGATGTTATATACTTACTTTGTTGTCATCAGAAGGTCCTCAGACTGAAGCAGAACGTGTGGCTGAGCCGGCACGAGATACCATGAAAAAAGATGAAAAGAGCAGAATAAAAAATGGCGGGTATGACTAAAAGTTACTTTATAATGTGTATTAAATTAATCAAAAGCAGGGTTTATAATAATAACTGTTTTGGTTTGTATTTTACAGTAAGCCACAGAACACAGCACAGTTTTACCCAGACATGGACCCTTCTGTACGGCTAATCCTGCAGGAAAAAGAGAAAGATGTCATGGCTTTGCAGGAGACTGTGGAGGTACACACACACACACACACACACACACACACACACACACACACACACACACACACACACACACACACACACACACACACACACACACACACACACACACACACACACACACACACACATGTGACTGACTGTCAGAACATCTGTGAACAAAATTGTCTTCCGTTTTGATGCACCCTAGGGTATAGCTGTGTCACACATTAATTATTGTTGCAGGTGTGTGTGTGTGTGTTTGTGTGTGTGTGTTAAACATATGTGTCACTGAGTCAGCTTCTGCTGAGCGGATATAACTTTTTTTTCATTTCTGCCTGTGGCCACATCAGCATGTTGAGAAAGAAAAATGACACAAAGGTGTTACATTTCCTTACAACTTTAGGAAGTTTTCATTATTGAGATAATTCACAGCTTCAGAAATAAAGCTTACGTAGTTTTAACCACATCCTTTTTGCAACTGTGTGTGTGTGTGTGTGTGTGTGTGTGTGTGTGTGTGTGTGTGTGTGTGTGTGTGTGTGTGTGTGTGTGTGTGTGTGTGTGTGTGTGTGTGTGTGTGTGTGTGTGTGTGTGTGTGTGTGTGTGTGTGTGTGTGTGTGTGTGTGTGTGTGTGTGTGTGTGTGTGTGTGTGTGTGTGTGTGTGTGTGTGTGTGTGTAGATCATGCAGATGAAAGTGAACAGGTTAGAGCATCTGGTGCACTTGAAGGACATGCGTATTGAAGACCTGATGCGGCATCTGGAGAAGTACAAAGCTAAAGGCAGTACTCAATGATACACACACATGTACACAGAGAATGTGTAATAGTAGCTCTGTGACTCTTTAACATCACCTCCAATAAACTCTTACTTTGTTAAAAACTTTAATCGTGGTTCATATACATATATACTACTCTGAGGTTATTACTCAAATGTATCACACTTGTGACTGTGAGACAGATGTGCTTTGTCTTAAAACGGTCTTGTTTTCCAAGTTGTATGGTGAAATGATGCTTCAAGAGATTTATCTAATTTGGCTTATTTTTAAGATTAAGATTTAGCAAGGGCAGTGCAACATCACTTTCTCTGTAAAATAATTATTTTTGCAGATATTGCATATTATGTCCTTGTGTATTATCTAATACGTTTCTCCGGTAAAAGGTTCATGATAATTATGATTGTTTAATACAGACAGTCGCTTTTTGTGTTGAAAGTGATGTGTTCAGTTGTCTTTGACCTGCTGTGCCTTCACACTGCCGACTGACCTCCAAGTGCTCAATACATAATTTAAACTTTCTCCAAATCCTCTGTTTGAACACGAGTAGAGAGGAGCAGACTACAAATTTGAAGTATTAAAATGAACCAGACAAAATGATAGGCAGTGTTAATATACACTGTGACTGTCACATATTACATCACTCATTTTCTATGCAACTCTTGTTCCTGTTTAAGTGTGAAGATGGACAAATATAGAATGCAGTTATTAATAACATCTTAATTTCCCCTGATTCAAGCATTAGTTTCAGACTAAACACACAATGAAGCTGACGGATGACCATATATAGTAATAAACTGACACAGATCACAGCCTGCAATCTGTCTATTGAAAGTTTACTTCCCTTTCTTGAAGGCCATGCCAGTAAATTGGGGTTGGGCGGGTTGCTCAATGTTGTCCGTCAAGTGTGTGTCTGTCGCTGTGTTGTCTTTGATGTTGCCCCCTCAGTTGGTGTGGAATAACAAGAGACAGGTTACCTGCTGAGCTGTATCTCCTCCAGCTGCCTGCTATGTTCCATCAGGTTGATCATCTATCACCATCTATCACCATTATCACGCTTATAGCAATATTACTGAAACTGTGCTGCTGATTACCTATACAAATAAAATAACACTGAGACAAAAATCACTTTTTTAATATTTATACTTACGTGAAACAAATACAGTACTAAATAAAGAACACAGCTCACTCGGTATCTTAGCTACATTGTGGGAGCTATAGGCTGTCTAACGTCCTCAAAGCATCTGCACACTCACTGCAAAAAACGTTTTTTATAGCTTTGGATCAGAAGTGAATGTCGCAGCAGTAAAGGTAAAACAAACATCCCCTGATAAGCCTTAATGCAGAAAACTTGTGTCAATCAGAGGAACTTGTGGGGCTAAGTATAAAGGGAATTGTAGTACTGGGTATGATATACTCCAAGTTAAAGTGTCTGAGAGGGTTACTGTGTATTCAGAGAAATACACTCATGTTGAATGTACTGATGTTTTTTTGTATTACATTAGCATTTAAAACATCCTTCATGACTCTAAACTTTGTGGTTAGGTGATGAACAAGTTGGCAAGCTAACTACTAGCACGCTAGCCAGCCAATACATGCTCCAGCTATTCATTCCAATCAGCTCCGAGCTTCTTCCTGTTTTGTCTCTCCTGGGCCATTTACTCCAGCTCTACGGTAGGTTCACACAAGTTCACTAATTCAAAAGACATGTTCTTTCGACTGTTGCAGACGGTCTTTAAAACCATCTGCAGATCTCTGTTTCGATCAGTTTATACTCCAATAGATTATGTTAAATAAAGGTGGATGACACACTGCTATTCAGCTACCGTCCTCCATTTCACCAGTTGACTTCACCCCTGCGAAATGTACCACGAAATTGACCAGTTTTACATGGTGTGAGTGTGACCAGGTCTTAACTCAAGGTAACCCTGAGGACATAATCAGAGTATTTTTCTCAGAACAAAGCCCTTTTTAGAACTACAAAATACAAATGTTTCACAGGCTGAGTATTACCCTCAAGGAGGAGTCCATTGACCTTTGTGTGTAAGATTGAGAATGGGCCCTCGGAAGACAAAGTGATAATTCGCAACAGGAGAATAAACGAGAAGAAAAACATCCAAACCTTTTCACATGACACTTATGAGACACAACATTCCATTTAGGGCCTATATTTTACAGCCGACTTATATAATAGCTACCAATTACATCTTGAAGGTCGCAGAAATGTACTGAGAAACGTGCTGAGAAATAACAACGCCAATGCTCTTTTAATGAGTGAGTGTATTGCACACACACAGGATAGGAATGTGAGATACACTGCGGAACAGAGCAGCTACTGATGATGGTGCTGACTCCAGCTGATGAATCACATTTATAGGCCTACACGTGAGAGACCACCGCACCCTTCTGTCTCCGGGGTGGGGGGGACAGATCCAGGGAGGAGTCGAGGGGAGGAGGTTCAAGCAGGATCTGAGGATCAGGGGCAAAAGGAAGGAAAAGAGAAGCGCTGGCTCATCCAAAGGAAGCAGCAAACGTGACCTTGACACCACTTCCTGTGAGGCGGGGGCTTAAAACTTGATGTGTGTGTGCACCCCCTGACATCAAATCAGACCACCCTTTAAAATGAACCCAGACATCCACAGTAAAGCCTCAGTTAGGTCAACAAGATGTGGATGAGTGAGGTTTATTTACTCACAAACATGTTTTAAGATCGTATTTCTCACTCATTTTGACATCAGGAAAAACCAGATGTGGTTTAGACTAAACACCCTCCCTCTGAAAGCAAGTACTGATGTTTTGGCTGTTCAAGGCCTGGAGGTCATAAGAGGAAGCCATCCCTCATGGTCATTCAGGCAGTGGTCACACACACTCACACACAACGCTGAGTGCTTCCTGGAAAGCCCTTGTGAGCAGCTGACTGGCCGTGCTGAGGACAGGACTTCAGGCTTTGAGTCAGCCTCTTGGGATAAACATTTTACAGACTTGACAAACACATTTCTGTTTTTGTAATGTTAGCAACTCATGATGTGGGTTAGAACAGAGAGTGTGATAGATTGTGTATGGTTATTCAGTAAATGTTCCTTCTGTCGCCAAAAGCACTCGTATATCTAAATAAGTCCCAAGCCAACACATGTACATTGTATTTCAAATGTTTTTGGACAAGAAATGCAGTAGAGTATAATGATAGTGTTTCATGGTGTCACATAGGATTTTGAACTTGTGATCATTTTTCACCCTTTATAAACAAGCGGAAAAAACTTCTACACCACAAATCTAGAAAACTTTTGTTTGGCCTACATTCAAAACCAAAGCCAAAAGCAAACCTTTCATTATCAGTTTAAGTGTCCTAAAAGCTATGGGAACTTTGGGTTTCACTGTCCTTTTCTTCAAATCCTTGTTTAGATTTGAATGTTAAGCACATTTATTCAAGTACAGTACCTAAGCATGATTTTAAATTCAACTATTATGTTGTCATGTTATATATCCTTTACCGGCTGCATCAGTAGTTAGAATACAATAATATATTATTAGAATACTTGTGGGCCTTATGAACAAGTACGTTTTCATACTGAGTATACTTTGATGCTCATACGTTTGTACTTTTACCTGAATGCCATGTTTAATGCAGAACTATTTCACTTGAGTATCTTTATACTGCCGTTTTAACTTAAATAAAAGATCTGAGTACTTTACCACCTGGTTTTTACACAACACTACCCTTAACATCTTATCACATGACTATCTTAATGAGCCCATAAGTTGGTGTTTATTCTTCCCTTTAACTTTATTAAACTGATCTTCTTTCTTTTGTCTTTCCATCCCCACGTGTCTCAGATATAAAGAGCATTCAGTATCCATGGAGTTAGCTCTCCCCCTGCTGGTGTACATCTGTACTACATCCTGTCCACACACAAAGCAGCACAGTTGGAGAAGAGAGGTACCAAAATAGGTTTTATTTTACATAAGAACATTGTCAAAACTTGAAAACATTTTTGCATATAAATCTTTTAAAACAAGGAGATAATGTTGAATTTTCACAGACCGTACAAAATAGACGGGAAAAAAAATCATTTTCATGAGTGATTAATTCCCCTCTTTTGCATTTCTATTTGAACCCACCACCAAAGCAAACGCAGAAAGAAGCCTTTCGTGCCATTCGTAGGTCAAGTAAACATCACGACATGTTGTGAACACCTGAAGCGCCCACTGCTAGTTCTGTCTCCACAGAGTCTATGATGAGGCCGCAGCTCTTTATGTACATCCAAGATCTTAAGAGGTCTCACAGTTAAGTTAAAAGGAGCTTTATAGTATATAAGAATCACTTAATCGTAAGTCTAGGCTAACCCATCAATATTTAAGGCTTGCATTCTGATAGTGGAAGAATTATGTAGTAGAGCTGAACAAAATCCACAAGCTTAAACAGATAATTAAAACTAGCACCAACTTGCATCTTATTTAAGCCACAGCTTCATCAACATTAACCAAAGCTTGTTATTGTGTAGTACTGGAACTCATATCATACAAAACTGATGAGAAGTGTAATTCATTTCTACCTAAGTTAATACTGTAATCAGGAGCTGTGTATTATCTTCTTTAGCAAAGAATGAATACACTTTGCATTCTATCAATTCTTGGATTGCAGGAAAATATAAACATTGATATTGGAAGTTAGCCATTGTCTTATTCTCTTCTGTTTTTTTCAAGACCTTATTTGCACCGACTACGAATAGACGGTACAATAAAATGATGGTGGACTCAAAATGACACCTTTAATGTGGATAACCAAAGCTTTGATTATCCAACTGGTGTCACCAGAGTCCAATTTTTAATTTTTTAATTTTCAGCAACATTGAGCAACTGTTTCAACAAAATAAAAGTCAATTTCCTGAGAATTTACATTTCACCACATCTGAATAAGCTGCATAACAAGAGTTGGCTGACAATTGCAGGCGCTAATAATCATCTGAATCAAGCCACTACACATTTCCACATGCATGGATGGCCCTAATAATCAAAACCAGACGTAGGAAAGAAAGATGTGCTGACATCTCAACGAGGAATACAAATCCGGACTCCACCCTGTGGCACTATAAATCAAATGCTTTATTGGTTCACTCTAATATCAGTTACCTTATTTTCTATGGGTTTAAATTAGCTTTAAGAGGACTATCCTTTAGCTCACAGTTAATGCCACAGCAGGTTCATCTCAAGTCTTTCTGAAGAGGCTGCACTCAACCACATCTAATAACAGCAAACGACCACCAAGCTACTACATTACTACTAATCTGACACCACAGTTTATTAACTATATAAACACACAATACCCCTCCACCTTTAAAGACTTGAGTATCCGTAAAGTTCTATTTGAAATCAGGGGAAAGTATAACAAAGTCAGGCCACTTTTTCTACAACGCTATTGTTTGAAATAATCTCAGTTTTCATGTCTGTAGGATTTCAGCCAAATGGAACGGTTAGATATGAAGTGGGATTAAACAGACCTCACACTGACTCATGTTGAGAGAGAAGAGCCCACGAGTGATTTAGTGTAAGAGAAGATTGCCTCCTCACACCACACTTACACAAACCATACAGCATTTAATTAATTAGTGTCACCTGTTAGATTCCAGTCCTACTCAACCAGAAATGAATCCTCCAAAATCATTTATCACAAATCTCTCCTCTTGCATACAACACATGAAAAGGATGCAGATCTAACAGCCGAGTTAAACACTGCACTGATTGCAAGCACATGTAAATCAGGGCGACTACTTGCTGTCGCTCTCTCAAGCAGAAGCATTAAGTATGCTGTTAATTTTTCACTATGGCATCATTCTCCTTCCTAAAACTTGCCCTCCAAAAAGATTAGAAGGTTAAAAAAAAAAAGTTCCCTTTTTCTCGCATTATTTTTGCTCTCACTCCTGCTTGTCATCAATCTATCTCACTCTTTCTTTGCCATTTAGTGCCTTATTATTCACCAAACCAGCTGCAAAGCTTTCCCTCCCGTCATCTGGAGTTCAGTGCTCCGTCTGAGCGTTGTGGGGGGGACGCGCTGACTTAGGGGGGCTGTCGGCTCCCTCTACAAACATGTTGGGGATGTCCTGGCCGAAGTAGATCTTACTGTTAGCGGCTATGGATTGGTACTTCATCAGCTCCAGGTACTCCGGGGTTAACTTCACCTGTGTAGACGCAGAAGAAACACAACGATATGTAATAGGACTAGGGTTAGGGTTAGGTCATGATCACTTCTGGTATGAATCTAAATGTGACATGATGATTTACAGCATGGCTAAAGCAAATGTAACATTGCAGATGGCTCGCCTGTGGAGCATTTGGTTCTAAAACAAAAAGGGGCGAATTCAGGAGTGTGGAGGTGGTTGATAGCATCAACATTCAGAGGGAAGAGCTGAGGCGCTACAGCACACAACAGGAGCACTCCAACATATGAAATACACTGAGCTTAACAGCAGTTTCTTCAGGGTCCATTCAGCTCAGGGGACAATGATTCATCTTTTGCAATCAATCAGAGCAGCCTCTCGTAATGTTGCAAAAAAAGAAAACAGTTTGGAAATTATACTTCCCCCGCTAAATGACCCTTTTCGTTTCAATTACTTACCCCTGTTACCACGGTTCTTGAGGAAAAAATATGTTTTTCAGAGAGCTGGGCTCCGAGCACAAATGAAATCAAAATAGCATTGTGCTGTGGCAAAGAGCTAATCAAATACCAAAGGGCTGTTTGTGTCAAATGATTCCTTTAAGTTAGGAAAAGTGGTTGAACAGTTACAGCACAGGCCGGTAGAGATGTGGGAGAAGAAAGTAAAACACCTTTGAAACAGTTTGAGCATCACCAGCTGCACACATGTAACCAAATACATCTATTCAAGTTTCAGTATCGGTGGGCCCAATTTGCATAAATGATGCATTAAATGATGCATTACATGATGCTTTAAACGGAATCATTCCAGAGCAACTTTGCCTCAACCACAACACAACGAGAGAATAGTAGATATATTGTTATATAAAAATCCATTAGATGTATTTGTATGAAATGATGCCAACAGCGTCTCTTTACCCTGTTTGATTCAGCAAACTTGGCAGCAGTGTAATATTCTGCATCAGCTCGAGCCCTCTCCCTGGCCAAGAAGGCAGAATCTGAAACAAAGACAGTGTTGTTGAAGATAGACACATGACAGAGCTGCTCACAGGAACACACACATCACCTGACAGGAGAGAAGTAAAAGCAGGGAGGCTGACCCTCGATTTCAGAGAT
Source organism: Trematomus bernacchii (assembly GCF_902827165.1). NCBI lineage: Eukaryota > Metazoa > Chordata > Actinopteri > Perciformes > Nototheniidae > Trematomus > Trematomus bernacchii. The sequence goes on along the minus strand of NW_022987828.1, from coordinate 6,511,099 downwards.
CTTCTTCTCCGTCTCTTTCTCCATCACTTTCTGCTGGAACTGGATCTCTGCTACCAGAGCCACTTTCTGAGCCTCTGTGTGACGGAGAGACATGCGAGCGTTAACAGATGTAACTTTAGGAGCAACTCAAATTTTAAAATGCAAATGAAGAGCCTTGCTGGCTGATTTACAGTAAAGAAACATCACATTTACCAATAATGGCCCTCTTCCGTTCGGTCTCGGCCTCCTTTTCCACCACCCTCTGAGTCTGTGCTGTTATCATCAGACGGGTCTTCTCTGCCTCCCTGTGCACATACACACAAACAGGTTTTTGCAAATATTTTTTTCTTTCCGTGTGGTCTTACTTGAACTGAGTGGGTGGGGAACAGGCGAGAAATTGAAACATGCACTAAGACTGCGCTAGTGAGTAGAGATGTACACACTCACATGAGTTCAAAGTTCCTCCTGATAGATTCAGGGATCTTTGGCTTGGTAACACGAACTGCCTTCATCAGGAGGTTGAGACGGTGCATAGGAAAGAAAAGAAAAAAAATAGTTCACTTTCAAATCAATCTGCAAATGCATAAAAATATCACATAAATTGAGATAACATTTGTATTGTGCTTCATTTTAGTCTTGTGTTGATAATCAAGCGAACCCCTTTCATTTACAAAGGTGGACTTTGGTCCCTCCCTAAAATAGAATAGAATAGAATCCCAATGTATGTAGTGTGCCACTCAAGGTATGATTGCATGCATTTGAATACCTGAATTGTAAGTCCAGGTCCCATAATAGTAAGTTCTTTCTGCAAAGCAACCTTCAGGTTCTCATCTATGATGTCTGAAAAACAAAAAACAGCAGCTGTTTGAATACTTAACGTCCTTGGTATCACATTTTAGGAATGAACACAAAGCACGGGTTGCACTCCTATGTATTGCATCACAATGAAACAACAGCAGCAGACTCACCAAACAGCTCGATGTAGACTTCCTGTAATGTGTGCACACTGCAGAACTGGTTGAGTTCATGGTGAATTTTGTTGAAAATTAGAGTTTTGTCATAATCTGCCGTGTAGTTCCTCACAATTTCCACCACTGCAAACAAATGAACAAATGCAACAGTTGTTTAATGTCGAGCAGCTGGCACAGGTAATGTTTCAACCAAATGAGGAACTTTTGCAATAAGAACGTGTTGTACCTGCTGAGGGGACGAGCATGTTCACAACTTCTATTCTGTCGAAATAGATCATCACACCACCGCTGTGAGGGAAATTAAAATGTGTTAGACACATAATCGTCTTCACGAATGAGTGATCAATTTCTAACAGCTTCATCAATAAGCTCGGCTTTACCTTGTTCCACAAGGCACGTTCTTGATCTCGTCAGTTTGAAGAGTAGTCTGAAACGCACAACAAAAATCAATGAGAATCAAAGCATTGGATCACACATGTTCTGAGATTATTCTCCTTCTACGTGGATCCTTTTATGTTTCTGGACATTTTCAAGGTTATATTTGCCTAAAATAATACTACATAAAGTGCATGTTTGTTCTAAGTTAACCAAAGACAATATGCACATTATACACACAAGTGACACATTAACTTTAACTTGTTAATCGTGAAAGTTCATAACTAACCTTGTGAAATAGGATGCTTAACAAAATAATGTTTATTCAAAGACAATTCAAATGGGTCATGCATTGTTGATCGACCTCTGAGCATGAGATGCAGTAGAGAGATAGTCAGTGGACCTTGACTAAAGATTGTTTTTATAGTATTTTATTATTGATGTTCAGCCAATAACGAAGTGAAAAAAAAAGATTTGCTTTCATATTTCTGGAATTTCATTTTTCATGTCAACAAATGCTGATAACAGATTTATATGATATTCAATGTAATTTAGAGTTAAAGGTCGAATAAAAAATAGAGTGACTGCAGTCATGGGTGAATTGCAACTGTTTGCCTACTGCTGCTGATTTATTTATAGAAGATCTCTTTCTGGATTTCATGCATCAGCCAACGCCTTCTAGTTGAATCTTACATTGCACAAGGCTATGCTAACTCAGCTAACAGGTTTCAGGGCTGAATGGCACGTTTACCTGCACTGATCTGAAGGTGGTGATGAAAGGCATCATAATGTGATATCCTGGACCGTTGGGAGTTGTCAGCAAAGCTCCACCCCTAAAACAAATACAAACAAATGATTTGGCCATCTCAACATCAGATTATATTTAAACAAAGGTGGAAAAAGAGACAGACTGAAACGTTTATTCAGGTGTAACAGTCATTTAAGAGGTTGTAGTTATGCATGTTATATCATTGCTTTACGTCACAGGGTGTTTCTGGTATTCGGTCTATACAATGACCACTCTCAACAGTTAAATACCTCCTATATGTTTTATTTCATAGTTGTGAAGTTCTATTCAGTTTAATTTCCGTGCAGGGACCAGCGAGTGGGATCAGTGTGTGTTAATAAATTTAATTAATTTGTAGAAACTCAGAAAACTGTAAGAACATGCTCCCATTTGGACTTAACCTTTCTGGAGAGTGTGGCAATGGCCTCTCTTTTTTTCTCTTTGTGCAAACAGGTTTGGAGCATGCAAACTCAGTGTCTACGGTTATATTTCCATATCAAAGCAATATTTACATGCATCATATTATCTTACAAACAAATACCTTTCGTATTCTTAGTACATATTTGTAATTACTTTCAGGCACAGATACAATACTACGGTTCTATACCTGTAGTACACAGCGAGGTGTCCTTCTTCTATCTTGTGAATAGAGGAGTGCAGCATGATGGCCATCACTCCAGCTATTGCTCCAAATATTGCCCCTACGTGCGGCATCGTCATCCTTGCTAGAACTCACCTACAGGGAGAGGAAAAAAAGCATAAATATACAGAATATTTATACAACAATTAATACTCAGGGGACCAATAAGCCAAAGACCCAATAATGTCAGTAGCAGTGCAAACCGCAGTAACCTGCGTCACATAGCTTGCATACTGTATTTGGCTGTTAGTTATCAACACCAGACTGAGTTTGAAAAAGGGAGATGTGCACCCAGGCTAACACAGGTTCAAATGCGTTACTTGAACGCAACCCAGTCATTTAAAGTACTTTATTTAACATATAAACGCTTCTGCAGTAAGTTTATGCTTCATGCGTATGTGACAGCGAGGTTTAACCCCAACGTGACTGCTTTAATAGTTAGTATGTTACATTCTTAGTTACTCAACTAATAGAAAGAACAATTCACAAGCAACGTTTGGCAGAATATGTTGAACCACTAACGTTAATGCTAAGGTACACCATTAGCTGGCGTGTAGAATAAACATATTGCAGGAAACTAGCGAGTCATCTCTCTGTCAAAATATGAAGCAATGTTTCCTTTTATAAAACCAACAAACTGAACCGAGGATTTTGGTTCAGAGTTAGTTACAGCAAAGGCTGACACAATTCGCTCGGTAACGTTAACCTTGCTAATGTTAGCTCGTTAAGCTAGCTAGCTCTCTGTATCGGGTTGGGTTTGGAAGTCAGCAACTCCGTCAGTACTGTTAGCTTATTGCTAACATTGCTATGCTGTAAAGCGTATGAGTTAACTTACCTGGTACAAAGCTTGAATTAAACTACGAACATCTACGCGTAAGAGTAAATGGCTTGTTATGATAAATAAGATTACCACTGTAACGACGCGTATCCTTTTCTGGTCTTATCATGCACCGTCCCCCACAGCCCGCCTCCCGCAGGTTTAGCTCTCGTTTTTACTTGTTACATTATGTTGCGTTCAGGGCCTGTCGGAAACATTATCGTTATTATTGCTCTACTTGTTAAAACTGGTGAAACAAAATTAAATGTCAAAAACGTCAAATAAAAAACATTCGTCATTAAATAAAATTGAAAAACTGTTCCAAGAGATTAAATCCTGCTTTCAGTTTTTTAACATGTATATAATTGAAACAAATATGAGGGATTAAATTAAACATACATAGTAATGTAATACTACACAATGGAGAATATTCCCTGTCTCAACGTTCTTATTATACATCCATGTCTCAACCCCTTTATTTATACATTTATAGCATAAACGTTAAACGTTCTTAACTACAACATTGAGGGAATAAATATGGAAAAGGAGAGAAAACGCCAAAAAAAAGACTTACTACATATCAAATATCAAATATCCTATTTTGCATATTACAATTGAAAAAGTAAGGCAGACTGCCACGTGCAGCGCCTCATTTGGATGTGTCTGACGCTTGGAGCTTAACTTCCCTACGTTTCTCCTACAAATGGGCCTTGAGCTTGTTTGGAGGTTTCTAGCAGGGGAGCGCAGCTACTGGTACACCGAAGGATGGTCATCATCCGCCGGGGGAACCGTCCTCTTCCACCGAGCGCGGGGCTTCGGGAGGGACACACATGGAGCGGTGAGGGAGGAAGGGGACACCCGCCTAGCCAGCCAGATCAGCCGAATAAACCCTAGCGATCAATGGGGTGACAGATGTCGCAGCCAGATCGCCCTCACATCCAAAGAGAGTAAAGGGGGCGTGGTGTATATATAAGGGAGTAAGCTACAACCGTTTACTGTCATGGTGTCAACGAATATATTGTTCCTCGCTCCTCGACATGTATATAGTGTTCATGTTATGCGTATGAAGCGTGAAAGACGTAACATATGTGAAGGTTATAGTAGAGGCGGAAAGTCGTCTTCAAATGCGACCAGCGAGTCGATTTCCCATGTTTAACGAGAATATGTAAAACAGGGACACTCTATTGGCTAAAACCAACCAATCACTGTCTTCAGATGTATCGCCATTTACACACTCTTTACCCAAGTCTCTCCTACTGCCGCTGTTGCTCTGAGGCTAATAATTCACATTTAAAGATTATAAATATTGTAGTGTATTACTATTTCAGTGCATGGTGTGATAATATGTTGAGGCACTATTTACTTATGTATTCACTGAAATGTAAAATGACTGGTTTGCAGAGCCATGTTTTAGGTGTAGAGATTAAACTATACTGGGTTTTATAATCCATGGTATTATTTAAATGTTGAGATGCAGCACTGCTTTGCATGCTATTTTTATTTAGCATTGTTTCAAAGAAGGATTACAGATGACTTGAGTGTATACTGATGTATGTCCTTCTTTTATAATTAAAACAATATGAAAGACAATATTCTGTTGAAGTAGGAGGGGGGTATACTGAATAAGTACACTGAAGGAAAAATGTAATGCATGATGTTAATCATTTTTTCTTCTGCTTGTTTTTTGGATTGCAGCAGCTCCCAAGAGAATTTTGAACCCAGGGTTTTATAAACAAGCAATTTCCTGTATGTCTTGAGACAGTTGTCTGGTCCGCTGTGTGAATGTAAATAACCACATACTTTCTACTTTCAACAGTTTAACACTTCAAGAAACTTTATTTATTCACATTCCATCATGCAAAGTTTGTCAGCAGCAGTGTTTTACGCTAAATATTTAATAGCAGTAAAATAAATACGTCTTGGTTACAGCTAAAACTCCACAATACACATTTAAGTTAAAACATGAATAGCTTACCATATCATGCTGTCACACACATTGTTTTACAGCATTACATGTATGTATAGACACATCATGGAATCACAAAGCTTACAGATAGTGTAACTCTGATTAGGCACTTGTTAAAGTTTATAACTTTGACTCTGAACCCTGAGTCTTTGGTCAGTTTAACTTTCTACAGCTTCTGAGGTTGGGCTGTCACTGCTCCATACTGAGTCCAGCTCCAGTCCTGATCCTGGGCAGAAAACAAACACATTTCATAATTAATAAATACTAAACATGCTTTTCTTCATCTACCATGTAATCAACATTTTCATGACATTCTGCACATCTCAAAACTTAAACCTTGAACATGATTAATCAATTACAATTATAGGTAGAATACCATAGACTGTATATAGAATACTCAATTGCTAAAAAACAACATATAAATAAGTGAGTTATTTTGGGGATCTGAACACACTGCCCAAATCCTGTGTACCATACCATGACACTGTGCTCCAACTCCTGGGTGGCGTCTTGCAGCAGAGAATTAAGTTGACTCAGATAGCGCTGATTCTCATCCAGTAACTGATGAACCGTTTCACTGAAACACACAAAACACTCTAAATTGACTGTATATTTTGGCAGGGGAAGTTTAAACTCTGACACAATAAGTGCCAGGAATGTGCACTAAACAAAACAAAACAAATATATTTCAGGAATGGGGGGGTCCATATTATTTTCATCAAGTCAAAGTTATTAAGGAGATTATTATGAGTTTCGCTACCTTTACAAGCTGCATGGTGCATGTGGTGACCTCTTGTGGCAACTTTGTGAATGTACAAATCCGTCAACTAATTTAAAGAGAATATTGAACTATTTCTGCACATTGTAGATTTAAACTCATCTGTGTATCTCCATATTAGTGTTTTAGATCTTACCTGCCAGTGGGTTGTTGTACAGGCGACTGTGGAGGGGAATTGTTCTGGGCCTAAAGACACAACGATACACTGTTTTAGCTACTATATTATTTCACATATACAAAAAATACTGTATTGCAGTATCAAGCTTTACTTTTTAAAACATGGCTGACAGCTGAGAATATTTGCTGTAGGGCCTCTTGTTATAAACTCACACAGGCAATCTTGAGAAGGTACCAGAATTCCTTCTGTCTCTTCATTTGCATCTGCATCACCGCCGCCTCTGCAGTTTTTATGTTTACTACGGCCCTCTCCAACTTAGGAAACAGATCAACGATGCGTCGCTTACACACCAGAATTGTACTACAGAATAAATGGAAAAAGGGTGAAGGATGGGACAATTATAAAGGGCACGCAGGGAACTGTACACTTATACCTTAGCTGTGCTGAACTTTGCAGTGTTGTACAGTATGTTTGCATGTGTGTGTGTGTGTGTGTGTGTGTGTGTGTGTGTGTGTGTGTGTGTGTGTGTGTGTGTGTGTGTGTGTGTGTGTGTGTGTGTGTGTGTGTGTGTGTGTGTGTGTGTGTGTGTCTTGGCTACAATTACCTCAGATGAGTGTACAAGTCTTTCAGCACTCTGTCCTGGTTCTGAACGGTTTGGAGTATCATCTTCACCATGTCCGAGCTGTCGCTGTAGCCATGTGGAGGGTCAGGACCTGTACACATACTCTTATGATCACTCCATGTAAACACAGACATCATTTATATCTATTAAACTACAGTAGGCCTGTCAGGATAACTCCTTTTTGTTTTAAGAAGATTGTCCCAGAAACAGTTGCAATAAAGGAAAGTCATTTCATTTTGGGACCATTCTGCCACTTACATGATAATAATATAATAGCATAATAATTCAAGTACAAGAGCTATTAACTTTAACTTCCTAACAATACTAAGTCATCGCAATTCAAAAGTGCACAAAATATGTAAATATTCTATAAAAAGGAAATATTCCACACAACTAAATCCATAAATCAAATGGAAAATTGGGCTCTGTTAAAGAAAATGTGCTATGTCTGTACTATGCCAGGTAAAACCTTGCTGTTTATTGTGGCACCATGTTAGCTAAAATGTTGGTGCAATTCTAGTGTGAACAAGCATGCATGTCAGGCAAAAGTCAGCTAAATTGATTGTTGTGTTCACATATTGTAAGTATAATACTTCATTGTTATTAATAATATAACATTTTGATTATCTTGACAGGCAACCTAATGGTATCAAGAGTATCAATCACTATCAGACTGCATTGTAATTGGCTATAAACAAAACAGGAGACGCCCCTATAAATCATGTCTATATTTTAAATGTGAAATAATTTGTACTAACTTTTGCATTTAGCTTTCAGTTGCTTGTAGAGTTCAATCGCCTTTTCCTCACTGAAAAAAACAAAGACCCAGAGTTAACTTTTGCAGACCACAGTTATATTTTAAATGATTGATTCATACGTTCTGAGGTCTGTCTATTAACAATCTGTTTTAAAACAGGCTTGAGAAAATGTGAACTGTTTTAAGGGAATGAATATAGAATTTATATAACAAAGATACTGACAGTTGTTCCATTACATCCCCTTGTCTTCTTGCAATTGGACTCCTCTGCAACTCCACAATCTCAGAATGTAGAGCCACTATATCTTCATCCAGATACCCCACATCTGCAACCTACAGCAGAAAACATCCTTAGAATTTTGTATTTTTAAATAACTGCAGCTAAGTAAGAATGGTCCTACCTTTGTAAACTCATCAGCCTTATCTTCATTTTCCTGCCAGGTCTTCAACATTTTTTCTGAAGCTTGAGAAAAACACACAAAAACAAGGGAAAGTTCAGCAAAGGCTCCCTAAAATGACTTTAAATCATGTATCACAGCATGAGATTAACATCCACTCACAGATACCGATGCTCCTCTGCTTGGTGTACTGCTCCAGGTCGTGCTGGATGCTGCTCTTAAAGAAAGCCAGTTTGGCTCTCAGCTGCTGCGACTGGGAGAACAGCAGGTTCTTGTACCGAGTTAAGTTGGTGTTGTAGCGGAGCAGGCTCAGCCTACACACACACAAACACAAGTCAAGTTTTTTTCAGTGTGTGGGTGTATGTTTTTGTTTGTGTGGTTGTGAACATACATGGCTGCCCTCTGTCCCTGGTACAGGCGAATGTAGTCCTCCTTCAGTCCGCAGATGTAGCTCACTGCTTCCCCCCACACCTTTCTCAGTGCAGACAGTGGGAGCTGGGTCTTAGTCTCCCGGACTGAGACAACACAAAATTACCACATTAACTAAGTAAGATATAACTAAGTATTTGGGGGTTTAGAACATTAACAAAGATCATGCACTCTGAACAACAAATCACTGTAAACCGAGTAGAAAACGTAAAAAATGTAATCCACAAGATGTTTTTCAGTAGATCAGTAATAATCTTATTTGCTAAAGATCTAGCAATTTCTTGTACCATTAGTTTATTCTTTCCCTTTTTTTTTTACAAATGTGACAATCCTAAGTATTTATTTTTTTAAATCATGAAGAGAAAATACATTTTTACAACATCATTTTACAGTTTAGTAAAGTTGAGTAAGTTTCATATCTCACCTATAAAGTTGACACTGTCCGGCAGAGGTCTGGCAGTCAGCGGTCCTGAGTACTTGGTCAGGCTCTTATCAAACAGAAAGACTATGCAGCTGTCCCAGCCTTGCTGAAAGCAGAGAACAAACAATCTTCTTATATTCATTTGTATATATATGTATTTGTCTGCACACATATTGTGCAATTGTGTAATTTATTACAGAGCGACTTCTTTCCTTTATTTATTTTTTTCTCCACAGAACATCACTAGAAACTAAATGTTTACCGTAATGCACTGTTGAAATATGAAGGCAAAAAAAGGGCACAAAAAAACGAGTTTATGTTACCAGAACAGTGTAATCCAGAAGTACCCAACCCAACATTTCAACACAAACACAATATGGATAAATATGGAGATAAACATCAGTAGGACTTCTGTGCGTATGTACTTGTGGCTGGGTCTGTTTGACATTAGGTATTTCTGTGTGTGTCACATACCAATCCCTCTGGCAGACAGTGTGCGGGCGGCCTGCGTGGATCGAGGGAGATTCCCGTCTCCAGCAGCAGCTCTTGACTCAGCGGGTTAATATGTGTCTGTGTGTTTGTCTCCAGACGGAGCTGCAGGGAGTGTAAGCTCTCCTCAGCACCCAAAACCAACGAGTGCAGCTGGGCTGACGTCATGTCCAACACATGAATCACCTGGAGAGAAAGACAAGCAGCGAGGGGGGTAGCTTTGTGGTAACTGGTAAGTATAAAAACCAAAAATGCATGTGTCTTAATACAGGCAAGGTTCATATTATTTACCCTCATGTTGAGAATATTCTGTAGAGCTGTGTAGCATGAAGGCTTGTTTGTGTCAGGATCAAGCCCTCCACCACGCGTTGCAGCATCCCACAGTAACAGCATCTGCAGAAGAGACTCCACTGGTTCCAGCAGCGGCCTGTAAACACACACAAAGAAAAAAAAAATTGCAAGTAAGAATGGGAGACACTTGACTGGTATGTTAAAGTGTCTTTCTTTGTCTCTACCTGCTGAGATTGTTTGGATACGGGAGATGTGCGGAGAATCGGACTTCTCCATTCATGTCCTCTACTGCCATGATGTCTTTGGGACCTTTGTTCTTGACTTTACTTGTCCTTAAAAAAATACAGAGAAACATTCAACCTGAGATAAAAGGAAAAAAAGCCAACAAACTGAAAACCAGACCAAAAACATTTTCAAATCAAGTTTAGAAATCTGTATAGACCATGTTGCATCAATAAAAAGTGTAAATCATACCACCATTTGTGTATCCTGTACCTGTAAATCCTGGCTATTGTTTAATCTTTAGTTGTCAATATCAAATCTTGATAATTGCATCACTGCTTTGTTGACTCACCACTGTACGGGCTGCATATGGTGTAAAAAGGGCCGAAAGCCACAAGTGCATTCAAAGATCACTGTCCCAAAGCTCCAGTAGTCCACAGTCACAGTGTAGGGTTTACTCTCAAAAAGCTCTGGAGCCTGGCACAAAACAGATGCATTTTTAAAACAGGGCTTGATTGTTGACTATTAAACAACAGCAACATTGCTTGCAGAGCAAAGCATAACTAATGCAATAATTACCAGATACTGCAGAGTTCCAACAAAGGATGTACACAGACTGCCCTGATCGAGGTCCTTTGCATAACCCAGATCTATGATTTTATGGACAAGCTAGAAGGAAACACAGTTTTTACAATGAGAGTAAGTTCATTAAACCATTAGATATATAACATTGAAGATTACACAAAGTGCAAAACGAAGTACAAAAATAAAGCAAGTTCACCTTTCCACCAATCTCCTGCAGAACTATGTTCTCTGGCTTGAGGTCTCTGTGAATTATCTTATTTTCATGTAGGTACTGGATACCAGCACCTATGTTTGTAAAGAAAACAATTTCAAATACATCTATGGATCACATTTGGATTGACATGGGTTGAAGTAAAAGCTGAGGAAACATTACCAATGTCACTGATCAGCATGAGGACTTCACTCTCCTTCAGACCACAACAATTTTCTGGTTTATTCAATACCTAAATAAAAAGGAAAATAGGTTAACATTGCAATGTTTGAAAGCACAACACATTGTTTGGGGTCTCTATAAAATACCCACATGGTACCTTGCGTAAGTCTCCTCTGGAGCAGTACTCCATGGCCAACAGAGGCAAGTCATTTAAAGCAATGACGCTCAACTCTTCTGGAACTTCTCTGGCCTGAACAACATTCACATGGTTCAGCCTATAACAGAAAGAGAGCCCAACATGTCATCAAGGGTTTGACAACAAGACTATGTACAGTGAAGTTTATCTATAGGCTTCTTATAGGATTTGCACTCACTTCTTCATGATCTGAATCTCTCTGCCCCAGCGGTCTTTGTTCTTTGAGTTCAGCTCCAGGCGGCAGAGCTTCACTGCAATCTTCTCTCCTAACTCCTGCTCCAAACACATAGTGGGAATATAACTATACGTGTGCTGTTTACATTCTTCTTAGCATGAAGGATAGAGGGCAGAACTTACTAGGTGCTGGTACAGGTAGACGTGCCCAAAGCCTCCCATCCCAAGTCTCTCCTTCATCTCCCAGGAGCCACACAGCTGGCTCTGTTTGAGGGCAGGCCGCTCCATAGTGTCAGGTCTCAAGGAGTCTGACCTCAGCTAAATAGAGACAAAATACAAAACCTGTCATTCTCCAAAAACATTACTGCAGATCTTCAGCAAGGTTCTGTTCTTAAAGCCTTTTTTTAATGCATCTACACATTGGCCTCTATGAATCTGCAGGTTGAACAGTGTGACTTTTAGAATAGAAATGTTCTTTACTACATATTAGTATGTATTATAACCCATATATAATATGTCTTCATTTTAGGTATTAGCAAACCCTTTCCCACTCTACCTAACATGCTAAAATATCTTTATACATATACTTTCACTCTATTTTGGCTGCTTTTTGTAATATTGTATTGGTTTTTATATTATTTTTTCAATATAAACGGCTGTTGATATTGCACATTGATCATACTGCATAGATTAGTAAACTGTCGTAGTAAAACAATTGGGAGCCTATTTTTGTTTTTGGATAGCATACATTACATTGTTACAATGTAATGTATGTATGTATGACAGATAGTCACATAGCTTAGACACAGATTGACTATGCTGAACAGAAATTCCCCTAAAAGCAATATCTCATTCCACCAACAATATAAACTCACCTGAAAATCGGCAGATGGCTTACTTGAGTTGTCAGAACATTGTTTTTCAGAGTTAGCTAACCCTGTTTACGGTTCGTTTTCTTACATAGTGTATCAGCAAGAAGGTTTAGCCTGCGAAATTATACCTTCACCGTTTACAGTCCATTCACGCGGCTTTAAAATATGATTTTATGGTTTGTTTTGTTGTAGTTTTGAGTGGAAAGCTACTCGATATCTGAGCAAAGTGAAAGTGTAGTAGAATGTCAGAGATAGTGATTCTGCGCATGCGCGTCCGGTTGTGCTTTTTTTTCTGCAGGACTACTCCCTCTGTTGGGGATTTCCAATCACACCCACATCCAGACAAGCAGACAAAATGTAAAACTGATGGATTTACTAGTACCAACAGTGTGATGAATAGGCCTATCTTGGTTCTTTCTTTCTTTCTGTCTTTCTTTCTTTCTTTTCTGTGACTTGGACAAGGTCTGCATTTGTTCACTAGATGGTGCCAAATGCTCATTGGTAAAATAATAATCAGTTGGTCCTTTGTTTAAAATGTTACCTACCATTACCAATACCTCCTTTTCCAGAGAGACAAATGCACACACATATAAATATTTGCATTAAAAATCACAAATAAACACATTAAAATCACAGCAGTTGCTCCGCTTCTCTCAGTAGTAATTTATATTTTGCACTTTGAAACGTTGGGCCCTTCGGCCTGTGCCTGGTTGACCCATTCAGTAGATAGTTTTTAAAAGTGAGTCTGTTGTTAAGCCAGATTCCTTTATATTTATAACATTGAACCGTATACAGTAGATCCTTGGGTTTTGGTTGCAGTTTTTTATTTTGTATTATGCTGAGCTTTTACAGTTGCATGAACAAGTTTTAAGACCAATACATCTATTAAATTGAAAAAAAAGTCAGACATTTTTTGTATCAACTGTATTAATAATTTAGAATCTGTGTTAGGCAGTTTAGGGTTTCAGATGTTTTCACCAATAAAGGAAAGCTCATCATTTCTCAATCTAGCAAAAGATGAGCTCATGAGAAAATGTGACAACATGGTCAAAGCGATGATTAAAGGCTGACGCAATGAGGGCCAGTGTTGTTATTGGTAACAACGTTGACCAGCTTCCACTGTCTCTGCTTTTGTTGTGTGTGTGTTCCCCTCTGTGAGAAATGATTATTGAATGATTGAAGACATTAGTTCTTTGCTTAGCAATTGTTAAACAATGAGTCACATTTATGTTGTTATATATTAGTTTGATTTGATATCACTTTGCTTTCTCAAAAAGTTGCATCAAAAAGTAATCTATACATGTTCTGACTGAAATGACAGCTTTAGGTTACAATGGACCAAGTGAAAATAAAACAAAGTGTATTGTATGCAAGAACTTATAGTTGCTTCTTAAAACTGATACGGGGAATTATTCTCGTACTGAGCACCTTGAAAGAGGAAGCAGACAGGTTTCTTGTGATTGAATAGAGAAGTTGAAAAAACATTTAATCAGAAGTTATTTTTCAGAGTGACCTGTTAGTGTCAGGTAATGTAAGTGTGAATAGATTGAAGTGTGACAATGGTTTCCTGTCTATTTACCGGGTGTTGTCTCTTTATAAACAGGAGTGTGAAGAGTGTTATGACTTGCAGGGTTAGCTCTCTATTTTAGCTAAAGTACTTGAAAGGCTGGTGAATGATCAAATCAAAGAATATTTAAGCTTGAACAACATTCTATCTCCTCACCAGTCAGACTTTAGGAAGCAGCACATTACAGTAACAGCTGCTTTGAAAGTAGTGAATGACATTGTTGAAAGCTTGGACGCAAAGAGCTACTGTGCTGCCCTTTTTATAGACTTATCCAAGGCATTTGATACTGTGGACCATGGCATTTTATGCCAGAAGTTATCTTATATAGGCCTGTCTGACCAAGCTGTTGGTTGGTTTGCAAACTATCTTTCAAATCGCAAGTAATGTGTAAAATTCAGCGGTCTCTCCTCAAGCTTTCTTAATGTACCCAGAGGTGTTCCTCAAGGTTCGGTCTTGGGACTGACCCTTTTTACTATTTATATAAATGATGTGGGTCAAAGTATTGATGCCTCTGTACATCTATATGCAGATGATACTGTTGTGTACTGTTGTGCTAGCACTGTTGCCCTTGCATTTGAACGTCTGCAGTCTGCTTTTGACACTTTTCACTCACATCTGTTCCACCTTAGGTTGGTGTTAAATTCAGATAAGACAAAAGTCATGTTGTTTTCCAATAAGAAAAGGTTACCAACTGTTCTTCCCTGCATCATGTCTGCACAGCATAACCCCATTGAAGCTGTTAACACCTACAGATACTTAGGCATCACTATAGATGAAAATCTCTGCTTCAAACCACATATTGACAATCTCTTAAGGAAATTGAAATTAAAACTGGGATTCTTTTTTAGAAATAAGGCCTGCTTCTCCACAAGTGCGAGGAAACGGCTTGTAGCTGCCACATTTTTGCCGCTCTTGGACTACGGGGATGTTGTGTACATGAACGCCTCAGCTCACTCCCTTCATCTGTTGGACGCTGTCTACCATGGGGCTCTGAGGTTCATAACCAACTGTAAACCCCTCACACACCATTGCACACTGTACTCTTTAGTCAACTGGACATCATTATCAATGCGCAGATCACTGCACTGGTACAAACTCATCTATACCGCTATGCTTGGACTGCTGCCCCTCTACATATCCACTTACATATCACACAAACAGTACAGCTATAGCCTACGATCTCAAAATTACATCACTCTGTCCGTCCCCTCAGTACGCACGGTGCTTGGGAAAAAAGCCATATCATACTCTGCCCCCTCGACCTGGAACACACTTCAGCAGGAACTTAAGCTGACCAGTTTGATACCCATCACGGATTTTAAACTAATTTTAAAAAAGCTGGAGAAATCATCTGTGGGTGTTTGCACCTGCTTTATCTGACTACTGTATATGGATTTCAATGACTACTTTTTTTACGATGTTGTATTTTAGTGTTGCCTCTGTGTTTAGTGTCCTGTCTGTCTGTAACTTTGTGTGGTAGTGTTACCACTGACAGGTCTCTCTTGAAAATGAGACCTTGTG
Source organism: Trematomus bernacchii (assembly GCF_902827165.1). NCBI lineage: Eukaryota > Metazoa > Chordata > Actinopteri > Perciformes > Nototheniidae > Trematomus > Trematomus bernacchii. The sequence continues at coordinate 6,495,751 of NW_022987828.1, read as the reverse complement.
TCTCAATGAGATTTTACACCTGTATAAATAAAGGCTAAATAAAAAAAAAAATTAAAAAAATTAAAGGCTGACGCAATGAGGGCCAGTGTTGTTATTGGTAACAACGTTGACCAGCTTCCACTGTCTCTGCTTTTGTGTTTGTGTGCTCCCCTCTGTGAGAAATGATTATTGAATGATTGAAGACATTAGTTCTTTGCTTAGCAATTGTTAAACAATGAGTCACATTTATGTTGTTATATATTAGTTTGATTTGATATCACTTTGCTTTCTCAAAAAGTTGCATCAAAAAGTAATGTTCTGACTGAAATGACAGCTTTAGGTTACAATGGACCAAGTGAAAATAAAACAAAGTGTATTGTATGCAAGAACTTATAGTTGCTTCTCAAAACTGATATGGGGAATTATTCTCGTACTGAGCACCTTGAAAGAGGACGCAGACAGGTTTCTTGTGATTGAATAGAGAAGTTGAAAACACATTTAATCAGAAGTTATTTTTCAGAGTGACCTGTTAGTGTCAGGTGATGTAAGTGTGAATAGATTGAAGTGTGACAATGGTTTCCTGTCTATTTACCGGGTATTGTCTCTTTATAAACAGGAGTGTGAAGAGTGTTATGACTTGCAGGGTTTGAGCCACTTTCTTCCACTTCTAATGATGAGAATTCATAAAGTAAATTGACTTCCCTTCCTGCAGTTAAAAAAAAGTTCCTTATAGAAGATGAGGTGACCCCCCTTTGATGATCATAGCGGTCAATTCTATGAAGTCTATTTGAATTTCAGATCTTATTAGGCAGACATAAATAATGAATCACACTCTGTTTAAGGCTTCTATGTCTCGTGTTTTCCTTCCTCTTTTTCTCTAAGTTTGTCCGCCCACTGTCTCTAGAAAAATATACATGTTACTGTGTAGGATGTAAACCCTAATGTTGTAGGAGAATAACGCTAGAATGATCTCACTTCTATGGTTTTATTGGGCTTGTTATATCAAAAATGTGTGTTAATAGTATACAACATAATCTGTTCACATGGTAAGTCACGCATGAGGCCTATAACAGATATCATCAACCTCTCACCCCTCTAAGACATCTGTGAAAAAGAAAGAAAATCTAGAAGAGATTTATAATAGCAAGTTGATGCCAGGAACTTAAGAATGAGTTTTCAGCCTTTAGGGCACACAGATGTCCAGACCGGGCTGTGGGAGGAAGAAAACTTGCGTCAAAATCAACAAACCAGCTGCCTTCAACCACAAAAGTCCCGGGTTTTCCTGGGTTGGCAAATGTCTCTGTAATACTTACTTCTTCTTTTGGTTAAACACCTGTGTGAAGTTTAAGGTAGAAATGTATCAGAGAATATTACATGGAGTCACCAAATGCATTCATGAGTTTTTTTTTATTCAGTTGTTTCCTGCTTCCTGACTTGATGAATGTTCTCGGCATTTACTCATCACTTTAAGTTCTCCGGTCCGCAAAGCTGACAAAAAGGTGTCATATCTGGCCATTGTCACCATCAAACAAGAGGAAATGTGAGTAACACAGGCGTCAGACACTTGGTGAGGTAGACTTTAGAAATCCCCCTAAGTTTAATTCGTAACAATGTCTAGGGAAGTTGTGCAAAATGTGGTTGTGATGTGCTCTATTACGTGAGGCTTTGTTTATCTGTTGTTAAATGTTCTACATGAAGGCAGATAGGCTACAATGAAAAGTCATATAAGTAGCAAATGAATCAAATACCAATTTCCCTACTGGGACATGAAACTATATTTAATCATATCCTAAACTCAGTTATCTAGAAATACTATAATTCTTTCATTTTTCAGGAATAGGTGAGTTAAATGAGTCAGTGATTGATGATGCAGCTGCCTGCATGTTGTCACAGGCCGATGATTCAAGAGGATATGTAACTCAGTTAAGATTAATTGCATGGTGTGCTTATGTAAGGAGTGAGATCGCTACAGTATCATTTTACACAAAAACGAATTAATTAATAATGAATAAAGCGCCATCGACACACTCGATTAAGCGTCTGTATTATTTAATGAGGACGAACCCCTGAGCATAGGGATGTTTAAATCACAGAAATATCAATTTCAATTTGAAGGGAACATGTGGAATTCATTAATTAAATTCCAGTTTTACTGAATTCATGTAGAGCACTTGAGTTTGCTTCGATGTTAAAGTAAAACAACAGCAATTTGTACATTACAACTTCATATTATGCCAATAAAAAAATAGTATTTTTTTTCTATGATATATTGTTGTATCTAATTCTCACATTTCTGTTACAGAACGAATGTTTAAATACTATTTCATTCCTGAATCTCAAACCTTGTACTAGCTTTGAATAGGACGTGCTCTTCTGCATCCACAGCTACAACAGTTGTCATTGCACACATGACCAATTTAGGATATATTATTTTAAACATATCAGTGCGGTTTAAGGGGAAGGAGGGGGTGTTGGCAGTGCATGTGTCACAAGACATGACAAATTATTTGGTCAAGACTTTGCTGATCAGCAATTTGGCTCCAGTGAAGTTTTCACACTTCTTCCTAAACCCCTCCCACTTGAAGCTGAGTGTTTTTAAATGGGAGGAAATGTAGGGAGATCAGCACTGCACCACCAGAGAGACTAACAGCACGAGTCCTGACAGGAGAGCATAGCGGAGGATACAGAGAGGAGATAACAGTCATTTCAACTGGAAGAAAAAACAAAGACCTTCATCAGGATTGCAATTTTGGACAGAAAGGTACATTTATGTTTTTAAGCTGCTGCATTCAGCAAAATATAATAAGTTACTGAATGAATGATAGGTCAATTCAAGTTACCCACAAATCTGTGTATCAAAAGTAAAGTTATAACAATACAACTGTTTTCTTTTATCCTTATCAAGTTGATTCTGTGTCAAACTAATGCAATGTAGGCTTAATAGTGTGAACATGCCATGGAGTAATCAACTAAATAAAGTGATATTGCACTCACTGTACAGATAGACTGTTTACAGGACCAAGTGCACGCAATTAGCATCATGTATCTGTTCATTTCACATTAAAAAATCCACAGCACAGTATTTTCCCCATGCAAAATGTGTCAGTCAGCAATTAAACAGAAATGTAAAAGGTTGTGAACTGGTGCAAAAAAACGCAGACACAGAAAGCACATGTCCGTTCATTAGACACACTTGTTTCTGTCCTGTCATGTGGTTTAACATTTACTCATTATAAGGGCACAGGAGTTTCAAACTAAGACTTCCAGTGTTATTTTGTTGCATCTCAGTTATATTTCTTCTTTTTTTCAGTCCATCTCCAGTTAAAAATATCCCCACAAAAGAGAAGTGAAACCAGAAGTGAAGATGAACATTTTCGCCATCATCGCCGTACTGGCTGTATACAGTTTTGATTTGGTAAGCAATGATAAAAGGAAGTCATTTCAAGTTTAATAGTCATACCAAGGGGGGATGAAAATGTCTTAACCAAGTTTGTGTGTGCTTCTTTTAGGCTTTTTCTCGAAGATGGTCACCTAAACCCAGAGGCAAAAACAGGGGTAAGTCAACTTTCAGGGCAAATCTTAATATTCTGCATTTGTTGCATCTGCTGAGAGATATTAAATATTCTTTGAAATGATCCTTTAGAGATGTGTCTATCCGGGGATGGCAGCCGTTACAGGGGATTTGAATCTGACTCGGTAAACGGCAGAAGATGTCTCAACTGGAACAGGTTTACAACCCCTTCAGGAGCTTCAGAGGGACTTGGGGACCATAATTACTGCAGGTAAACTTAAATTCAACAATCTGGGTCCAGATGCGTAAAAGAGGGGTATTGTGTGTCTAATATTGCTTTACTTGAATGCTAGGAATCCTACCCAGAGCTTGATGCCATGGTGCCATGTCCGAAGAGGAAGGAGGATTGTCAGAGAGTTTTGCAACATTCCCAGATGTAAGGTTCAACCAGGATTTTAAAAACTTTGTAGTGTTGTATTTCTGACATTTTTGTAATGATCTCTGTTTTCTGATCCTATGCAGGCTCTACACCAACAGTGAAACCTACACCGGCTGTGCATACAGGTAGTTTTATTATTAAAACACACTTTCTTCTCAATGTCATCTTGTGATTTCCTTCATTATCACTCACTGATTCGTCCTGTGTGTCCCTGCAGAACTGACATGTGGTGAGAGGACTGAGCGAAGGGCAAATAAAATTGTGGGTGGTTCATTCACACCCATAGAGTCCCACCCTTGGGTCGCTGCTATCTTTCATCAGCGCTCCGGTTTCCTCTGTGGCGGCTCTCTCATCGCACCGTGCTGGGTTCTGACTGCCGCACACTGCTTCGTTGACGGGTGAGAAAAAACACAATGCATCATTTCCTCCACTGCAATTTTCATAATGGCAATATGACTCATATGGGTATGTAATATGTTTACACACTTGTGTTTGTTTTTTGTTCAGAGAGGCGACTAAAACCCGGCATCTGTCTGTATACCTGGGGAAGACTGCCATTAATGAAACAGATGCTGACAAGCAGCAGCACTTCACTGTGGAAAAACTGATCATCCACCAACAATACGATGATTCCAACTATAACAATGACATAGGTGTGCAAAATTGACCTGTGTTTATGTGTGACAGGAAAAGAGTCATGTGAGTGCGTTGTGTGCAGGACTCATAGCTTTGTCTTTGCATTTCAGCACTGTTGAAGATCAAAAGCAGTAATGGAGGATGTGCGGTGAGGTCAGCATCTGCACGCACGGTGTGTCTTCCTCCTGCTCACACTCAGCTTCCTGCAGGATTTCAGTGCAGCATCGCAGGATATGGGTTGGAGAAATATTGTATGTATACTGCAAAACCTCTAACCTACAGATTCAAGACTGATCTCTCAGCCATTTGACTAATTCTTACTTTTGTTAGCTGCAGTTGGCATCCGTTACTCACAGTACCTGAAGGAGACCAAGGTGACACTGCTGTCCAAGTCTGACTGCACAAGGAAATCACAGTATGGCGATCGTCTCACTGAGAACATGATCTGTGCTGCTAGCCCTGACTGGAGCACCGACGCCTGCAAGGTGAGCAAATAACCCAGTGTAAAGGAATGTCTGAAGGCTTTAAGTGTTTGCACCAAAAACAGAAGTGCTTACAGAACTTAAAGGAAGTTATAATCTAAAATAGAAATATACAACATGTTTCAAGCTTCAGCAGCATTTAAGGCCTGCTCTTTCCTCTCCCTGAGGTTAGAGTAACTACAAGTGTATTGTGCTCTAAGGTTATGTTTATTGCTAATGTTCAGATTTTGGGATCTTCTTACCTTTTTTTGCATTTTATATTTTCACGTTCATATGTTGTTGTTTTTTTACTTTTCAGGATTTATATGGTCATATGCACAACAATAACCCTCCAAAATGTTCATTTCGATATGTATACAAATAAAAACATGCACATATAAAATATGAATTTATCACAAATTGTTCAGAAATGTTCAGACATTTTATTTTATTAAAGCCTATATATTATTGAGAATTTCAATGGAGGAATTTAGTTGTGTTGTTAATATTTTAACTCTGCCTTAAATAAAAAGTGTATTAATCATACATTTTCTAAAAAGTTTAGAGATATTCTGGTGCACTAGAAGCTCAAGGGGCCCTAGTACATATAATGCCTACACTATCGTGGCTTCATCACTTGGTTTATAGACAGTTGGTGTCCATATGAGCCTTTACAATGACTTACTTTTATCTGTGAGCACTGACTGACAGTTCCTCCCCCCTCAGGGTGACTCTGGTGGTCCGATGGTGTGTGAAGCGTCAGGGCGGATGTTCCTGTTTGGCGTGGTGAGCTGGGGCGAAGGCTGTGCCAAGAGGAACAAACCAGGAGTTTACACTCGAGTCACCAACTACAACAAGTGGATCGCAGTAAAAACCGGGCTTCCAGAAATCACCATAGGATCCATGTATCCCCTAAAATGAAGCTGTGGCGACAGATACCTTTTGGGCAATTCATCCCTTTAATGAAACTTTGGCAGCAGTTAATGTTAAATCAAAATAGTTTGCACAGAGATTTATTGTAACAGGTTTAAATGAATGTTTTTTTAAATATATTTTACTGTATATAGTGTATCCTTTTTGCAATGCTGCATCAAGATTGGAAGTACGGATTTTTTAACAAGCTATAAGAAGATACGTTTATTTATGTAATTTAATTTAAAAATAATTGTATTTAAAGGCTGGCCCTGCTATTGAGTATTTTCTTTAATAAATAAAGTATTTGTATAACATGTTTATTGTTTTCATTATTCTCCAAATGTGTAGGTTCCTGCATGCATACTCTTCAAATCATGAAGATATTACACACAATCTTACTTATCACAGGCCCATAGTCTGATAAGAGCAGCGAGTTCTGCTAGAGGAAATAAATATGTTTGTTGCAAGTGAAGGGATATATATTTTACAATATTGACTGCAGACATTTAGAAACCTAAAGCAAGTCAGTGGTACTCAGTGTGTTGAGTTTACTTCAGTTCATTAGGCCTGTAGTGAATGTTTCCTTAAGTCAAACACTGGAGGGCACTGTTGGGTAAAAGATTAGTTACAGGAAGCCCAGTATCAAACCTACTGAAAATCACAAGTATTTGAGTATAAAACAATAATGAAATCCAAACAGAGTGAGTATTTTCATAACTGAAAACAGTTGTAGGTTTAATCCACACTTGTCACACTTTTCAGAGACTGCAAATTCAGAAGTTTTGACTTTTCAATTACTAACAAACTGCCATATGAGTCAGACCAGAAAGAAGACTTTAAATGAAACATTATATTAATTAAACATAAATATACCCATATTCCTGGGCTTTTGTTCTTGTATCTCTCAGACATCATGAATAAATCCACTAAACATCTAAACTATCCAAATGACTCAGCAGCAGATTCATCTTCTTATTCTGTAGTTGGAATAAAACAAACAAATGGCAGCTGAGCTTAGATGCTGTAAATGACACATGGGACAGAAACCTAGCCTTTTTTTTGCCTGACTTGACTTCCAGTCCATATGTGCTGCATGTAATTATCACCTTTAGTTTGAACCCTTTAAAGTGAAGTCTTCTACAAACAAACAAAACATTGGTCGGACCTCAGGACAAAAGAATAAAGGTGAATAAAAGAAACATGCTGATGTTTATCTGGTATAATATATTGTTTACCATGGACACCATCTCAATTAAGTGTGTTAGTGTACTAACTTTTAATAATTAGCACTGTAAACATACCACAGCTGAGACTCATGGTAATTGTAGTGGTTTTGCATACTAAGCCATAAACATTTTTTACAACTTAAAGGTCCCCTATTATACTGTTTTTCATCAATATATTATAGGTCTCAGATATATACAAAACTAGAAGCAAGAACCGCATACGTCACGCTTACGTCGGAGGGGGTCGAGATTAACCTGAGCTAACAGTTAAAGGCGAGTACGGCAAATAAAAGTTGTAACAAGCAGTAGCGCTGAGCAAAGTGACTAGAACGCAACCACACACTTATTAAAGAAAAACACACTTCATAAAGTCAGGCAACACTAACCAGGCTTCGTGTGATTCTGTTTATTTGTACCTTACTTTGACCATCCGTTCGCTGTTATTGATCATTGTGGAGAGCAGGCAGACGTTTTGTTTTGTATTATACCAGCTATCAGATGGAATCAATACATGGGCTGCACAGGTTGTCATGTCCGACTATCACAAGTAGAATCATAATGAAAAATACACCTGTAAAATGTGCCTGTAGAAAACGGCTTATGCCACAATAGGATAGCAACAAGTAGTCAAGTTATAGTCAGTTTAGCTTCGGTTGCTATGCTAACATCACCCATTTTATACCAGAGAAACTTTCATAACAGCGTTGTGATGCCAAACAGCGTCAATTCAGACTGTGTCAGTCTGACTGACACACATTCACTTAAGGGGAATTGGGGATATGTATCAGCTGCTTGTGTGACAGTCGGACAGTGAATACTTTACAGCGGCCGCTGCTGTGAGTTAACGGGAGAATAAACTCCTGTGGAAGAGCAGCCAGCACTGCAGCAGTCGGTAAATGCCGCTGTAACACATTAATAAACAATGAACCAAGGCTCTGAGAAGTCGTTATTTAATTTAAAGTGGACCTATCATGCTATATTTGAATAATATATTGTAGGGCCATACCTATATAAGGTATATTTATTAGGGCTGTCAGTCGATTAAAATATTTAATCGCGATTAATCGCATGATTGTCCATAGTTAATCGCGATTAATCGCAAATTAATCGCACATTTTTTATCTGTTCTAAATGTACCTTAGAGGGATATTTTTCAAGTTTTTAATACTCTTATCAACATATGAGTGGACAAATATGCTTTATATGTTTGTTTATTATCATTTGAACAATGACAAATATTCTCATGAATATTAAACACAACAACCTGTGAACATTACAAATATTCGCCTCAATTCAACCTGGAACCTCTCTCATACAATAATACATACTGTGTGTGTGTGTGTGTGTGTGTGTGTGTGTGTGTGTGTGTGTGTGTGTGTGTGTGTGTGTGTGTGTGTGTGTGTGTGTGTGTGTGTGTGTGTGTGTGTGTGAGAATGTTGAGACACTGTGATGGATCGTTGGAGCTATGTGCAGCTCAAGGCATATATGCTCCAACGGGAGCTGCCTGGATGCTGCAATCATGTTGCGCGCACTATCCGTGCTGAGTGTGCTGACTTTTCGTACAATGTCCCACTGTCTGGCTACCTGCATAAAGTCAAGTGCTCGGCGCAGTTGTCGGCGAAATGTCATTGAAACAGCTCCTTATATCCGTTAGCGCAGCTAGCTAGCACCAGATGCTAACAACAACAACACGTAAGGTGTGCCTCGCTCGCGCAAGTCGCGCCACACATACACACATCCTCCCGGTCCTCCCGATGGCCAGTCCGGGCCTGCCAGTGAGCGTGGAAGTGTAGTCTGCCACAAGCGGGCGGCAGGCGGGGCTGTCAGCATCAGCTTGTAGATGGTATTTTAAACTCGATGCGCTCTGAAACTACGGCGGCCGAGGACAAAAAAATACACATGCGTTAATCGCGTTAAAATAATTAGTGGCGTTAATTTTTTTTTGCGTTAACGCGTTATTAACGCGTTAACTTGACAGCCCTAATATTTATACGTTTTATTTTTCAAAATACCAAACAGATCATGCATTTTAGCCATGCCTCATTTCGCTCTATTTTGCTCTCCTCCACCCTGTCTTTGCATGCGCTGCAGCTGACCACGCCCCCCTGCAAAGGAGGGGGCCGAGTTACGAGCGTCGTGTTACCATGGTGTTACCATGCCACGGCAACCTCTCATTCCCCTGATAGGTCAGCTCCTCCGTCCTGACGTCAGAGAAATGTTCAAATCTGGATCAGTCTGTATCAGATCCGTTGCAGCCCCGTTTTTAGAGATTTGGGTATGGAGGAAAAGAGAGAGGGTTGTATTTTCTGACACTTGGTGAGTTCCCTGGAACACCGGGGACACATATTCATGTATAAAAGACGTACAAAAGTGCATTTTGCATGATAGGTCCCCTTTAATCTGGCTTCGTATGATTAAAAGCAACACGATCATCGACCCAACGCAGTTCCCCATTGTTGTTGTAGTGAGCGCCGTTAGGGAGAAAATCAGCGACATAAACGGTGACGTCATGACGCAGCAGCGGCAGCACCAGTCGGGCTCTGGGCAGTGTGAACAAAACGGGGGCTGAAAAGAAGAACCGGTTCCGAACCAGAAAAGCTCTAGCACGGACCTAGAACGGGAACTGCGTTTGTGTGAAAGGGGCATCTGATGTGTTTGGCTCGAAATATCAAACAGATCGTGCATTGTAGCATCCCATAAACCCCTCTGTTTCAGCCCTGTTTCAAAAGTGCTGATTCTCTGTCTGTTACTTTAGATGAAAATAAGGGGCCACTCCCCACGCCCCTCTGCGAGATATTTGGTTAAAAAGAACACAATAGGAGCTTGCACACCGGAGTACTTTTCCCAGTATAGTTCCGATAGTTCTTGAAATTTTACGTTCACACCAAAAAAATCCGGAACTAGAACTAAAGAGTTCTGATGAACTAAGTACTGGGAACTAAGTACGGCAAAGTACTTGGTGTGAAAGCGCCTATTGGTACTCTATAGGAGGAGATTCAGGTGATAAGGTGGGCAGGTGTCACCTTGGTTGGTTATTAGCTAATGGTTACACAAGCCAAAACATCGTTATGACATCATAAAGTGACCAAAATCTGATCAGCTCATTTTCAGACAGGTTTTTATATAAATGGATCAGGACAAAAAGAGAGCGAATCTTTTTTCCTGAAACTTTCAGAATCTCTTTACACAGAGGGGACACATGTTTATGTATAAAAAACATGAAAAAGTGGATTTTGCATAATAGGTGACCTTTAACGTTATCATGGTGCTATGGAAGGAAGTGAGGGGATCACCAAAGTTGTTGGACATAAATGTATCTCCAAATTTCATGACAACCGAATACAAATTGAAACATTTCACTCAAAACCATACCTTTTGTTGGTACCACTTTACAATAAGACTACCCTTATTAAGGGTTTACAAATAGTTTGTAATTCATTTATTAATTAGGTTGTGAACACTTTATAAATCATTAATGAGCTTTTATAAGACATGAGATAAACAGGGCAACTGTGACCGGTTGCTTGCCAAATAGTGAGCCCACATTTATCTGTACTGCTAAGCCTTATATTGGCTACCTAGCTTACTTCGTCTTCTTCATCAGCCAGCATCCTTGTTATCTGTTGTTCACTGAGTTGATTCTCGCTAAGTAGCCAATATAAGGCTCAGTCATCTTGCCAAATAGTGAGCCTGTGTTGATGTATGAAAACTATGTTAGAACTGGTTTATAAATGGTTCTTAATGATTAATAAAGTGTTTACAACCTAATTATAAACCATTTATGAATCCTTTATAAGGGTAGTCTTATTGTAAAGTGGTACCCTTTTTTTTTTACCTCATAATGGCAGTAGAAGAAAATTAGGGTGGATCTAAAAAAAATTATAAACTATCCTCTGGGTAGCATGAATGTTCGTAAAAAATCCTGTCTGTCCCAGAATCAACTGTAATGAAGGCAAAATACTCTTTAGTTCTTCTATTTTTAAGGAGTCAGTAAGACACTATTGTTTATGCAGCATGGTACAAATAAAAGGAGCTCTACTAAACATGGTTCTGTGGGGAAAGCCAAGCGCCAACTCTTGTCAGACTACTTATGATTCCCAGGAAAGATTCAGTGCGGCGAGTGTTTACATGTGCGGCTGTCTACTGACTCACACCTCTCTGTCTAATACCCCATACCTCCAACACCTACACCCCACTCCAAACAAGTAACAAGTCACAGGAATGCTGAGCACCTTTGCTCCAATAATGAAAAACAATCAATCAATGCAAATACCTAAACAACAGCAACATACAGAGAGGAAAGATGTATTGTGGCGTACTCATTTGAAGCAGCTACATTTGAGAGCACTGAACAACCACAATATGGTCAATCATTATGACATTGTTAAAAGCATTATGACATTGTTAAAAGCATACTTCAAACCTTGCTTAGCAACTTGCTGCAATGCTTTCTATCAAAGTCTGTTTGGACAAGTGCACATATACAGATAGTTCACAGCAGTGCTACTGGAGCCTGTAACAGTTCAGACTATTCCTCCTCGATTACTCACAGAGAGCGGTTTACTTTTATGCTCCTCTACTCTGCCTCCATCCATATATGGATTTCAGATGCTGCGAGTATGAGTCTTACTCCTCTTTAAGGACAATTCCTTAGGACGAGGAGAGGAGGGATGAGAAGAGAGGAGACGAAAGGAGAGGAGAGGGGACAGGTTGAGAAAAAAAGATAGAGAGGATAATAAAAGGACAGAAAAAGGAAAGGAGAGGACAGGAGAGCCCAGGTGGAAATGGAGACAAAGGATAAAAGGGAGTAGATGAAATTAAATAACACAACAAAAAACAAGAGGAGAGGAGACAGGCAGAATGAAAAGGAGAGGAATAACAGGGTATTTTCTGACAAGGCGGACCAGAGTGTCCAGTCTCTCTGGTTTGGATAGCAGCCGCTTGGCTACACCCAAATTAGGGTACTTTTCAATGGACACAGTAAAAAATACCACTCTTTTTTACTGCAAGGGGGGGGTCTCAAATTTCCCTAACACATATTCAAACACCCATAAGTTATTGTTAGATCTGATTATTTCTCTTTAATGCAACACGATTTAATGTGCAACCTGTCAGGTGGGTGTTAAACCAGTAGGACAGCTGTTCATCAAGGTTCCTCTGTGTCAAAGTGAGGAAGCAGGTGTAGCAGTGTGTAGGTGAGGAGCAGGATCTGTGAGAATCCTTCTGCTGGACACACTCCTTCTCTCAGCAGCAGCAGCAGCCAGTTGAATCCTTGGTCTTTATTTAGACCTGGACATTTAGGCCTGGAGACATGAACTCCTGACCCACCTTTTAATGAACACAGATCTATGTCAGGTGAAACTTTGTAGCTTCATAAAAACACAACACTCTCCACCAGTTATCTTCAACATCATGCTGCACCACCTGATCTCACCTCCAGTGTAGGTCTATCTTGCATGTGGAGCTGAGCTTCAAAGCACCCTCCAAACACGGATCAGGTTTACAACCGTGTCCTGTTGTAGCCTCCTAACACCTCTTGGAATCACAGTCTTTTCCCATCATTTTTGGGGCCACTGACATGCATGACGTAATTTGGGAAGCGCTTTCACTTGCAGTGTGTGTGTTTAATGTGTATGCGTGCGTGTGCGTGCAGGGAAAGCGTCAGTGCGCACCAACCCGCTTGGCAGCTGTATTCCTTGACTGTGATTGGGCGAAGGGCGGTGATTCCTTCTGTCACGATTTGGGTCGCTCCCACAGGAGGACACCGACCGTCTGAGTCCAGCCTTATCCGAGGTGCTCACCAGAGGAGACGGTGCACCCTGGGAGGAGAGACGCTGGACTGAGAACTCGGGATTTGTCCTCCTGTCGGTGTCGGTGAGGAGAGGAGAGGGAAGGAGAGGGAAGGAGAGGAGAGGAGAGAGGGGGATCTTCAGTGCTGGAACCACCAGCCGCCTTTCTTCTGTCGGGGCTGCGGTAAAAGTCGTTCACGATGCCGGTGTTTCACACCAAGACCATTGAGAGTATCCTGGAGCCGGTGGCCCAGCAGATCTCCCACCTGGTCATCATGCACGAGGAGGGGGAGGTGGACGGTAAAGCCATCCCGGATCTGACGGTGCCGGTGGCCGCGGTGCAGGCGGCGGTCAGCAACCTTGTACGGGTGAGTCCCGAGCTGGAACCAGGGCGTCAATTCACTGAAAGCTTCAGTCCAAAAAGTGTCTGCATCCAGTGGCATTTATAATCCAAAGTTCAAAATCTACATGTGTGGACACCAACTGTGACTTAGGCTTTTATTTAATTAATTATAAATGAGCCCTATAGGTCATCAAACTACCTTGCACTGCACATGGATCAGTGCGTTTATATATGGCTTTCACAGATTTATTGCAATCCCATCTTGATCTTTGCTCGCCATCAAAGTGATATAAAACTACCACACACACAGCCAGCTGACGCTCGTGCGTGTTTCACGAGCTCCTGCAGTAGTTTTTGTGTGCGTGTCTGACAGAGACACACACAATAATGTCAAACTCTGTCCATATTGGTAATCAGATGAGCTCAATGAAGTTTGTGGGGCGGAAGGAACGAGTTCTGATTCAATTAACAGGATGCTGTTTCTCTCTCTCTCTCTCTCTCTCTCTCTTTCACCCACACACACACACACACACACACACACACACACACACACACACACACACACACACACACACACACACACACACACACACACACACTGTGTAATCAGAAGAGAGGGAAATGTCACTTGTGCCATGGACTGAGTTAGATTATAGCAGAATTTGCAGTTATAGAACAATACCATTAAGAACCTCAGCCCATTGTTAAACTCATAAATAATATATATTCTCTGGGGTCATTTATCAGACTCCCATCCCCCTTTCATATTAACTCCTTCACTCCCGGTTCTCTCCCAACCCAACCTTGACCCCTCTGCTTTACCCATTTCACCTTCTCTGTCTGGTTTATTTTCGGTCTTCTTGAATCTAATATGTAATTTTGTAAAGAAAGAGTCAAGCTTAGGTCAGAGGATGTCTCTTCGGCATGCACTGACTGGAAAAATCAATACGGGCCACATCATTAATGCCGATCCGGGTCATTGTTATTGATGCAGGGGCAACCAGGCCTCAATCACTTAGAAGAAATCGGCCACATACAGAAGGAAACATTCTCCCGTTTATGCCTCAATTATCAGGAAAAGAAGCTGGTTTCATGTCATTCTGATTTTAAATGTACCTTACGTAGGAGACCATAGTTGATGGAGCAGACTTATCAGGAAAACTGTTAATGCAGGTTGTGTGTCAGACTAAAGACTATACACTCCTTTTTTGAAGCTTTATACTTCTGTGTTGAGCATCAGGACGGATGTATCTTACTCTCATCTAAATGTAAGTGTTTATTGTTCTGAATCACCTTAGTGTGGCCCCTCTCGTACTGCCCCCCTCTGTTGGCTACTTTTTGGGGAAAAAGTTTGAAATCGTATTAACAGGGGAAACATGATTTCTTGTTGGGAAAGGACTAAACCGCTCGCTGACTTGTTAAAAAATATTTAGTTTTAGCTGTTGTATATATAATATTCAGCCAGTGAAAGTGTACTTTAGAGGGTTTTTGCAGTGAGAAAACATTTTGATTATGCAAATTCATATTGGGTCGCATTTATCACGGCAATAAAGTACATTTCACATTGTTTGCTTTGTTAAATTGCACAGGGAATAAGGCCTCTTTTATTGTATAGCTGTCTGGACAAAGTTTAGAATGCTTCTGCTTCCCTTTGCAAGGACACTCAAGATCAAGTTGATAAATATCTCATTAACTGATAATGAAAAGGGCTATTGGGTTTGGTTTAGAAAATCTCCCTTTTACCGATACCATCCGGTCCTTGACATCCATTTGCTGCCGGGCACACCTCTCCATCTCTCTCTTTCCATCTCCTTTCCATTCAGCTGATCCTTTTGGACAGTGAGCAGAAGGAGGCTAAAAGCACCCTAAGGCACTTCGGCGGGTCTCATATGATGAAGATGCAAGGCTACAGGGAGAGAAAAGGGTTGAGGACACAGTGACACTCAATTGTGTCAGACAGAGGAGAATATTGAGGGATACCAGTATTGCCACAATAGAGGAAAAGTAAAATGCTTTAAAGTAAAAAATGCTGATAACTCTCCTCAGATTTCTTATTTTTCTTGCAAATACAGTTGCCATTAACACTCTAGATAAGAGCACAGCTAAACGCCGATACAGAGGAGATCATAAGTAGTTGTGAAGTCCACTGATAAAGTAGTGAGAGTTACAAAGTGGGTGACAAGAAAGTGTTGAAAGGGAGCACAAAAGGTGCTTGAGATCAGAGCTTGTAAAATCAGCACCGGTTGGTTGCTGGGTAGATCAACTTAATTGGATGTAAAAGGCACCTAAAGCTCAAATACACACAAATGAGCACATGCTTTATTTTAGAAAGATGATTCATTCCTACACTTGCGCAGTTTGAGCTAAGATATAACACTGTATACAGCAGCAACATGCCAGCATCACAAGAGTCCCAATGCACACACTGATACAATTACACCGTTAACCGCGTCCAGGGTGGGCTAGCTATGGGGGGTACTTAAAATCTAGGTCACGGAGACACTTAGACACACACATAAGATGGTGTCAGTCTCAATCTGTCAGAGGTTGTGGTGGGTTTCGACACTACTTGAACTTCAGATCTGAAGGATGCGGCTGGTGTGTTTGGTTTAAAGCGTAAACTTGCCGAAGTTGTGCTAATGACAGAGCGCTGCCTCAGTGTTTGGGAACTATCTGCTCCTGAAGGAGTCAACATAGATCCTGAGTATGTCTGGGGGAGGGGGAGTAAGGAATAAATAGATTTACCGTTGAGTGAAGTAACCACACACTGGAGAGAGAAAGAGAGGCAGAGATGCGAGGAGGAAGATTGTTGACTGAAACTGTTGCACGGTGTGATGCAGAATGAGGAAAGAAGAGGAGGGGAGCAAGACGAGGAGAACAAGACATTTTTAGTCAGACACCGGCACCCTGTGAGGGAGGGAAAGTGTCTCCTGCGTCTTCAGACCAGACTCTGCCTAGCATCATAGCCCCCCCCCTCGATACACACACATACTGCACACAGACACACACCACACACACACACTAACTGTCCTCGTCTTGCTCTCCCATGTAAATATGAGCCATCTCTTGTTGCTCATTGGCAGACCGGTGATGGCTCTTCAGTTTCTGGCCCTCAGCTTCTCAGTCCATCTTAAATCTACTCCTGGCTTTTAGCAGAATGGTATCCATTTTAATTTTGTTATCAAGTTCTGAAATGTTTAGTTATGAAAACGTTCTTTCTTTTTTTGACAGAATGTTCCTTGTGTTTTACGACCCGAGTTGGTGAAGACAAACAAAAAGCTAAACAGAGTGATGTATTCACTCCCTTATTGAAAGAAGCAAAAGCGCAGAAATGAGTATATCTGGATATTTATCGCAATTAATCCAGTTATTGCAAATGTCAATGTTATTAGGCTAACACTGTCTTACATTATGTCCATATTTTACTTTTTTCCGATTCCTTAACACTGCAATTCCGTAATGTTGTCTTCTCCCAAAAGTCATTACAAAACGTTGTAATCTAATACTTCACAGTCAACATTTGAAATCATTCATTATTTAGAAAATTCATAAAAGCTTTACTTGATTTTCTTTATTTGGGGGTGTGTTCCTCCTTGATTACTTAATTGTGTTAACTTGTGTCTTTTATTGGACTGGTCTGTTATTCCATATAAAATACAAATCCAATTATAATTGATTAGTAAGAGAGTGTGAAAGCTGAATCTTCATTAGAGCTGATGCCTGAGGGTCTCTGATGGGCTAACCGATTGTGTCAGCTTTGATTGACAGCTGTCTGCTGAGGCATTCACAGCTTTCATGATGTACACACTCACACATACATCACACTTACAGTCTGTACAGCAAAACACTTAACTTCTCATTAAATATTTATGCACTTATTGATTCAGGCTTTGCTGTTTACAGGAAACTCACGCAGCACTTTGTGCCGTCACCTGATGTGACTGCGAGTCCGGAGGGTTTCAGCAGATCTTCTTGTAGAGCTGCATTCCTCTCTGTTTAGAGTCGGGAGCTCACAACGTTTATTATACAAGGAAATTCACCCGGCTGCAATCACTGTAATCTTACTTTGTTTGTGAACATTCATTCAGACATCATTGCCAGACATAAAGGATCCCACAGACATAAATCTAAAAAGAATTGTTAATATTGTGAGGGTGAAAAGAGTAGAATGCAATCGTATAATTTTAATTTATATTGGTTAAAAGGAAATTATTTAAGCACTGTCATTGCTGTTGTTCGTATCTTCACTTTAGTTTGATATAGAAATATAGATTACAGTAAAGGTTTTCTGGTGTTTAGTTTAAGTTCCTGCTTAAAAATCTGAGTTTGGTCCTTTTAAAGTAAGAGTTTTTTGTGTTGCCTACATTAGTTACAGAAAGATGAAAAGGTGCAGTGTTGTGAAGGTGAATCTGTGTTGTGCTGCATGATGGCTGCCTCCTCAGTCTCTGGAGCCAGAAAGTCTATTAACTGGCTTTCATCGACGCAGCAGCAATAGGCCGATGTCATCATCTCACTGTAATTGCATCTCAAGTGTGTGTGCGGGCGTATGCTTGTGAGTGTAATAGGTTGTATTTTGTGTTTGAGAGCCTGTGTTTTAGAGACATTTGGTTTTTCGGACAGACAACTGCATCACCATCATCTGCAGATGAAAAGAGTAATGTGTGTGGGGATGGATGGATGGATAGATGGATGGATGGATGGATGGATGCGTTGTGCCATTTCTATGACAAAACAGGCAAACAATAAATAGAATATGGAGGAAAAATACTCATGCCTTACTTTTACATTAACATGAGAAGTTGGTCTTTTTTTGTCAGCGACACTGAAATGTTTAACTGCAACAAAAAACCGGACTCAAAGCATTGTTTTACTTACAAAGTACTGTCGGAGTGTACAACTAAATCTACAGAAAAAAGTAGTCGAGGAACCCAATGTGTTTCAATACATTTGAGGGCATGAAAATGTCAACATTTTAGTTCGAACATTTCTCAGGAAGAAAACACTGTTCGGCATTGACCGAAAGGAAAAATTCAAGGAACTCTAATAGAAAAATCAATACTCACAGCGAGGACGCTCAAGTTCAATTACTTCAGTTTAAAAGAGAGAGCTTATTTACCAGGTCTCAGATATCATTTGTGCCTGATTTATTGTGGAAGTTATTACCCTCCTAGCAAACATCTTTGGTATTGTTTATGTGCTACTGATGACCATACAGACTTCCAGTCAAGCTGCATAAAAAGTATTTCCCCTGATGTGCCCTCACGCAGAATAACAGAACCCGGAGTCAACCTGAGCCCGGGCTGCCTCACCTCGAACCTTGAGAGAAATGACATGCACACATGGTTGAAATACGTGTGAATTGATACACACTCGTTCACCCCACGGACTATTAATAGCACTCACTTAAATAGTATTTCCTCTCTCTCTGCAGCTAATGATAATAAAATAAACGGTCCATCTGTGTGTGTGTTGCAGGTGGGGAAGGAGACGGTTCAAACCACCGAGGACCAGGTGATGAAGAGAGACATGCCTCCTGCGTTCATCAAGTAAGTGTGTCTCTAAAGCACTGTGCCAGAAAACAACTTGTTTCTTGATATGCCTCCCCCTCACTCACAGAAATACCCAGTGACCAAATCATAGAAAAGTATCCACTTTATCTCAGTAGACAGAGAAGTTATTAAAAAGAGGATTCCAGACGATTTAATGTCAGGAAACGTGGCTGTGTTCCCGGCTGCAACAAAGAGCCTCTTCTAAAGCCGAGGCCGGACTCCCTGCATCCCGGCCGCTGAGAGGCTGTTTGTTGTTTTCCAGCTTGCATCCAAAGAGCTGACATGAACTCAGTGTGCCAGCCGAGAGCTTCTACTCAGCAATACTCCGACCCAGACATCTGGCTTGCAGTATGTGTTGCAGTTTTGTGTATGTTCATGTTTTTTCTGTTTGTTTGATATCTTTAATTTGTAGGCCTACGCTCCGTTTTTTCCTTTTCTATTGTTGCTCAGTTTTCATATATGAAAAATAAAAAGCTTCCAGACCTCCAGCAGGTCCACACACTGCTCTCTCAGGCCCATTCGCACATACACGGGGACACTACACCATACATTTCACTCACGGGGCTTAGAAAGGGGCGTGTGGGAATGTGAACCAGACTAAATATAGATGAACCAGCAGCCATCGATACCCTGACCAATGGGGGTCAGAAAGAGGAGGGCTTTGTGCTAGTGCTCTTAAAATCCATCCTCAGGTTAAGATAATCATTGATCTCTAAGGAATAGCTTAGCCCGAAATGTTAAGCATTTTACTATTGTTGATGAGCATCAGCAGATATAAATACAAATATGTTAGATTATTGGAAACACACTGCACCCTGAATCCCAGATTGGATTGCAGGACATCAACTCTTTGTCATTGCTATTTACATGGCTGACACAACATTTAAAATGCATTAATAAATAGAAAAATCTCTTCTAACTCGTTGCACTTGTCTATATGTGCACCTTGTTAACCATCTCTTGTTACAAGGAGGGCAGCTTCTGAGGAGTGGCAGATGGTTTTCTTTGCTAGACATGAGATTTGATTTACAAGGCGATAAATTCCTACGTTTGCTAAATGTCTTAAGCCGGCCTGTGTATTTTCAGGGTGGAGAACTCGAGCTCTAAGCTGGTCCAGGCGGCTCAGATGCTAAAGGCCGATCCCTACTCTGTGCCCGCTCGAGATTACCTGATCGATGGATCCAGAGGGATCCTGTCCGGGACGTCAGACCTGCTCCTTACCTTTGATGAAGCAGAGGTGTGTGTGTGTGTGTGTGTGTGTGTGTGTGTGTGTGTGTGTGTGTGTGTGTGTGTGTGTGTGTGTGTGTGTGTGTGTGTGTGTGTGTGTGTGTGTGTGTGTGTGTGTGTGTGTGTGTGTGTGTGTGTGTGTGTGTGTGTGTGTGTGTGTGTGTGGTGTGTGTGTGTGTGTGTGTGTGTGTGTGTGTGCGTGTGCGTGTGCGTGTGCGTGTGTGTGTGTGCGTGCGTGTCCTTTAAACTCATGCGTGTGACCTGGAATCACTCTTACTTTCAGGGAAATAAAGCTTTATATAGCTGCACAGAGGAAGGAGGAACTCAGCTCAGAGCAAGATAGTAATGGAGTCTAAAATGCAGCAAGATCTAATCACTGAGATCAAATGACTTTCCTCTGTCATAACTCAGGATGTGTGTTTGCGTGTGTGTCTGGTTCTGTGTGTGTGAGTATATGGATATATACCAGCCTGTATGGTGTGTATTTGTGTGTGTGTCTGTGTGTTTTAAGTGGAATCACATTGGGCACGTGATTATGCTCGCCATGGCTCATCACTAGCCTCATTTTTAAAAGAGCAACTTCACACAGTCACAAGACGTACATCACAAGACTGAACACACACACAACATACAAAGAGACCACACAAAGAACAGGAAAACTAAGATGTCTAAAAAAACCTCATGCACACACAGAATTTTGTCCTTAATATTATAAAGAAGTTTGTATCTTATCATCATTATCAGGCCCTGTTTACGCCTGAATACATGATCTGCTTTTGATTATGCGTGTTGTTTTGTGTCTTAGGTGCGTAAGATCATTCGGGTGTGTAAAGGGATCCTAGAGTATCTGACGGTAGCTGAGGTGGTGGAGACCATGGAGGACCTCATCACTTACACCAAGAACCTGGGACCAGGTCAGCAGGAGCTTTATTTATTTTCTTTTTTTTAATAAAGAACTGCCTTCAAGCTGCTACTCAGATGGACTACTATAAAAATGTCACAAATGGGTGAAGTTTCATGTGGCATCACTAAAACTGAGAATCACAGAGCAACTATCCACAAATGTGTTTGGGGATAAACATTGTAGGAATTTGTAATCAACAAAAGAATAATCAAGATTATTACTGGACATTAAAAATGAGTATAAGCAACGGTGAAAAATAGGTTGCGCTGTAAATCCCATTTAGTTTTCAGTCATGTATGAAAATCACGAGTATATTGGCATTTATAAAATGAAAACTGCTTAATGTTTTCGCGTATTTTTCTATTGGTTTGTGATTGTTAGAAAGACAAATCAATACAGGACAAGACAGGACAGGACTTGGACCCAATTTTTTGTCAATTCATAGCACAATTAACCTTTGTATTATTTTATTCTGTTGGTTAAAGATCAATCCCTCATGAGGAAAAACAAAATTAACTACTGGCCGCTCCTCTGACACTGAGATGCCGTAATTAAAGATCTTTTCATTGGCAAGAGATATAAACAGGCTATTTATCATCAGAGGTAAAAGGTCAATTGTGTTGTCAAAGCACTGTGGCATAATGAGCTGGAGGCAATCTGATGCAGAGGTTTTCCCACACTTGATTGATGCTGTCAATGTACGAGGTCAGTCGTTTGTGAAGTAACGATCTGTGTAGACGTGGTAGAGCTACTCAGGGGGTGAATAACCTGCGGGATGCCCTCCGAGTCTGATTGTTGGGATGCTAACGCTAACAAACCCAAGGTCACGACCTCTTGCTGCTTTCTACCTTCTTGTTGGTTTGATTTAAGTAACCTCTGATGTTCATCGGACAATAAATCCACATTTTATTTTTCCACAGGGATGACCAAAATGTCAAAGATGATTGAGGAGAGGCAGCAGGAGCTGACGCACCAAGAACACAGACAGATGCTCGTCAACTCCATGGGCACTGTCAAAGAGCTGCTGCCGGTTCTAATATCAGGTGTGTGTGTGTGTGTGTGTGTGTGTGTGTGTGTGTGTGTGTGTGTGTGTGTGTGTGTGTGTGTGTGTGTGTGTGTGTGTGTGTGTGTGTGTGTGTGTGTGTGTGTGTGTGTGTGTGTGTGTGTGTGTGTGTGTGTGTGTGTGTGTGTGTGTGTGTGTGTGTGTGTGTGTGTGTGTGTGTGTGTGTGTGTGTGTGTGTGTGTGTGTGTGTGTGTGTGTGTGTGTGTGTGTGTGTGTGTGTGTGTGTGTGCAAACGACAGCAAGGTTCACTGAGCATGAAACTGTTGTTATAGCAACGCTGATAATTACAGTCTTTAGTTGCTGGGGACAGACTACATCGCCCACTAGCTGCTTTGTATACTGCACCAGCAGAGGAGAGAAACACTCTTACAAATGTTTATTCAAAAACTCCCTTATTCTGTGGCTGTAAAGTCAGAAAGTTTGGACATGTAGCTTTGTCTTGCAAGATCACAAAACCACTCTATAACTTTAAGATAAGAGATAAAGATAAGATATACTTTAATTGATCCCAAATTGTGAAATGTTTTTGTTGAAGCAGATAAGGGGTCAAATGTAACATTTTCACATTAAAACGTGAAACTGCCTTATTCAGTGGTTTAAATATAACTGCAGATAATTCGGCAGTCGCATTTTAAACCTCTTTAACGACAAAGGATGAATTCAGCTGTAAAGTATTTAAATTATTATAAACAATGTTACATTTTCTGATGGTAGTTTTCTTTTTGTATAATATTTTGACATTTCTGGTGTCATATGTAATAACAAATACATAAATGTTTCTGTCTTCAGCTATTAAGATTTTTGTATCAACTAAGACCAGTCGCGGTGCCGGTGTTGAAGAGGCAGAGATGAACCGGAGATTTACCTTTGAAAAGATGAGCGCTGAAATCCACGAGATCATAAGAGTCTTACAGCTCACTACATGGGATGAAGACGCCTGGGCCAATAAGGTACAACCTGGTTTGCACAAACTCAGATGTTCTTAATTGTATACCCCTAACCCCAAAAACATACTAAAAATCCTCCCAGACCTGAATCAGAAAATCACTTTTGCTTTTGAGTGCCTGTTTGCACACACATAGCCACACACTCTATCCACACATCCCTCTGTTCTGCAGAGTCAAAAAAGAATCACTCTTCACTTTCTGTCTCCACTTTTTCTTTTGGCTCGTTAGTATAACTCTTGGTTTTTCTTTTTCTTTTCTTTCTTTACCTTTCTCCTCCATTCTTTTCCTCCCTGTAGAAGGTAAGCCTGTTTCTCTCCAGCTCTGCAGTTTCCAGCATGCATGTGTGTCTGTGAGAGAGTGGAGGAAGTATTTCCTTATGCTTAAATATGTATCTGTCATGCTTGGATTGAACAATAAGTGTGTCATGTGTTTTAATCCACTGACCGTTATATTGTCCCTTTGTGCATCTGTTTGTCTTGAATTGTCCATTTGAGTCAAATGGCTTGAAACAGATGACAATTATAAGCAAATATGTTTTTTAAGAAGAACTGCTTTAGAAAATAAACCTGTCATGGTGTTTTTCTTCTTGTGCTGCTAATGTTTGTGTAACTGTGTGGTAGAGCTGTCAGTAGTAAATAAGATGCAGATTAAGTCTCTCTGAAATGTTTATTTTTGGCACATGAGTTAGACATTGTGCCACAAGATCATTTACTGATAGAGTTGAGATGTGTTTCCCTAGTCTAACCTGTAACCCTGCATGTTTCTCTGCACACAGCTTTCAGATGATGATCTGTCTGTTTGTGTGCTTGTGTGTGTGTTGTGCTGTTGACATACCCTGTGTATGAGTTGTGATTAGCACTTACTGTCAGTGTGTGCGGTAACAGCAGGCTCACTAGGACTCTTCCTCCACTCAGGTCATGAATTATAGAATAAGCTGCTTGGTGTCCAGACACATCCATAATAGATGAGGTGTATTGAACATTTCCACTTAAGCGGTTCCGTCCCCTCTGAGTTCGAAAACAGATTTTTTTCTCTTTACCTAATATTTTGTGGTTAGCTACTGTATGAGATGGTTATCCTCGCTTAAATATCTCCTTTAAATTGGTGTATTTAGCCAATCAAATGTCACGATGTATTAGGCCAATCAAATGACTGGAACCAATAGGGATGAGTGCAAATTATTGACCCTAATTATTCAAGATAGATAGTTTATTTTGTACTGCTTTAAAGATAATTTGAGCTTTTTGGATTGCCAGGTAGAGAGCCCACAATTAAGTAGATACATTTGGCTGCAATGCTTAACACAGTAAACATTTGTTTGTGATTCATTATTATTTGTTTCTAGCACGATTATTGATACAAAATGTATAAATAAAAACGTCCAAAGTTATTCCTGGGAACTCTTTATTTACAGTATCCCGTAATGTGAAGCTGTGTCTTGGTATGTTTTGACAGAGCTACTTTCCTCTCTCCCCTCAGGATATGGAGGCTTTGAAGAGATATTTGGCTTTGATTGAGTCAAAGATGGCACAAGCTAAAGGCTGGCTCAAAGACCCCCATGGACAACCAGGTAGCGGGACCTTTTCTGCTCTTTGCTACAAAACGTAATGTTGTTTATGTTTTTCCACAATGTGATCCATCCTGTGGTGTGTCGTTGTCCCCAGGAGACCCCGGTGAGGTCGCCCTGCGTGTGATTCTGGATGAAGCTGGCAAGGTGGGAGAGCTTTGTGCCGGAAAGGAGAGGAAAGATATACTGGCAACCAGTAAGGCTCTGGGACAAATGAGTGACCAGGTTGCAGATCTACGAGCCAGGTAGTGTGTCATTAAAAGGGACTGTCAATTAAACTGTTATATTTATTTCCTTGTCTTCATGTCATTTTGCAACTTGTGTGTTTTTCCTTTATGACAGAGGACAGGGCCCGACCCCGGGGTGTGTGCAGCGTGCAGGCCAGTGCTCGCAGGGCTTGGACTTGTTATTCGGCAAAGTGGACAATGCTGCTCGTAGACTGGAGGCTCTAATCAATGCCAAGCAGTCCATAGCCAGGAGGCTGGACGCTGCACAGGTCAGATTAAACAGCAACAGCAATAGTAATCCATGCAAACCCTCCCTCCTCCCTGTATCCTATTTTCTGTCCCATTTGTTCTATTTGATTTAGGGCTGTCCCAATATCAGTTTTTCACTACACAAAATCTTCACTTAAATTGACCTTTAACTTTGTTTATTGTACGTTTCGTCTCTTTTGTTGACAAATGTATTACAAACTAATGTGAGTGCATGAAGGTGGAGAAAAAGTCTGTAACCACAACTGTGCACAAAAAGAACAATCACCCTAATGGATAGTGAAAAAGGCAACCATATTACCTGATAAATAATCTGCCAACACATCTGTATCATATGTATATTATCATTTTGATATCCATATTTCCTTCTTTTTTTTCTTCTCAAAATTCAATGTCAATATCATCAATACCTGTTAATCCTTAGTTTGTAGGACATTTCTGTAAATAATTTAAGGTTGTAAGCTAGTGTGAGTCAGCTAAAGGCTACATATACAATGTTAGGCAAACCTTTCCCAGCCATGAAGATACAGATTTATGTTTCATATTCCATCAGATTAGAACTAAGCCATATATTTACCTTTGTAGGCCTGGCTGGCTGATCCTAACGGCGGTCCTGAGGGGGAGGAGAACATCAGAGCGCTACTCGCAGAAGCCAAACGCATCGCCGATCTCTGTGAAGACCCCAAAGAGAGGGACGACATCCTGCGCTCCATCAGCGAGATCGCAGGCCTCACCGCCAGACTGGTGGAGCTACGCAGACAGTACGATTTCCTTCTTCTGACACATGCACGACCAATGATGTGTTGTGACTCTATTTAATTTTTAGACCCTGTTTTTCTAGGTTTAAACAGCAACGTCATGTCATCAATAGATGGCATATTCTACCTGCCTGGAAAATATGTTGTTGCCTGTCGACCATAGGCATGAGTCCTACAATAAGGTTTCTGTTTGAATATGTTGCGGGACAGATGGGTCTTTGGTATTTTGGTGGAGGGTCAGTAACAGTATCGGGGTCAAACAAGGAAAATACAACTCAATTTAAGGTTGTGCCACAGAATTTCCTATTCGAAATACAATTAAAATGCAGTCTGATGGCCAGGTCATTTGGTTTTTAACCGTTAATGGTACTTTAGTTCCATCACAGCGGGATGAGTCACTATTACAAATGTATTTTCTGTACTCCAGATCCACTGCGTGTATTGACCATACAAGGAAAACTGAGATAAACATGACAAGCAAATTAAATGAGCCAGCTGTTACCGAGATCAACACAACAGCTATGGATCGTGACTCTCAAAGGAGATAGATGTGGCTGCTCTAGTACACTGACTGCACTAATAAACTGTAAAACTGGCCTTAGATCTGTCATTAATGAAACACTCACAATAAATTACTTGGAGCTGTTGTAGCAGAAATATAGACCTAGATCAGAATTTGTATGAACTCTTTATCATCATTTCTGGTTACACTAATAGAAAATGTATGTTGACAAAAGGTGGCATCAACCTTTGACAGTATTTTCCTTTAAGGCGGTGTAAAACAGGGGTATGATGCGACATTTGTCAGGTTTGAAGTCTGTATTTAAGGGGAGACACTACAGGTGAACAGCATAATAAATATTGCGGACCATGGGTGAATTTCTTTCTGCTTGTCATAAAAAATACTTATTAAAGCCTGGGCTGTAAAAAACAGTGTTATACCCTGTAGTGTCTCCCCGATGTATTTCTGCACCACATGGCTTTTACAAATGGAGGTTTTCCCTTTAATCATCTCTATCTGTTACTCTCTCAGGGGTAAAGGGGACAGCCCGGAGGCCCGTGTAATGGCAAAGCAGATCGGAGCAGCGCTGCTGAACTTGCAGTCCAAAACCAACCGCGCTGTGGCCAACATGAGACCGGCCAAACCTGATGTCACCCTGGAGGGCAAGATGGAGCAGGCCCTCCGCTGGGTGAGCAACCCCGGAGTGGAAGACAGAGGAGTAGGTGAGTGGGGTTGGATGACGGCTCCAGGGAGGGCTGATTTAGTAGTTCAAAAATAAACGCTCCGACCTTCCATGCCTTTTGTCAGCCTCTGAGCAGTTATGGGATCATGAAAGATGTGAGGTGTTTAAGGTCCATGAGGAAGACACACATTCTCACGTTTTCATCATTCAGCAGCCATTTTAAAACATTTCTAAATGTGGTACAGAAATGACTGTGTTGGTGATTGATGTCATTTCCTTAAATGCCCGCAGTGAGTCACCGAATGACTAACTTATTTAGTCATTTAGGAAGAATTGTGTCGCTTTTAACGTTTTGTTTGATGCCTGTTGCTGTATCCCTGTTTCTTCATTTGCTTGTTTCCTATTTCCTCCCATGCTTCCCTATGGGAGCAGAGTGTGAGATACTACAGTGGAACACAGGTACCCGCCCACTATATGCTTGCTTAGAGGATATTACCACTATAACACTATAGATATTAATCACATCACATTCGTAGACACTATGGCAACTTCCCTAATACACAGAAGTCATTTCTCACCCCTTGTATTTTTAGAATTTATGAGACCATGTTACCAACATTTACGAAAACACTGTGCTTCCATTCAGAGATGGTTCATGTCTATATAAGGATGTGTAATTATTTGTATTAAAGACACTGGAGTGTATCCAGATGTGATGTGAGAATGACTTGTGTCCTGTGTCACTCCCCAGGTCAGGCAGCGATCAGAGGGATGGTGGGAGAAGGAAAGAGGCTGGCAGGAGGCTTGATAGGCCCGTACCGGCAGGATATGATTGGACGCTGCGACAGAACAGAAGGTCTAATGACAAATTTGGCAGACATGGCTGGCAGGGGCGAGGCTGAGGCTCCGCATGCACGAGCTACTGCCGCACAACTGCAGGACAGCCTCAAGGTAGCTCAACGGTCCCACAAACACACACATTTACTACCACAGAGTATCAGTGGTCAAACCCACAGAGGTTATTTAGAAAATGAATGTACAAATGTAAAGTTACTAAATATACAAAATACGGGAATTGTGGGTTAAATGATGTAGAAGACATATAGAATATTTACATTGAATGCTGCATCCATACAAACATGGAGTAGTGTATACACGATGATGCATGGATGTTCTGTGCTCAAAGTACTGGCTCAGAGCTCCACCTAGAGGACGGATTTAACACTTTGCTTCTACTAGGACCTGAGGCGGCACATGCAGGAGGTGATGACCCAGGAGGTATCGGACGTTTTCAGTGACACCACCACCCCTATCAAACTGCTGGCTGTGGCTGCAACTGCTCCCCCTGAGGCCCCTAACAGAGAGGAGGTCTGTAGCGTTAGAAAATCTGTGCTGTTAGGTGTGTAAAGAATACAAATCCAAAGAAAGAGGATGGTTAGAGAATTCTAAAGCAATATGAATGTTTGTTGTAGGTTTTTGAAGAGCGTGCAGGGAACTTTGAGGCCCATGCAGGCCGTCTGGGGGCGACCGCAGAGAAGGCTGCTGCTGTGGGATCAGCCAATAAGAGTACAGTAGAGGGGATACATGCTGCTGTGAAACATGCCAGGGATCTCACACCACAGGTGCTATTTTTGTTTTTTCTGTCACTGATATGCACGATTGCAAACACTGGGTAAACCATGTTCAGTGTCTTTCCTACACTGTCTGACATGTTTGTTGATGTCCAGGTGACCACGGCTGCTGTGATCTTGTTGAAAAATCCTGGGAATAAAGCCGCATACGAGCACTTTGACACCATGAAGAATCAGTGGATTGACAATGTAGAGAAACTCACTGGTGAGGATTTTCTTAACATTTCTTGTGTTATTTAAATAATAAAAAGTGTAGATTCCAAAGTAAGTAAGTAAGTGGCAAGTATTAAATAAGGTTTATTTTTATAGCATTTTTCAAAGAACAGCATCTCAAATTTCTTCACAAAAATATATAAATAATAATACCTTTAAAACAGTTAAACAAACGTATTAAACTTGGGTGTTTCCGTGCCCTCAGGTCTGGTTGACGAGGCCATCGACACCAAATCTCTGTTGGATGCTTCTGAGGAGGCTATAAAGAAAGACATCGACAAGTGCCGAGTTGCCATGGCGAATGTTCAGCCCCAAATGCTTGTTGCCGGGGCAACAAGCATAGCAAGACGAGCCAATAGGGTCCTGTTGGTGGCTAAGAGGGAAGTGGAAAACTCTGAGGATCCGCGGTTCAGAGATACGGTGAAAAACGCATCAGACATCCTCTCACACACCATCTCTCCCATGGTGATGGATGCTAAAGCCGTGGCTGGGAACATACAAGATAAAGGTACAGCCGTGCACTATGCAAACACATGTTCAAGATACTGTATTTCAGGCTTATTCACTCTACTACGCTGCACCTGTTCCTCCACAGCTCTGCAAAAGGCATATTTGGACTCTTGTCTGAGGATCCTGGCTGCAGTCGGAAAAGTTAGAGAAGCCTTCCAACCTCAGGAGCCCGACTTCCCTCCTCCCCCACCTGACCTGGACCAGCTCCATGTAAGCACATTCAAACACACGCATTTCCTTTTATGCACAGTAAACCTTAAATGACACATAACTTTCCAACACAATATGAACTAACCCTTTAAAACACCAAAGGGGCCTGCCGACCGCAGTCTACTGTTGGTAATACACTGACTACGAAAAGTACTCGCATAACCCCTCTTCAAAAAAGGAGCTATCCCTTTAAACAGAGGGAGAAAGTCATTTTTCATCCTCTCTGGTAGTGACCTTGAACTGCCAGCTGCTCCAGTGGAGCTGCTCTGTGTCCTAGAGCAGGACACCCATTAGAGTGGGTAGCCCTCAGGTGTAATTGAAAATGGGAGGGTGGGTGTTGCCACTAATATTTTCCTGGAAAATTACATAAATTATATAATATTTACTATAGTAGAGAAATACTTTCAATTTAAATGTTTAACCGGTTGATCAGGGGCTTTCATTTTGAAATAAGAAATGGCAAAGACTAAGGAGCTTATAGCAACTGCATTTAAATGTGATAAGAGTTCAAACAGGCCTGAAACTTTAACCAGATGTTATGTGTAAACCTTTCTTCTTCATTGGTACAACCACTGCATGTTGCAAATGTCACTTTTTCATTTGTTCCCAAACTACATCTAATCGACAACATACAGTGTGTGTGACTACCAAAAATAAACTATCCTTTTTTTTTTCCAGGTGAGTGATGAGCAGGCGCCACCTAAGCCGCCCTTGCCAGAGGGCGAAGTGCCCCCCCCTCGGCCCCCGCCTCCGGAGGAGAAGGACGAGGAGTTCCCAGAGCAGAAGGTTGGGGAGGTGCTCAGCGAGCCCATGATGGTGGCCGCCCGGCAGCTGCACGACGAGGCCCGCAAGTGGTCCAGCAAGGTCAGTTCACATAAACATGGATCAAAGTTAACACATCCACTCCATCAAACATGTCTAATTTCTTACATACAGTTCTGGGTAAAATACACCAGCTGGTTAATAATATCCCTGTGTCATGTTAGTAGGAATGACTGAAGTGGTTTCACTTTTTTTCTGTGTTGGCTATAATACACTTGGTGCCATTTCATATTCTGTAAATATCCTGAAATCAAGTTTTTCCTGGAATTTTGAGTTTTGATGCTGAAATGTGGAGATTAGTGACCCGATTCCAACTTCAGAGGGATAACTGGAAACTCTCATCCGCTCATGCTTGTAACAAACTTACATGCACAAAGTATATAGGAAAAACAGTAATTTGGAGGAAACAATCCAGCCAAGTCATAACAAGAACACTGTATTTGCAGTAGACTTTGTATTCTTTCTCCTGTCACTGTTGGTGTATGTCCTGTATGTGTGTGTCGAGTATTTTGCATGGAAGAACTGTGTATAGTAACAATGAACCTGTGAAAATAACTATTCATTATTCAGGAATAATGCCCTCTTGCTGTCTTTGTAAAGCTCATCACTCTTTTCCCCTTTATAGTTGACAGTTTTTCCATAATAATCTATGCATCAGAGGTGTCTTTGGAAACCGGGCACAAAGGATCTCTTACCTTTCGTGGCATTGGGTCACACTAAGCACATTCCCAGCACACTGCTAGCCTCATAAATACATTAGAAGGATGCAAAGCACTGGTTTGGGCTACAGTGAGATCTTGTTTTATTAAGCACATGCTCAGTAAGGCATGTCATCCATCTGCTACCTGCCCACACCATCTACTCTTTCATATGTTTTGCCCCATCTTTGCTTGCGCATGCAGTTTCACTCCACCTCTCCCCCCTCCTCCACAGTGCTTGTATTCGCCCCTCCTCCCTCCTGTAAGTCCTGTCCTCTGTTCTTCCATTCAGTGCCTCCATACTGTACTAAATGCCTCCTTTTCCCATGCTTCATTCCCTCCTGCCATCCCTGGCTTTCTCCCTTTTCTCCACATTCCTCCTTTTCTTTTCCTCCTCGTCCCCCCTTTCTTTGTGTCCCTACCTTTCCTTCCCATCCCAATTGATCCTCCACCCACAACCAACAACCCACCCCCCTCCGCCCCACCCAGCCTGTGGAGGAGGAGGCAGTAGAGGAGAGAGAGGTTTATGATGAAGATGAGTTTACTGATGGTGAGGATGACTATGAGCCAGAACTGCTGATGATGCCCTCCAACCAGCCTGTCAATCAACCCATGCTGGCAGCTGCCCAGGCTCTCCACCAGATGGCGCGCAAGTGGTCCAGCAAGGTCTGCGCACATGCACATGAGTGCACACACAACCAGACAGGGTCAGGCAGTGTTTGGAAATAGAGCGCTGCAAAGATGATACACAGGAAGTTTGCATGATGCAGGTTCTCATAAAAAAGCCAATTGGATTTTGTATCATTGCAGAAACTAAGCTTTGTGACAAACAAGAGTTTTTTGATGTTTACATGATTTGTTCAGCATGTCAAATCAACAAAATCTAAGAGTGGGGTATGATCGAAGTATTTTATTTTGTAGAACAAAAAGTTAAATCTCATAAGCTTGTGTTTTACCACAGACCATGTTTCAGGCTTCTAACAAAAAAACAACTCAAAGAACCAATCGACTTTGTTATGACGGATCTGCACATGCAAAGAAAATGCTAACTCATTTGTGGGTTTTACGACTCACTCCTACAGCACTATATGGTTCCCAATATTTTGCGCTGCTGGGATCCATACAGCTGTTTGACCACCAACACACACATCCACGCATGCGTACAGAAAAGTGCACCACACATCCACGCCCTGCAGGATAAAGTAACACTGGAGAAGCTGATAAGTGTGCAAATACTGAGCACTGAATCATGGAAATGCATCGCACTCACACTGTTATGCTGACACTACGCTAAGGTTGCACTAAAGGTTGCGGATTGTTTGAATGGCAAGTTTGTTTGTTGCACCACCTGGATACATTTGCCACTGGCTTCACAAGTCCATCTCTTATAATCATGGTCACTCAATGTCTTGCCAACCTGTGAAGCCAAGGATGACAGTTTCCCAAAGAATTCTGGGTGATGTAGTTTTGACATTAGACTGCCTGCTTGCCTGGTATAAACACTTGCTTCTGCTTCTTAGTATCAGCGTGCGTACTGATGGCTACAACACTGTGAACATCACCTAATATGTACTTACCTCACAATGGCTGTGATGTGAGGACCTCAACACTGTTTCCCTTCAAACTATTGATAGAAATGTGTCAATAACCTTCTTTCATTAAGGTTCAAATATACGTGGTGACTTGCACTGACACTGCATGCAGCTTTCTTCTTGTAACTATTGTGGCTGTTTTGCATTTGTAGTTGAAATGAATTCCTACAAAGCACCAGGATTATTATTTTCTGTATCCTACATTATGATAATCACAAACATTTTGAAAAGTCCCCTTTGCATTCCCACCATTTAACCAAAGCCATGCTCCTCTCCTATATCTTTCTCACAGTTCTTACTACTTCCTCCTCTACCCCCTACTCCTCTACCTCTCTTCAGGGTAACGACATCATCGGTGCAGCCAAGCGGATGGCTCTGCTAATGGCAGAAATGTCTCGGCTGGTGCGTGGTGGAAGTGGGAACAAACGAGCGCTGATTCAGTGTGCTAAGGACATTGCCAAAGCGTCCGATGAGGTGACGAGACTGGCTAAGGAAGTGGCCAAGCAGTGCACTGACAGACGCATCAGAACTAACCTGCTGCAGGTGAGGACACTCATACACACATAGACGGATTGCAAGACAATAATGGGGGCCTGGGAACCGACATACATGGCCCCACGTATCCCAAACAAGAACAAGACACAGATGTCATTTTATGTCTTTGTGCTTGTGAAGATCCTTTTCTTGTGATTATTTTGCATCGCTTTGTGGTAGGTATGTGTCTCTTATCGTGACATTTTGTAGGTGAATGTGGACAATTCAAGCCCCTCTGCCTTTGTGTGTAGGCCCATTAGTTATCTATGCACAGACAGATATAAAAACGTTGTCGTATAGAGAATCATTTGCATGTTTTTCTCCTTTCAAAGGTGTGTGAACGAATCCCTACCATCAGCACGCAGCTGAAGATCCTCTCTACTGTCAAAGCCACCATGCTGGGACGAACAAACATTAGTGAAGATGAGTCAGAGCAGGTAAACTCCATACATTTCACACAATATGGAGTGCCACTTCAATACCACTCTGTCCCAAGAGTCTGTTTAATGCTAAATGTAAAGCACTCATGATGCATGGGGTCAATTTCAGACCCATATATATTATATTCCTGGATTATAAATGCATAGTAGAGGTTTAAAGTGGTAGAAAACACTTGTATACATGTACCTGAGCACAGTACAGAAGGAATTGTACTTACTTTGCACCACTGCTGAATACTTCCTCTTAATATCCTTTCTTCATTTTGTGTTATCATTTCACCACCGTCTGCTTCAATTCCAAATGTATTCTTGTCCAGGCCACAGACATGTTGGTGCATAACGCCCAGAATCTGATGCAGTCGGTGAAGGAGACGGTCAGAGAAGCAGAAGCAGCCTCCATCAAGATCCGCACAGATTCAGGATGCACCCTTCGCTGGGTGCGCAAGACCCCCTGGTACCAATAATCCAACCTGCTCACTGAAACTGTTAAACTTAGCTCTGATAGCACACCTCGGGTAAAGGTAGCAATACTCATCATGAGTAAACGTGCACTTATTCAAAGAGGAAACTGATGATAGGTACCATGCAGATTTATTCAATCGAGTTCAGCTTTGCTCTCCAGCTCTCTTTATCTGTAACTGTGGAATCACGTAGGCTTATCTGTGACAGTTTATAATATATATTTTTGGTATGTTGTGTTACAAGAGTAGGTATATATTTTTTGCATGGACATTTTTCTATTTTCTAAAGGCAAATTATGACATTAAGATACTGATCTACTAGAAGACATTTACTTTTAATTCAGTTCTTTCAGTGAGAGTTTCTTATTGTCTATTGTACATACAGTCATTATTTGTTTAATGGACACTCAGCTAGGAGCTTTATACACTGAGTTTGACACTAAAGTGTGGAGTCTTGTGTTGGCCGCTGAGCTCTCCTCTCTTCATGTTTACGTTAATAACACTGTTCTTAACTCAAGAATAATTCAAAGGGGAAACATCATCACTGCTGTCCGGTGATTTTTATACTTGAAGAACTAAAAAGGTCTTCTGGATTAAAGTGTTAGGACTTATAGGCAAATGATACCGTTTGAAAAATGATTGTATATTTAAAAAAATGTATGGTTGTCAATAACTAATGTTGATTGCAGGAAGGTTTACACTCAGTTGATAAGAGGTTTTCACATGATATTTGCTGCATGAATGTCAGTAAGGGGAAGGAAGAGGTGAGTTGAGATGTTTTTAATGTGTGTTTGAGTTCTTTGTTTAACCTTTATTCAACTTTAACAGTGAATAATGCCAAAGGATTTGTTTTACATGACTGTAAGCTTCATATAATCTATTACAATTCAGGTTCTTGCAAATATCAAAACAGAACTTTTTCTTCTGAGGTACTTTTTGAGGTCTGTTATTTTTTCTTAGCAAAACAAAAAGAGTATTTTCTTCTTTTTTTTTTAAACTAATTGTGGTGCTTTGTTTCTTTACTCTCTCTGTAACAGTTGAACTGTTTGGGTAGTTTATTCAAAATTCAAATATCAAAACAAGTCATTTTAAAAGCCATCAACCTCCTGCATTTAGATTTCTCTCCATGTGTGAGCTCAGTAGTCCCATCCTAAATGCTCTGAAGCATAATCTGCACACACTTAACCCCGGTGGTTTAAGAACAAAAAACGTTATATTTGATTATCAGGCAGTGATGCCAGTGTTTTTTATTTGTTGTACGTTTTTGTCTGGAATAATTACACAGCAGACTATTAATTTATGATTGGTAACTCAATATTAAACGCAATCAATTTGATTAATGAATACATAATTTCATTTGCAACAGTAATTCATCAAGTTTTATTGCACACTTTTACAATGGCTGGGTAAATTCAACTATTAAATGGAGAATCTGTATGCGTGTGTATGAGTGAAGCCTCTTCACTTTATCAGTATTAGTAAGCCGTCCCCGTGATGGTTAGTCAGGGCTCTACATGTTAACCACATTTTCCTCTTTATTTGGCCCTACTGAGCATGTAGCAGTCACTGATTCACAACAGGGTGAACTTCTGTGTGTACTTGATGTCTTTACACCCTGAATGTACTCTGATAGCTTCTCGCCCTGCCAACACATCTGCTGTGCCTTGGAAGAATAAAAGACTAATAATGATGAATGGAGTCTGCCTCTAAATTCCCCTTCTGTAAGTCACTGATACCAGAATATAAAATGAGTTGTGAGTGTTGTGCGGTAGAAAGATTTGAGAAGCCGTTCAGTTCAGGTATGAAAGCCCATAAAGGACTTTGTTCAAATGATAGTGTAAACTTGAAAATGAAAATGTAATTCCACAAAATAAGGATCATTTCCCCCATATGTACGTGCCCTTTGAAGCCATGAGAAAATGGAAAAGCTGTTTAGGATGAATTGGAATTAACTAAGAATGCAGTATTTAATTAATTGGAGATTTCTCATTATTACTCAAAAAGCACACGTAAACAATAACTATGGTTAAATGACATGTTCTTTCAAATTTACATCATAAACTTAACCTTCCCAAATGCAGTCTATCATCATGCCAACAGCTCTGTGAAACTGTTCAAAGGCACACAGATGCTTTAAGCTAAATGCTACCATCCCTATGCTAACAGTTTACAATTAGTGTGTTAGCATGCTAGCATTTGCGAATTAGCCCTAAACAGACTGCAAAGCTGATAAAGTCATTCTTTTAGTAAACCAAAACTAGCCATACTGTGGATATGGCTAAAAGAGCACACATGAACACATCATTTTAAAGCTTTTTAAGATACACTGAAATACAGATTCAACTTCATACAGGAGCTTTGAGTAGTATTTTTCACGAGGACAATTGATTGTGCAAATCTTGTGCGAAATAAAGAAGTTGCATTCAGGATTAAGTGAGG
The DNA here is from genome assembly GCF_902827165.1 of Trematomus bernacchii. Classification (NCBI taxonomy): domain Eukaryota; kingdom Metazoa; phylum Chordata; class Actinopteri; order Perciformes; family Nototheniidae; genus Trematomus; species Trematomus bernacchii. The sequence continues at coordinate 6,459,209 of NW_022987828.1, read as the reverse complement.
ATTTCTTTCAGGGGTACTGAATCACTAGCTTGTAGCCCATGCAGATATAGTTGTACTCAATAAGTCAAATGTACCTTAGATATAAAGATATATATTTTGTAATATACTTTCCCTTAGGGTCTGAGATATGCCGTTTGTGCTGTGACGTAGTACAAAAAGCACCTTAACCTACCTTACAAGGCCACATTAAAGAGTGAATGTGTGCAAAAATGCCTGCTTTAAAGACACACTGCAGTGACTCAGAACGTAGATATAATAGATTTTTCAAAAATGAAACATTGATGTATAAAACGTTCTACCTTTATATAATGTAAAAAGGTTTTTAAAGGCATGGCAGCTTACTCTCAGGCAACATGCGTGTAAGATTGTATAGGTGTGTTGATTTAGTGAGGAGCAAGGCGGTGCTTACGAGTGTCCCTTTTCAAATTCCCCTTTGGCAACACTCAGAAAGTGTTAAAAGAAAGAGCAGAAACAGTCCAAAAAGGAAGGAGGAATGGTTCATACAACGAGGCATATTAAACTCTGTATAAGCTAATAGCACTTCAAAACAGTCACATTATTAAGGCTTCCCTTACAGGCCAAATATACCATAGAGTTGTATATATGTAATGCCAGACACATAATAAATAACTGTTCTTAATACAAATGAGTCAGAGGATAAGACATTTTAGAGAGCTGATAAACTTGCCCCCTATTTGGCACATTGAATTGTTGACCTCTGACCCTGACAGTCATTATTCAGGTCCGCACCTGGAAATTTCCCGCTTTAGTCAGGTATTTGACGCCTTTAAACGGTTTGTACTTCTCTCCGTTCATTTCAAGACGGCTCACCTTAAGGCCTGTACAGAGAGGAGAGAAGTATAGTGAGCAATGAGGACTCTAATCTTGGCCTCAATAAAACAATAAGAGGTCTGTTTACCTGATATGGCCACCTGCTGAATCTTCAGGTCAATGTTGAGTGAGGGGTTGTCTTCAGGTTTTGGGGCCCCCGACTGCAGACTCAGACTGCCTCGCAAGTTGGGAAGCTTCTGGGGGTTCAGTTTTCCAATGTGCCAAACCAACACCTAATAAAACACAGACATACTCTTAGAAAGGACGATGAAAAGATTGTATTTTTGTCATCAGTTCTTTTTTCTCCACAACACCAGTTCTGATCCGACTGATCCCTCACACAACTTGTAAATAATACATTGAGAGTAATTTATACAGCAGTACTGTATACAGCTTTCATAACACATACATTTTTTCTAAAAGCTTATGAACCTTACATTAGCAACTTTCTATTTTTATATTTGATAAGGTATTCAAGAAAAACAAATTCTTTGTAAAACTTCAAGGTAACATGGGGGTAGCAATTCGTACACATATGATCATTTAAGTATTTCTTAAGGGTGGCCTTGTAAATACTTGGTTACCTTGGTAGCGAGGTCGTAGGTGTAGTTTCCCTGTGTGGCTGTGAGGTTGGCACTGAGCACAGCTTTAGGCATGTGGATGGTGACCATCAGCGCCTCCACTGTCTTCCCCATGGTCTGCTTGGGTCCTATTGTGATGTCCAGGCGACCACAAGGTCCCGTCTCAAAGAAGCAGATGTTTTGCTTCACGTACACCGGAATGGTCACGAGGCTGAGGAAGGGCACAGACAGAATTGACCATGATTACAATAAACAGCCAAGCTCAGCAGGCAGGCAGCAACTAGCTTGTGTTTACGACTAAACAGGTTAACAATTTTAAATCTTTATTGTGGAACATAAACTCGAGTTTTTCTCCACTTCTACCCAAAGAAATAGCACGACAAAGATTGTATTGTTGCAAGAAGATGTTGAGTTACAGAAAACATATTTACACAGATACTTTTTAAGACATGCATGTGTGTCTGTGTCTGTGCTTACTTTTGAGAGCTCACATGATAGTTCATGAGCGTGAAGTTCCCATCAGGCGGGATGAAGGAGAGGGCCCGCTCCGACTCCCAGCGCTTAAACCTCACACACGGGTGGAAACTCACGTCATCGAGAAGAGATGGATTCTATCATCAAAAACGTCAACAATGGCAAGTGAATTTTCCACTCACACAAGTAGACCACATAAGCACAGAAAAACAAAGAGCTGAAAGCAAAGAACACACCATAAAGGTCATAGACAGATCAGGCATCCCAGTGAGACGCACGGAGGCTTCAATTACTCCCTGGATCTCTGCAAACACCGTCGTTCCTGAAATATTGAAGAAGATGCAAGCATGTTTGAAGTAAGGATGCGCCCATTTGATATTAGCCAAAATCGTAAAAAAGTACAACTTGATGTGGTAGAGTGGGTATAGGCTACAATGAGTATTCAGTTATATTCAGTATTTTACACCGAAACCTATTTAGAAAAATCAGATCTAAACTTTGTTTGATCATTTTATGTTTGAAAAGTCCTGACCAATAAGAAATGCTGCTAAGAGATCTGTGTGTGAAAATTCATAAATCAAAAGCAACAGCAATATTGCCAAGCTTAGTCATTATATGGTTTTGTATTTAATCTTTTAGTGGAAAACAACGAGTTCACAGTTTGAGCATGATGAGGTTAAGCATAAGGTTAAGCAAGCTGCAGCTATTATTACAAAATGTATTAATAACAGTTTAGTTGTTTGAGAGAGGGGAACAATGTAACTTCTAACTGGTGCTTTATCTGTGGTGATCCAACAAGAGCTTGTTTGTACCTGATTTGTCCACAATGGCATCTATTTCCTCTATTACGTCAAAATATGCCTCATTATTGGTGTATTTAACACCAGCTCGCCTCCAGGGGATACTGGACAATTGACCTGTTGGTAGTTTATCTCCGACATTACTGCTTCCTGGAAAACAAAACAAAAAAAAGACAAAAAACATAAATGTACACATAAATACTGTAGATAATTAGACAGAGCGTATTACGGTTTAGCCTTTATAACAGAGTTAGGTGTCCTCTGTTTACCTGTGAGCGTATTGACCACTGATCGCAAGATGGTGGGAGGCCTGATCATCTCTTTGAGGACGTTGGACTCTGTTGCGAGGGGGAAGCCGTTGTCCAGCATCTCCTCCAACAACTCGTACACGGTCACTACATTGTCGTTGATTAGACTTTCAGAGCACTCTCCAAAGTAGTCCTGTCAACAAAAATACCTGTTACACTAAAGCACACAGTAGACAGCCATGGGATGATATGAAAATGCAGTGTCTCCATCATTCTGGCCAACACAACTTTGATTCACAATATTAAAATAAAATATGCTTAAAACTCTTACAATGGTATTAAAACATACTACAAATGACCTTCATTTTGAATCACAGATAGCAAATAGAATTTTTTAGTAGTGGTTTTTAGTCGTCGTTAGTAGTAGTTTTCTTTTAATGAATAATAATATGTTGGATAAGGTTATAGTCAAACACGATGTCCCCATAGCCCTGCATGATTGATTTATAGATAAGTAAATAATTCAATAATCAATACATAAAGAGTTTAATCACACCTGAATTGTGTCTGCCACTCTGTGCAGGAACTCAATGACAAACAGCGGAGGGACTTCAGTCTGGACGACAGACAGGAAGAAAAGCTTGTCTCTGTAAATGGAGATGAGGTAGTGGTGTGGGGTCTGCAGCACGGGGGGAACATTCTCCGGTTCAACTGCCTTCTCCTTTGCCTCGAAGAAGTAATCACACACACTCCTGCTGATGACACTCTTCCAGTGTTTCTCCAGGAAGATGTCTCCCGCGTGATTAATCAGGAACAGACTGTGGATCATCTCAGCTGAAACAATGACATGGTTGTTGTTTAGTAGAGGTCTGTTTTATTGAGTGGAACATAGATTCAGGATAACTTTTATTGACCAAGTATGTATGCGCATACAAGGAATCTGTCCTTAATGTTATTACACAGAGACAGTTATCGGGAAGATTAGACAGGACTGTTAAGTACAAGTTTGTGAGAAAAATAGGTGTTTATAGAACATACAAGATGCACTATACTATAACAATAGAAAACATATAACTTTTCTGAAACTTTAAACAATACAAATGGTGAAAAGGTTACTGAATAGATTGCCTCGACAGTTATTTCAGTATGGCACGAGTCCATATAGTGTAAACACAGCTAATATGTTAAATTATATATAGTTATACTTTTTTTAAAGGGTGCATCACAAAATTACAATACATAATAGGAGATCAAATCAGCAGTTTTACCCAAATGTTCTTTGTCAAATATTTGATTGTGCCCAAATCAAAACAGTGCAAATGTACGTGTGACGCAGTGTCTTTTGTTGTCAACATTTACCTACTGTCATACTATTTAACTAACTTAAACCTCAGGTAACTTCCCCAGCTGGTTAGCAAACAGGGATTGTCAACTTCGAGATTTTAACCATCTGTTTGTTTATCAAAAATAATGAAATAATCGTGAGGGTTAGAGGACTAGCAGCGACATAGCAGTATTAAACAGAGCATAATGTGTACAAAGTTTGAGATTGTTGGAAGTTTTACCTGCTAACTCCGGTGCCAAAGATATCAGTCAGTTGGTGCCAGGACGGCAGACTGGGTGAGCAGCCGAGGAGACGCCTGCAGATCTATGCACACGTTAACACAACTTAGTCACAAGTTCATATCAATAAACCACATGATAAAGATTCAAACACTATAAGCCAAGAAATACAATTAATTCCGGTCGGTTTAAATAGAGATAAACTCCTTTGTCGACCTGATTGATACTTTCAGATCAAAGTTTCGGACTTTTTAATCAGGCGACGTTTGCGGGCAGCTATTATTTAAGGTATTGTGATGCCCTGAGTGTTGTCTTTCAGGTGTTATTGCAGGTCCTTTATTTTCACATGCAACGTCCCAAGGCTAAACTTTTACCCTTATTGTCAGGTTTGGTTTCATATCAGAAATGCAACGAGCTATCATTTTATTCTCAGCCATAATAAACCAGACTGTAGAAAAAGTGTAAGATGTATATTTATATTTTAACTTCATTTGGAAAACATTTTACTCACAAATTCCTGGTAAAGCACTACCCAGTCTTAAATTGAGACTTGCTGGAGGAGAGTGCTAAAATGTACAAAGTAAAATGATAACCAATGCAATATAAGAAGAGCAAAGAAGAGATGCCTTTGTCAGACATATGTAGCCTATGCAACAGCAGGTTACTTTATCTAGTGTAAAGTGGGTTTTTAGAGGTTCTCTTTCCCTTTTCTTTATCTTGTGTTATTTTACTTGATTTGTCCTAAACATTTGATCAATTCTTACTATTGATTAATTATACTTCTTAATTTAGTGTTCATATGGATAATGTATATATTTGCAGTTAAATACAAATGGTGGATTGCGCCGATGGAACCACAAATCTGAAGAAGCTTTCAAGTCAGTGAAACCATCCGGATTAAGTACATTTTCTTATCATTCTTTATTTCATCGTCCGGTACATGAGACTACTTTCACTGATTTGTTATTTCATTATATCTTAGTAGTCAAAAGTGCCCAAAGACTTAATATACTGCAGTTCACTAACAATTGTGTAGGCCTAATGTTAGTAGGCTATATCGTATATGCACAAATATGCAGTGAAATAAAATCACATTTATTTAAATCAATTTGAGCTTTTTTCCTGAAATTGGCGTGTCATCTTTCATCTTTTCTGCATGGTACTGTTGGATCATTTTTGGGCACATATGTGTAAAAGTCCTTTCATAAGGAGTTTTAGGATTTTATGAATATTTTATGTGCTTTTAGTTTGCCAAAGAAATGGCCATCCACGTTTCCAGAAAAAACATAAATGTAAGGCTTTGATTGGTGGAGCTCAGTGATTGCGTCACGCATTGAGGGCTGCCTGCGAGACTGCACTCAGGTACCAAACATCCATTGCCTGCTGTTAGCACTTAGCACAACCGCGTTTCCACACCGGTCAATAAGGTGATAGCAACGTGCCCCCTCAACCATGGCCTCCGTCGAACTCAAAGCAAAGAAACGACTCTCAGAGGAGAAGAAGACAGAGTCTCCCACCAAAAAGACAGAGACCATGGCCTCCGACGCACCCAAAGCAAAGAAGGGAAGATTCTCAGAGGAGAAGAAGACAGAGTCTCCAAGCAAAAAGACAGAGTCTCCGAGCAAAAAGACAGAGACTCCGACCAAAAAGACGGAGTCTACTGACAAACTAAGGTGACCAAAAGTTAAGAATAAATAAGCTAAGAAACTGCATCTCGGGGGAGACATGACCCTCCTTACTTGGTTGAATGAATGCTAACGCGCGCAAATCTTATATACATAACAAAGTTAGTTAAAAGACTATAAATGAGTGCATTGAATGTGAGGCTAAACATTTCTTTATAATGTATCCGCGTGAAGCAGCAAGCAGGAGAGTTGTTCGCATCTGATAACCATTTTACAATCCTTTTATGATGATCTCTTAACGTGCCGCTACACAGCTAACTGTTAGCCAGCCAATTGTAACGTCAGATCAGGACACTGCTGTTGTCTAACACATCCTATAACTTTTGCAAGGGTGCCAATATCTAATCTTAAATTCAGCGTGACCACCACCTGCCCCTGCATGTTTATAAACTGCAGAAATAAACACTTGCACCGGTTTGGACACTGCGTTCATCTAGTGCCAAGGACTGGCTCCGCTGCTTGGTTTAGTAACTGATTACTGCAGAGAAAGCATGTCTATGTGACACCCTGTCCCAGCTCCCAAAACAATGACTTGCGAAGTAGTCACATGGCCGTAAATATGCAATGTTTTGGTGCTTTTCATATCGCAGTCCGGCACGATGCATCCCTCAGAAAACTGCGCTATTCAACTAATCTGAAACCCGCTCTTGTTATATCATTGTATATGTGTAGGCACTATCATCAGCACGCTTCTCACGATGTAATAGCTTTAAAAGAGTGAGTGGATTGAGGTTTGTCTGGAAGACGAGCCAATCAGCAGACAGATACGGGCTGTTCCGGCCCTTCCTCCTCCCGATGCCTCCAATCAGTGAGGCCCAAGGGGGAGGAGCTATGGTTGCAGGGGACAATCGATCTACCCGGGCACTGAGCTTAAAATTGTGAAGTTTTTGGATGCTTGGCTCTTTCTGAACCGGTTTTAGGTTGCTCAACAGGTCTGTCAGTATCTAACTGTTACACACAGAGAGACACCATGTCTTCTGCAAGGTAAGTTGCTTTATAGAGAATGTATGGCTGGCATGGGTTCTGGGTTGGTGTAACTGGTTGCAAAAGCCCAGTAATCTTGTGGCTGCATATTGGAAGATGTATGTGATGTAGGCAATGATAGGGTGTGGCATTTGTTTTGGTTAGCTGCATTTTCAGTTTTCCTTTGACCAAAAAAACGATCTGCGTAACTACATCTCTGTACATTATTATTCTCTCTCTACTTGTTAACAGAAACATTCTTAAATGTTGCTTATGCTTGTTTTTCTCAGGCTAGAAGGCAATGTTTGATTGGTAAATATGCTAGCATATGTTCATGCATATGTCAGGAGACTTGCTCCATGTGGGTTTTCCGGACACCGAGAGTGGACACTGGTAACATGAGTTTATATACTAAACACAGTCTCTTGATGCTTTTGAAGAGTATTGTGCATAGATCATTTAGCATTTGTTTTTATAAAAGCAAAAGTTGGAGACTAACCCACAGGCTAATTGGTTACTGATGTGTAAGACAAGTTCCAATGTCGCTGTTATACATTGACACAAAAGGAGAGAGTTGCTGTTTAATTTCAGGTTTTTTAACATATCAACGGACAATAATTTGCTATGAAAGCCAAGCCTTGTGTTCAGTTGTTTGCCCGAGGTGGAACAGCCTGATCAAACACAGAGACACACAGATTGCTATTCCATGCTGTCATGTTAAAGCCCATGCAGAGCCTTTTTATCTTTAACACTTTATTTTTACATTTCAGCCCTAATACACTCTTTGGGATGGGAAACCCCTTACTGGACATCTCTGCTGTGGTGGACAAAGACTTTCTGGACAAGTAAGTAAAAGATAACAAATATGACATTTGTTTCCTAGAGAAAGTGCTGTCATCAGGTAGTTCTGAAATCCTTAATAGTTATAATGGCAAAGCAATAATAGGAAACATTCTTCGTATTCTCTTTTATGCCATTGTTGAAATACATGTATATATTTTTAAAAGATTTAGATCCTTAGTCCGCACTTATCAGATCAAGGGCAATACAGAGGTCACTCCAATGAGAGACTGACATGGCCCCGTCCACACGGACACGAAACGGGTTGTATCTACTACAGTTCTCTATCGTATGGACGGTTCGTCCACACGAGGCCGTAACGGAACCGTCGAAACGGAGCCCTCAAACGGTAACGGGTCCCAAGGTGGGTAGGTCTGCGGACGTAATGCTCTGGGGGACTGTGACGAAGGTAACTTCGTCACTGTGGACTGACGGCTTCGGGCCTGGTAACTCAGCACTTTAGTGAACAGTTTGCACTTTATTAGCGTGATTGCACAGTACAGTTTGGCATTACATTATTTGCACATTTTACATAATTTATACTAATTATTGAGGTAGTATTTATTAACTGATTGGACCGTGTTGATTGGAATGTCGTCTGGTCGGTGCTGGTTGGGCCCTCGGCTCCGCCTGAGAAGATGGGGGAGTTGGCGAGAGCGCCGAGAGTATTTGTGCTGGTGTAGAAATGACAGCGGTTGAGAGTAATCAGGGTGCAAATAATATGTTGAGGGTGTATTTAGTGTTGTATGTAGTCTTGTTTTTAATTAGTGTGTGTGTATTTAGGCTCTGTGTTTCCTGTTTGTAATGTGGTGTGCTGAGAGTGGGGGTGAGATCCTTGTGGCTGGTGACTGTGCTCACGTGAACAGCGAGATTGAGGCTTTGTCATGTGCCCGTGAGTAATAAATGCCCACACCGGGTTGTATTTTGGACGTTCTGCCTCTGCCTCCTTGCTTGGTCGGGCCGCTCAACGGTCAGTCGCGCAGGGACCAAACGGCTCCGTGTGTACGTCCTATACGATCATTTCCTGATGACGACCACGCCATAGCCCCGCCTCTCCCCACCTCTCCTGCTCACCCCCGCGTCATTGCTGATGTGTTTTCGCCAACAACCTCTGCTGCTCACTACTGTAGCATGGTCAGTAGCTACTGTCTGCTACTGACCATGCTACAGATGTTAGTGCAAAATCTACAGCTCCTCTACCACAACCATCAGCAACAAGTGGACATGGCGAACTACATGAACTACATGTTGCTAAATCCTCTGCGGAGAATAAACAGAAGGGCAACCATGCTCGGGGGGTCTTCTTTACTGCTTTTGGTGTATTTTGTGGCGGAAGTACAGTGCCACTTACAGGCCCGGCATATGTACTACAGCGTCTCCAGCGGGTCGAGCGGTCTCGTGTGGACGGACACGCTTCTTGAGCCGATACCGTCTGGACGGAAGACTTTTTTGATATAGAATTCGGTTCGTTCTCCGTTTCGTCTCTGTGTAGATGCAGCCTTCAGGGATGCAAACTTGTCACCTTTCGGCGAAATTCGCCGTTTTGAATCCAAAATAGGTCGTTTGTGTGATTCATGTAGATCTGCAATAAAAATATTTTTGGGGTATGGGGGGGGGGTCTGGGACCCGGAGTAATCTGCGGCCGTGAGCTGTTATGTGCCATCATGACACGCATGGTGTTCTTTTTTTATATATTATAATGCAGCGCGAGCGGTGTGCTCGAGTCTTCCTGCCTGTCGGCTCTGCTCATGGATGTATAATAAGGCTCTGCTGCTCCGGGATGAGGGTCTAGCTTCAGCAGCTACATTACCTATGGGTGCGTTCGTTAATATTAACTGTGCGGTCCGGAGTCACTGTGGCACAGACTGGACCGCTGGTGAACAGCTGTTAGAACGGGCCGTTCAGGTGTTCACCTGTCGGAGCGGCAGAGCGTGATGTGCACTGAAAAGTATTTCTGTCGCAATATTATTTAAGGAATCGTTGAGCTAGCTAACTAGCATACAATGTCACTATCTGCTAACGTTAGCTTTAGCCTTCGTTTTCAAATACTTGAGTAAAAGTAGAAGTACCAGAGTGTAGGAATACTCTGTTACAGTAAAAGTCCTGCATTCAAAATGTTCCTCAAGTAAAAGTAGAAAAGTATTATCATCAAAATATAGTTAAAGTAGCGTAAAAGTAGTCATTGTGCAGACTGGTCCATTTCAGAATAATATGGAGTAAAAGTACACCATGTACCTCTGAACTGTAGTGGAGTAGAAGTACAAAGTAGCAAAACATTGAAATACTTAAATAAAGTACAAGTATCTCAAAATTGTACCCAAGTATAGTACTTGAGTTTATGAAATGAGTTACTTTACACCACTGGCTATAAAGATAGAAAGACTAAGCCTTGCACAGAGGCATGAAAATACATTTTCAAAATGCTCAACAGTCCTGCCAACATTATAAACTGACTGCTACACAATTAAAATAAATGCTTTTATACATTTCTATTAGATGTGACTCTTTGGCGTTTCTGTTATTAACTGCTTTAGTTGTTCTGACTTCTAAAATCCTCTGTTATTCCTCATTTTAAAGCCGATATTCCGTGGGGTCGGGGGGCTCGGATCCTTGTCACCTTTTTCATACCTGATGAGTTTGCATCCCTGAGCCTAAAAGAGATAGGTTTGACGACGTAATTTGATCAATGGAGATACAATCTAACGGTTATAAAAGAGAACAGCACAGAAAACAGATCTGTCTAATCGGCGTCAACAGATGCTTTCTTTAATATATCCATACATGAATGAGTCATACATTTCAGTGAGGTAATACATATTGGACTGTTCTAAAAAAACAAATGATGCCTCTCCCTGTTTCATCATGTTTACATATTTTTTTATTTTTTTACCATTGTAGTTCAATCACATTTTCTAATACTTAAAAGCAGATGGCAAAGGACAAAAAACCCTCCTTTTGAGTTTATGGTGCTCATGGTGCATGGAAAAAGGGAAAAAGGTGCGAGCCAAAGCATGTAGTTTCTGAGCAGCAGTTTGTTCTGGTCTGTCCGAGCTCTGTCACACTGAGCTGACCAGGGCAAAGGGCTCCTTTGGGTTGCAGCTCAGAATCCGCTCTCTAACCCCTTGCGTAAACTCCAGGATTAGAGCTAAACAAACCAACCCTAGTTCTAATTCAGTCTCATAGAATAAAGCTGCCCCTTAATCCCCAATTTACCTGTGGGTTTCGAGGAAACTAGACTCTGTTTAGCTTTATTGTCCAACAAATTGATGTGGACTAGGTGCACCTTAATTCACATTTTCCATTTTAGGGAACAAGCCAATTGGCAGCACCACCATTGTGTCTTCAATGCATACTATTCTGATTACTTAGAGAAACTAATGCCTCTTTTTTTCTCCTTTTTCTATTTGTAGGTACACTCTGAAACCCAATGACCAGATCCTGGCAGAGGACAAACACAAAGAACTGTTAGTATCTCCTGTATTGCAAAATGTCTCTTTGAAGTCAAGGTTGTGCTTTTTTCTAGTTTCTATAGGGAGAAAGGGAAAACGTCTGAATTCACATCAAGTTTGTTCCTGTCTGTTCTGGTGTGGACTAGTCAAAACAGGCGCACACCAGAAACCACCACCATTGACCTCCATATTTATAAAGACGTCCAATGGCAGCGCAGCAGATCCATCACAGACAGACAGTCTGAGCCAATAGCAAAGCAGGACACATCACCTCCCAGTCCCTCTGAGGCGAGAGCCAAAAAACAAACATTTGACAGCGGGAGATAAGAGAGCAGTGTGTGACTGTATGAGAGAGAGGACTGAAATGACTAAATCTACACAGGTTTTACATTATCAACAGTGCTTTCTTACAATGTAAGATTTACATATTTAGTCTATGAATAACATTTGATAAATATGAATAAAAAGAAAAGAGCTAACTTTTATTCGACCACTCAAGGCAGTTACATCCCTATATATTATTTATTTATTTAAGGGAAGATTATTACTCATGATTTCAACTTCCTGCCAGTCTTTTTCCTATTTGTTACAGTCCGCCCTTTCTTCTTCACTGTTCTGGGGTAAAGGGCTAACATGTTGGAGACTTGCCCTAGGGGTAAATACTTAAGTGACATAAAAGACTGAAAGCAATAAAGTACAGTGAGATAATAAAATCACCCCCACTCCATTTCTCCCCCTCTGCAGCCTCTGGCTCAGTCTCAGGACTTCTGACAGCAGTCGCTCTGTTCCTATGACATACATGGATGTTCACATAAATCACACAGGCAAATATCTGTCTGTAAGTTGATTTGGCTGCTATATTTAGACTGAATAACATGGCAAATTACACTTTAGCCCCAAGTGGACCATCAAAGCGCTGCTTGAATCATTGTGTTACGTAACAGGCGTAAATGATTCAAGTAGAATCAGAATCAGAAATGGTTTATTTATCCCCGGGGGAAAATGTTCTGTGTAATGAGTGTTCATTCATGCGTGTGCGTCATGGGCGTCGCAGCCATTATATGAGGGTGGGACAAGTCCCCCCCACTTTTTCAAATGATTAGTTTAGACCCCCCCACTTTTACTATGCGGAAAGTCCGTGAATCGGTCTATCCACTCGCTGCACTTTGTCGAGCGCTGTGTCAGTGCTTCACTATCAAATGAAATCCATTCCACTTGCTTATTGAGAGAATGCCCAAATCAATGAAACTCCGTTCCATGTTTTCACTGCTACTTTGTACCAAGGCAGATTCTCACATAGCGCGCGCATGTTCAAGGAGTGATGTCATAGTTGGACAGCTCAGATCTGTTGTATGAAGCGATGCTGGTAGCGGAGGTAAGGCACACACACCAAATGTTCAGGAAATGGTTAATACAGCGAAAATCAAAGCTGACGATCTCTTGGTTTGATATGTTTTCTCCCCCAGACAACATGGACATAAGAACATTTTTTTCAAAGAAGAGGAAAGTAAGTCATCAGCTGGTAGCAGTTAATCAGTTAACAGTGATGGCGGCGTCTCACTTCTGGAGAGGAGTTTCGTCTTTATGTCATGATAGAGAAATACAAATACTGAATAGTTTAGATGAGAAAAGGCATCGAAATGCCAGGTTACTAGTATTTATCAGTATTTATTATCACTTCACCACCTCTCTTGACATCTAGGCACTTGAGAGTGAGTCAGAGGCAGAATACAGGGACAGTGGAGAGAGGTCCATTGCTGAGGTGAGTGATGAAAGGGAAATGACAGTTGAGAGTAAATTGTGATGTGGACTCTCATCCCAGGATTTTAAGGAAATCAGTGGGGATCTTGAACAGGAAACATTTCAGTCAAGGGGCATCATATGACCAATATAGACAGAAGAGCAACATTTATTTGAACATTTAAGTCAATGATACCATTCCTAGGTGAACTTAACATCCGTATGGAGTCAGATCAGTCTCAATATTAATAAATGCTCACAGAAGGATTCACAAATGTATTTTGCGATTTATATATAAATGACTCTCCACAACAATATCTCTCAATGCACTCACAAATATTTATTGTTGTATATAAATGTACAAAAAATGGGCATTTAAACTGCTTTTTATTAATTCAAAGACAGCTCTCAATTAATAATCAAATATGTTTCCTTTCTTTACTACTGAAATTACAAAATGTACCCATCATTTTCGTCATGCTAGTATAGCCACATAAAAGTATCAAACCACCTGTTAAAATGCACCAGAATACAGGAAATCTATATTTTTTTTCGCCCCCACACCCCCGTTAAAAATGTCCCCCCCACATTCAGGATGCTTCCTACGCCCATGGTCTGTTGTACTTATGTGGAGGAAATATGGCTTCTGCATAGAGCACAACCAAGCTCTGGATAAGTTACTGGGTGTGAATCCACATCCATCCCCATGCACACCACAGAGGGACACTGTTAAAGCTACAACTGAGCAATCACATGCAAAACAGTATGATATTTAAAAAAAAAATCAAATTAAATAAGACTTAAAGGAATAGATTTTTTATTTTGAGAAATATAAGTATTTGATATATAACTGAGTGTTAGTTAAGAAGATAGATACCACTCATGTCCCCCATGAAGTATACAGCTACATCCAGAAGACACTTAGCTTAGCTTGGAAAAACATTAGAAAAATCTAGCTTGCATTTTGTCCAAAGTTTTAAAACATCCACCTAGTAGCACCTTTGAAACAAAATAATTTATGTTATATCTCATCTGTTTAATTTTGACAGAACAAACCTTTATGCTATGCTCAGCTAAGAATGTTTTTATGTTTGGTTTCAGCCATAATTGATACCTTGTGTGTGTGTGGTGAGGTTTGAAGCTTTGCATTTGTGAAGCACTTATCCAGCATTCCCAAAGAAAGGTGAACAAACTATACTTGACACTAGATCTTCTGGAGAAATAGAAATCATGTAACATCTTACAAATGCATCACCTGCTATGTTCGTCTGTGTTTCATAGATTTGAAGAGCTAGTGAAGAAGTCCAAAGTGGAGTACCACGCTGGAGGAGCCACACAGAACTCAATTAAGATCGCTCAGGTCAGTCAGTCGCACAAACTCACTTTCTGTCCTAAACATCAATGCTGCTTGAATTATTTCTGTAAATGTTGGCCACTGATAGTAGTGTTAGTTGACGGATGCTGATCAGAGCTGTTGTATCCTTCTATAGTGGATGATCCAGGAACCCCATAAGGTCGGCACGTTCTTTGGCTGCATTGGCAAAGACGACAAGTTTGGAGGGATCCTGAAGCAGAAGGCTGAGGAGGCTCACATCGACGCCCACTACTACGAGCAGGAGGAAAAGCCCACAGGGACCTGTGCTGCCTGCATCACCGGAGACAACAGGTGGGTCATTGTGAGTTTAGGGTCTGGGTAAAGTCTTTCAATATTTGAAATGACACTTTTTTTAAATCTCGACATTAAAAAATGTTTTGTTGATGCGGAGCAGACCAAAAGCTAAATGGACTGGAATAGGGGTGGAAAAAAGTGTTTTTCTGTTTCAATTGCTTGTGAAGTCAACAAAGTGACAAAATACATTGATTTCTTTGGATATCAAGGTACTCTGTAAAAGTTATTGCATTTATAGTAACAATCACTAATCTCGTATGTCCTCACTCATAATCTCTTTTTTTATTTTCCTCAGGTCTCTGGTAGCTAACCTAGCTGCTGCTGAGTGTTATAAGAAGGACAAGCATTTAGACCTGGAGGAAAACTGGGAGCTGGTGGAAAAAGCTAAAGTCTACTATATTGCAGTGAGTAGTAGTTACTATAGTACTATATGTGTGTTGTACACGTTTACTGTATTTCAGATCCCTTCAGGAACTGTCACCTCAACGTTGTACTCGTGGTAACACACAGGGGCATTTCTGAACTCCTGGTGAACTCTCTGTTCAACATGTGATTCATTAGAGCCCGTCAGGATATAAAAAGCAGATCAGTCTTGACCCAATGTCACCGTTTGCTCACAGGGTTTCTTCCTCACTGTCTCTTTGGAGTCCATCCTGAAAGTGGCAAAGCACGCGTCTGACAATAACAAACTGTTTTGCCTGAACCTCTCCGCGCCCTTCATCTGCCAGTTCTTCAAGGATAACCTCATGCAGGTTATGCCCTACGTCGACGTGCTGTTCGGCAATGAGACAGTAAGCCAGACATTACAGTCCATTCTTCAGATGCTCTCTAAATTAGCTGCCTGTGGTGTGAATACAAGCACACATTTCATTTTTGTAAATTACATTTTTTGTTTTTCAGGAGGCAGCAGCGTTCGCTAAAGAGCTTGACTTTGAGGTGAGTGGACTGACGGTCTCATTTAGCATTTGCAAATGATTATTGCTGCATTTTTAAATGTATTTGCATTAATTTATATTTTGCCCGTAGACCGAGGACATCAAGGAAATTGCCAAGAAAGCCCAGGCTTTGACCAAAGTCAACAAAAAGAGGCAGAGGATTGTAGTGTTGACTCAGGGGAAGGATAAAACTGCTATGGCCAGTAAGTTTCCTTTTTTGTCTTTATCCCCTTAAAGTTTTTATATTTTAATAACTTTTATCAGCTGATAATGACAACACACAATGGCACACCTAAGACATAGGTTAAGTTAATTAATGCTACACATTTTACTGAAAGGCTTTGAATAGTTCTTAATTTCCAGACTACAAGTGATATAGGTTCATGCTAACTGCCTTTTCTATTACTCAAAAACATGCCAAATTCAGAAGTAAACTGCATAAAAAAACACCGTAAATCTGGTATTTTGTGTGATTTTTAAATAAAAACTAATGACGCAAATGTGTCTGGAACAACAGTATGGCTGCTGTCCGTCAGTAATGTCTGTTCAACTTTGTTCCAAGTGCTGAATCGAATCAAAATCTAAGAAAATAAGATTGTCAATCTCACATAGATTTGTTTTCCCCTTTAACCTATTTTCTATTAGTTTCTTATCCTCTGTTAAAGTTTACCTACAGCCATACAATTGTCCTTCTGTCTGTTCAGGTGAGAAGGTCGAGACATTCCCTGTACTGAAGATTGACCCGAAGGACATTGTGGACACAATCGGTGCAGGTGATGCCTTTGTAGGAGGTAAGACTTCATCTGTTTTCATTTGATACATTTTTAGATTGCCTTTCTTTTTTCCCTGTTGTTGTGGATTTACCTTTACGTTGTTCTCCTCTCTGTTACAGGTTTCCTGTCTGGGTTAGTCCAGGAGAAACCTCTGGATCAGTGTGTGAAGGCGGCACACTACGCTGCTAACGTCATCATCAGACGAGCAGGGTGCACCTTCCCAGAAAAACCCGACTTCAAATGAGGAGTCCCGGATCCTTCAGTCCGTCAGCCTGAAATCACACACCCACCCTGCCGAAGATAACTGACCCATTCTTTCCACTATTTTCTACAAATACTTCCCCAAATTATTGTAGCCACATTTTTTAAATCTTCCGCACATAATTTCATCCGCACAAATATTTAGTTGGGTGCCTCCTGGCGTGTGCCTGTCCCTGTTCTCCACTTGGGGCCGCTAGAGGATCACGCAGCCAGGAGCCAATGGATAATTGTTTTATAGATAAATCACCTTTTAAGGAATCATGAAAATATCACATAATGTGATAATTTTATTTTACACAAAGGAACTTTGTGTAAACATTTTTGGATCAAACACTGCAAACGTCTGTACGCCTATCACACTGCTTTATTCCACAATGGGAGGACACCCTACACAAACGGGACTAATGAATCTAAATCTGTCAATGGAAGTTTGTATACTACATTGAAATGTGCAGTAGTGACTTATTTAAAATGAAATATTCCTGATTATGAGTTCGTTCTTGTTTTAAGATTTAATCTAACAGGCCAGTAATGAAACCAAGTGTTTTCATTTTGAAATGTGTCAAAGCCTCTGCCCACTATGACCTGTGATGACTTAAATATCAGCTTGATTGCGTACATTTTGTTCAGAAGGTACCTTCAACATCAAACTCGTGGAAGTTTTTTGGGCAGGTGCTTCTTGTAATGAGTGCCTTTTCCCCTTCCTTTCGCTGCATGTGTTACAGTGTTCAGAGGCCTATAGATGTTCTGTTAATCCACATTTCTTTGCACAGGGAAACTAGACCAGTGATGGGAGCTATACAGTGGCTTTTCACCCCTCAATACTTCAATTTCTCCCTGAGTTAGTGGCCTGTGTTCTTTCTGGGTGTCTGTTGATCTCTAGCTAAATCATAGAATATGTTACCAAACTTTAATACCGTCCATTTGATTTATTCAGATTTTGACATTTGTGTCACTGCAACTGGCAATGAAAGATGGAAAATAAATAAGGGAAACAAATCTGAAACATCAGCCAAATTCAGGCTCGGGCTACTCTTGTGATATTGGGACAAAACATTTCAATATTGTTTAAACCTAAGTTTGTGGTATGCGCAGCACTGAATCCTTGAATTGAAGTATCATGATCTTAAAATGTGATGAGGAGCAAGAAGTATGTTTTCTGAATACTACAAGAGTTGTTTTTAAACTTCATCTTATCTTTTAGTGTTGTCCCTTTGCCTCTTTTAAAATACAGACTTTTTTTATACCGGTAAACCAAAAAGCCTTATGTGACCATTTATTCCTGATCTCAATTGTACTCAAGTTGCCCATCTCTGTGCTAGAATGTGATGCTTGAAATTTACAAATTAAACATACAACAATAATTGTTTTGCCTATTGATATATTTTTTGACTACATTTATTTAATATCTAGCAACATTTAATCATTTAAAATTAGAATGAATTTAAATCCTTTATTTCTGCTGCCCAGAAAAAAACACATCCCTGAGCTTATCAAAAACTAAAATCGAAGTCTACAAATTATTATCTTTGCCCAAAGCTGTGTACATTTCATATAAATCGATCAAACTGTCTATAACTACTGATATTAGCTTTTTAAAAGGAAAACACACAGATGGCGTGTTAAATGTACTCATACGCTACAGGCTGATTGTTCGTACAAGAAACGTTTTCACCCATGACACAGTTGTGGAAAATATTTTTTTTTAATCATACAGTAGTTAAAGAAACCTGAAGAACATTTTTGATATTTTTGAGAGGGATTTAGAAGACACATTTAAGTAGTAAACACATATTATCTGTCATTCCGTTATCTTTGTGAGCTATTGTTGTTGCATGTCTCTTTTTTGTGCCAGCCTCTCCTCTTGTAACCTGATGTCCAGGGCTCTGAGCTGTTTCAGGAAGCCGTGGTTTGGCAGGATGCAGCGCCGCTGCTTCACATGCTCCACCGCATCCACCACCGTTAGGCTCTGCTTCATCATCAGGTAGGCCAAGACCAGAGCCGCTGACCTGCTGCGACCCATCACACAGTGCACCAGAACCTTGTCTGGGACAAAGCAAGAGGACAGATGGATTTGTTAGAAACATAGTGAAGTATACAAGCCTCTTATCCAGAGAATGATCAATGAAGGGCTTTGCGTAACACTTTCTATGATGCCCATAAGATCTGGGAGATGATTCAATATCAACATTCTCAATGTTTCAATGGAATCATATTGTGAAATACAGTATAACATGGTACACTACACACTATTGTGTAATTTTTATTTTTGTATCTTTAATATTTTCTGTATGCATGCTTCTTGGGAAATATTAAGCTGTCTTTGGCTCTTTTCTTGCTGTAACTACATTGGAAATGTCCCCTCTGTGGGACGAATAAAGGTATTCTCAGTCTGAATAAGCTCAATCTATTGATAATAACAAGCACATACTAACTCAAATGTCTCTGATCTGTAATATTATGAAGCAATCACCAAAGTTGTGGATTTCATTTGACATCCCACTTAAAAAACATACAAAAATAGGCTTTTATACTCTGATACAGACCTTTTATTTATTGACTGATGATTGTTATTCAGATATAAAATTATCTATATTAAGATTGGACAAGCCCAACCTTAATGCCCTGGTCTGGAATGCATCTTGAATATTCTGATAATGTGTTATGATCTGCTTATAGCCTTGTTTAATTTTATAAGCACTCATAAATATTTGTAAATGTTTTCTAACAATAATCAGAACACATTTTTATAATGACTTGTAAGGTCATATATCATAATACTGATAACACAACTATGCTTAGGCACTATAGACGTTGATATAATTGAAAGGGTATCTTTTATTTAATTTTTTCAGGACTCACTCTGCGGCTGAATGAGGGCTTCGTGGATGAACTGTGTTGAGGGGCAGAAGTACTGGGACATGTTGAAGGTGGGTTTGTCATCAGCCTCCACACCGAAGTACTGTATTTCCATGTCAGTGTAGTAATCAGCACCAGTCAGCACGTTATTAAACTTTCCCTCTGCTGCATTGAGGACATGTGTAACACCCAGGTCCCTGAGGCTGGGCCGCTCCAGAGCTGTTTTCCTGTTCCCATGAAACAGAGATCATGAGGCTGTCATCAATAGAGTCATAAAACCATCTCTGTGTGTGTTCACTCACTCGTCCCCGATGAAGATTCTGGGCCACACCAGGTTAACGTGTGCATACTGAGCCCCAGTGCCGGTCCAGAACAGCTGCTCCAGGTCTAAAGTCCCCGGGGTGATGTAGTCACTGTCTGGGTCGACCCGCACCGCCGCGTACGGGTTCCTGCCTCTGGACCTCACCTCACAGGAGGACATAGCTCACCTCTGCTGCCCAGAAACACACACACACAGTCCTGAACTTCACCAAAAACACACATTCTTATCTTCACACTTAAATGTGTCCATGTAACTTATACATAAGTAGGCTAAGTTATACAGTCTTTAATGCACATAATTCTCAGATTGAGTAGCTTAGAGTAAACAGTGAATGGTGTCCCAGAATGAACTGAAGCTGATCAGGTGTGTTATATACTCATGATATTGGCTGTTAAAAGAGGAAAATACACTGATGGTGTGTTCAATGTTCTCATACAGGGTGATTGTTGTAAAAAAGTACTGGTAGAAAGTAAATTACTTACCTCTTTCTTGTAACTTTTTAAAGCTTTAAATCCGTTACTGAGCAGGATTGCAGACCAGCACCCTCAACTCTTCCACAGCTGACATGTATTCATTAGTTGTGTGAGTGTGAGGCAACAGAGAGAAATACAGACTGGAATAGTAACTGCTCTCTTGGGCTCTGTGTTTAAGATGATATTTTTAGGCAGCTGGGCGACAACACCTGACCTCAACAGTGTGACACACACACACACACACACACACACACACACACACACACACACACACACACACACACACACACACACACACACACACACACACACACACACACACACACACACACACACACACACACACACACACACACACACGTAACTTGTGTGTGGACAGGTGTGGGGACAGTTCAAACTTAAATTCAGTTGTTAAATTCTACTAATTCTTGTTGGGGCTGAGCGATAATGTAATTGACTGAGACTTTGTCTGATTCCTTCAAACTGTGCAAACCCTTTTAGAATATTTGAACTCTTATATTTCTCAATTGTCAATTGTATTATTTTGGGTGCTTTTCATTTAAACATTTCTTTATTTTTTGTAGAGATATTTATTTATCTCAGCAAAAAATATATCAATCAATTACATATATTCAAACTAATTAAGATCATAATAAATACATTAAAAAAGATACATATCAAATATAAATGAGGATAACAGTTTTAATAAACCAAAGTTAGAAGAAAATGCGTTATTGTTGTTAGTGAAAAATTAAAGTAATGCTTAAAGACAAAACAAGAAACAAGATATAACATTTGGTTAAAAGGAGAGAGAGTGGGTGTAATTTTTCAATATCTTGTTATACCCGCATGTAAAGAAGGAATTACATTAAGCTTGTTGACCGCATTTGCAGACTGACCACTGTCTGTGAACTGTGCAAAAGGGTTTCAGACAGGTTGGAGGTTGAACTCCAGATGGTCTGTGGCTTCAACACCGTGACATTTGCCCCTCAAGGTCATTGTAGAACTGCTGACCTGTGTTGATACGTTGCTGACCTAATGTATGAGATATGTGAGTTACACCCATAGACCAGAGTGTGGCTTTATCTCGCAGACCTGCAGACACACCTCACACAACCTGATTCATTGTAATATATTTACATTTCAAACTGCTGGTGGTGATATACCATATCACTCATCTCTGATGGACAGGCTCAACTTGATTGACACTTGCTGCTGGCTTCCTGAAATTGCATCACTTCTGTCAGAGATGTGTGCATAATGTTGATGTGTCTTTACAGTGTTTCAGCCTGCCGTCGGCTTCTCCTCTCTCTCTCTCCAGGCCCATGTGGAGGCTGCAGAGCTGCATCAGGAAGCCTTGGTTGGGACAGACGTCTCTGTGCGGCCTGACAGCAGCCACTGCCTCCTGCAGGCTCAGGCCTTCAGCGATCATCAGGAAGGCCAGCACCAACGTGGCAGAGCGGCTCACGCCCATCAGACAGTGGACAAACACCCGTCCTGGGATAGTAATGTTTGCCGTTAATTCTTTCATCACTATATATCCAATCCAATCCAATCCACTTTATTTCTATAGCACATTTTAAAAACAGAGGGTTTGCAAAAGTGCTTCACAACGAACATAACATTATAACTAAATATAATATTACAAGAATAGATAAAAGGCACACATAAGAATAGATAAAAGGCACTCATAAGAATAAATACAAGGCACATAAAGGCTATGGACAGACAATAAAAGCATACAAATAGGTAGAGCATAGCTCAGACTGACTCGAAAGCGAGGGAAAAGAGGTGGGACTTAAAAGTTTGTAGAGTGGGCGACAATTTAACATTGGGGGGCAGGTCGTTCCAAAGCCTGGGGGCTACCGCTGAGAAGGCTCGGTCTCCCTGGTCTTTTTCTTGGTTTTAGGGACTACCAGCCGCAGCTAATCAGCCGACCTCAAAGCCCTTGAGGGGGTGTACACCTGTAGCAGGTCGGAGATGTACTGAGGGGCCAGCCCATTAAGCGATTTAAAAACAAACAATACAATCTTAAAAATAACTCTAAAATGGACAGGAAGTCAGTGGATATATGCAGCACATTTTTTACTTTATGAGGTGCACAAGTAGAAATTACTTCTACAGCCCCGCACCGTGACATGAAAGCTCATCATGTGAAGTGTGTGTTGACAGATATGTGTGAATTCCATTGTTTGTTACTGAGCTCATAGTAAAACGGGGTGTTGTACTGGAAAACATGAATAAGGTGTTCTTGTTGTCATCCCTTGTTGACATCAGTCAGGGGGACAGAATATTAGAAACACCTCTCATTATAATGAAGTACAATACCCTCATTTATGACTAAAATTAGACTTAATGGCAGAACAGTTGTATTTCATTGATTTAGATGTACAGGGGTACCTGAAGTAGCCAATGAGTGTGGATCTTATCACACACACTAACATGACTGTAAGTGTGACTGACTTGCCTCCCATGGTTAGAGCCGCTCGGATGTATTGTGCTGTTGGGTAAAAGAACGGACTGAGCATGAACTCTATTGCATCATCCGCCTCCACACCGTCCATAACAATCCACTGTCATGTATCTGTAGAAATGTGGGCCGGCGTTATACCCAGACTGTGGAAGGTGCTCTTGTCACGAGCAGCCACCCTGAAACACAATTACACATTCACTGCTGTATGGATCAGATATGTTTGTATTGACACGTGTGTGTGAACCTACTCGTTTCCTATGTAGAGGTTAGGCCAGACTTCATTGACATGTCCTGTCGGTCGTCTGTTTGCCAGCAGGAATTCCTGCAGTGCTGAGACAGAAGGAGGTTCATACGGAGGATCTCTAACATACTGACACAAACACACACACAAAGAAGCATATACAAGACGTCACTGTGTTTAATTATATACAAAGTTCCCTTGTCACTGCTGTGTTTCATAGCAATATTCCTCTCACATTTAACCTTTTTTAGAAACCATAATGAATATAATTATCTGTAGTTTAAAAGCCATACATTCTGTACAGACAAGCCTAACAA
Organism: Trematomus bernacchii; assembly: GCF_902827165.1. Taxonomy (NCBI): domain Eukaryota; kingdom Metazoa; phylum Chordata; class Actinopteri; order Perciformes; family Nototheniidae; genus Trematomus; species Trematomus bernacchii. Next base: position 6,435,712 of record NW_022987828.1, on the reverse strand, counting down.
TCCCCAAACTAACCTGTTTTCAGTCTGAGTCATCCTGTATGAACTCACCTACCTTCGGGGCAGGGCAAACTCTTTTCCTAGCTTGTTCTTATTTCTCAATAAACACTCACACTCACATATGACTGCTTCCTTTTATAACTCTGTAATCATACACTCATTGGTGGCATAACATCCCGCATCTATCAGCAGTTCAACTCCCAAAAAACCCACATCTAAAGCATTCTGATAGTCTGATTCTTATGGTCAACAATGTAGCACTATCCTGTGAACTTTGACATTAGCTCACTGGCTCAGTTTCCATTACTGCAGACTGTTATGTAACACATACCGGTGTGTCTCTATGTTGCAGAGTAACGCCAGCTGCTCTGCTTCTTTAAGAAATATGATCCATGCTGTGAATAACAGTCCCCAGTGACGTATTTACTTCAGCTGCATTTGTGTTTACATCATGCAGAATTATTTACCATAAATAAGGAAAAGTAGGTTATGCTTATTGCATTTTGGCATTTGGTTTACATAACCTAAGGATATATAAGTTCAGGTATAGCAGTGTCTTTACTCTTTAAGATGAATATAAACTACAACAGTGACATTAACATGAAGTTAACTGCACATTAATTCTTCAAGGCACTTTTTCCATATTAAAACCAGCCAGAATATTTCAATTAAATAACACAAAATGTCTTTAATTCATATTCACACTGAGTCATAAAGCTATATTTACAAAGCTTGTGTACATGCAGAACAACTCTGGCAGGGAACATTTGAATACAGTTTGAATATGAAAATAATACAAAGAGAATAAATACACTTTTTACAACACATGATCATTGCTGCTGTAGCCAGAAGTTAAACCTGTGCATGAAAAGTAACTTTAAAAGTCAAAAGGAGTATTATTTACAGATATTTTCCGTGTGTGTAACTCATGGGAATAGAGGTCTAATGTGATGAGGGAGGAGAAGAAAGAGAGGGAGAGGTGTCATAAAAGAGGACACAACCTCCGTTTGAATGTCAGCTGTTGATCCAGTTTGAGGAGCAAAGACAGAAAGTTCTTGTTTGGATAAATGGGTCGCTTTTGGACGATGTGTTTCAGAGCATCTCTCAGAATGAAACGCTGCCGCAACATTAAGTAAGCCAGGACCAATGTGGCTGATCGACTCATTCCCATGATGCAATGCACCAGCACTTTTCCTGTAGGAAGGAGAATGTGAAAGGAAATATTATTTTTACAACAGCATAATAAACCCTTGACATGGGACAATAATGCGTGACACATTCATACACTGTACCATCTTTGCTCTTCAGGGCTTTATGTATGAAGTCAGCTGCAGGTTTGAAGTTCTCACTGAGGTCGAAGCGGTCTGAATCCTCTGCTGGGATGCCAAAGTAAACGCAGGAGTCCCCATAAAAACTCTGGTCACCGATGCTGCCCTGCTTGGAGTGTGTTGCGTTCAGGACATGAGTGATGCCGAGCTTATTTAATGTCTTTCTATTCTGTGCCACCGCACTGGAAAACACACAAAACAGTCACATCAGGGAAAGAGTATCATCAAATGATGTTAGGATGCAGATACGCAGATTTGAAACTTTAACAAGCTAATAAAACGGGTACATTTTCTCCTGCAGAGCTGTGTAAGGTGTCCACAACATACTCTAAACACACAGGACTCACACATTTCCTATGTACAGGTTGGGCCAGACTTCATCCACTGGTGTGAGCTCCAGTGTGCAGGAATCCAAGATGAGCTCTAGTTCTTTAATGAGCACCAGGTCCTGTGGCTGACTGCTCCCTGACATTCTCCCCTCACACAGACAGCTCCTCCAGCAGAGTGTGTGTGTCCGCCGTGCCCTCAGCAGCAGTGAGTGTGCAGCTCAGTGAAAGACGACAGCAGGTGGCTGTTTGAATGCCTGCTTGCATCCAAAATTAGCTCCCTGTGTTCAGGGAGTTCTCTCTGAGTGCATGTAGTTATTATTGTTGCTGTTGCATTGATTGGTCTGTTCACTGCTGCCAAAGGTCTAGCTGGAAAAGACAGGGACTTTCTCTGTTCCTAGGCAGAGGTCGCATCAGGAGAGGACAAGGGAGGGGAGGGATGTACACAGTTGAACTGGTGAGTGTATACTTACAGTACATGGTACAAATGGAGACAGTCTTGCATTGTGTGAATGAGAACAGGGACTTCTGCAGACTAATGGAGGACAATTCTTTAGATTTATAACTATGGGTTGCTCTGCACTTTGTTTTATTTTGGCTCATTCAACCCTTCGTCCTGCAGTTTTTGGAGTAGGGCTATAAGCTGTCGTAAAAAGCCTCTGTTTGAGAAAATCCAGCGTTTCTGTTGCACACAGCGTGTAGAGGACAGAAGACTGAGGTGGTGATGAATCATCAGGTAGGCTAGGACTAATGCAGCTGAGCGACTCACACCCACAGCACAGTGCACAAACACCTTGCCTGGACGTCATAAAGACACAAACAAATAAATGTCATGTAACCACAGCCAGTGTGTGGTGTCACTTGACAATATGTCTGCAGGACACACCAATACCATCATTCATCAGCTAAAAGCTTGATAAATATGCAAATGGTTGATATGTTTGCATCACTCACCAGCCAAAAAACTAAAGAACAAAAGCATCTAGTGAGTGAAAGGTCAAATATAAACATTCACAAGCCATTTGAGCAGTGGGCAAAAAGTCAAAGTTGCACACGTGTGGCAGCTTACAATACCTCCAGATGTCAAAGCCTGGTGTATGAACTCAGAAGCAGGGTAATCACTGACTTTACAGCACAGTTTTCCATGTGCTGCGTTCAGCACATAAGTGATGCCCAGCTGCCAGAGGCCGAGCTTGTCATGAGACATAAACCTGAAAAAAACAAACACATTAAATGCACAATTTTAGCCACATGTTGATTTAAATAAAACACAGGATACTCACATGTCCCCCAGGTACAGATTTGGCCACACCTCATCTCCGTGGCGACAGGAGCGTGGAGCTGAATGTAAAACCTCCTCCAGCTCCTGCAGAGTCGGGGTCTTCCAAGTCCTCTTTTGATCCTCTGTCCCACATTTTTCATCCCTTTCTAGGTCAGAGTCTTTACAGCTCGCCTCACAAATTGGTTCTGCCATTTCTAAACTTTAAAGGGTGTAATCTTCTCTGTTATTTTCCTCAAACTAAGTCCTGCTGCTGTGTGTTGCCTCTGTGTTGGCTGCTGCAGCCTCTGACTTTCATAAACAGGTGGTGAAAGTTTGGCACAGACTCTCAGTCACACTCACACTTGTGAAAATGTGGTTATATTTACATAACTTGTTTAAAAACCACTGCTGTCAAATTCAAACCAAATAGTGCATGACATCTGCTTTTCCCCCCTTTTAAATCTAGAGAAACACTACCTGCAAACAGATCCTAGTTTACCTAAAAGTGTCCAGCAGATGTCAGTGTGCTTTGATCAGCAGCTCAGCATGAGCCCAGCAGCTCTTCTTTACTGGTGTTGTTTATTAATGTCTCTTCCTGTTTGGGGTTGCTTAGTTGTCAGAAGCATGTTGGCCATGGAAAACTTGGCTCTTCTACTTCTTCTGCCAGCACAGTGACACTGGATTTATGGTAAGAGATAACTACTGTTTATTTTGTAAAAGAAGTTTGAAACTACTAGAGTACATCCTGCTACTTGTTTGTTTCTGGTTTGGCTATGTGTCTCTCTACTTTTGTTTTGAAAAAAGTGTTTAAACTTTGCCACACAACCAATAAAAAGGGATTTCATCGCTCCAATTTGATTTAATGCTGAAATGAAGCGTTGTTTTTGGGTTCTGTGGTAAAAAGACTATGAGCCCTTTGTCAGATAGTGTCTCTCTCTTTCTCTCTCACACACACACACACACACACACACACACACACACACACACACACACACACACACACACACACACACACACACACACACACACACACACAAACACTGAAGGGCTTTCTCTGTCACAGCTGTGTGTCACTGCTCACTGACTCACTGTAAGTCAGCTAAACAAGCTGACATGGCACTTGTGAATCCCCAAGTAAAGCCTCGGGCAGAGAACCCAGCTATGTTGCCAGTTAAATCTAGGGGCCAGTTAAAAATAACCTATTTCTCTCAGAGGGAACGGAGCAGAAGCTACCCAGGTGAGTTGCTTTAGGTTTCAGACATGTAAATATCACATATTAATCAGCTGATGATATGTTTTTAGTCGTCCGGCTTGGATCCCTCACTCACAGTCAGACACTATTTGATATAATGGTATACAACACAGTTTATTCATTAAGTCATTGACGAAAATCTAAGTTCCTGCTACTTTCAAAAGAGGATGTTGCTATCAATAGTCTAATGTCATATCAGGTGTGACTGGTAATCTTAGGGTGATACTCTTTCTCAGAAAACATGAGTAATGTGGGAGTGACAAGAGAAACTGTCATTGATTATTAGACTCAAACACATTCAAGTAAGTGTTTCCCTCAACTCATATTATATCCTTTAAGACTACAATATAACTTTAAGCTGTGTGATGTTCCTAAAGTCCTAACATTTTATCTGATATTGTTGGTCTTTTCAAGTTTATTTTATTTTATCATTCCAGCTTTTGAAATAAAAGGATCAGGGCTGAAACCAGCAACTATTTCATTTGATAATTAATCAAATTTTAATTTTGATTTATCTATATATCCGTTTACTATAATTTAAGACAACAAAAAGCATCGAATTCTTGCATTGGAAAATCTGAAAACATCAAATTTTGAATGTTTTACTCAATCTATGATCAAAAATAGTTTTTCATTCATATGGTAATCAATGAATTAACTAATTGTTACATCTTAAGTGATGAAAGGCTGTTCTTCTTGTTTTACATTACATCAAACTGAATATTTTGATATTTTGGACTCCTGCTTGGCGAAAAAAGAAATCAATTTAAAGACATCACTTCAAGGTTTAGGAAATTGTAAAAAATAATTCACAATTTTCTGATGTTTGACACTGTATACTGTGTAATACTGAGACCCCGTTATGTATGAGATATAGATATCTCAGCATTTTAGTTCTAAAAAGGACATCTAGTGCTGCTTCGTGTATTACTGATAACTGAAAGCTGCTTACATGGTAATTTTAAGTCTGTATCAGCAGTACAGTCAGCATCTAGACTATCGCTCACGTTCGGTGCGGATGTGTTGGTGGAGCTTGCAGACCTTTGGAGCAGGCATGAGGACAGGGCGCTGCAGAGAGCTTATCAAAGGGTCAAAGGGCAGGAACGGGGAAAAGACAAAGCAAAGAAGAATTTTTCATCAGTATCTAAATCTGTCTGAGGGAGAGCAACTCACTGATCTTCTTGTGTTGTGGATGGTTAGTGGCTGTTTTCTTATGCATTGAAACCTTTAACAGAGAGGATATCCATACTCAAGATTGAATTCCTGTTGGTTTGTTTTTGTTTGAGACATGATGTGAAACATGGGACTACCTTACGTGGATCAGGGTTTCATTAAGTATACTTAGGCTGTGAGTCACTCCTCTGCTGTACAGTAACAGATGTGAACACGTGTATTACTGTGTTGGTGTATTCACGCTCAGAAGCCGGCAGCGTGTAGAGCTAACAGCAAATAACTGCATCCAGATCTGTCATAGATTAACATTCCTGCCACATGCATGCCTTCAGAGCATGCATTAGAGACTGTGTTATAGTGCTGATCAGTCATTTATAAAGCAAAGGTGCATTTTGTGTGTTTTCACTCATAAAATTAAATATTAAGATGTGATGCTTTTATATAATTTGGGATGAAAACCAACAATTATATTTATTATCATATAATCATTTAGTCATTGAACGGACAAGAAATGGTTAACAAGTCCAAAATCTGTTAAATTATATTTTGTCTGACCAACAGTCCTAAAATGAAAGACCAATAGATATATTTCTGCCAGAAGAATGAATGAAAGTAGCAATTGTTATTGTCATTTGATTATTTGATTGAAAGAAGATTATGAATCAACTATCTTGATAAAACGATGAATCATTTAATCTTTTTTTCAAGCAAAGATGCCAGCTGGTTCCTGATCTTTCAGTGTGAGGGTTTGCTCTGCTTTTTGCTGTTTTATATCGCCTTTTTAATCAAGACCCGACATTTGAAGATGTCACCTTCTGAATGGACTGTGTGGCTATTTATTGACGTTTAAAAGATCAAACAACTCATTCGTTATTAAATCCAGAAAACAATTAGCAGATTAATCAAGAATTAAAATAATAATTTGTCACAATTCTGGCTCATTCAAGGCAATAATACATAGTGTGATCAATAGGATGCAAATGAAAAAGTAATGTCAATTGGTGACTGTCAGGCTGTTTTGCATTCAAATGTTTTTCAATAATCATACAGCCCTACCTGACTAACGCCTCTACGTGTCTTTATCTGCAGTGGCATGGAAGTGTTAGAGGACAGTGTGAGTGCCTGGAGCTGTAAGCAGGTGGCCCAGTGGCTGCAGGAACGAGGCTTTGGGGAGTATGTGGAGTTGTTGTGTGGCCAGCACCGCCTGGATGGGCCCAGCCTGCTGGCTCTGACTGAGGCCGACCTGCGGGGGCCTCCGCTGGGCCTCACCGTGCTGGGAGACATCAAGCGGCTCACCATAGCCCTCCACCGGCTCCAGAGACAGAACCAGGCGCAGCTGGAGGAGCTGGGTCTCCGTCCTGCAGACAGCTCCCCTGCTGAGCAATTGCTGGGCACCGCAGGGAGGGAGTGGAGCTGCGATGGAGCTGACAGGAGGTGTAATGGAGGGGATCGCTTTTATAATGGGACAGAGCTGAGGCTGAGGAACGGTGACAGATCTGCGTTATGCTCAGCATCTACGGCTCACACACACTATAACGGGAGGTGTAGGCAGCACCTGTCGGGCAGGCTGGACCCAGAGGTGTGGAAGACGACCGTCAGCTCCATATACGTCTTTTTCGTGTTTGGATTCACATCTTTCATCATGGTCATCGTACATGAGCGAGTCCCGGACATGAGGACGTACCCCCCACTCCCTGACATATTTCTGGACAGGTATAAGAGCAAGTCCATAGATCATGTTCACTTTTCCTGCATCATATCTAATCTGCATGCTAATACACTTGTTTTCTATCTCTGACAGTGTTCCCAGAATCCCTTGGGCTTTTGCAATGGCTGAAGCCTGTGGCGTCATCCTGTGTTACATGTTTATATTGATCCTACTCCTCCACAGACACAGGTAGTCCACTGTTCCCGTTTTCCATCACTGATGCACTGTGTGTTATAATACACATAATGATATATACCTGATCAAATACAGTGTGTTTGCAATGCAAATATATATTTGGGCATGTAATGAGTATGTGTCTCTATTTCAGGTCCATCCTCTTCAGACGGCTGTGTTCTCTGATGGGAACTGTGTTTTTGCTTCGTTGTTGCACCATGTTTGTCACCTCGCTCTCCGTGCCTGGGCAGCACCTGAAGTGTGTCAGTAAGGTGGGAAGCAGTATGAGATTATGTGCAGATTAGATTAAATGTGCCATTTTCAGCTGTTGTTGCTAATTGGCAGCCTTACAGTTTGTTCTGAACACATCATTCCCACTGTGATAACTGCCTCTGTGTTTCACACCATGAATGTTATCTTTCTGCTCCTCAGACGTACGGTGATATCTGGGGAAAGATGCAAAGGGCACTATTGATCTGGAGTGGCTTTGGGATGACTCTGACAGGCGTCCAAACTTGTGGAGACTACATGTTCAGTGGACACACCGTTGTCATCACATTGCTCAACTTTTTTGTAACTGAATGTGAGTGATATTGCTTTTATTTAGTATAGTACAGCTGCATTTGTTAAATTATAAAGCTGACATTTTTATATAGTTTACCATTGTCAACAAATCCTGTAAAAAGATCTAAACCAACAACATTACTCAAACTGGAGTAAATAGTGCATTTGCTGGGCACTATATTGCATTTAGTGTAGAAGTATGACATTACTAGGAATGAACACGTCACATGGTGCATACATTTTAAATATATTTGTTGAGATATGTGGCAAATAGTAATACGCCGTCAATTGTGTGAGTAAAAAGTGATTTTGTTTTGGACTACTTTAAATCATGGATTAGATATGTTTTGGTGTGAGAGTCAGTTTTTCCACCAGCAGGAGTGTTTCATCAAGATTGTTTTACCATAAATTACACTGCTGGTGATCAGCTTAAGCTTCATCTTTACTTCACAAATAACACTTGTTAGTAGAATAATTTCACTGTTGGTTTTGGTCTTTTCATGGGATTTGTAGAAAAATGTGAATACCACTATATTTATCCTTTAATAACTGCTTTCCCTTGCAGACACTCCACGATCTTGGAATCTTATCCACACCATCTCCTGGGTGTTAAACCTGTTTGGGATTTTCTTCATCCTGGCGGCTCACGAGCACTACTCCATCGACGTGTTTATCGCCTTCTACATCACCACCCGCCTCTTCCTCTATTACCATACCTTAGCAAACACCCGCGCCTTCCAGCACAGCCGGAGAGCGCGCATATGGTTCCCCATGTTCTCCTTCTTCGAGTGCAATGTGAACGGACCTGTGCCCAACCAGTACCACTGGCCCTTCAGCAAACCTGCCTTCATGAAATCTATGATCGGATAGAGTTCCAAAGTGCAGCTGCAGCAATGAACACAGACAGTTATATTAAAGCCTGAAGGAGAAACTTTTATTTAAAATGCTGCTTCCTATCTTGATGTGGGAGTTTTTTTCCCTCATTTCTATAACTGAATGATTTTTATTTTGTAACTAATCTTATACTAGTTTGACATTTTTGGAATATGCCTATGCTTTCTTGTTTTTTTAGCTAAATAAGATGACAGCATATGGTTATCTTAGTTTAGCATAAATACTGGAGCTGGATTATAGGGCCTATAGGTACGGATGGTTTTGTTTATTTTTGCTTTGATTAATCACTTTTATCGATCATGTTCCACTTTGGGAAGGTTTAAGGTTCACTGGTGCTGTTGGCTTCACTCAACATCTACAGCAGAAAACTGACGAGGCTTCACACAGCTGAAATGCAGGTTGATACTGCAGTTGGCACTTTTTTGGGAATCGTTGTGGTGACAGTTTACATGTTGTTTTGCTGCAAGACATTTGACACCTGTCGCAACTAAGAAAGGAGAAACAGCTTCTTTTGTTGTGCAACAGGAAAACTCCTCCTGTTCTCTAATGAAAGAGCTCTGTTTCAATCACTTCTTTTTCACTTTACTAATTGAACTCTTTGTTGTATTTGATATGTCATCACTGGGCTACTGTAGCCTCCCAGTTAAACTTAACCAAATATCTGAACATTTATTATAATGTCCAGTTTTGCCAGTTAGGCCTTAGTATGATTTTTTTTTTTATCCTAATTTGATACCGTTTTATGTTTTTATTCCAGATTGTTAATTATGTAATGATTATAGAAATGTGTGGAGATGGATTTCTTTGAAGCTTTATTGTCTTTAAACTCTGTTGCACAGTACAAAGACTGGATTTATGGGTAACAAAGTTTCAAAGTATATTGTTTACGTCATGGTTGATCCAAAGTATATCTTTTAAATAATTGTTTACAATTTGTTTTGCTTTATTTGCAATGCAAGTAATCTATCTCTGCCTTTTGGCTCAGCAATACAAGTTTACACATGAAGAAAACAGTTTTTATATTTTAGACTGACTGTTTCCTTGGCTGCTTTTTCACTAATGTGTTTCTTTTTGCATTTGTTGAATAAAATTAATTTGACATATTAAAGAAAATTCCACATTGCTTGTGCTTTGTACAGTACATTTCAACATACAGTATCTATCAGTGGTGAAAATGCCATGATTTAGTGAGGTGTGCCTTTAATATCAATATAACTTCATACGTATTTCTCCTCACACCTTAAAACAAATATCTGATTACAGTCACATCACTATTCAAACATTATCAATAAAGTTATGCAGAGTTTCGCACCTGAATATAAAGCCTCCATTACAGAGTCCTCACACCGATCCGCTTTCTTTTGACCGATTCACATCAAATCTGAGGATGCTAAGTATTTTATACTTTTATAAAGGGAAATTAGGACACTTTATTTATTTTATTGGAATACTTAGTTGTAGAATTGTGGTTAAACATATTTTATATAAGAGATTCTACATCAATGAAGGATGGATATATTCAATTTAAAAGACATCATGCTGTCCCAGTTTACCTAATATTTTACGGCCAAAATGTAGATACAATTGGATCGTGTAGTTTAGCTTTAAATGAATGAAGGATTACATTCCTACTGCACTCTTGATTATATGTTTAGCAATATAGATATTGTTTGTAGTATTAGATGGGGTAAAATATTTATTGGCAAGTAAATTAAAAAGTGCTTTTTAATAATATCAATGGGGATTCTTTACACAATTCAAATGATTTTTTTAAATTAAGCTGGTGGGTGGGCTGCTAAGGTTAAGATGATTAACAAATGAAAATATTTATAAGATGAAAACATTTTCAAAAAATAAAACAAGTTATCTCAAAGACTAAATATGTCTTGTTCAAGGTTAAATGTGAATCCTTACAAATCTACAATTCTCTAATTTCCCCTCCTCGACTCCTCGACTCCTCGGTCCTCCGGTAGTGACCCGGAAATTGATTTCAGCGCGCCATGTTGAAGGATTTCTCATTACTCTAAACGCCTGCTGCTTCCCCTCCTCTCTCCTCGGTTCCCCTCCTCGACTCCTCTGCTCGCATCTCCTGTGGGCGGCACTAAGACACGAGGATGGGAGTCGAGGAGGGGAGTCGAGGAGGGGAAATTAGAGAATTGAGAAGCCTTTCATGTGTTCGTTTGTCTGCTTGGACTGGTTGTCTTGTGTCACTCTGACTGCTCCTTCGAGGAGTTAGTGCTGAAAGACCTGAACAACCCTCCAACAGGTGAGTGGACATGAAAACATTAGAGGAGACACAATTAAACAACAGTCTGGCAAAAACTGGTCTGTCTTCATTGTGTATCATCAAGCTGCTGTGTGTTTTCTTAACACCTGTGACCTGACTCGAAACTTCAAAACCACAGCTATGGATACACTATCACACATAGAGTTAGTCAAGGCCACAGATTTATCAGAGCTTGATAAGCGACTCCACAGATCCTCTG